>NC_068308.1:31401167-32601167 GCF_025860055.1 Xyrauchen texanus | reverse complement strand
ATTATCAGTGGACCTCAGGGAAGATAATACAATTATTTTAAAAAAGTATGCCATGAACTCTTTAAATGTATTACTGTAGGGGAATGTACTGCATTTTCACTAAAGGGACATTTTGATATTGGGCTGCCTTTTAACATGTCTTAACACTGTTAAATAAACACATGCATTAAATGAAAAAAGTCAACATTTTTGATGTGGTCTTAGACTTTTGGATCCCACTGTATATAGTCTAATTTAAGTTAACTTTGTCTTGAAACACAGATAATTGTTTAATTGTAATGATGTAGACAGCATGCACTTTGGTTCAAACTACATATCAACTGGTTCGGAGTGAATGAACATCTCTTATCAGAGTTTCAGATCAGAGTTCTCATATGGTTTGGCTGCTTGGGATTTTAAGGAATTATTATTCTTATAATTATTAACGCCTCTAGACAGGACAGATCAACAGCTCTGTTATTCCAAACTTGAATGAATTTCTTCCATGGACCACAAAAGGAAATGTTTGATAGAATGTTAGCCTCAGACAGAATTTACTTTTGATGTAAATCATTTTTCTTTTTTCTCTCCATATAATGAAAGTAAATTGTGACTGGTGGCTCAAGATATGTTGTTTTTATTTATTTTTTTGTGAAAAAGTGACTCCCAGTGGACAAACACATCCCAAAGAAATGCCAGATTTCAGAAACAGGATATTGATTATCACACCAGTTCTCCATGTGAACAATCCATGTTCTGCAGATGGATGGTTTCTATCATATGACCCAAATGTGTCGAGGTAATTCTTATAAAATAGGGCTGCATTCAAACATAAGCTGTCATTTGTGATGTTGAAAGCCCCTTCAGAGCCCTTGAGCTACTAAAGAATAACTATGCAAATGCAGGTATCCTCCACACACGCCTCTTCTCGTGGCATTGTTTTTGTCTTATATGCAAATGTATAATAATCTATTGATCAGTCATTTACTCTTCAAGCTGTCCAGGGTTTGTTGGGGCACCCAGGGCACGAGTAACAAAGCCCCCTAAGGTCAAGATAGGCACTAATATCGGTTAGTGGTAAGTGCTGGAAACATAATGTGCAAATTGTTGTGCCACGTGTTTGTGAGTGGATGATTGAGGGTACCAGCCAGTAAAGAGAGTGAGAGTGTGTGTGTGTCTATGTGTATGTGTTAGGACAGCCAAAGAACAGATTGTGTCCAACAAACAGCCTGTTGGGAATTGATCAGTTAACACCAGTAAACCCTGCAGGACTCCAGAGACAGTGAGGCACTACAGACAGTCTGTCTGTCAGTAGAAAAACGTCTCCACAACGTTTATTCAGCCGGCCTCATCTGTCTCAAGTTGAAATTGTGTGTCATTTAGAACCAAAATAATTTACCGTATGTCTTCATATAAGACTAAATCTGGTCAATGATTTCTTAGGGAATGCAAACAGAACTTCTGTCATTAACTAAACACAATGTGCTTCATATTAACTGGCTTTATTCAACTCAAAAATATTATCTAACACCACTAAATCAATTTGAATGCATTTGGTTATTATATTAATCATAATTCCTTACATTTATATTGTGCTTTTCTAGGCCCTCTAAGTGCTTTACATAGTATAGGGGGAAGGTTACACAAACAAAACCAATTTAAAGGGTTAGATCAAGAACAAAATAGCTCCTTAATGTACAGTGTATTTTAAAACAAAATACTAATGAGATCAAACAAATATCTTAGAGAATAATAAAACAATTTTTTATACTTGATTCATGGACATTTCTATTGTTCTGTTTATTTATTTATTTCACCCAGAATTTCCAATCCCTTAGATAATATTTTTCTAATCGCATAGGATTTGTTCAAAATTATGATTGGAGTGGAGAGGGGATAGCTTTAACTCAAAAAAATGCTAATAATTCAAACATGTGTGTGTATGCTATTTAATTTTTGCTTTTCATCAAGTTTAGCAATATGTTTACACTAAACTCTAACTCGGATTAAATTGTATTTCAAGTCTGCTGTGCTTCACATGAGTAGTGCTATTTATGTGGAATATGTAGAGTTGCTGCCTACAGTATATAGAGCATTTCAAATTAATCACTTATGAGGTTCGATTTTAGTTAGGATACTGTCTTTGAAGGTACACTAAATGGCCAAAAGTTTGTGGACACGCCCTTTTAATTTGCATGTTTGGAACTTGCATTAATTCTAGCGAAGACAAATATTATACAACATACAGTGACATTCTGAAGAATTGACTGCTCCCAACTTGTGGTAACAGTTTGGGAAGAGCCTTTTCTGTTCCAGCATGACAATGTCCCTGTGCACAAAGCGAGGTCCATAAAGAAATGATGTACTGAGTCTGGTGAGGAAGAACCCACATGAATTGCACACTGACTGCGAGCCAGGTTCCATCACCCAACATCAGTGTCTGACCTCAATGATGCTCTTGTGGCTGAATGGGAGCACATATATGCAGCTACTGTATTTTCCAACCTCAAGTGTAAAGCATTTTTAGAAGAGTGAAAGATGCTATAGCATCAAAGAGTTGGATTAATATCTATTGTTTAAATTAAATATTTAGCAAGCACACACGATTGTTGTTGTTCAGGTGTCCACATGCATTTGGCCATATAATATAGCTGCCTTTTTAGGCAGTAGACAGCAAAGGGGCACTAGGTTTTGGAAACAAGCTTGTCTCTGGTTGCGAAGTGCATTTGTATTTGTTAAGTTTAAGCATATCATACTAGATTAGAATGGTGATTTGAATGAAATAAATTAATTCATCAACGAGACAAAGTACATGAATTGTCATGGTACCCTTGTCATGGTATCAGGCGATTAAATGTAACAACTTGAGAAATCTCAGAACAGATGTAATGCATTGTTCAACAAACAGAATAAAGTCAATTACATGCAAATAAGCACAGCAAAAAACAGGCCCTGTGACTCATGCAAGTACATTTAACATATGATAGTCATCTGACGGTCCCAGGAGAAGGGCCTGAGTTTGTCATATCCTATGTTTTAAGGGGCCACTTTTAGAAATTTAAAACAAAGTATCAAATGACTTTAATACAGTTGTGAAATTAAGTCTTCTAAAAATCAAAAAGTACAAAAGAAGAGAACCATGCTAAAGAGCAACGAGATCCCTCCTCAATGAGTTGGAAATGGCTCCTAGAATAATCACATAAACAGATGGTGAAGACTACAGGCTAATATAGGCTCATGTCACGACTGTTTTCAAATTCTAAACAATTGTATCTGCTTAAAGTGCAGTTAATACAGTACTACAGGCAGATGTTTGTTTCTTTCTTTCTTTCTTTCTTTATTTTTTTGGATAGCCGCTAAAGGTTTATGAGAGTCTATTACTGTTATAATCCATCAAATTTAAGATTTTTACCTGGTGAACAATTAAATGGGCCAAATAATCCTGCAGATTTACATTGTAGTATGGACTCAACATATCAGCATTTTGGGGAGGAGAATATTATAGACATTTTGAGGTTGGCCTCGCAATGACCAAACACATTAGCCACCACCTAGCAACCACCCAGAACACCATAACAGCCACATAGCAACACACTATAAAATACTCAAAACACCTTAGAAAATGCACAGCAAGACCCTGGCACCCATCCACAAAACACTAGATACCAACAAGAAAACCATAAGAATAGCACAGCAACACACTATAAAACGCTCAGAACACCTTACAAAATCTATAGCAAAACCCTGGAACCTACCCACAACACCATAGCAACTACCTAGAACACCCTAACAATTGCCTAGATACACATTATAAAACACTATGAATGCCTTTGACAATGCATAGCAAGACTCTGGCAACCATCCACAACACCCTAGCTACCAACTAGAACACCCTTACAACCACATAGCAACACACTAAAACATATAAAAAAAATGCGTAGCAAGACCATGGCAACCACCCAGACCACCCTAACACAATGACACAGTAACACATTATACAACAATCAGAACACCTTAGACAATGCATAGCAAAACCCTGGCAACCCTTCCACAACACCCTAGCTACTATCAAGAACACTCTACAATGTCATAGCAACACATTATACAACACTCAGAACACCTACGAAACTGCATAGCAAGATCCTGGCAACCACCCAAAACCCCTGTCAACCACTCAGTACACATTAACAACAGCATAACACCACACCATAAAACACTCAGAACACCTTAGAAAATACATAGCAACACCCTGGCAACCATCCACAAAAACCCTAGCAACCACCCAGAGCACCCTAGCAATGGCATAGCAACACACAAATCAACACTCAGAACACCTAAGAAAATGCATAGCAAAACCTTGTCAACCACACAGAACACCTTTGCATCTTGGTGGTAATCATTTGCACTTTTTTACATTTTATACATTTACTGCTCTCATTAATGAGGATAGTTAAAAAAAAATGACATGAAAAGATGGGGAAAAGCAAGAGCAGAGAGGAAAATGTACTAGCCAGACTCGAACCTGCATCACCTACACGAGCACCACCATCCAACATATCAGAGCGCACATGCCAAATCACTAGGCTCTCAAAAGATTCATTATTGTTCCAAGGTCTTCTGATTCTGAATGAGGAAACACAAACTTACACACACCCACACACACACACATTCTCATTCAGAGAAACAGAATGATCAGTTTGTTGCTGACTCATCCTCCCTGATTTTATTCTCAGGATGATCCCTGTGGTCCCAACTTCCAGAGGAGGCAACATTATCTCCAAAGCCATGGGGGAGTTGAGTCATGGAAAGAATGTCTTTGAAAAGGATGGGAAGAGTGGACTGTGTGAGAAGAGACTTTGGAGAGAGAAAGCTAGTGTATGTGCACCTGTTGTCACACACCGCTGGGGTCCAGGGCTATCACTGGAGAATGACAGCCGATGGTTTGGCGGGCTGGGAAGGCCAGTGGAATTCTAAACCTTAAATGACAACTATGGCTGGGTAAACACCCCTCATATTACTGACACGGCATATGTGTGTGTGTAAAAAAGAAACCCAGGGTTGAGGTAATGTTTGTGGTATGTTAAATATTAGTTTAGCTGTTAAATCCATTAACAATGATTTCATTTAGCCAAATGTTATGCTGTTTCACAGTTAGAGGGTGCTTCAAGCATGAAGGGAATGTAACCCAGGAAGTAATCATGTTTACAAAACCAATGATGAGTGTGATTCGGAGGTATAATCTTCCCTCTACAGAGGTATTCAGACATGATTCGTTTTCTAAACAACGTTTGAGTTACATTTAGTATCACATGACGTCTGAGATTTAATGTACTGATTCGGACGGGACTAAAGATCGCAGTGTTTGTTACAGATGTGGAAGTGGCTGTTTTCTAGATGTGGGCATTTCAGAAGGTTGAACACATAATTTCGGTGATAAAATTGGCATATCTTTAAACTTTATCAGTTTAAATGTAAAAGTACCTATCATTTTAATTATTGAATGTATTGATTTAATTGTAATTAATTAATTATGCATTATAAATTACTTATTTAAAAGAG
This sequence comes from Xyrauchen texanus, assembly GCF_025860055.1. NCBI lineage: Eukaryota > Metazoa > Chordata > Actinopteri > Cypriniformes > Catostomidae > Xyrauchen > Xyrauchen texanus. The sequence goes on along the minus strand of NC_068308.1, from coordinate 32,595,629 downwards.
TTTATAGAAGTGGCTGCTTAAAATAAACAATACTCATCTGTGAATTCTATAATTATAACGTTTCGTAATTGATTGGAGAAATTAAGTTGAGTATCTTACCTGTTATTACATTGGCCAATCTGAGCAGTTTCCGCAATTTGGCTCTCCACATAAAACATTTTTTCCGGATTTTTTTAGTTGGATGGCAAAAAAAAACATCCACATTGAAAGGCAAGTAGCAGGCAAAATATTGGCGCGAATAAGTACAAATTTAACAGTAGTTCATGTTGGTCATTGTAAAAATTCTATATCATTAATCACAGACATTTGCATTCGGACAGGATTTGATTTCTCAGAGGACCCTTGAGTTAGCTGTAAAAGAGTAAGTCATTTGCTCTGGAATTTTTACAGAGGTTGTGCAGGAAAAACACAGACTTGTCAGATTCGGATGGGATTAAAATCACAAAGTATGTCTGTAGTCCTATTCAGACGGCAATTGTTTTACATGGGGACATAAGGTATTTGCAGCATTTAAAGGGGGTAGTCAGTGATTTTATTACCACCCGAATCCGAAATGTTGGTGTTTTTCTCCCACCTCCTGTGAGAAAATTCCCAGCCAAATTACCTACTGTTTTTTTATTTTTACAAACACCAAGGTTGGGTGGTAATTTAATTAGCGTCTGTATCCACCTCTCTGTTTTGGAAATGATTTTTGACCACTGCTAAGTGCTGTATGTTGCGCTGTGCGTGGTCACAGCTCTGGCTGTAATGGACAGTTGTGAAAGTTTGGAGGAATGTGTAACAGAATTTTTGTGAATAATTCAGAATAATAAAATTAGGTCGCCGCTCCACCACAGTGGAAACTCTTAAGAAGAACGGAAAGAAAAATGAGAGTCAGAGTTTTAAATGGTCCATTATTATGGCAGCAATGTAATACAATTTTTAAATATAAAATTTTAATGTAGAAATGTTTACTAAATGCATTCATACATAGGGCTTGCATGACAACTCATTTATACAGGTCGAGTAGTCCCAGAAAAGTTGCTGGGTTAATGTATCTTATTTAAAAGTTTTACTTTCAACCTCCTCTTTTTAAACACTGACAGGTAATACCAAATGATGTCCATAATTTTGATAGATAAAACATATGAAAAACTTTTTTACCATAGCGCCACAAATTTCATTTTAACTATCTTTACTGTCCTTGATATGTGCAGCTTCTATATCTCTGTGTGCTTAGGATTGAGCGTGGAAGCGGTGAAAATGAGGTGATGCGGGTGAAGAAACATACCCCCATTGACAGATTTATTTGGTTGCGCTGATAAACAGTCTTGTCCCTACAGTTTCTTGATTCGTTTAATTGCTCTTTGCAAGAATTTAGGCTTACCCCGTATGTGACAATGTACACAGTAAATGTCTGTAGTATTTAAAGCCCAGTTCCCTCATGCTTTAAAATTTGTATTTTCACTTTAACGTAATTAAAAACATATTTAAACACAAATACAGAGGACACAGTTTATGGATTTATGAATTTTCCATATAACAAAGGCAACTGCAATCATGTGATCAGCAAAAAGTCTTAATCATCCTCCATGATCGTCATCCAAAGACATGAGTTTTATCACAGATGAGCCATGAAAATGTATGCCGTCTGCATAGGGCTTATCAAAAACGAATTTCCCTTAACCTCCTCAGGTGAAACAAGTCCTGTCCCAATATGGTTAGTTTAGGTTTTTCATTAGATAGTATGGTTAATAAAATGTGATAAGCTCAATCAAAATAAGTCGCAATGGGCCATTTTTGGAAAAATTGGATATTAGGTAAAAAACTTTTTTGTTTGGGGTTTTCTATTGTTTTTGACAAAAGAAAGTCTCAGTTTTCAAATTATATCAATTTCATCATGAAATTCACACATGCCTGTACATTCAACACCATTTCCAGCTTCTGCCACTGGGGGCAGTGGCTTTAATTTCGGTAAGCATAGACAGATTTCAGCTGAAGAACTTTCGACCTGTTGACGAATTCATAGTGAGATCAGTCTGCTTGGTGTCTACTTTGTGTTTTCCATTACAAAATGTATATTCAGCATTGCTTTGCAGTTTCAAGGGTGTTCTGGGAGGTAGCTTGGGAGATGTTACAGTAGGTGGTTGCTGCAAGGATGTTCTGGGTTGTTACTTACTGGCTAAAGTCAAAAGAGCATACTCCCTCCTTCAATGTAATTCTATGGGATTTATGCAGATGTTTTATCTTCTGCCAGGAGAAAGTTATAAGTTTGATTGCTTGGAAAGTAAAAGCACACCTCTCCTCAACAAGGTGCATGAATTTAGGTATCATTCACATCCGTAGCACAAATGGTGCAGGATGAATTATGTGCAGAGGTGCCACAACTCTGTTTTAAACATACTGTACGTCCACAGTGTTAAATGGGTAGGCCAATAGTTAATTGTTTGCTTAATTGTTGCATTTAATCTTGCATTTCCACATGTTCGTTCCTTTGTGTGCTGATTTTCTGCATGACTTTTGCATTCATGCATTCACAGATTCAGAGACTCTCGGCTCAATTATTCATGTGTGCTCAGTCCTGTGCCGTAATTCTGCCCGACACTAAAAGTCTGTCTAGATTTAGCGTCATGAAATTTTCATGGTTAAGAGAGAGGCTCTTTCTCCATCTTCTAACAGCCCTACCCAATACTCTTACTCTTCATATAACAGTCTGTAGGGGCTGTTTTACACTTTCATATCATTCTATCTCTCTCTCTCACTCACTGTCTGTGATACACACACACACCCACTTGCACACTTTACACTTCTCTTTGCTGATGATAGACAAGGCCTTGAGCCCTGAGGCGAGTCAACCAGGTCATTGAAACACATCTGGGTTCGTCTAGATTCCCCTGATCAGATATACACTTTATGAAAGAGAGGAGGGCAGTTGGATTAACTGAAGCTTTCCAATAGAGGCAAGTGAAGTGCTGGTATTAGGTACTGTATCAGTCCTTGAGGGTGTGTATGTTATTTGATATATAATTATGTACATTAACTTTTTATTACAAACAAGGTTTTATTGTCAAGATTTACATATAGGGGAGAAAAGGGTTAGTTGTCACAAGATGAAGTTCTCAAAACCCAAGGGATGTGTCTCAGTAAATATAATGTTTACAGTGAAAAGTCCAATAACACAAATATGTGTTTTCTCCAATTTTCTAGCAGTAGATTTGTATGTTGGTTTTAAACACCTACTTCAAAACTATGCTAGGCCAAATTCAAATGAATATGTTTTTGTTTAAAACTTTCATTTTTACTTAAATTTTCCAAATGTATGCAACACTAGAGAGCATTTTTTAAAGTCTCGGTGTTATCGGTGAAGGAACATTCCAGTGTTGATGAGAGAAGTAAACAGGAAAATGTACGTGTTTTCTATTAAAATGTATTGGTGTGGATGTAGGCTGAACCTTGTGCAACCCTGTGTCCACATGCGTGGACATGGTATTTTGGTTTCGCTATATGCTACACATAATTTTATTTCATTTAAACCAACTGATCTCAGTTCAGAAGACTTTGTGCTGTCAGTCAATGGTTAAACTATCTATGCACGTCATGAGGGGTAGTGATCACAGAGGAGTGTGTGTTTGGTTGAAAAGCCTACAAAACCACATCTGGTAAGAAACATAATAAAGTTTTTACATTGAAACCTGACACAAAAGATTAGAGTCTCTAGTTTCATCCGATATGCAATGTTTTAAAATCAGAGAGATTTATTGTGAATCTGCATGCTGTTAAACACAATGACCACATCCGTGGACTGTATGCTCAAGTTTCAGTTAAAATATTTTATATTGACTGTGCATTATCACATTGAGGATTAATGGATGTGTCCAAAAACTGGAAAGTGTTGCTTTCAGAGGCTTTATATGGAGTTAGGATGAAAATAAGGTGCATTGAGACCCGTGCAGACAGACAGCACACTGGAGATTAAGTCATTCAATAAATAGTGAGAACGGGAGCGTCCTGTAGCTCTCTATGCAGCTAAGTGCATTCAATCCAAACTTCCTAGTTAAAGTTCAGTTTCAGGCTGCAGATGATGTTTAGACCACTCAACATGTTTGACAGACATAGACAGATTCAGAATTTATAATGCCTGTCACATCTCAAAAAACATGAAGAACCAACACTCCAGGAAATATAATACAAATTTTGATTAAAAAAGTCTGACTTTCTATAGCTTGGTATTATTTAAAATGTCCCAACTAAGTCTCATTGTCCACATACGTATGTGGACATATATCTTTAGGAAAACTACCAAAAAGGGGAAAATGCAGACTCAGGAGTTTGATTTTAAAAATGACATACATTTTTTTGTGAATTTGACAGTCCAAATTAAAATGTCAATATTTAATAATTTTTTATGTTATAATTTACATTTTTGCTTTTACATGTCTGTGTTTCATAATTGTTTTACTGTTTACATTGTGATGAAAAGCCTATAATAGGCTGTTTAATTGCAGGTTCCACTGTGACAACTTACCCCATACAGTAAGACAACATGCCATGGGATCTTAGGTCCTTAGTAACCATTTCTTAACTAAGTTTTTACCACAATTAATAATTTGTTTTTGCCATTAGTTCATTTTAAATGGTCCTGCTGTGTAACAATTTTCAAGTACAACTGTGCTCAATTAATATTGGGTCATAAAAACTACATGTTTAATAATTACAGATGATTTCAAAAACTTTTTGTTTACAATTATTTAGATTAATTATAGCCCCGCTATAAATGTCACCCCGCAAGACTTCTTGAAATTTCATGTCAACTACCCGTGTGTGTATGTGTGTTTGTGAAATTATATCCCAGAATGGTTTTACTCTCCCTCTCTCTCTGGTTACATCAGGCAAAGGAGTGTCACTTTCTCTGAGCGGTTTTAGCATTCATTAGTCTGAGTAACATTAGATCATCAAGATCTTGCTGAATGGGTAAATGGCATCAGTTCACCATGCTAAACATGATTCAGTTCTGAAGACATCTGCTTACTTTGTTAAAATCCTGTGGATGAAAGGGTACATTCTTGAGGCTTCCTGGAAAGGTTCACATCTGTCCCTAACTTAATTTTCTGGTGTTTGTTTGTGCATAGCATACATTGCTTGTGTTAATTAATTAATTGGTAGAAATCCAGACAGACAGATATGGTGTGTACTATTCTATACTGGATGGATGGATGGATGGATGGATGGATGTTCTAATAAAAATACTTCTTTGGCTCAAGTAAAGTGGACTAATCCTTGTTCACTTTACTTGTGCCAAATAAGTACAATTACTGCCAATTTACTTTAAATGTAAAATTTACATGTTTTTTTTTAAGTAAGGTTAACTAATACAGTTTACAGTGTATTTAGATGTAGTTAGGCATAATGCCTCATTTATCTGTTAGTAATACAACAGTATCCAGCATGGGGACAGTTGTTACAAATGTGTTTCTTTTAAAAAATAGGAACAATGTATGCAGGTTTTTGACATTTATTTTGTTAGGAAACAGATAAATGTGTTACAATTGTACTCTGTCTACCCCTACACATAGAGACTGAGAGAGAGAAGACGTATACATTTTCAGTGCTAATCACCCAACAGTAATCTCTGGAGCAGTGCCATTATTAGCGTAGTGGCCTTCTCCTGTTATCGCAGTTGACAGGTTTGTGTGGGAGAAGGACAAGGCCTGCAATTTGCCTCTGTTGTAATTTCACTCCACAAACTCCCAGAATCAAGGCAAATAGCTGCAGCTCAGATCAGATGATAACTCACAATGAGTCTTTCTAATTACAACACAAACCCTCATTTGCCTTCCTCAAATCCTCCTCATCATCACTTCTATACATCATTAGCCCTCCCACTCCATTGCAAGACAAAGTACACAGACAAACTGAGATAAGACTATTGCAGACGTTTGGAAGCATGTAACAGCTTATTTTCAATCTTATAAGAGAATCATGAGTCTGAGGCCAGGTCCACGCTAATACGTTTTCGTGAAAATTAATTGATTTTGCAATGTTTACATGTCTCGTCATCAACACTGGAATGGCACTTTCCTCCACCAAAAAAATTACATTAGGAAACTGAAAATGTAGTTTTCAAATGACAAAAGATTAGCATGGATGTTGCATGAAGCAATGTTTGAAAGTTTCATAAAGTAATGAGGGTCTGATGTTTTCTAAAGTATACGGTAATGGAAAAGAGTTTCAAAATGCCCGATTTTCAGTGGTGGAAATCGCCGTTCTAGTGTGGATGAGAGGCATAAACGTAGTGATATTCCTGCATTTTTAAATGAAAATGTATTTGTGTAGAAGTGGCCTGAATAGATTGCAAGCTAAGTTAAATCTAAAGATGGCAGACAAAGTTGTGAGAAATTATAATTACAAATATACTTCTGATTAATTATAAACTAAAGGTATTATTAAAAGATAGTTTCATCTTATTAAAGATTTATGGAAATGTCATCCAATATTTGTGTGTGATACGTATTGTGTGTACTTAAGTGAGTTATTACTCACATATTATCCAATTATTTCAAAGTCTATTGAAAACATTTGTATGGCGCATACTTTTGATCAATAACAGATGTGCTAACTATGCAGAGCTTTCAAATCTGTCACTTATGAGGTCTAATTTCAATTTTGAGGCAGTGTAGACAGTGGAGCTCACTACAGTGGTTGCCGTGCAAATACAGGACAAGTGAGATTTTTGAAGGTTTCAATATGGTGAACCGCCTTCTACTGAGAGAGTTAAGTATGCATGGTCAAGCATATTCTCTTATGGCTGATTTTATAAGTCACGTTTTATGCAGGTTTTATTGCACACTGCAACACCAATGAAACCCAACAACCTTCACCTTCTCTCTCTCTCTCTCTCTCTCTCTCTCTCTCTCTCTCTGGCCCACCCCCTTTTAATGAAACCCATTAAGCCTCTGTTTTCTAATCTAGAACTGTAGGTGTAAAAGCAAGCCAGGTTTATGGATAGTGGATCTACAGTTGTAATGTAATGATGCTACTTTGATTACAAAGCACTGACAGTCTTGGGAGAATATGGTAAAACATGCTAAGCAAGCATTTGTATCGACTCCACATGTGAAATGCTCCTAAAAGGGTACAAATGGACTGAAGGATAGACATGAGGGCACACATGCACTGACAGAAGCTAAGCAGTATCTAACTGATGCCACATGATGCATTGTGTTTACTCTGACTATTGGGCTCCAGCTGTGTCAGATCTAAAACTCCTCCAGTGTGAGTCCAGCTGTCAGAACACACACATCACCTTTTGGTTCCCACAGAGTAATCTCTCATTGAGACACATTATAATGAGAGTAAAGCCAACCATTGCCTCTTTATACTCTTCTACAAATCATCCTTTCTCTTCATCTTGGCCTTATTTGAAGCTCTACATGCATGTTCTTACACTGATTATGCTTAATAAGGTGACAACATGTGTGGTCATGTAAAAGTCTTAAATGGTGTTCATTTGTTGGGGTAAGGTCTTAAACGGTTTAAGCATAAACCGAACGGCACACAACGATTTTTGCACATTACCCCAATTTCATGTTACTTGTAAAATCCCTTAAACTGGGTTCTTACTGGCTTATCCAATGTGTGCCTGGCTGTTTATATTTTGATGTCAAAAGCTGATGTTAAATTCTCATGTAAACACGGTTTGCTTGTGTTGTTGGATTTTTTGAACAAGCTGATTTTTGGTAGTGTATTGGTGTGTATGAAATGCACTCAATCAAAGTCTCATTTTCCCCCAAAGTTGTATTTAAATGCATATCATTGCCCTTCCACTGGGTGCTACTGATCAACCAATCAGAATGCAATTCTCACAATCTGGCACATAACAGTTGTCAATAGCTATCTAATGGTTGTCAAGCTCTCTCTCTCTCTCTCTCTCTCTCTCTCTCTCTCTCTCTCTCTCTCACACAAGACAAATATATATATAGTATGACTAGTTTTATTTATAAGAAGAACAGAACCCCCCCCCACATATATATATATATATATACCCACTCTCTCTCTCTCACACAAGACAAATATATATATAGTATGACTAGTTTTATTTATAAGAAGAACAGAACCCCCCTATATATATATATATATACTACAATATGTGCAAAGGTTTAATGGAGAAAGAGGATTTTCAAAATATGCCACTGAGCAAGGCTACTGAATTGCCCAAATTGAACGCAACATAGAACATAACAGTCTGGTTCTGGAAGTAAAAATCCAATAAATGTTTTTCCATAGACTACCATAACTAATAAACATTTAAAGACAGACCTAACTTGAGCTCCGAGGTTGTACATCAATGGAATATCCTTCCGTTGAAGCCAAACATCTGCGTTATTAAAACTTAATTGTTTAAAAATGTTTTTTGATAGTAGGATTCATGGTAAACAACTACATTACCCATGGTCAATCAGAGAAGACCAATCAAAGAACCGCATCCAAACAAGCCCGCAAAACGTGCCTCGGAGTGACCGCTTACTCCCATGATGCACTGTGAATTATGTAATTGAATACTTGTATAATACTTGAATAATTGTCTGATTTTCAAAGACTGTTTTGCCTCAAAACAACATTTGTGATGTTGTGATTTACTTCGGAGCTGGTTGGTTTGGTTCATGGCTTTCAACTCTTTAATGAAGTTTTTCGTCAAAAAGTCTATGGGAAAAATTATTGGGAAAAATGATTGGGAAAAAGTGGGAAAAAAATGGGAAAAGAGTGGGCAGGCATTGTTACGCTCTATTGCGCTACACTCACTACTAACTATTTATTCTAAATAACATCCAATAATTTAGTGTCTTTATATTATCTACCAAGGGTATACAATATATGCAGGATAGATTCTAAACTGTCCAATTTATTTTATGAATGAAAGCCTGCCAGCATGGAAATTTCAAATGACTCTTATCATAAATGCTTATGCATATCTAAACTGACTTGGCCCTGACACTTAACTGTGTTTTATAGTTATGCAGGTATGTAATGATGCATGCCTGAACTGGTTCTGCTCGAGTGATGACATGCCATTTTTATAATATCCATACATTTACACATGACTGAATACACAATTTCACCCAGTCTGTAAACAGCAGCAACCTGTGCCATATTGCTTTAGGTTGTCAGGTGGGATATGCAGATGTTTAATGGCTGGAGATAATACATTGACTTCATTCTGTCCCGAATGGCATTTTGATCGCACGCAGCCTTGTCATGAAAAACACACACACAAAGCATGCACATATTCATACCCAAATGTATTTGATTATGTATGTCACCGCATGGATTGGGGGATGCTCTTCACTGTAATGTAGGAACTGAAAAAGTCAGACAATGAGCATAAAAATAAAGGAAACAAATGCAACTAATAGTTTAATATCAACAACCGTTGTTTCTTTTGCATATACAATACATTTTCACTACATAACCCACTCTATGTTTTTGCAGCTAGTTCACCAATACACAACTATTTAAATATATCCAAGGTAATTATGCTACTTTTTTGTGAGTGTACAGATGTATTAATTTATTACTTAATTGTGGTGCTTTGTAGGGCTTTGAACAAACCCCTTACCCCAAGAATTAAACTTCAGTCTCGCACCATTCGAGCTCCAACATGATCACATAAGAAATCGACATATTATTACCGAATGTTCTGTTACCCTGACATCGACCTAATTCTGCAAAGTTACTAACAAGCATCATCTACCATCAGATATATTTGCATCTTTTCAAATCGGTTTACCTTTTCGTGTGGCAAGACTGATTCGCATTGCATCAGCAGCCGCAGAGACACAGTTCTCATTCCAGTGTTAAAATAATAAAATAATCGCATTGTATAATCAATGACAAATCAATGATTCATAGGTTCCATTTTACCTCTAAGATTACATTTTACACTACTGTTGATTAGGTTTATGGTGGAGGTTGGGGGTAGTTCATTAAATGTGCATTCCTCTTCACTACATCACATCATTTACAACTAAAAACAACTGGCTTTACAACCATGCACATAGCTTGTGGGGAGGTCAAAGGCTGAAAGATGATACTACAATACATTTTAAACGTTCTGACCCCTCCCCTAATCTCGTTTGCTTTATAAGTTGATGCAGTGATGAACCTGCATTTTGCCGGTTCGAGCCAATCAATATAAAAGTTGCCTATAGTAGATTCCTTGCCAGTTGTGTGGTATAAATGTGGTATATTTGTTTTTAAATATCCACCAACTGTAGAGAATTCTGGACCAAGCCAACAACAGAAAGACAAAGATGCCATGCTTAATGACCTCGGACCCGAACAACCCCACCAAGGTGATCTGTAAGCCCCACCCCTCGTGGCAGCTCAAGGTTCCACACAACTTATTTTGAGGGTTCCTCGTTGCTGCTATAGATCTACGGGTGACCGTGCCTTTTCTGTGATCGGTCCTAATCTATGGAATATTATCCCTTTCCATGTAAGGTCAGCTTCATCTTCTTTAAAAACATATTTTTATTCTGTAGCTTTTGAATAGATCATTGAATATTTTGAAATTGATAAAAACATTATATTGAAATGTTTTTATTTATTTTATTATGTTTTATATTTAACTTTAAATCAAACTCTTTATATCGCTTGTTTGTTTGATCTGTAAAGCACTTTGGGTCAACTTCTATTGTTTTTAAAATGTGCTCTGTAAATAAAGGTTAACTTGACTTGACTTGACACCACCCGTATGTGACTACATCTACATAGACACCGGAAAACTCAGGTTATTGTGAGAAAGCGGGTTATTGTGAGAAAGTAGTGTTCCGGTTTACATACACTGTTTAAGCTACGTACGCTCCCGTATATGTGCAGTATGCAGCATGTACAGTATGTCTCCACAGCAACATCATTTCCTGTCGAAGCTTGCTTAAATAAAAAAACATGATGTCCAAGGAAGACTTCCATATTTTATTCTCTCTTGTTTTGCTTTATTTCCATATATCCCAGAGTTGTTGCTGTGTTTGTTTTCTTACATTCTATCACCTGCCCTTCTGGCCACGACTGCCGGCAGGATTAAAGTGGAGCGACAGTGAGAGAGAGAGAGGAATATCCTGGTTTGACAGCGCCCAAATAAGCTATCGCCCGGCCCAGCAACTCCCCTACCTCTAGTGGACGACAGCCTGCTCCTCCTTCTGGTAGAGGGTAGTGTGTCCTCCGGCCCTCGTTTCAGAATGCTGCTTTCTGCAAAAACCCTGGAAAAAAACACTTCCTTAAGCACATGTGAAACAGGAGCCAGCTGGTAGGTAGCTGTGTAGTGTGTAAACCTCAGTCCCCTGGTCTAAAGAGTTGCACTAGCAACTGAAGATAGGGGCAGGGATCTTTAGCCTCCTCATAATTGCACCCGCCTCCCATGCCGGAGACCCCGGTTCGAATCCCGCTCGGAATAGGTCGAGCAGGACCGGTTACACATGTAAACGTGGTCATTGATCGCGTTTACATGCACATTCTTACACCTATAATGCTTAATATGCTGACAACACGTGGGGTCTTGTTAATGCATTAAATGGCGTTCCTTTATCGAGTGTAATGGAGTTTAACTCTACACTAGGTAGGACAGCTGCATCATTTTTATTGCTATGTCTCTGTGTATGGTTGCATCTTTTGGTAAAGATGGAGTGATGAAATGTTCTTTTAAAAGGCTGGTAAGGTCACATTGTTGGTAGGCTATAACTTCATGTAAGCATGTTTCTTCTGGTTATACATTTTGTTTTTATCAAGTGGCTGTGTGGTTTCCAGTAGAGTTGACATAACTTGTGTGCCTGTAGAGAGGTGTGCTACATTGTGTAGTGTTTTTTCTTTAGGTATGTGCTGCTGTTGTAACACATTTAATAAAATAATCACATATTTCTACTAATCGCTGAGTAGTGTTTTATGAATGTATTTCTGTGTTCACTATAGGGCTGGGTTATATGCAAAAAATATTTTCACTATATTTAATAGAAAAATATTGCAATATCGTGCTATCGCCAACCCCTTGTTCATTACTGTTGGTAAAAAATTATAATAATAATAAATACAAAATAAAAAATAAACGTTTGTTGTTGTGTTGAAATTGTTTGTAAAAAACATCAAATTGGTTTCATATGCAAGCAAAATTGACATTATTCAATATCACAAACTTACACTGAAGTAGGGACCTGAGCACTGGGGGTGTGATTTTTTTACATGGGACAGTAAGCAACCACTCAGAACCTCCTAGAAACCATCTAGAACACCATTCATAACACCTCAACAATCCCATTGCAATAATTCAACAACCACCCACAAAACCATGCACCATCATTTTCTGAAGAAAAATCTAGTTATCTTATTCACATTTTAAATCCCTTGTTAGTGGTCGCAATGTAATGTAATGCTAGTAGTGTGATCACCCTTATATATATATATATATGAGAGAGAGAGAGAGAGAGAGAGAGAGAGAGAGAGAGAGAGAGAATAGTGAAAACCCCCCAGAAATATATGAAAAATGTATTAATGGAACTACAGGGATTCCAGATACCTATCACATATGTACACACACACATTGACATAAATGCATCAGCATCAGATAATGTGCTTAATAAAGTGTATAATACCTATCAATATTTTTGCCATTAAATATTTGCCTTACATACAAATGATTTCACACAAACACACACGCATCAGTGTTCACTCTTGGGCCATAATCACACAGTATGTGAGCCGATCCACTTATTAGGGTGTTGCTGGGCCTCAGGGCCTTTCAGAAAACCCAGAGTCTCATCAGACACCAAATTAGACTCCTCCATTCGTCTGTGCGATAGAGGACTTCCTGCGGGAACACAAGTCAATTGCCCCTCACACACACACATAACCAAAATGTCCATGCTCAATGCATTATTGATGGACATCAGTCAGTGTGTCTGACCACATTTAAGTGTTTCCACGGGGGGTCCAAAAGCAATCAAAACACACACACACACATCTGTACAGCTGGTCTTTTGTAATGACGCCCCACCATTCGTAGCTATTGATGTTTGCTGGTAGGTTACAAAATTACACTTGCATTTAACGTGCTTATGTACAGAGCTTTAATCTAATAAGACGATTGGAAACATGCACACACACACAGACACACATACACAATCTCTATTTTTGGAATGGAATACTAGCTTACTAATTATCTTGGGATTATTATGAATCCTGGAAATGGAAGGTCAAGTTGAATGGATCACATTCAGTGATACCATATAATATAATAAAATGCATGTTGTATTTTTAATTCAATAAGTCTAAGGCTATGTTCAGAATGGAATACTAGTGTACTGATTACTTTGTACTGTGCAGTTTATACTGAATACTGCCTGATATATTAAAAAAATAGTATGCAAAACCTGTTTCAAACTGTTATACGGTAAATTGTTGTCACATGTCCTCATCACGTTGCATGTTTAAGTGAAAGTCATCCAAGTCTATTTTGCCTTTTATTCAAATTTTGTGTAAAAACACCTCAACTATTTTTAGCCCAAAAAAAAAAAAAAAGTGTCAAAAAAAGAAAGAAAGAAAAATGGTGTCTAAAATAGCTTTAATAACAAAAATACAAATTAATTAAAATAATACATTCAAAATTAGGAAGCGTGTGGAAAAAGTTTCAAAACTGTCTTTTCTTAAAAATTATAAATTCATTGATGTATTTATACACTTAAAAATAAAATTGAATCAATAATTACTATCCTTTTTTATATGTGTTCTCAATAGTCAAATTTCAATTAGCAATGTAATTTTCACTAAAGCCTTCTCATCCTCACTGCACCCTCAGAAAAATGTTTTAGTCTATTTTTACGACTTTCACATTTAAATTTTATAACAAAATTCATTATTTTGCTAAACTAAATTAATAAAACTTAAAATATTAAGATTTTTTATTTTATTTAATTTTATTAGATTGCTCAACTCAATTTAATGAAATTTTGTTATGAAATTAGTGAGCACTGTGCACTATTCTTGCCCTTTCTATAAAACATTGCCAACTTCATTTTTGTCTGAAAAAAAGAAATACAAATTGTTAAAGCGGTATTTATGCATAAATGCAATAAATTATGGTAAACGCTTACAAATAAATGCAATACTATGATAGATGCAACTATCTATAAAAAACTGCCTTAGTTCAAATACCAATATCTATATTAACTATATCAAAGATGCAGAGAAGAAATCATAAGAAAAATACAAATAAATCATGATGCAGAATAAACATACCTAAATGTGTTTAATAATAAATGTTTATTCAAGTCCAATTTGTGGAACACTTCAGCAGGTGTCTCCCCTAATAAACAACTTTCTCTGTGAAAGGTGATAAAGTAAAAGTAAATAAATTGTTGCCATATGGCTATATCGTACCATACAGTGTACAAATCTACTTTTAACTGTAAATGAATTGTTATTACTTCTAGAGCATTTGTCACACTGGAAATGAGAGGTCAAATTTAATGCATCACATTCAGTGCATATCGCATTCAATGATACAGTTTTCTGTGCAGTGTGCCCTGTTGTATACTGCACATTTTAGCAAATATAATAAGTTATCTAAAAATTCTATGCATAAAGAAATTGTGAACACAGTGTGCAGAATACATACTAAAGTGTGAACTACAGCAATAGTAGGTAGTATGTTGGTACACTATTCTGAACATAGCTTCTCTCTTACTTTTGGTGAGCAGCAGATAGCATGGGCACTGCAGGTATACCAACAGCACTCTTTAAGGTTCAATCCACCACTCTTATAAAGAACACCTTCATCAACTCTCTCCTTTGTCCCTCTGTCCCCACCTGCATACACTGTATATTTACATTTCCTCTCACATATCTTCACTAAATCCAGCACCACAATTTGAAAGATGGTTGCATGATCCAGCATGCTGCTTCCTGCCATAGTTACACCATCCAAAGCCTGTAAAGGATTGTGTACAGGTAATATACAGTCTTACCTGTCAGTTTGAATCCTGTAATAACAGCACGAGCAGCAAACAAAGGTGGAGCTGTCCAAGTGGTCTTCAATAGCTCCATTTACACGGATTACAGTAGACACTGGATATTTTTATATGAATACGAGATTGAATATGTTTAATCTTTTTGGCATGAGGATCTGGTGCAGATTTTATCTTTTAAAACGAAGCATGCAAGCATATTAAAGTGAATAACACACACTTCGTGAGAGCTAAACCTACGGAAACACCTGTGAAGGTGTTTGATGTCAAGTTGAGAGGACAGTTGCATATTGTGATTTACACTCTGCAACTGGCATAATTGTGGAATGATTTTTGGTGCCAGATGGGCTTGTTTGAGTATTTCCATAACTGCTGATCACCTGGGATTGTCACGCACAACAGTCTCTAGAGTGTAAATGGTGCAAAAAAAGAAAAAACATCCAGCGAGTGGCAGTTCTGTGGGCGAAAAAAGACTTGTTAATGATTGGCAGGAGAATGGCCAGGCTGGTCCAAGCTGACAGGAAGGTGACAGTACCCCAAATGAACACACATTATAACAGTGCTATACAGAAAAGAATCTCTGAATGTACAACACGTCGAACATTGAGTTGGAGTGGGAGTTGGGGAGGTGATGTTTTTCCAATCGTCTACTGTCCAGTTTTGTGAGTACTGGGTACCACTGTAGCCTCAGTTTAATGTTCTAAGGTGACAGTAGTGGTACCTGTAGGGGTCCTCTGCTGCTGTAGCCCATCCACCTCAGTGTTCGACATGTTGTACGTTCAGAAATGCTTTTCTGCATTGAGTATTTTGCCACGCTGAATTTGTGAACATTGACCAGTGGCTGGGATCCATCTCGGGTGGGTGACATGGGAAATGACGCTACATGATGCTACTTATGTAGCAGCCTTCGTAGTTGAGCAACTATCGTCTCTAAAGAGCTTTATACAAAAATCATGTCAACATTCATATTGTTTACATCTATACTTTTAAAACGGATAATAAGGTGATATGGATTAACTAGCTGATTTGTATCAGTGTATTGGTGTGCATGTAAACATGCTCATTGTTGCCTGGCGAAATGAAAAAGACCTGTAAACCCTGTCTCCCCAACATTGTGTAAAGCCAGCCAATCAGATTGGAAATTGGCATTTTGCGAAAGCTTTTGACATTTTTGGGTTCAATATGCTTTAAATGGTCTATGAGTGGTCTATGGGTGTGACTTCTGAGGCTTAGACTAGCCTTAACCTGACTTTACTTTATGCATCTACTACAGTTTTGACACTTCAGCAAAGAAACATCAAATGGAGGGGTGTATTGTCATGAAAGAGCAAGCTTGTCTGTCATCCACTGCATAGCACACTTTAATGGAGAGCAACATCATGTAGTTCAAGACTTAATGTGGTATCAAGTGGAACGAGCGGTCTGAATTATTAATTCCACCCCTCTTTTCTGACAGCCATATTTTCCTTCTATGTGACATGACAGTTTGAATCTTCAAGGGTTGCTTTGCTGTTTAAAGACACTCAGATCAAATAGGCTGAAAAGCAACCACCCCCATAAGCACAGCAGGAGAAGGGTTTATGAATGAGATAAGGGGCTTCGCATGTCTAGAAAGGCCAGGTTTCTGCACACATCCAAACCTCGAAAACAACAGCCGCCGTACCCACAACAGCCTTGTGGTTGGCCATGACGACAGCAAGTCATCAGTTAAGAGTAAGGTAGCAATTATTGGATGCCATTCATTGCCCATAGCTTAACTGCGAATGCATAAACATTTCCTCTGTAGGTGCCCTGGATTTCTGCCCTCAAGAGTTTAAAGGAGAAATGTGTCATTCACTTGCCCTCACCTGTAAACCTCCTTATCAAGATCATCATTTATTAGTTTGGGCAATGCCAACAGAATGAGGCTTTGAATGAGGGCCAGTAATGTTGGAATGGTGTAAACAGTCAAATTAGGATACACAGTTGAGAATGAAGACTATAGATCTGTTGTTCCAAAAGTGAGCTGCTTACTGAGACAACATTTAAAGGATTTCCAGGGTCAATACAAGTCAAGCTCGATCAACAGTATTTGTGGCATAATGTTGCTTACAGCAAAAAACAATTTGACTCCTTTTCTTTAAATAAAGCAATAAATTAGGTTACAGTAAGACACAATGGAAGTGAATGGTGACAAATCTTGGAGGCCTTAAATAACAAAATGTAAAATAGCCCTTATAAAAAATCTAGAGTCTTGGCAAACCTGCCACACATTATTTTCACATACAAATTAGCTTGTGAATAACAGCAAATGTTCCTGCAGCAAACCTTTGGCTACAATAGACAATTTGCCGCAAGTTTGCGGAAAAGCTTATATTCATGTGAAAATAATCAGTGCCGAAAATGCAGCAAGTTTGCGGTAAATTTGCCATGAACTCTTGAGTTTTGTAAGGGTGGACATAACCAATGTTGGGAGGGTTACTTTTGAAATGTATTCCACTACAGATTACAGAATACATGCTGTAAAATGTAATTTGTAACGTATTTCTTTAGATTACGCAAGGTCAGTAATGTATTCTAAATACTTTGGATTACTTCTCCAGCACTGGTAGATTTTTCCACTTGTTTTGACTATAAAATCTCTGCCAGTACATTAAGACAAAATACACATGTTAAAAATACATTCTCTGAAAAACCTAAATATCTTATTCAGTGTTGTTTCTAAAACAAGATAAATCAAATTGATCATGTTTTAAGGATTTTTAAATATTTTTACAGGAAAACAATACAAAAATTATTATCAAGAATACGATTTTTGCCCTGATATCAAAGGTCTTCTAGAAAATGTAATTATGATCCAACGTGAATTTTAGCTTAGCATAAAGCTGATAATTTACACAAGGTTCATTTCTATTTCTTCTGCTCCAAACTTACTTCAAACGTACTTCTCTGTCTGCTCGTATGAATATAACACATCATAAGAAAGTGTTTCACCGCTGTTCAAATGCACTTTGGATCACATAATTTATATGTATAAATGTTTTCCATCTGAAAAGACTAAATATTAAATGAAAAAATGACAATAAAATGCAAAGTAATCTCTTCAGTAATCAAAATACTTTTTGAATGTAACTGTATTCTAATTACATATTTAAATTGTAACTGTAGTGGAAAACAGTTACTTATATTTTGTATTTTAAATACGTAATCCCGTTACATGTATTCCGTTACTCCCCAACTCCGGATATAACCCAGAAAAGGTTTGTAAGCAATTTTATTACACTAAAATCCTGTTAACACATATACGTCTTGTGGGTATACTTTTAACAGTGAATATTTTAATAGTAACAGATTGGCCCCGTTCACTACCATTACAAGTGCCTCACTGTAACCCAGGCAGGGTTGAGGTTCTTAAAACCTAAAAAAAAAAAACATTAAATATGGGACAATATGTGTCCAGTAGGGGATCTCTTCATTTCAGCCAAAATACAGGATGTTGGCAACCCTATACAAAGTAGTTATTAGCTTATCATCATACTAATGTCAAACTCAATTGTGAGCCAAGTCTCTTCAGAGTGCTGCTTGTGTGGCACATACTTGTATTGCTGCTGCCTATGTAGAGCTTTCATATCGATTAGGATGCTGTCTTGGAGGGAAGCTCACTAGGTTTTGAAACAGACCTTATTTACTTTATTATGTTTTTGCAATGGCACAATGCTTGTGGTGAGCAATTATCTTAGACATGCCAGTGTTGCCTGTTATCTTGATGAAAGGGAAACGATGCAGCCTTGAGCTAAATGTGGTGGGCTAGAACATGTCTTGCCCTGTGTTTGGTTATAACCAGGTTCATTCCCTTATGGTGTCATTTAAACTACTGTATCTCTAACAGAGTATGTCAATTAGCTAAATATGTGGCAAGCTCTAGCAGGAATGATTTGACTTAAATTTTCAAAAATGCTTCCAAATAATAATTACTGCAACAATAAGTGTGTAAATGGTCTAGGGATTAAATTACAATCGTCATAGATGAGCACAAATAACATGAGAATGTATGTGCTACTCCCTAATGTTTACGCTAGAACATATGTCGATTTCCCCCGTCTCCGTTCCCTTGTATGCTGCTATCCCAGGAGGACGGAAGAGCCACTCAAGGCTCTGCTTTGCTCTATTTCAGCCCAGGATCTCTAAGATCTGGTAACACCTCAGCCCCAGAGGGAGTCCCCAGGGCCAGCTGTTTCGACGGTCAAAACATGTCAACCCTACAAAGTATCAGCAAGCCCTCAGAGTGGAAAAAAGAACTCTAAAGCACAGTCCGTGACAACAGTCGCTATGGTAATAGACTAGATGAGTTGTTTTTTTTTTTGTTTGGATTTAACAGTGTTTTATGCTGCCATGAATTTTATTCTTCAAATTTTCAAATGCATTAGTATTTACATAAGACTTCCTCTGATGTGGTGGTCTAATTCATGAGTATTGTGTTTGAATAAACAGTCATAAAAGTAAGGATATGTGATCTGACATGGGTGGTTAAAATGCATCTCAAGATCACATTATTTCAAAATCATTAAAAATCTAAATTACTTGTATGATGCTCTTTAATAAAATATTTATCTACAGGATTATTAGAAATGGAGGTTATAATAATAATAATAATAATAATAATAATAATAATCAGTTTATTTTATGTTTATTATTCAATTATCAATTATTTAGATTTTTTATCATATATATCATGGAATATTTGTAAATGTAAAAATGTTATTCAATTTCAATTAAATTCAAAATCAATTTATTTATATATTTTAATGAACTTTTAATCATTGTGAATGTGTATATACCGATCAGCCACAACGTTAAAACTGCCAAATATTGTGTAGGTCCCCCTTGTGCTGCCAAAATAGCGCTAACCCGCTTCTCAAAACAGCATTCCGAGATGTTATTCTTCTCACCACAGTTGTACAGAGTGGTTATTTTAGTTACCGTAGACTTTGTCAGTTCGAACCAGTCTGGCCATTCTCTGTTGACCTCTCATCAACAAGGCATTTCCACAGGACTGCCCCTCACTGGATGTCTCCACTGGATGACTTACAGGACAGGACTAGCACAGAATCATGACCTTAAGATCGGAGTACCTTATAACTAATTATTGTACTACTATATTCCATTATTCCCACTTTTGAACTTTACAATCTGTGGCACGCACTCTTCCAGGGCAAACTTTTTGAGCAAAATGTAAAAAAAATAGTTTGAGGCAACCTGCTCAAACAGCAAAACAGAAATGTTCCCTCATGTATCCTCAGGTGACCCATATATTTTAGGTCTCTGTAAGGCTTTAGTGTCCGTGGCAGATGCTGCTCTACCACATTTTCTAACCCAGGTGCACTCACCTGTCCCTGGAGACAACACTGCCGAATAAGAAGAACTGCAGTCTTCTATGATAGACTGGTGGCTCCGACTTGCAGTAAACAACCCTGTGAATCTCACCACAGGTACATGGAAAGAGATCTCCTTTCATTAGAGGGTCAGTAGGTGGGATACAGGAATGAATCCATCCACTGGCTTCCTTTACTTTATGTGAGCCAATATGGAGAAAGATGTTTTTTCTGAGGAACTGAGCAAGATGAGCTAGCAGCCCAAATCCTTGTCTGATCCATGCGGAAACTACAAATCCATAAAGACAACAGCAACTAGTCTGCTACAGCTCAGCAAAAATAACATCTTTGAGCCACTTGTGCTCATTAAGGGCTGTTTTTGGCTCTGTAAAGCATTACGATTGCCTTAATCATCACACAATTATATTTACTATACATAATAAATAACAAGGAGAACAGCATCAAGAGGAAATGCTCTTTGAAATACTTTATACTTCCACCAAAGGTATCACTAGAAAAATACAATTTTGTAAAGGCAAACTTTCATCCTGACTTCTTAAAGCATTGTCTGAATGTTGAAAATCGTTTAAAAAGCTTGAATTTTGAAGTGCTTTGCAGGCCCAACATAAAATGTCCGATAGATACGTCATTGCAAATCCATGGTATTTTTTTGCCACTTTAAAAGTCAGATATAAGAAAATCGAAAGTCAGATCAGTTCAATATATCGATTGTTTTCAAACAGGTTTCCCGGACGTTACATTCCATTGGATGGACAAAAAAATAGCCCCGCCCCTAACTCTGAATTATGTTACAGAGCCACATTTTACACTTTTCAGAGAAATCAACCTAACGAATGGCTCACTTCAAGTTGTATAAAAAGTATTTCATCATTGAAATAAAAATTATAAACACATATCACCTTTAATATACAGAATATTATTTGTAAAACATGTGATCTATGTCAAGAAAAAACAGATAGTTTGGTAAAATATATATTTTGTTTTATTCTTCATATGAAGCAAAAGTATGAATGTTCAGTATTTAATTATCTAGAAACATCTGTTCCATTTTGCTCTTTCATGGTGTAAAATTAATTCTTGTTGATACCACAAAATACTTGGTTTACATGTCTTTCATGATTTGTACATAAAGATAATTTCTATTCTATTTATCGTGTTATACTCGGAGTAAGACAAACATTTCAAACATTTGAATATCTCTGTGAGGTTGAATAAAACTCAACCATTAAAAAGATGCATCAGAACACACTGCATTAACATGAGCAAAGAGTGTAAACTTTGCTCAGACCAAATTTTGACAGATCAGAATCCATATGCAGTTCACATGTAATCAGTGACGGATGAACTTTACACATTTTACCGAAAAAAATACCTGAGCAATAACGCTCTACTTTGAGTTATCCTGGAATTGATGTTTCTGTTTAATTGCACTCATAGAAAATCACAGGAGGCCCTATGGGCTTGCATTTGATGAACATTTGCTAGACCCTATTTCACTGCCATCCTAACCCAATGTGAATGCAAGTAACAAACAGTTGAAGGAGAAACGTCACATTATTTCTTTCTTTTCTTTTTCTTTTTGCCTCCTCAGAACATCTGACTATATGATTAATTGCATAAAGTAGGAAAAATGCACTGGGAAATTTCCCCCCCAATTAATTCAGACTCTAAAAGGACTGTTGTCCTCACAGTTGATAAATATTACAATCTCCTCTCCAAATGAAAGGAAATTGGCTTAGCATAGCACAGGGGTTTGAGGCACAGCATGTTCTAAAACAAAAATTAATGAGCCGATTCAGACCGCTTTGCTTTTTTCATTGCATCCATCCAAAACCAAACAAACAGACAAACTTTTCCCCTCTGCCTTTCATTTCCAGTATATTAAATAGGGATGAGAGAAAGTGAAGTATCAGAACAGTACATTCGTAATGGTCCTGCTATAGTCTGCTTTAAGACCACCCTGTGATGCTACCCTCAAATTTTGATCCAGGATCAGTTTATATCAACCCAATGTTAAAGCTAAATGTCTGTCATCATTTAACTCAACTTCAGGTTGATTCCAAAACGGTATGTCTTTCTTCCGTGGACCACAAAAGGAGATGTTAATCAGTATATAATCCCCATCAACATTCACTTGTATGGAAAACATTCAGCAAAAAAAACTAATTTTATGTACCATGGAAGAAAGAAAGTGGGTTTGGGACAACATGTAAATGTATGTAATGTAAATGATGACACACTGTATTTTTCATTTATGGGGTGAACTTTCCCTTAAATCTTAACCAAAGATATTGAGAGCTGATATTGTATCAGGTACTTTGACTGAACCATAACCAGAGCTGCACAAAGCCTTAATCTTGCCTTTTAGACCACCACCATATCAGCAGTCACAGATCAAGAGAGACTGACTGTTTCTCCCCCTTGGATTTCAAAAATTCAAGTAGAAAGTCAAACAAAAGTACACAGAGTCTATGAAACCAAAAAATACAACAATGAGCATCTTAATGCAGGTTTGTAAGCTTGATAAAATTTGGCAAGAACAGGAGAACTAAGATGTGAACCAAAATGTGTTTAGATGGGATGAAGAGGAAACATTACTCTGCACCCTCAGTCTGTATTTTCTAGTATGAGTCAGTATTGGCACCAACTCACATTAGGGTAAAGCTTTTGATACTCCTATAGAAATACAGTAGCGGGTGAGATCTACCCGCTATCTTTAAGTCTGCTTCACGTGTAATTTGGCTCCAATTAAGGCTAATTCACACTGCTCCAAAAACATACCAACACACACCAAAATTTCAAACAATGTATAGTTGGCTGTTGGATTTGAGGATTTAGGGGTCGTTCACACAGAACACACCTGTGACAAGGAGGAGGGCGTGGCCAGGCTGTGAGGGTGCACAGCCGGCACTGATTTAACTGATTAATATCCCTCAGTGGGAGAGGGATTTAAAGGGGAGCCGGAGATGCCAGTTCTAGAGAGAGACATACATGACCGTGCTGTGTGTTTTTATGTTTGTTTCATGTTCTTTTAAGATCAGTTATGACATTAAAAGTTAAGTTTACTGTTCAGCATGTTCCCACCTCCTCCTTGCCCATCCTGAACCCATTACATTGGTGCCAAAACCCGAGAAGGATGAGGGATGTGTGTGTGTGTGGAGTCCTTGCTGCTGCCATTCACTGGGGGATGGAGTGCCCCGACCTGAATTGGGCAGGGGAGGAGTGTGACGAGAAGGAGAGTGTGACCGGGCCATGAGGGTGCACAGCTGGCACTGAGTCTCGTAATCAGTGGCAGAGAGAGATAAAGGGGAGCCGGAGATGACAGTTCGAGAGAGAAAGAGACACACGACCGTGCCGTACATTTACTGTTCAACCGGTTCCTGCCTCCTCCTTGCCCATCCTGAACCCATTACAACAGCTAGATGTGGCGCAACTAATAGAACAAGTGTACAAGGCTTTTTTTTTTTCTTTTTTTTTTTTTAAACGTGGCATTCCTGTGCGAGATGTTAAAAAAAAAAAAAAAAAAAAAACATCTAAACATGGTGCAGCAGTCAAAGATTTCCACCTAGCTTATGTTTACAACTATTTAAAAGATGCTTGTCTCAAAACAAAGAGTTTTGAAAGGTGTTCAAAAAGTTTGTTATTTTAACAACATGACTTCTTAAAAAAGTGGCACTCCTGCACGAGGCGATAAAAAAATCTGCAAGATTTCATGCAGCAGTCAAAAATGTCTGTCCAGCACTTGTTTACATGAAAAAACTATTGAAAAAAAGTGCATATGGACACAAAATCGATTTCTGTGTGAACAGTTCTTTAGATTAGGAAACAACTAGCATCTTCATACTGATCCAACAAACAAACACGGTTAACACATTGACCTAACAAAGCCCAAATAACAGTTTTTTTGGGGCAGTGTGCATAAGCCTTAACAGTGTCGCTTTTATCCCATCCAGTTCCTTTCATTGAATGTTACTGAGACTTGACCTTTGAACCTTTTAGACAGGGCAGTAACAGGACTTGTTGGCCAGATCTTCCTCTAATAGGGCCTTGAGACTGGAGAAACCTAATCGATTTTTTTAGATGAGTTACACGATTAGCATAATATTGACATGCTGCCTGTTGTCTGAGATCTGATTTAACCATCATTGGATTGCCTATTCATTACAGGAATCTGCAAGTGAAAGGCCAGCGGTTGACTCTAAACATTAGTGACACTATAAGTAGCAATTAGGGCTATTGATCCACATTGTATTGAGTAAAGGGGGGCTTTGGATCAGCTCTCTTGCTTATCAGTTGAACGTAGTAGGACAATATGGAGTGTAATGAAACAATAAATGTGGTCAAGAGTATAACTTTCAGAGTGAAATATAGCCCATTCCCCTCTGTCATAAAGGTACATTTCTTTAAACATTCAGAATAAAATGAATTGCAAATTTTTGTCGCTATTGGTTTGTAAATGCACTATACCCGTAAAAAATTTTGTGTTTTTTGTTTGTCAAACATTTTCGAGTTCAGTCTTTGTAAATTGAAATAATTTGGAAGCACCATAAATTCAACTTGTGTAGAAATAACCACGGCAAATCAAAAATGTTGGTGGCGAGACTAGAGTTGGGCTAGATGTTATACATAATTTGGTTAGGCAGCTTAGTGAATTAATTGCTTAGAAATTAAAAATAAATTATTATAAAATAGATTTCTGTACATTTTACATATATATAGCAATCATCTCAATGCAATGGCAATGTCTTTTTGCCATTGCAAATACACAGAATTTATTTTGTGTGTGTTCTCCATTCACAGTTAATCCCATCCAAAATTATGCCCGGTCATCTGGTAGAACTTCATGTTGAATGGTCTGTAGAAGTCTCTAAGTCTCTGCACTACCTCAGGGTGAATGTTTGGGTGGGTCCTCCCTTTGGTTTTGCCCAGGCAATGGGGCTTGCTGCTGCCCTCAGCCTTCTTGAGACAAGGAAAGCCCTTGGTCTGGTTGAAGTAGAAGTGTTTGTCTGTGATGATCCTCTTAAGTCCCAGGAAGTCCTGAACACGACCCAGCTCTCCAGCTGGGTCACTGATCAATCGTTCTCCACTCACAAACAGAATCTGACCCATGGGGAAGAACTGTAGCCAGTTGTCCAGGTGCTTGGCATAGATGCCGATTTGAATGGCGCTCCATGAGGTGTCTATCAACCCTGTAGTCCTGTTTTTGAACGTCAGGCTCTCAAAAGTGGGGATATCAGGCTTCTTGGACAATGTTTGTGTGTAATCTGAGATGGCTCGGGTGACGGGGTCCCGGACCACCACGATCAGCTTGGTGTCACGGGACATGGCATAAATCCGAGCTGGAGCCTCACGGGTCACAAAGTAGCTTGGTGTTTTCTCCATGGTGATCTGGCCCTCCAGGGTCTTAGGCATCAGGTCCCTGAGGAGAGAGTGAGAAGGGAAACAGGGGTTAAAATGGAGGTCTAATGAAAACAAAACATTGTATAACGCAATCAAACAGATGGAGCATGTGGTGCTTCTCAATCAATGAGCCAATTCAAGGCCATGATTCTGGGTCAAATGTGATTAGCATTGGATGCCAAACAACGCATGCATTCAAATTTCACAGATGTACAAACCACACTAAATAGCCGGCCTGTTTCTTGTAGTGATGGTTTTCTGATATAATACAAAGTTTTCTAGAAGGTAGACACCATGTTCACCAAATCCAAGATTTCCTTCAAATCAGTCTTTGCATTAAACAGCTTTCCAACTACCATGTTAACTATTAAGGCAATCAAGAGAAGGCTACAGGTAATTTGTTAATCCAATTGGAACTCATCCAGCTGTGCTAAAAAGATCAATCTAAGCCTGTTTCCAATAAGATTCCAACATATGACCTCAACAATGTTACTTATAGTACTGACCACCCAGATCTAAACAACCATTTATACTTCAAAGCATTGGAAGCCTAATGCATTTACAGCCATACTCTTAGACTAAAAGGCCTTCAAAACGTATGTGCATTCCACATAAAAGTTCTTCAGCCTTGTTTGAAGGGAGCAATCTCTTGCAAACAGCCTTCAAGGCACTTATTGGGTGAATTGGATAGGGTAAGGGTAGACCCACAATCAAGGGGCATTTGAGAGGAGCAGTTTTAACTGAAATGTGAACATGCATGTTAACGCCAAACAGGCTTGGGTTTCAGAATCCTGCCCAATCAGGAAGAGTGGATTATAGTAGAAGAGTTGATAACAGAGGACTTTGAAGGACACATGGGGGTGTGGATCCGATTTCATTGGCACACGCTCTTAGCTGTAGAAAGACCCTAACTTTGACATGTTCAAATGTATGAAAACACATCTGAAGAATGTTTGGTTTGCACTGACACCAGGCACAATAGTGCGCAAAAGCGTTCTTCCGCTTTTTTAACCATGTTGGTTCTGGAAGTATTTTTCCCATTTATTTTTTTCGATAGGGATTTAATAAAATCCTTCATAAAAAAAAGTGCTAAGCCATGGAGCAAGAGGCAAACCAACTAGCTTTGAGGTTAATCGAAATGTACAATGTGTAATTTGATGCAAAAAGTATTTGAAAATCAGACAAAAAAGACAAAGGTATAAGACTATGTATTTAACGTCTTCAATAAGGAAATGAACTAGAATCCCAAGATGTATTGCTAATGATGTAATAGAATTAAAAATGTTTCTCTTCATTGTTATTGGTAATGTAGTTCTTTACCAGGAAGTCCACTAAAATGACAACAATTTTTAAAATAATGCAACTAATGGATCAACAGAAGCATTTATACCATTAATAAACAACCCCAGAGCTCATGGTTGGTCTGTTTTTAAAGTTTGTAAGTTATGGTTAAAAATCTATTAATGGAATGTTTTTACATTCAGAACAAGTCTGTTGTGCTCTTTAGTGGCTTAACATGTAAATACATAGAGAAATCTGGCAAAAAAAAGCATGAAGTTGTTTCCAAATACAGATAGGCTTACTGTTTTATCACTAAACAGAAGGAGAGTACATAACTAAAGACCTCTATGTGTGAATTTCAGTGTTTCAACGAATGTGAAGTCCCACTGAGAT
This sequence comes from Xyrauchen texanus, assembly GCF_025860055.1. Taxonomy (NCBI): domain Eukaryota; kingdom Metazoa; phylum Chordata; class Actinopteri; order Cypriniformes; family Catostomidae; genus Xyrauchen; species Xyrauchen texanus. Next base: position 32,568,196 of record NC_068308.1, on the reverse strand, counting down.
CTCAACAGGCCCAGAATGTGCCTCGTTATGGTATCAGTGTATGCACAGATAAGGCCCTTGTTGGTCTGTTGTCTCTGAAGTGTCAAGCTTTGTTGTTAGTACCTAGGCTAATTTACTTCCACATTGAAAACTGCGCTGTCAGCGTCTAGTCTAATCCTGCTTTGGGTGTTTACACCCTGAGGAAACGAGACTACACTTGATTCAAGTGTCTGCAAACAATATGTTTGGGGATATCGATTTCCCCGACTTCAGTAGATCAGTTTATTTTCTCTCCGAGCAGTCTTGGGTAAAAGCCTCACTATTTGTACAACTGGTGATGAGCCGCTGTTCCCTAGTTAGAGGTGAAAATTACATAGCACCAGAAAGAGGGAGGTTTTATGATAAACAAAACATATGGAGAGCGTTTCAGAACATAAATCTAAATGTACGTGCCTGTTTGCACCAGGTGCTGCTCTAGATCTATATTGTACTTCTTTTTTGCTGCATTCTGCAAAGCACCTGTGTAAAACTCTTTGCAATAAAGGCTTTTTCTAGATCACATAGCTGGAACAGTTAATTGTACCTCACTATAGTGAAAAATCCCCATGCGGCAATTGACAATTTGTGTGCACTCTTGATCCAGAATGATAGAACAGCCAGAGGCTGGAGGCAACACGTTGATTTATTTGAAGGGAAACTGTTTGCAGATTTGTGTGGTTACATGGCTTCTCTAAAGAGCTGGCCACAGATCCAATTATGATAATATCAGTTTGATTACTGCTCTGTCAAAACATTAGAGTGAGAGATTGAGGGAAAGAACACAGGCAAAAAAATAAACTAAATCTCTGTAAAATGAAAACAGAGTATCTTTTGTGCCTTTTTATGCAATGGCGTCCTGTCAGACCCTCAACATAGTTTAAGTGTGTGTTACTAGTGTGGAAGAAATATAAACGTGTTGGCTTATTAATGCTTAGCCTGTAAGTGTGTTGTTTTAGCAAAAAAACTAAAAAAACTTTGATTACTAATTATTGCACAGGAGCAAACTAGATGTTTTTGTCTGTGGTGCTAATGAGGTAAGAGATAAGACAGGAATTGTTCAGGTAAATGAACCACCCACACTTACTGTGCTGGGAAAAAGTCACACAAACAATCAAAAATACACACACCAAAAATACATTTATAAAATCAAACAAAAATTGTATTAATATAAAATAACATGTAATCAAATAATTACTGTTAAATGGGCTGGTTTGAGTATTTCTATAACTGCTGATCTCCTGGGATTTTAAAGCACAACAGTCTCTAGAATTTACTCAGATTGGTGCAAAACAAATAACATCCAGTGAGCGGTGGTTCTGCGGACAGAAACGCCTTGTTTTTGAGAGAGGTCAACGGAGAAAGGCCAGACTGGTTCGAGCTGACAGAAAGGCTACAGTAACTCAGATAACCACTCTGTACAATTGTAGTGAGCAGAATAGCATCTCAGAATGCACAACACATCAAACCTTGGGGCAGATGGGTTACAATAGCAAAAGTTCACATCGGACACTTTATTAGGACCATAGTGTTCATAATAAAGTGCTCAGAGATGTATATACATGCATACAATATTACAATTGTTCCAATAAATATACAACATGGTTTATGTACAACCTTTTAGTCTAATTTTATTCCGATAGACATGAGTGTCGATTTGTATGTGGTTAGAATCGAACTCGAGGTTGGATCACACAATCGAATCAAGCGTGAAAACTGCCTTAATTTAGTTTCTGGGGATATGGGTGAGGAATGCAGAAAACGGGAAACTGAAAAGAAACTAGCAGGAGAAAAAAATAAAGCATCCAATGATCCGCTCACCTCACTTCTTTTAGGGCAAAAAAAGAAGGGAAGGCGAAAGGGGGTTGAGGAAGAAAAGTAGGCAAGGTCTCGGAAGAACAATAGCCTTTTTTGCCAGTTTTGATTTATGAGATGCTTCTTTTAAGAGATTCCATCAGCAAACAGGCAATGCTTTGACAACGGGGCCCTCTTTTTTCCTCTTTTCTTTGAAAACACAGCATTGTTCTTCAATGATCTGAAAGAGCAAGGGCCTTGGAGAGGCCAGAGTGGAAGGAGGAGGGGGACTCATTGTAAGATGAGTGGAGTACACTTCTGTAGATCTCTCAGGCACTCTCAGGGTTGCGGGAGAGGTGTTGTGGAGAGCTCTTGAGTCAAACGTGTGCCTTGCCGACACATGTCACACGCTGCCACTAGAGCAGGTAAAGCTACACTGTGCATTCATTATTCAAACACAGATTAAAAAGATAGAATATGGATTTTATTCTCCTGATAAAAAATGGTCACTTCTCTTAAGTGATGAAACAAGGTCAGAGAGCACTCCTCCCTCTTGGTTGAGGTTTTCTGTTGTATTTCATTTCTACAAGAATTCTGCATGATGGCCTGATTTGCTAATGTCCATCATGGTAGTGCAGTCTTGATCAAGTTATAAGAGATAACGAAGAGGGGAGAATAACTCAAAAAGCTGGCTGTCTTTTACTCAAATATAGCATCAACATGCTCCTGAGGGCCATGATGAAAGGAATCTTTTTTCTAACAGAGATAAATCAGCATGGAAAAGATGGAAAGGGAGAAAAGACAGACAGAGATAACAACATAAGACGCAGAAGGGAGTTTTTATAAACATGTTTTGTTCTCGTCAAATTTGATTTGCTGAGAAGAGCCTGTTATGCTTACGACAGACACAGTAGCCCCCCAAAAGCCCCTAAGCCTGCTGTGTAGTATATCTGTCTTTTAACTCTGGTTTGTTATGGTTATTTTTTTGTCCAGCGTTTTTGTTCTTTTTCTGTTCTGGATATGCAAACTGATATAGAGTAAAAACACACTGCACATTCAGAGCTTTCAAGTCTTACAGATACACAGACATACCTGCAGTTTGGTTTTGAAGTGCAAGTCAAAACAGACAACCTCTGAACACCTGTGTCTATCTTTGATAGACATCTTTTAAAGGATTTTTTTAGGGTAAACTATCCCTTGTGGGTAAGAACTCACCACTGTTTTACAGAAACCGAAAGCAGTGGAAGTAAGCTGAAGCTGTTTAAATAAGCTGCAGAGTAATAAAGACTCAGCAGTCAAATAAACTCAAACTAATTGCCAATGAGTTTAACAGCTCAACTGCTTCCACTCGCAAAGCCAGAAAGATAAAGTCCAGAGTCATTAAGCACTTATGCTGATCTAAAACGGCAGTCCCCATGCCAGGGTGACAGTGTGAGAGAATTTGCCCACTCAGAAGAAAATGTTATTACTCAGAAGTTGTGCTCTTTCTCTCTCTGAACAATTTATAAGGAACACCTGTACAGAGGGGCAGAGTATAGACAAGTATTTTCTTATTTCTTGTCATAAAAAATTAAATAAAATACTGTATATAATATAGTAAACATGAACAAATGTGTTATGTCTGCTGAAGTGCATTTGTTTTATTTCATTTGTATAGCTGTAAAAAAACAAATTAACAAATAATATCAGCAGTTTGCCTGCTGAACTTTTTATCGTGATACTTTGGTTACGAGTTGATGCAATCATGTAAAATAAACTTATTCTGTGGTTTAAAAGACTGTAACTGTTTGAGCAAATAGAAATTATAGATGCTTGACCAATTAAGCCAGTGTCGGCACGAAAGCCGATTTGAATCTTGCACCTTGTATCATATCTAGCTGTTAAAGAAACACATACACTCACCTAAAGGATTATTAGGAACACCATACTAATACTGTGTTTGACCCCCTTTCGCCTTCAGAACTGCCTTAATTCTACGTGGCATTGATTCAATAAGGTGCTGAAAGCATTCTTTAGAAATGTTGGCCCATATTGATAGGATAGCATCTTGCAGTTGATGGAGATTTGTGGGATGCACATCCAGGGCACGAAGCTCCCGTTCCACCACATCCCAAAGATGCTCTATTGGGTTGAGATCTGGTGACTGTGGGGGCCATTTTAGTACAGTGAACTCATTTTCATGTTCAAGAAACCAATTTGAAATGATTCGAGCTTTGTGACATGGTGCATTATCCTGCTGGAAGTAGCCATCAGAGGATGGGTACATGGTGGCCATAAAGGGATGGACATGGTCAGAAACAATGCTCAGGTAGGCCGTGGCATTTAAACGATGCCCAATTGGCACTAAGGGGCCTAAAGTGTGCCAAGAAAACATCCCCCACACATTACACCACCACCACCAGCCTGCACAGTGGTAACAAGGCATGATGGATCCATGTTCTCATTCTGTTTACGCCAAATTCTGACTCTACCATCTGAATCTCCGCCTTCAGAGCAGGCGATAAGGCAGCCCTAAGAACAGCTAGGGCCAAACTGTCACGGGCAATCAGAGAGGCAAAGCGCGCACACGCCCAGAGAATCCACAGTCACTTCCAGGACAGCGGTGACACGCGGCGCATGTGGCAGGGCATCCAGGCCATCACCAACTACAGGACAACATCAGTTGCCTGTGACAAAGATGCCTCCCTTCCAGATGCGCTGAACGACTTCTACGCTCGGTTTGAAGTGCAGAACGACGTGATGGCGAGGAAGTCCACCCCTCCTCCCAACGACCACGGCAGATGTGAGGAAAACTCTACATAGAGTCAACCCACGGAAGGCTGCTGGACCAGACAACATTCCTGGCAGAGTGCTCAGAGGATGTGCAGACCAGCTAGCAGATGTTCTTACCGACATCTTCAACATCTCTCTGAGCAGCGCCGTCGTTCCAACGTGCTTCAAGGCCACCACCATCATCCCCATGCCAAAGAAGTCTTCAGTGTCCTGCCTCAACAACTACCGTCCCGTTGCACTTACACCCATCATCATGAAGTGCTTCGAGAGGCTCGTCATGAGGCAGATTAAGACCCAACTGCCCCCCTCACTAGACCCACTGCAGTTTGCATATCGTTCAACCGTTCAAAGGGCGATGCCATCACCACAACCCTCCATCTGGCCCTCACCCACCTAGACAATAAGGACTCATACGTTCGAATGCTGTTCATAGATTTCAGCTCAGCATTCAACACAATCATTCCCCAGCACCTGATTGGAAAGCTGAACCTGCTGGGCCTGGACACCTCCCTCTGCAACTGGATCCTGGACTTCCTGAATGGGAGACCTCAGTCAGTCCGGCTCGGGAACAGCATCTCCACCACCACCACACTGAGCACTGGGGCCCCCCAGGGCTGTGTGCTCAGTCCACTGCTGTTCACTCTGCTGACTCACGACTGTGCAGCAATGCACAGCTCGAATCACACCATCAAGTTCGCCGATGACACGACCGTGGTGGGTCTCATCAGCAAGAACGACGAGTCAGCATACAGAGAGGAGGTGCAGCGGCTGACGAACTGGTGTAGAGCCAACAACCTGTCCCTGAATGTCGACAAAACAAAAGAGATGGTTGTTGACTTTAGGAGAGCAAAAGGTGAACACACTCCGCTGAACATCGACGGCTCCTCTGTGGAGATCATCAAAAGCACCAAATTCCTTGGTGTTCACTTGGCGGAGAACCTCACCTGGTCCCTCAACACCAGCTCTATCACCAAGAAAGCCCAGCAGCGTCTCTACTTTCTTCGAAGGCTGAGGAAAGCACATCTCCAAACCCCCATCCTCACTACATTCTATAGAGGGACTATTGAGAGCATCCTGAGCAGCTGCATCACTGCCTGGTTTGGGACTTGCACCGTTTCGGACCGCAAAGCCCTGCAGAGGATAGTGAGGACAGCTGAGAAGATCATTGGGGTCTCTCTTCCCTCCATCAAAGACATTTACAAAAAACACTGTATCCAAAAAGCAACCAGCATTGTGGATCGACCCCACACACCCCTCACACAAACTCTTTACCCTCCTCCCGCCTGGCAAGAGGTACCGAAGCATTCGGGCCCTCACGGCCAGACTGTGTAACAGCTTCTTCCCCAAGCCATCAGACTCCTCAATACTCAGAGACTGGTTTGACACACACGTGTCCTGATTTGCACTTTAATTACTGTCACTTTATAACTGTCTGCTACCTCAATAACTGCTAAGTGTTCTATGCACAATCTCATAGTATGTTATGTTTACATTTTTAGAAACTGTCATCTTTTTGCACTACTGAGTACTGGTCGGCGCTGCACTGTCTATTGTCCTGTTCATTGTCAGAAATTTGTTGTACTGTCCCGTACTTTTTGCACATGTTTGCACGTGCACTTTATATAGGTATATATAGGTTTTTTATATAGGTATTTTATTTCGTTGTGTTGTCTCATGTTTTCCTGTGTTGGTCCTTTGTTGTTTTTATGTAGCACCATGGTCCTGGAGGAACGTTGTCTCGTTTTGCTGTGTACTGTACTAACTGTATATGGTTGAAACGACAATAAAAACCACTTGACTTGACTTGACTTGAATTGAATGTCTCAACAGAAATCGAGACTCATCAGACCAGGCAACATTTTTCCAGTCTTCAACTGTCCAATTTTGGTGAGCTCTTGCAAATTGTAGCCTCTTTTTCCTATTTGTAGTGGAGATGAGTGGTACCCGGTGGGGTCTTCTGCTGTTGTAGCCCATCCGCCTCAAGGTTGTGCGTGTTGTGGCTTCACAAATGCTTTGCTGCATACCTCGGTTGTAACGAGTGGTTATTTCAGGCAAAGTTGCTCTTCTATCAGCTTGAATCAGTCGGCCCATTCTCCTCTGACCTCTAGCATCAACACGGCATTTTCAGCCCACAGGACTGCCGCATACTGGATGTTTTTCCCTTTTCACACCATTCTTTGTAAACCCTAGAAATGGTTGTGCGTGAAAATCCCAGTAACTGAGCAGATTGTGAAATACTCAGACCGGCCCGTCTGGCACCAACAACCATGCCACGCTCAAAATTGCTTAAATCACCTTTCTTTCCCATTCTGACATTCAGTTTGGAGTTCAGGAGATTGTCTTGACCAGGACCACACCCCTAAATGCATTAAAGCAACTGCCATGTGATTGTTGATTAGATAATTGCATTAATGAGAAATTTAACAGGTGTTCCTAATAATCCTTTAGGTGAGTGTATGTGTGACACTACACTGCAGGGTCCAGATATTAACCATCACATATGTGTAATGGTATGTAATGTTCACATCAACCATCAGAATGGGGAAAAATATGATCTCAGTGATTTCAACCATGGCATGATTTTTGGTGCCAGAAGGGCTGGAGTATTTCTGTAACTGCTGATCTGCTGGGATTTTCACATACATTGGTCTCTAGAGTTACTCAGATTGATGCCCAAAAAAAAAAAAACTGTTCCGCAAACAGAAACACCTTATGAAAGAGATGAGAAAGGCCACACTGGTCCGAGCTAACATAAGGGCTACGGTAACTCAGATTACCACTCTGCACAATATTAGTGAACAGAATATCATCTCAGAATGCACAACACTTCGAACCTTGAGGCATATAGGCTACAACAGCAGAAGACCACATCGGCACTTTATTAAGAGCAGAGTGTTCCTAATAAAGTATAAAGTGCTCAATGAGTATGTGTGTGTGTGTGTGTGTGTGTGTATGTGTATATATATATATATATATATATATATATATATATATATATATATATATATATATATATATATATATATATATATACACATTGCATATAAACTGATCAGCCACAATATTAAAACCATCTGCCAAATATTGTGTAGGTCCCCCTTGTGCTGACAAAACAGCACCAACCTGCATCTCAGAAAAGCATTCTGAGATGCTATCCTTCTCACCACAGTTGTTCAGAGTGGTTATCTGAGTTACTGTAGACTTTGTCAGTTCTAACCAGTCTGGCCATTCTCTGTTGACCGATCTCATTAACAAGGCATTTCTGTCCACGGAACTGACGCTTACTAGATGTTTTTTTTTGGTTTTGGCATCATTCTGAGTAAATTCTAGAGATTGTTGTGTGTGAGAATCCCAGGAGATCAGCAGTTACAGAAATACTCAAACCAGCCCATCTGGCACCAACAATCAAGCCATGGTCCAAATCACTGTGTTCACATTTTTTCCCTATTCTGATGGTTGATCCATATCTTCATGACTTCATGCACTACACTGCTGCCACACAATTGGCTTATTAGATAATTGTTACATAAATGTTGGTGCCAGATGGGCTGGTTTGAGTATTTCTGTAACTGCTGTTCTCCTGGGATTTAATATTATGCTGCTGTAGCCCATCCGTCTCAATGGACGATCTGTTGGATGTTCAGAAATGCTTTTCTGCATAGCACTGTTGTAACGCATGTTTATTTGGGTTACTGTCAACTTCCTGTCAGCTTGGACCAGTCTAGCCATTCCTCTCTGACCTCTGTCATTAACAAGCTGTTTTCACCCACAGAACTGCCGCTTGCTGGATGTATTTGGTTTTTGCACCATTCTCTTTACAATCTAGAGACTGTTGCGCATGAAAATCCTATGAGATTAGCAGTTAAAAAAATACTTAAACCAGCCCGTCTGGCACCAACAATCAGGCCACGGTCTAAATCACTGAGATCACATATGTTCTTCATTCTGAAGGTTGATGTGAACAAGCTCCTGACCCATATCAGCATGATTTTAAACATTACACTGCTGCCACACGATTGGCTGATTAGATAATCGCATAAATAAGTAGATGTACAGGTATACCTAATAAAGTAGCTGGTCAGTGTATGTATATATATATATATATATATATATATATATATATATATATATATATATATATATATATATATATATATTTTGTTACAGTTCTGAGACATCGCCATGATTCCTCCTAAACTCTAGACCCTACTGTGCTATACTGATTTTGGCCTGCTGGCAAGGTTATGGTTTCTTTTTCCATTGTGGTGCTGCAAAATCAGGATAAGAATAGAGAGGCCATGTCACTAAAGCCATTCCACCAGAACGGTTCTTTGTCCTGAGTACGGTAGGCTAACTGCTATGAGAATCCCGCTCTGTAATTGTCCCACACCAAACGAAGCTTAAGTGGAGAAGCTACTGGAACCATTGCTTAACTGCATCGCCCAATAATAAAGTGCTTTATGAGAAACAAATGAGATATTAAAGAGATCTCATTTGTGATTTTTTTCCTACGGGTTAGTATGTGAATGTGTGTGTGTTTGTGTGTGTCACAGTTTTAAAACAAGAGTTCTCTGCATCTACAGCTAGTGGATCACACACTACAGCTTCTTTTTCATAATCATTCTATTGATTACAGTGATCTTAACCCAGACTACCAGGCTCACAGAGATCCAAGCGTATCAGAGTGACACTTAACTTGACCAAAGGCTAGAGGGCAGCCTTTCCGGCCCTGCCACTCTCACCCTTTGTGCTTTAATCTATCAGAAGTGAAGGATGGGAAAAAAAGATGTGACATTCATGCATGGTCAGATAATTGCTAGTACTAGAACAAATAAAAAAAGAGGGCTTATTCAAGCGGGACAGTGTTGGCACTTAATGAATCAGCAAGACTGAACTAATAAGTGATACTCACATAGCATAAGTTGTGTCGCATAAGAGTGTGAGGCACTTTTTTGAAGCTTAGAGCAGGTAATTATGACATCAAGCGACCACAATTCTTTAATATTAAGGTAACTTCTTTACTTTATCTTGAGAGCAAGCTGGGAAATATGGATTGTGTCTTCGATGGAGGATGTGTGGCTACATCTGGTAATCCAGGCACCTCCCAGCCTGCTCCATACACACAATATTTTCTAGGATTTGTCGTCATGGAGACCCAAGTGAGGCTGTAGTTCTGAAATACATCCAGCGGAGTCTGGAGCCTTGACATTATATTTAACCGCAGCGCAAACTGCAGCCGTAAATCTATAGAGCAAACCTGGGTTTTATAGGACAAGAAGCAGGAGAATGGTAACCGGGAGAAAGAAAGAGAGAAAAATAGTGTGGTAGAGAGCCAGGATGAACATTTGTGCAGAAGCTCTAAGTTACCACTGTATTTTGAGATGTATGCAGCTACTTAGAGCCTCCCGACAGCTCATTTCCTGAGTAAGAATTGCCAGAGAGATCCTCATAACCTGCAACGATGAAGCCAAGGGACCGTAGATAGCACATGCAAGTGTGTTTAATGAATATTCCAGATTCTGCATTTATAACAGCTATTCATTAACAAACATACCTCAACTAACCCCTCTCATTCTCTGTCTGTCTTTTTCTCAGGTTTCTCCTCAGCCTCTGATCTTTGCCATGTAACCCTGACTTGAACATAAAGAGGTGTAAATGGCCATCTCCGCCAGCCCCGTCTAAGGTGTTGGGGTGTCTTAGATTCGGTTTGACATCATCGATGACAGATCACGTCAATGGATCTGTATTAGACAGACAGAGAAAGCCTGTCCCATAGAGTGACTGCTCTCGCAGATAAATAATGAAGGAACAGGGAGTATTGCAGACACATCTGACCCACCTCTCTCTGAGAAAAGAGACACTTACTTTAGATTCATCTCTAAAGAGGGTTATACCTTAATGTTGATCTTGTTTCTAAAAAATTCTTATGCCTGCACCAGACTGAAAACTACTTTATAGATGATTTGAGGTAAAAACCCCAACCTAAAAAAAGTGCTGTTTAATCTTTATGTTTTTCTTCTCAGAGTAGGGGGGCTTTGGTTTTGGGCTGAAGACTGATCTGCTTTAGAGTGTCAAGGGCAGAAAAATATATTAAAACCTCCCAGTAGTGCTGCATAGATAAAGACATTCTCCATAATGTGCGTTTCATGAGAAAGGGTATCTGCTCTGGAATTGTATTGAGGTCTAGGCTCTACTTTGCCAACCACAATTTCGGGCCCATTTTCTCTCTTCTTTTCTTTCTCTCTCTCGCTCTCAAACTCATTCTAAACCACAGCAGCCTCCCAGAAGGGCAGAACACGCATAAATCACAGAGAGCTCGTCTAAGTTGCAGTCTGCCCAGACTCTGTTTCAGCTTTATTTGCTGCCACTCAACACCTACCAAAAATCTCTTTAAAACAAAAGTTAGGTGTGTTTCTGCTGTCCAGCGCTGCACATTGAATTACAGTTCTGCCAACTGAGTGGAATTACTGTGTGTTAGCGACAGAGCTGTGCATGAAGTGGCTGCCATCAGCTCTAAATAAAAGATGCAGGCATGAGAGGAGGCAATAAATTGCACTTCATTCTCTCACTCAGCCATGCATTGTATATAGCTATGGACTGAAGAGTGGAGCAGTTTGTAGGACGTTGAACAGGACAGGCCCCTTTTACCATATTGACCAGGTGTTTCTGTGATTTTAGAGTCATACCTTAAAATGTCTGTGGTATTAGGGTCATATAAAAAAAGTAGGATGAACAGGTTTTGTAAGTGTAGATCAATGTCTCTGCTCACTTGGCTACAATAGTTTTACATGCATTTAAAGTAACTAAAGTTTAACATTTTCGGAAGAAAACTGCCTATGCAAAAATCGCCGTCATAACGATGGTATGTTGTGTGTGTGGTTGCCAGGGTGTTGGTATGCAGTTGGTAAGGTGTTCTGGATGGTTTCTTTTTATCTTGTATTTTCTTACATTGTGGCTCTCTTAAAGGTTTTGACCTGGGACCTGGGTAGCTCAGCAAGCAAGACTTAGACTACCCCCCTGGAATCGCGAGTTCGAATCCAGGGAGTGCTGAGTGACTTCTGCCACGCTTCCAAAGCAACCAATTGGCCCAGTTGCTAGGGTGGGTAGAGTCACGGAGGTTACCTTCCTCATGATTGCTATAAGGTGGTTCTCGCTCTTGGTGGGATGCGTGGATGCCACGGTGAATAGCGTGAGCCTCCACATGCGCTAGGTCTCCACTGTAAAACGCTCATCAAGCCACATGAGCCATTTTTTTGTTCAAAAAATCCATCCATGTTCAAAGGAAGTTTTTATTGTTTGAACAATAAAATAGCTTTTGTAAATTTTTAAAGCATAATTTCTGAGCAAAAGATTGATCTGATGACAAAGTAAGTTGAGTAATGAGTGGTGGTGGTGTAGTAGGCTAAAGCACATAACTGTTAATCAGAAGGTTGCTGGATTGATCCCCACGGCCACAACCATTGTGTCTTTGAGCAAGGCATTTAACTCCAGGTTGCTCCGGGGGATTGTCCCTGTAATAAGTGCACTGTAAGTTGCTTTGGATAAAAGTGTCTGCCAAATGCATAAATGTAAATGTAATGGCACAATATCGGTATCAGCCTATTGTTGTTGTTTTTTTTAACTTAAAATCGGTATCGACCCAATATATATATATATATTGGTGCATCCCTACTTGCACCAATATTAATTAAATCATGATTTAGGTAATTCACAATATACGTTTTCAAATTTGGAAAGTTGGGGGAAAAAACTAAACAAACAGACCCAATTTCCCGAACAACACCATTTAAATACAAACTAAATTTAAATGACTACCACTGTCTAAGTATAACATTGCATTCAATAAAGTATCCTATATGAACATTAACATTTTAGTGTTGTCTGACCCATGCACACAGCAATTTCACAAACACTACCCAATTCCATTTGATCTACCCTCTAGTTAAGCAACCATCATGCCCAATGTTTATCTTGCTCTTGCTTATCTGTAGTGATAAGCTTGTTTACTTAGTGTGTTTGTAAAGAGTGCTAACGGACTCAGTCTCACACTTAATTTACATTCCCACTGAGCGACACAAGTCTCTAGTCTATTAGCAGTGTTTGGTGTAACTAGTGGTGATTGTAGCTTGTTTGCAAAGAATGGAGCCATTCTGTTATGTGACAGCTACATAACGTTGTATTTAGTAAGAATCTATAATTTTGCATACTTAATTATCTGTCATTTGTTTTAAATAACTGGCAGAAAAAAAGCCCTATTGGCAGATCAAAAAGTAGAGAATAAAATATCTCATTGAATTGTTGTAAAATTGGCACAGAGACTTGCAAACACTTGCAAAGTGATCCTTTTTTTCACACTCAAACACAAGCACACACATGAATGCACCTATTATATGCTGTTTTGCTTGGCACATGGTCTCCTCCAGCTGAAGAACTTTTGAAGACTGGTGAGCTTTAAAGTTCTGGGAATTTCTTCAAAGTCTGATAGCAGTTACATCAGAGTCTTACAGCACAGCTGCATTACTTTGACGCTGCAGTAATGGTTTACAAATTCCTCCTGACTAGTATTCTTCATCGCTAACCCGTAATTAGCCAAACTATGTGGTGATAGCACCAGTGCTGACAATTACATTTATGCATTGGCAGACGCTTTTTATCCAAACCCACTTATAGTGCACTTATTACAGGGCCAGTCCCCCCAGAGCAACCTTGAGTTAAGTGCCTTAAATTATTAATTAAAGTGAATGCATTAAACAAGGCAAAGAAAAGAGTTTTCGGCTCTCTGCTAAGGCAACTCTGAAAAATTATTTTGAACCACAGCCTAGTCATTGTCCTCTTTGGTATCTCAGAGGCCGCTGAAGACAAGATAACTGCTGTGAAACACACAGAGATCACTGTCAACTGTTTCTGCTGAAAGTAATCGGCTGTGCGGATGTCACAGGAGGAATTTGATTTCAGGGTTTGGCAGGGAACTTTGCTAGGATGATTATGTGTTTCACATACAATGACAAATGTTTTAGCTTTTTTTTTTCTCTGTTTCAGAAGCCCTTACAATATCGGAGCTCTCCATGCCAATACGTCCAAGCCGTTCTAAACCATAATGCAGGTTATGAGAAAAGGGCATTGAAACTGAAAAAAACTAAAACATCTGCCCAGCTTATTTTGGTTTGTTTTTGAATGACTAATGAAACAACAACAAAAAGGAAAGTAATGTCTACAGATATCATTACATTTCATTTTCATTGTTGATACGAATGATTACTACAAAGCCTATTGCTTTCCAATCCAGCCTGATTTTATGAAAATTGCCAAATGTAAAAAATATGATATTACGTTATCCATATTGTGGCAGTTTGAAGGTTAAAATGTTCATGTGTGTCACTAAAAGCAAGTTAAATTAGTTTTTAAAGGTTTTATAGGTAAATCAACAAAACCTACCTACCTCCCTACCCTAAACCTTAAACCTAAACCTTATCGATAGTCATAAATAGCATTTATGTCACAAATAATGCAATTGCTCAAGCAACCACATAATTATGTGGTGCTTATATTATATTTTTGACTCATGTCGAATTGCTTGCAGATCTCATAACCTGATCCATACTCTATCAGTTCAGCTACAGTACAATTTGATTGCCTTTGAACAAGCTTTTAAATGTAGTTGGTTATGTAATGCAAACATCAAAATGTATCGCTTTACTGGTCATGCACTATAAGTTTATTTTTTATATATATATCATACGATAGTATTGTGTGAGGAACAGGGCGAAAAGTGTTTATGAACTGCTAATTTGTCGTTTTACTCGTGATTTGTGTGAAAGGCGAAAAAAAAACCCATTGTTGTAGCTCCTCTAGTGTTCATTGCATAATGCTGCCGTATGCACAATTGCAAAAATGTAGGTATAGCAACGTGTTTCTATGGAACCAGGTTACAATGGTCAGCTGGGTATCAGTTTCCAATCCAATATTCAGTATTATTGAATAATGTTTATATTAGTCTATACGAAATAAGCGTATCAAATTTGAAAGTACAGCACAGGTTTGACAAGGAAAAAGAATCTGTAAAAAACATGACGCACAATACGTGGGTTTTTATATTCTCTGAGAGCTGGTCATTTTCCTTGAAAAGCCAGAGAGAGAGAGAGAGAGAGAGAGAGAGAGAGAGACTTTTCCTTGAAAAGCCAGATAGAGAAAGACCTCAGTTTTCCAGTTCAGCAAAAACAGATCAAATGCAGGTGTTACTGGGGGAGAACAATCATGTATCAGTTGCAGCAAAATTCATTTTTGAAGTGCACACTCTCAGAAACCAATTACTGCCTTAATGTACTTCGTTCACAATATGTTTTATGTTCATAATGTCTCGTTAAATGCTCATTTTATTTTATATTGTATAGTGTATTTTGTTATTAGATATTTTTTTATTCATTACCTGGCACCCTATTTCAATTCTTATTGCCATTTGTTACTGTTTTGTTATAATTTTTTGACTTGTCATTATCTGTTTTGTAGAGAGAGAGAGAGAGAGAGAGAGAGAGAGAGAGAGAGAGAGATATCTTTGTGAAAGGCTAAAAGAGAAAATGAGGACAAAAGTGGTGACAGCTCCTGGGCTCAGGGAGACACTGCCTTTGTTGCCCTGGAACCCAGTGTATGCTGTGCTCCTGTGAGCACATCAGTAGTGTGTGTGCATGTGCGTGTTACTTTAATTGTATGCTCTTTTCTTGCAGAGGTTAATGGAAACCTCAGGGGGTCTCTACTTCACCCTGATCCTCTGCTTTTCACTTTCTTCACCGAAAGACAGCCAGACACAAACAAGCACAGTGTCTCTCAAAATGATCTACAGTACATTCACCATTTTCTATTTCATCACTTTCAATGCTCACTTCTTTCTTAAATGTCACTTCTGCTAATAATTATCCTCAGAGTGCCAAACTTTCAGAAAATGAGCTCTGATGATCACACACTTCGGAGGAGGCAGACCTGGTTGGAGACAAGGGACAACGATTACCAGACCATGCTGCGAGTTGCGAGCTGTAGTCCCCAGGTTCCTTTAAATGATGCAAAGAGTGTTTATTTCGCTACAGTGAATGAGCATTTACTTACTGAATGAGGGCTAGCATTATTTTGACATCCAACATCCAAATTATCACTTCGTTTAAAAAGGGCCAAATTCATTGCAAGCAGGGAGGGAGGATCCGGACACAACACTTATTAAAAAAGGGGGACAGGGGGAGAATGTTTTTTTAATCTTGCATATTTCTTTCATTTGTTCCTCTTTTCTTACTGCCTTCTCTTGTTTTCGCTGTCCATTCAGTCATAGAAGGAAAACATAAACTATTTTTCTAATGCCACAAAAAAATAAATAAAATGAAAGCAGACGCGCACACGCACTCCGACTGCTATGAGATACTGGACTATTTTTCTTCACGAGTTTAGACCTATACAAATGTCTTGAAATTTCCTTCAGACTCAAATTATACAAATGCATATTTCTCCTGACCTCCTCACACACGTGTTCTTGACATGCATATCCTCTGTTTTGGTTTTCACCTTCATGTTATCTAGCACCGAATACATCTTCTAGCACTTGTTCATTACAGCAATGGCTATAACTTGTGGATCCAATAATTAGTGCAAATGATTCCATGCACGTACTGCACGTTCAGATTACACGCAGTTAGAAAAACGTGACTGCACACGTTTAGTACTCCGGCACTCTGCTGGTGACGGAATCTGTGTAAGGTGTCCTGTATGCAGATGCCTAGTGTTCACTTTTAACCGATGTATACTTTAGGTTTGTACAAAAAGCTTTGGACTTCAGATTCCTGACAGCCACAGTCTACCTCTATTCCGAGTGTGGCCATGTCCTATTGCTTTTCTCTGGAGGAGACAGTGGTCTCTCAATGGCAGACCACCACACTGGCCCTCTACTGTCTGCCTCTCCCCAGGCCACCCCTTTCACAATTAGCCAGTGGTAATTTGGTGATTGAAAGCCTCTTTTCTCCAATCTAAGTCCCTCCCTGCTTGGTCTGCACTTCTGGAAAATCCATGCCAGCTCAAGAAGGGGACATGGGCCCCCTTATTTCTTCCCCTCTGTACTGACCAATATGCCCAGTTGGGGGTGGCCGCTTGTGGGCACTGAGGCCTACAACAGCCCCGCCTCTAATGAGGGAACCAGAGCTGGATATGGGGGCCGTCACTAATATGGGATGCAAGGAGAGGAGTCATGTACGTTTGTACAAGAGGGTCACTGTGCATTCTTGAATATTTAACCACCATACCAATTTAAAGAAATGTCTACCATCATATTTGAGAAATGTCTGAGAAACAAGTTGAGAGGTCTTTTGTTCAATGCAGCTTAGAGAAAGGAAATTGACATGAAAAGGAAGGAAAGGGTCATCCGCATGATGTTGGAAACCCATGTGACTTTCTTTCTTACATGGAACACAAAAATAAATTTTTGAAAAATATAGAAGTACGCTAGTTTTCTGTATAATTATAGTGAATAGTGGCTGAGGCTGTCAGCCACTATTCACAATAGACAGCTAAGATTCCACTTAAATTCTCCTTTTGTGTTCCATGGAAGAAAGAAATTAATATAAGAAGAAAAAGTAAATAGAATGACATGAGTGTTAGTAAATTATTATAACATTTTCAATTTTGAGTGAAGTCTTTAAAGAAGCTAGAGAGATTGGGTTCCTGGGTAGAATGATAGAAACAGGATTGATCGATCGATCTATCGATCTATCTATCTATCTATCTATCCATCCATCCATCCATCCATCCATCCATCCATCCATCCATCCATCCATCCATCATCCATCCATCCATCCATCCATGGGACTAATACTTGTGTCGACCCAATCTCATGATTCGTAATAATAGTTTGAGGCAGCAAAATCGTAAAAACAAATCATAGGAGTTGGTTCGTTATTTTGTTTTTATATTTACTTACATAGAGGAAAATAAACAAACCACCAGACAACATTATCAATATTTTTAACTTACACCACCGAAACCTAACCATAAAATCTAACCCCTTACCCAAATCTTAAACCATAATTTTAATAGGAGATTACTTTTGTGTAGCATGGAAGAAAGAAAACATCAGGGTTTGGAAGGAGACGAGGGAAGCATATTATAGGTTACTGACATACATCAGTCATTTTCATTGCATTAATATACATATATGGAATAAGTAACCAAATTTATTCACAGACTTTACCCTTTCTTAAAATAAAGTGTTGTATAGGAAGCTAGCTATAATTTGATGCTTGTATTGTATTATATAAATTTGAAATTCTGTTTGATCGGTTGACCTCTATGTGAATAAATGTTGTACCTTTTCATATGAGACAAGTCAAATGAAATCTTAAGATTTCATCATCTTGTACCAATTATTATGAGTTGTCATGAGACTTTGTTGGTTCAGAAAGGATGCCGTGTTGATCGGGTCTCACCAGCAGTGCAGATGGTCTTTACAGAGTCAGTGTTGTTCAAAAGATCCTTAGATACATACAGCGTAAACTAGTCAATACATCTTCTCCCAAAGGGTCAACACTGGCTTGAGTCATTACTCTGTGCTTATCTGAGTGCACGTGAGGGTGTATGTTTCATCTTCTACAGCAGTCACCAACCATTGCTTCTGCATTTTTATTGCAACAACAAAATACAACACTGTCCTCCACCCAACTCAGACAACTACTGATCAATGTGTACAAACACACTCAGTATGCACAACCAAACTTTGGTTTGATTTAACCCAGCGCCACTTAGACAAGATGGCCCCTGCATTATAGAGGCAGAAAGAAGGGGGTCACTGGCCACAGAGTCCGTATGGGTCACCTACATGGTGGCGTGAACCCCCCTGGAGTGTGGGTACAAAAGCCGGGCATCCATCCAGAACTGGCCATTCCATGGATGGAGGTCCTCAACTGGACACGGTGGCAGGGGGTCGTAGCAATCCAAAGATAAGAACTTTCAAGTGACAGACTTCCGAGAGTCTGTTATGAGTCCAATAGTGGAACGGGATTTTCTGCAGAGCCATTCCCACTCGTGGAACAATGCTCCACTTGTCCCTTTGTTGGATGTCGGTTATGGAGTATGTTGTTTTAAGAGCTGCAATTCAGAAAACACACCCTTGATCACAGGATGGAATCACAGGGATTGCACACTAAAGAGTGAATGCCAAAGAATAGCATTGTTCCCTATAACATATCTTTGTAGCAGAAGTAGGAAACCTGACCTTCAATTAAACACTAGAAAATGTGCATAGATTTACTATGTTTGCATAGATTTACTATGTGTTGCTGTACTTTTAGCTGTGGTAACGGTTCTGTATAAAATTGTGTGAAATGTGCAAGTTTCCTACATGTTGACTTCCCATTCTTGGCAAGGAGGAGACGTTAGACTGCAAAAAGATGCATTGATAGATTTGAACACTATGTAACACTATGTCATCCACAGCAACAGGGCCTCCACAACATTTGTGGATCCAGCTGAGACAGTCTGACTGGGTGGGTGGGATTTTTGAGAAGCCAACTAAACTGCTTATTATTAGAGCCTCCAGAAAAATTAAAATAATGTAAAAGCAGCAAAACCTCTAGAAATTTTGCAAGACCACACAAATCAGAAAAGTATTCGGAAACTGCAAATGGTCAAAGTGAAAACAAAATTGCCAGGCCACCCCTTTCACAAAATATTCCACAGCAATTCAAGCTACTCTGATTTTAGTTATTCACATTGTAATATCTGTCTTAGGAATAAACTGAGATTTGCTAACAACTCCACATTAACCAGACATTTCTGGGAGAAGCTTATAAAAAAACACAGAGGAAATGTGAAGTGCCTGATGATAATACTTGTTCATATAGATCTCCATGAGTCAAACACCACACTTAGTCTCTAATACAGTCCAAACAGGTCTAACAAGAATTATAGAACAAAAGCTTATCTGACATGCCTCTTTCTTTGGCACTCTGTTGCACAATATCCAATATATTTCTTTTTAAAAGGACAATCACAATTCTCAGATAAATGAAGACAACATGTCCACAGTAAAGATAGCTGCCTTATTAGAAATGTGACTCTGTGGCATGCTTTCCATGCACTGGAATGGCTTTAAAATACATGATTTCTGCACCATAATCTCTCTTTTCCGTTACACAGCATATCTAAACCTTTACTAAGTATGGGACACTACATAACTATATTTCTGTTCAATCCTGTGAGAGTGACACTTCTGAGAAACACTTCCTTTGCAACACAATTTTCGATCAAGTCGCATGAAGAGGTTGGAGACAGAGAAAACAAGTCTGCATTTGTTTGTGTGCTGTATCCTTAGCCCAAACTGCAGTGCCCAGATATAGAATTTCAATGTGGCATCATATGTCCAACTCAAACCAGCTGCAATGGCATGTGAATCCAGTTAAATTTGAAACATAGAAAACCTTTTACTTAAAACAGAGGTTCCCAAATCTTTTCCTATGAAGGGCCAAAAATCAAACTTGATTGAGGACCGTGGGCCGAAAGTAAACATTGCATTATTTCAAACTGTATTATATTAAAAATATAAAAGATGCCCTGGTTCCCCTCCTTTATGATCCCATAATATACAAAAACCTTACTCCACAATCTGCTTAACTAATACAGTAAACAGCTGCACCGATGGCATATATATATATTGCCAATGTTCCCCTCTGGCAAAGCAGGCAAAATCAAAGGTCATCAAAAGCCAACTTTTGTACCCCTGGTTTGGGCATCTCTGCCTTAAAAAGTATTAGAGGGGGGAGAGTCACACATTTTAGCACCCAACATTCTCATGTTTAGGACTTTATTTAATCTAAAAGTAATCAATCTGTTGTTTTTACCCAACAGAGGCTTTAACTTCTAAATAACTCTGAATATGGAGTATTTCTCAAAGATCTCAAAAGTATAAAACAGCTTTTTTTGAGGAAGATCCTCATTCTCAGATATGCACTTGTCCACTGACCGGTAAACAGACTTTTCAGATTTGCAAATTAAAAATAGATTTAAAAATAGATAAGGCCGGGTGTTTTTTTTTTTAAAATGTTTTACGGAAAATCACTCATTACCTTAGTATTAACTTAGACGGCACATATTACTGACTCAATTGTCAACAGCAATTTATTTATTTATTTGCATTCAAGAACATGCATAAGTGCATAAAGGTTCCTTAAATATTTATGTTTTAACTGAAAGCTCTCCCAAAGACTACTTTTTTTAATTACTTGTTAAGTTGCACTTAACACATTTGACCACTTTCCGGTGCTTTATTTTATCTGTAAAATAATTACAAAAATATGTTAAATGGCATAATCATTGAGATCAATTAATCCAATTTAAAAAATAAAGTGCAGGTTTAGAGATACTGAACATTTTCAGAACCCTCTTTAGTTATTGATTCTGGTGAAGCAGATTTTCAAGGAAAGTTTGGGATGAATGTGCATCAGACTGAAGTCTACATTTAAATATTTAAATCAAATAACCCCCCCCCCCAACATGCATGAATATAATTCCCTTTTCATCCAAGATGAACTGCCGAGCTTTCACCACAACGCCCATTCTTTCATCCGTCCTGTTTTCTGTTACAGGGGGCCCTGAAACGTCGCATATATTTAAAAGCACTGGGCTTTCAAAACCCAAACTTTTACAAATCCGGTTAGAAAGACAGGCGTGCAGTCCAGGACTGTTTTATCAACTTTTCAGAATGTATTTTCGTCCCGGGTTCGGAGTAGGCGGAGACAGACTCTGGGGCAATAAATCCCCCTTTCTCTCTACAATTTGATTTTATGCACGCACTATATAAATAACATTATATTTTACAATAGAGCATTAAATATTTGATCATTTGTGGAATGTTAACATATAGTTTATCAAAATGTAATCACATTTTAATACTGCAAAGTGTAAGTTAAAGAAAATAAAACAGATTGCTTCAGTCTTCGTAAATACAGCGAGGAATTTATGAGCTATATTGTGTTTTGAAACTTTAGTCGATAACCTACAATTAAATAGACCCATAAATAATATCCAAAAAAAGGCCAATTAGAACAGCAAATGTATAAATAAACAGTACATATACATGTATGTACTGTTTATTTACACATATATAAATCTTCTTTCAAAAAAAGAAAGAAAAAAGTTATATAAAATACAACCTGAAATAATTAACAGAACAAAACAACGTTTTATGGTTTTTAAAACCGTGAATAAAGAAAATAAATAATTGCATTAAGCCAAACTTCAATCCAAGCATGCATAAACAATAGCCTACTATATAATTCAAGAGGTAATAATTGTATTGATGTCGTCAATGTGACTTTCCTGCGGAATGTAGACTGTAATTTTCATTTGTATTATTTTTTATCGATTTCTCTCAATTCAGGCAGCCATAAAAAATAAAACTTCTGCGCAACAAAAATGAAGGTTTGCCCATTACATGTAATTGCTCGAATTATGTTTTACCGGTATTTCGGAAATTGTAGTAACTCCAACTAGTCCGTTAAAATATATATATATACAACAGAAGATTTAAGAAGTTGTAATAGTGAAAGGAAACGTAGAGGTCCGTTAACCTGCAATGATCCAGTGTCTCCAACAGAGACCACTGCGCAACATCTGCCGTCATCTGCGCTTCGTCTCTCAAGGTATTACAATCACAAAATCTGACCGACCGTTCAAGGACTATTGTGTTTATTTGAATAATATCAATTTAAATTAATGCGTATATAAAGAACTCAGCATTTCAGATTTCAATTCTCTCAGATCACCGGACAAAGTGGAATAGTTTGACAGTAGCCTATAGCAGGATCAGCGAAACCAAAGTAACCGTGTAAACTGGAATCTGAAAACCAGCTACTGCCTGAAACGCGTTTAAAGTCTGTGTTTACAGATGGCTTGCTTTAAACGTTACAAATGCAGGCTAAATGCAAACATACAACATTTCACTTTTAGCCAATTTAATCATCGGATATCATTACATTTGAAATTGAATATTAGGTAGACTATAACATATGTAAGAAAGCACTAAAATAACAAATGATGATGAATAACAAATATAACATCAACAAAAAATAGCCTGATAATGATAATAATTATAATATTTATCCAGGCTAATGCATTGCGGAGGACAAGGTCCAGTGTATGACGGTGACGGGTTTGGAATAGTGCTTGTTTATTCACTGAAGATTTGATTCATGTAGTTCAATTACTATAAACTAAATAATTCATCAGGACAGCTATAGCACACAAAGCACCTTACAAACGGTTAAAGGCTCAGATAACCTGCACTGAAAAAAACCTATATATATATATATATATATATATATATATATATATATATATATATATAATCCATTAATATATTATATTGCAGCCTACACGATATTTTCCTTTTCATTTAATTTAGAAAATGCAAATCTGAAGTCTCCTCTTTCTGAACTCCTGTGTGTGTATTTGTGAGTGTGTAGCTAGGCTACTTGTAAGGGCCACTTTCTGAAAAATAAAATAAAATAATAAATAAATAAATTTTAAAAAAAGTAGAAACAACTTTAGAAGAGTACCAAAGTATAGCTACCAAATAATGCCTTATTTAAAAATTAAACAAAAGAAAAATGCCGAAAGCTGTATGTAAAGTTGTAGTCATTATAATATGCTTCACATAATAATAAATAAAAGTCAATGGAAGTTCCGAAAAGTATAGGTTTATGTTTTTATGAACGATTATCAGTGTTCTTACCTGTACCAGTCCAGTCCGTTGTCATAGTTACGATCGAAAAAGTGCGGCTCCGCTCCGACCGCGCGAATATCGGGATGCACGCGCAGAAACTCCAGCAGCGCGCGCGTCCCGCCTTTCTTCACGCCGATGATGATCGCCTGAGGCAGCTTCTGACTGCCCGAGCCATTGGAGAAACTTGACAGCGCAGAGACTCTCTGATCTCCTCCTCGCCCGCCGTCCCACTCCTCAGCTCGGTCCGCGTCCACATCGTTTTTAGAGAAGCCTCGGGGTGCCCTTCTGACGGTAGGTTCATCATAATCTGATTCCAAGTCCGTCCAAGAGCTCTGCGGTCTGGAGAGCAGCTTGGACATCACGACGTCCGCTCGGCCACTCTCCGCCTCAGTTTTCCCGAGATAACCAATGTCTTGAATATTTTTACTATTGTCCATGACTAAACTTGGTGGCATAGTGGCACAGTAGCCCACACAGGAGTAGAGCATGTAGACCCAGAGGAGCAGCATGATGAAGAGGAGCCCGAGTTTCTTCTTCACGGGACTGACGGAGAGCGCGTGGAGTGGGTGACAGAACAGGCTATATTCCATAAGCCCTGTGCATAGAGATCATCACACTCCAACTGGACATA
Source organism: Xyrauchen texanus (assembly GCF_025860055.1). Classification (NCBI taxonomy): domain Eukaryota; kingdom Metazoa; phylum Chordata; class Actinopteri; order Cypriniformes; family Catostomidae; genus Xyrauchen; species Xyrauchen texanus. Next base: position 32,544,239 of record NC_068308.1, on the reverse strand, counting down.
TTGACGGGTAGGTACAATTCTGTCCAGGTCCAGCCTCAGGAATCCCTACCGTCTTTGCAAGCCATTAGTGCACAATAAATTCAACACCAATCTTCAGAAATTAAATAATCTACCCCCAAAGTGGCCGGAACATCTAGAAACGCGCTTTGAGTCAACTGTTCTCTGCCATGTCTACGGATGAAAACGAGAAAACTGAAGCAAAGGACCGGTGTACTTTATTCCCCTGCCCGAAACCCAGCCGTGGAAGCTGCTCCCGGTCGCATCCCCGTCCCGTGCTGCACTGTGAGAGAGAGAGAGAGAGGCTGAGCAGAGTAGGCTACTAGACCTTAAAGAGCGCTGATGCAGGTGATTGACAGCAGAGGCGGCCTACCAGTACGAAGCGATTTGAATAATGGCGGAGTTGCTGAAATCAGCTTACCAATCAGAGGACGGCGTAGGCGGGGATTTGAGACAAGACACTTGGTCGCTCAGCCGATTAAACGCTCTTATTGGATAGAGAAACATTAAACCCGAATCCCTTTATTCCTGTTATTGGGGTTTTCCAAAGTGTTACAAATTGTAAGCAACTGAACAGGTTAGGAAGGAAACTGGATTTAGTGGTAGGCTACAAAGACTATTACAGTTTTAAAACACAAGGTACAATTTGAGTCTAGTTCATCATTCAAAAAAGTTTAATTAGGCTACGCAACAGTTAGTCTGAGTTTGTTTCTCAAATATAGTGTAATACGTTGTACCTCGTGCGTTACAACAGACAGGCTTGAATAACATACAATGAAAAAAGTTTATGAAAAAGTTGTAATTGCTTACAACTGCTTTATTTTTCCTGTTCAAAGTTTGTTTAGCTTCTGAAGTCTTAAATACGGAGAGAAATATTTAAATAGCTTACACGAATTTGCAACGAAATAAGAAAACCTTCTCTTCGTGTAATGCTTTAAATGTGAATTGGAATCGGTGTTAAAACTTCATGTTAAGTCACAAAATGGTAATTTTCCAAATATCTTAACTCTAGTCTACAGAATTGTTCCGAATTCTGCTAAATAATAATAAATAGGCCTAATAATAATTAAAATCCCCGGATCTACAGGCTTCGTCTTTGCGATGAAGTCATTTTGACTTCAAATCAGATCAAGTAAAATCAAATCGAAAGTCGTAGCCCACGCATGAAATTAAAAAGTATTGATATATTTGCATTAGCAAAAAAAGAAGGAAAAAAAACCGTATTATTTTATTTTTCTAATTTATTATTGTATTCACATCTATTGTATTTTGTAGATTACACAAAACAGGGGGTTACATAACCTTGAAATCCATATTAGCCGATATGGGGAAAAAACAGTGCAGTGTTTTGATCTATATTTATATTTTCTGCACAAGAATCTCAGTACAAGCGACCTGTGCATATAGGCCTATATGCTATACGTTATTATAAATAACATGTTGATATATATGACATTTTTTTCTAATCGTAATAGACAGGGTTTTGAACAAAAACAAATACATTTGTTCTTCATCAAGTTATTTAAACTCAGTTAAACGTAAAGAGCGTCAGATATTAGACCTAAATTGGAAAGTTTAGGGCGAATTCAATTAAATCTTATTTACCAAAACTCACCCATAATTTCTGAATTATGAAGTCATTAACAAATATTTCATAATAGGCCTACTCAACAGAAAATGAACATACGTGTATGAAAATATATTTGTAATATTTACGCATCAAATGATATAGACTATATAATGTCATAGTTATTTATCAAAGTTATTAGGCTAAATATACGTACCGATGTGAATTTATAAACTCAAGTTCTCGGGGAATTGGATAAAGACTAGTGAATTAGGCCCTGTGTGGACAGCGCACTAAACATGCTTGGTCACCTAAGACCAAATAAGATTAAAAGCTGAGGGCAATGGGTCAGAAAATACCCTTTTCCTTCATGAAGAAATGTAGTCTAAAAATTGTCTTAATTGTGAAACAGCACAAATGGTTTTAAATTGATATCAGATGGAGCCATGCAAAAAATAAATACATCTTTTTTATATTAATATATATATATATATATATATATATATATATATATATATATATATATATATATATATATATATATATAATATTAAGTGTCCCTACGTTTGAAGTCCAATAGATATTAAATAAGGAGTATATGAAAACTAAAATCTATTTTTTAAATCAGTGCAGCAAGTTTCTTTTTTTTTTTTTTTCTTCTGTTTACTAATGTATATTTTTGCATCATTATTTACTCTGGCACAGCCCTTAGACTCTTCTGTCGCCTTTCACGACAATAATGTATGAACTAGACCACATTGCCAAGATTGATGTCACTGTGTGAGTTAGAGAATGAGTGACTCCCTTAAGATCAATATATCTTGGTGAGATTTAAAGAAGTTTAGGGAATATTTTGCTCAAGAAACATTAGTCCTCCCCATGACTGATTTCAAGCAAGTGGAGTGTAGGTATAAATCAATTACAAAAGCCTTTCACGATACTGTTTTTCTTGCACACTTTGTGCCAGGAATACTTTGCACTACAACCCAAAGTCTGCCAACAACGTTTGTCATCCTGCCTAACATGCTTAAACTGCAGTTAAAGAGTATTTTAGAAAAAATACAATTTTTAGTTGTCACTCAGAGGTAGTTCAGAAAGAAAATAATTATTTCATAGTACATAACTGGTATTTCTAAACTAAATGTAAACATTTTTCAACAATTACAATTTATCATCCTGAATTTCAGTCTAAGATTTCAAAGCACTTTGTTGCCTGTAAATGAAAAGAGAGGAGAAATCCACCTGTTGCTGTTGTAACAAATGAAGGTCTGGGAGGCTGTTAAAATGTAATGAGAATCCAAGCTGGATGAGAAAAACCACAGAGCCAAAAGATCATTATGTGAAATGTGTTCACCACCTCATGGGTCACAAGAGCTCATAACGAATGAATGTACTGTGAGAAACTCTCTCAGTGACACATTCAGTTCACGAGTCAACAATGTTTTTCTTAAAAAGTGGATTATTCCAATTATGATGCATTCACCAAGAGTGTCATGTATCTAGCCTGATGAAGTAGCAAAAAAGTTCCCAAAAAGGAAAATTAAACCATTTATATAGTATGTAGTATTTAAAAGGTGATACAAATGATACCTATTCTGCACACCAGAACATGTCAGTCCACATTAAAACAGTGCAGGGCTTCCAATATGATGCTTTGGGTACAGGAAAGTCTGTGCTTCGTCCCACACAGGGTGACCACCACGACAACCCTATGGAGCGGAAGCTATAAAATCATGGTGGGAGAGTCCACGGACCTCAGGAGGGCTGGAACTGCTATTCAATCTATTGACATGTTGGGAACAGCTGTTTCCCTCTCTTTTTGCCCTTCTTTGTCTCTCTAATGTTCAGTGGACTGCTGCTGGCTGCATCCAGACCCGACCTTTACGAGGGGGAATGCCTCGCCTTCCTGTCCTGACTAAATCTTTCTAGTTGGGAAGAGAGGTGGGGAGCGGCATACCGTATGCAGGCATCTCATGGAGGTGGTGATAGAAGTGGAACCATGGAGGACAACTGTGAAATAAACAGCAAAGGAGTATCAAGTGTTGCAGTCGGACAGGTGCAGAGGTCGATACTTAGGAGATTATATGGCTGATATCTAAGACAAATGTGTCCAGAGCAGCCAGACATTGTTTCCAGGCCTGTCTGGAGATACAGTGAGATACTTCTCTAATGGAATTAGGCCATGCGTCCCTTTGCATCGTTAACTAGTCAACAAACAACCTGCCATGAATGCAAAATTAAACCTAGAAAATAGTTCCTTCATCCTTCCCGATTACACACAGCAAACATTAGAAGTCAAATATTTAAACAATAATTAGGAAATAAATCTCAAACACAAGTCTGATCACAAGACATTTATTAAAAATAACATTTGTTCTTTTGCATCTAACACAGGTAATTGAAACAGTAAGGTCAGATGATCGTAAACAGTGAAGGTGATACATCTACACGTGTTCAGTGTTTCACCGTTTGGACTGATCAGACTTCAGTGGTATTCAGCACTCTGTACATTTATTCACCATTACTGTGATTCTGGGAATGGCTGAGTGAGTTGAACGTTTATTTGATTTGTTCTCAAAACTTAAGCATCTTTAATGCCAGAACGTTGTCAGAGGGACGAAAATTTAAACAAGGATGCAGAATAAAGACTTCCAGGCTAACAGTGAGAATGTTTTTCTTAACTGAATCAATCACTGCCAAAATTATATTTTTATCAGACTTAGAAATCCAAAATAAATATCTGATTATCCAAGTAATTAGTTAAGAACAAACTTGCATGTATCATGTAAATGTTGCTGATTACTCTGTTAATTTCAAAGCACATTAAACCGTTCTCTTATTTGGCCTATAAAGCATCAAGCCATATATCCACAATAATGACAACATTAGACCCAAACATAGTTTGACAATATTGGCAAATCTCAGGCAAATGTATGCAGTTGATTCTCCTGAAATCCGTCAAAACATTTCCTGGTCCTATTTTAATTTATAATCAAATAAGAGAAATGACACATTGCAAATAGAAAATGCCGCCTATTTTTAGGGCCATTGACTTTTTTTTTTTTTTGGCGATATTGTAATGATAGTTATGCAATTTTAACCCCACATTTTCATTACCACAATGCTAAATGCTTCATTATGAGCTCTTGTGACCCATGAGATGCTTTTTTTAAAAAAAAAAAATAATATTCTAATTATATAATATAATAATTATATTCTCATTAACGCAATGCTGTAAAAAGAAAGTGTTTTTTTTTTTTTGGTAAAGTACAAATACGTCTTGGATGTATCCCCTTGTTAATGCTATAAATTTGATGATTTTAATTAAATAATTGTACAATAGCATTGTTTTACTGTTACACAGTAAAAAAAAACCAAAAAAACAGCATGAAAATCATCACTGAAGACAATGGGAATAGTAAAAGTAAAACAGCTGGTTGCATTACGGTAATGAGACACAAGTTGTGAAAAGTGTCTATAACATAATTAATCCATATTAACTTGTCAGGGCTCAATCTTTTTGTATATTTGTCTGTACAATCAAAGTCAATTACATTATTTGTTTATAACAGGGGGGCCGTATCAAATAAATATATCATGTATTTACACACACATAGCATTGATTTGTGAACAAGCTAACTGAATGAATTCAGGGATTTTTAAATCTTTACTGTGTATTAATACACAAGCCTCAACAATGTCGTAATTTCTCCCTGACAAAAACCTCAATATTAATAAAGGGATTATGGTTATGACCATTAGGCATGTTTTCCATTTTGTCATTCCCTTTAAAGGTGCATAATCTTTTTAATTGCAAGATTTTGTTAATTTTGGGACAAACAGTAATTATCTCCAGAAAGCGGGTCAGGATGAATATGAAAAACAATGGCAATGGCCATAGAGTGATTGTTTTGACTCTACAGAGTCAGAGATGCCGTAATAGGGGCTACAGCTGCCTTGTCCTGCATCGCATTACTCTTTTTGCAGGTGAGTGCCAGGAGCAGCAACATGGGCAGATGCCAGAGACTACAGAAAAACAGCTTGCGGGCATTCTGCCTGTCACCATGCCGATAGAACCTGAAGGCCAGGTAGCTGATGTAAAGGTTAATTGGCAGAGAGACTAAGGGAAAGGTCCAAGTGGTGACGTCCAGCACGGGGCCCAAGGCAGAGAGGCCAATCAGACCTACACTGTGGCGGAGGGCCACACGCTTACAAAGGGCTGGATGAGTGACGGACATCATTCGGTACCCGCCTCGCGAGTAGTCCTCTCTCAGGTTCCAGCTCAATGCATTAAAGTGAGGAAACTGCCAGGAGAACAGGAAACCTCCCAGCAAGAGAGCTCCTGGAGAGAGAGAGAGAGAGAGAGAGAGAGAGAGTGAATGAGCAAACAAACTCTCTGAAATACTTTATCAGTGGTAGAAGAGTCTCTGTGTGTGTGCGCAAGTTTACATGCAGGAAATGAGAGTGCGAAAGTGCAGCAGAGTAACTAAACAAAACACAAGTCAAAGGATAAAGAGAAAAACAGTACATTTTAAACACTCCGTCCCATCAGAGAAAAGATGCCTGAGCTCTTACGCATCCAGCTGGGGAGGAAACAAACACCATTCACCTGAGTTCAGACCCTAAAGGCAGAGTGGAAAGGTGACACCGCACAAACAGTGGCCCGTGCAAGGGCAGCAGAGCATGATGCGTAGAGCTCCCTTTGTGTGTGTGATCTTAGAGAACACACTTGTAGCTAAATCCCCTGGGAAACACAGTGCAGGGCAGCATGACGGAGACCTAACACACTTTGGTCATCTTTCCTGCCGCTAAGATACTTGCACTATCGTGGTGGTCAGGAGAAGCCCCATGTGAGTGGTTGTTGCCTTGCTTATAGTAAACTAAGAAAAGCTTTGTGTTCTCTAGAAATTATAAGGATCATCATTAAAACTGACCAATAAAATCTTGTGTATATAGTGTTGTAAGAAAACATTTGAGGGACGATAGAAAGACTAGAATGTGAGACCAGTCTTTTTGAGGGGTAAAAAGTACTTCAACAACAACAATAATAATAATGTTAATCAACTTCATGAGTTAAACAGAAAGAGATCGCTTGAAGCAAAATCATGCTGCTCCACTTCCCCTCCCCTCACATACTTTGATCACAAGTCCCATCTGGGTTTGTTTTGTACAAAGAAAATTGTGGTTAGGAGGCCATTTCTCCATCACTTGATCATTGATATGGAATCACTGTTTTGTGTATGTCAGTGTAATGTCCCCTGACACAGTGCAAAGGTTCCGCCCTATTCCCACCAGTGTTTTAGAACTCACACAGAGCTAAAATAAATGTCAGAATCTAATGTCAAATTGGAAAATGCGTTAATCAGATTTAAAAAAAAATAAACGCATTAAGCATAATAAATTAATCGCATGCGTTAACACTTTATTTTCGCCAGCTCTACAAGAGACATGGAGTTTTTAGAGCACTGCAGAAAAACATTGAAATATGAGGAGAGACATTTCAGCCGTTTGCTCCTCTGAGAAAACAAATCTCATGGTTGCCACAACACACTGAACACTGCTGCGTTCAACAAACACTTGATTTTAGGGCGAAAGGCATACTCGACCAACACAGGATGATGGGATGTGTGCAACTACAACACTCAAAAAAGTGGATGGTGACCTCAGGTCAGGGAGTTAGTAAAAGTCAGAACTGCCATATGGGACATTTATGTATTTCATAGAGACTGTGTATAACAAAGTTTCACATCTGTGGAACTGCTACACAACCCTTAACTGTGGGAGAAAATGTGATAGCACTGTGCACAAGGAGGCATTTTATGACCAAGGACACATTTCAGTGTAAGCCTGATATGAAGTTCCTGTTAAAAACACTAACATTGTGTTCTGTGGCAATAGAAAAAATATCCTATCTGTGCCCACACAGTGCTGTATACAGTGCATCCAGTATTCACAGCGCTTCACTTTTTCCACATTTATTTATGTTACAGCCTTATTCCAAAATGAATTAAATTCATTATATTCCTCAAAATTCCCCATAATGACAACGTGAAAGAAGTTTGTTTGAAATCTTTGCAAATTTATTGAAAAAACAAAAACAAAAAGAAAACGACCTTTGGCACCAATTACAGCCTTAAGTCTTTTTGAGTATGATGCTACTAGCTTGGCACACCTATTTTTGGGCAGTTTCTCCCATTCTTCTTTGCAGGACCTCTCAAGCTCCATCAGGTTGGCATCGGTGCACAGCCATTTTCAGATCTCTCCGATGTTCAATCGGGTTTAAGTCTGGGCTCTGGCTGGGCCACTCAAGGACATTCACAGAGTTGTCCCATAGCCACTCCTTTGTTATCTTGTGTGCTTAGGGTCATTGTCCTGTTGGAAGATGAACCTTCACCCCAGTTTGAGGTCCAAACCTCAAACCTGCGCTCTGGAGCAGGTTTTCATCAAGGATGTCTCTGTACATTGCTGCATTCATCTTTCCCTCAATCCTGACTAGTCTCCTAGTTCCTGCCACTGAAAAACATCCCCACAGCATAATGCTGCCACCACCATGCTTCACTGTAGGGATGGTATTGGCAAGGTGATGAGTGGTGCCTGGTTTCCTCCAGACATGACGCTTGCCATTCAGGCTGATCTTTGTTTCATCAGACCAGAGAATTTAGTTTCTCATGGTCAGAGTCCTTCAGGTGCCTTTTGGCAAACTCCAGGCGGGCTGTCATGTGACTTTTACTGAGGAGTATAATGGACAGTCCACAGCATTTAGATAGTAGCACACCAAGGGCAAAGGAGAGGTTGTTTGTGTGTGTAAGAGGATCTTTACCTAGATCAAGAGAGCCAGTGGCTGCAGTCCAGCCCATAACAGGTGGGATTGCGCCAACCACCGCGCCCACCCAGGTGTTGGTGATGCTGAGGCGTTTCAGGGGAGTGTAGCAGCATGTGTACAGGAAGATGTTTAGGGCACCCAGAATGCCCGTCAGGGGATTCACGCCCAGGGTCAACAGGGTCACACCTGGGATTCCACATGCCAGCGCGAATGACACTGCATGGAGTGGGCTGAAAGAAACAAAGTAAGAGTGTAGTTCAGTATAGTGATGTCACAAGGAAATGGAAATGGTAAAAATGTAAGTTGACAGGTGTAATTTCTGCAGCACTAGCTTCAACAAATGGACTTGTGGAAATAATTACTTTGCCTGATTTAATCTTCCTGAACACTCCCCAATATTTAATATGCATATAGTCCCACCTCATACTCACCATTGGTTGACCCAATGTTGCTGTGGTGGGTCAAAGTAATTTTTGATAGTGTGTTTACCCATGTGTGTTTACAGTGTTCATTTTTTGAAGCTATAATTAACAAACAAATGACTTGCAGGAGAAACTATTTTAACATAAAAAATATACACACTTCACCTTTAAAGAAGAACGAACAACCAAAAAATAAAAATGTTCCTATAAATGGTTTGAAATAAATTACAGCTATCACTGGCCCAAAACATGTTGATTTTCAGATATGAAACAAGAAAAAGAGAGCAAATTTTATTGTAACTAAGATATTCTGTGAAACACTGTGCTGCAACACATAAAGCCAATTTGGAAAGAAAGAGAACTAGGAACAAAGCATATGTAAAACCAGCAACTGAGATAAGCTTTAGTGCCGTTGTGTGTGTCACATCAAAACAAGAATTTCTGAATCCCTGCTACAGATTAAACCTCTCCAAGCCATAGATGCTATTCTCTCTGCTTCCATCGGACAACCACTTCCTCTAACGTTTATTAAAAGCAGTCCGTCCGATCCTGCAGAGGCGTCTGGTTCAAATTCACAGCTAACTGCTCCATAAATTAAAGGGGTAATGAGACAGAGACCAAAGCAGAGGGGAAAAGAGGGCACATTTTCAGCTGAATAGCAGGAGATTCCATTTTAATGTTATTATCATTGTTATGACTGTTTTATGTGGTGGATGGGCTTTACAAGTTTCTGTGTGTCCTATAACTTGAGGGGTGTGATCAGTTTGTTTGGGGGTCAAGGCTGCTAACGTTATGAGTAAAGCCACTGGCATTTCCTAGACTACAAATGAAATGGACTAATCGGTAACACTTTAGAATAATGGTCCGTAGTTAACAAGTAGCTATGCAGGAAGTAATAGGTAGTACTGCATTAACACCGAACTTAATACTATTAACTAATTTGGAAGTAATAGGTAATTTAGTACAAAGGTAGTTCCTTGGTAGGTATTTGATTATTACTAAAGAAATATATCCTCATTGAGAACTACTTGTGAATAATGCAGTACTACCTATTACTTCCTGCATAGCTACTTGTTAACTACGGACCATTATTCTAAAGTGTTACCCAAGTTATTTAATTTTATATTTGACTCATACTGTACAGGTTCTGTGAGGCACTATAACAAACACTGTAATCTGGGAGATGTGGTTTTAAGCTTATCGCAACATAAATGCAGCCAATTTCTTCATTAAAGATGCAAATTGTTTTTGACAAGAGAACATCAATGTTTATATTCATATCCTAAAGAGAAGTCCTCCTCAGGCAGCTACTGTAACATAAAGGTAGGTCTTTGGAGTCTGAGATATATTGAACTGACACTCAATAGAGCTCATGATAGTGAACTAATCCAATCATGAGAGTGTCAACATCACTTCCTAATTATTTAAGATTTAAAAAAATATATCATTATTAGTATTATTCTATGTTTAAGTTTGAAATAAACAGAGAACATACGTCCATCCTTTGGCAAGAGTAGTAGTCACAATCTCAACCTGTAGCTAATGTATTTGGGGAGATAATATTCATAAACTGGTTTCCACAAAGAACCCAATTGAGGCACATGCTTCTGAAATGTTATGACCATGATGACCATACCCACACAATTGTTCACTTTTAGACATGTTACTTTTGTGATTAGTAATTAATTGGTTATTATTTCTTAGTTCACAAGTAGTTCTCAATGAGGATATATTTCTTTAGTAATAATCAAATACCTACCAAGGAACTACCTTTGTACTAAATTACCTATTACTTACTGCTTAGTTAATATTGCTTCCATATTAGTTAATAGTATTAAGTTCGGTGTTAATGCAGTACTACCTATTACTTCCTGCATAGCTACTTGTTAACTACGGACCATTATTCTAAAGTGTTACCGACTAATCAAACTCGGTCACAACAAAGTAGAAAATAAATTACTATTAATGCATATATTGAATTTATTCAATAAAAAATATTTAGCACTTTTTAGTCTACTACTATGAACAGGTGTACATCTACTTAATCATGCGATTTTCTAATCAGCCAATCGGGTCAGGAGCTTCAGTTAATGTTCACATCAACCGACAGAATGGGGAAAAACTTTGATCTCAGTGTTTTCGACCGTGGCATGATTGTTGGTGCCAGACAGACTTATATGAGTATTTCTGTAACTGCTGATCTCCTGGGATTTTCTTTTTGTCTTTTTTTTTTACACACACAACAGTCTCTAGATTTGTTCAGAATGGTGCCAAAAACAAAAATCATACAGTGAGCATTAGTTCTGCAGACAAAATTGCTTTATTGATGAGAGATGTCAATGGAGAATGGCCAGATTGGTTGAAGCAGACAGAAAGGCTAGGGTAACTCAGATAACCACTCTGTACAATTGAAGCGAGCAGAATGCACAACACGTCAAATCTTGAGGCGGATTGGCTACAAAAGCAGAAGACGTCAGGCACTTTATTAGGACCATAGTGTTCCATTTAAAGTGCTCAGTGTGTGTATAGCTAATACATATTCTGTCATAATTTCTCCACTCTTATGTTGTTTAAACTAGTATGACTTCCATCTATGGCACACCGAATTAGAAATTGAACGAAACGACTTTCTCTAGTCTTTTGAAAATTTGTCACCAATTTGCAAGGTGCTGACAAAAAAGTTGCATTAAATTACCATAAATCTATAAAATAAAAATTCAAGGGAATGAACACTTGAAATATATCAGTCTGTGTGGAATGAATGTATACATTATCCAAGTTTCACTTTTTGATGGTATTCTAATTATATGACCAGCACCTGTAAACAAAGAAAAAATAACAAAGGCCTAATGATAATCATGCAAGTTTAGATTTTGTGCTAAATTTAAAACCTAAAATCTACTAATAATGCACACAGTGATCTTGACAATGAATGGTTTTACAGCTTGTGTGCACTTTCAGAAGACTGATTTTGCATTGCAGTCTTTAATGCACACCTCTGCCATCAGGTTTACATCATAAGTATGTGACAGTCACAGATGCACGCAAACATCAAAGAGGACTGTATCATCTCAAGTCTGTGTAATAACATACTGTCAGACGTGTGTGTGGGTGTAAACCGGTTCCACTAGGACACATCTAATGCATGTAATGATATGTTTTGGTAGATGACACTACTGTTTTCATGCTGTGCATCCGTATACGCATATAGTGTGTCTATAGGGGTGTCAAATTAATATATGTAGTTACGACACACAAACACAACAACAGATAAATTACTCCTGTCATTAACATATCTGTGATGGTACGGTAAAAATTCAGAAAGTCAATTCCGTTATGGAGGTGACTGATATATGACAGAAATAGAGCACGTAAGATCATTGTCAAATCAAATTTGTCTACTTTCATAAAAATGGTGCTCTTTAATCCAACTGCCTAGACCTCCAACAGCTCAGCTGAATTGGTGTTGCGCTACCGCAAGGTTAAATCATACAGTAATTAGGCAACTCTAAGAGGCAATTTCCAGAAGTCAGAGGCTCCTTAGTCGAGTTTGAAATACAGCACCATGTCTGCTCACCTCTTTATCTTCTGCTGAAAAATGGTTTTAGAAAACAAGACGGGATTTAGCAGAGGTCTACAGGAGCACTGAGGAATGTTACGAATGTGAACTATTGCATGTCTGAAAGGGAGTTAATTGCACATCTGTATGTCTTCCAAACAATGACTGCACATGACATAACAATGCCCTACAAACATAAGTTCTTAAAGAGCTAAAAACTCTTTAGATGTAGCCTTGGGGGTGGGGGATGTCAACATACAGTATGTTTGCAGGTGAACTGAGTTTGAAATCGATCATTTTCTAAACTTATTTTACGCTACGCAGACTAACGTATAAAAAACAAAAAATCAAAAATTTTTAAACCACCTGTATCCATTCTTGTAACACCAATTTTTCACAATCCAATCTATTCCCAAAGGATACAATCAAGTCCCACCCTGAATATTGTCTCGTTAAAAACCCTGGTTCACTCTGAAATACTTCAGATACTGAAATAAAATGATTTGCGAGAGGCATTTCATGATTATCATAACAATTTCCAAGCAAAGTACAAAAAAAATAAAATAAAATAAAATAGCCTTGACCATCATAGTATTCATTTTTACATTATACAAAAGGAGAAACAAATTAGTGTCTGACATTAGCGCTGATTTTTAGAGGTTAACATGACCAATAGTGGCAAAATTCCCCCCTTATATACTCTGGAGCCGTGCTGCGTTACTCTTGATATCTGCGTGTTTGTAATTGTGTCTGAGAGCCGGGCACCATAGTGGGATAAGCTGGGGTGTTTAGTTTGGGCTGTTTGGATTACCGTGACTGCTCAAGTCATTTCTTATACCTTCACGTCAACATATCTGCCCCTTTTGTTGTTGGAAAGGGACCCACAAGGGAGTGAGAAAGGTCAGAGGTGAGCTCTCAGTCAGATTCCAATAACACACTCAATTAGTACTAAGTAATGGCTGTCAAATGTAAGCAAACACACCGGTGTGTAAATATGTTTTGGAGTTAAAGGTAATGTGGTGCTCAGAAACCTGTAGAGATACATTAGTTTCTCAATTGTTTAAATCTCATATATTTGTTAGAGCTCCAGCATAGCAGTTAGCCCATGCTTTGGAAATGTTAAGCTGTGTTGCATGTTTAAGTCCAGCCTGCAAAATGTCACAATCCCATTCCTTCATCACCCCAAATCATTTCCTAAAGAAAACATGTATACTATTTGAAAAAATTAAATAAAAAAAAAACATTTATATATAATCTCTATCTTAGAAAATATCCAGAGGGTGAGTAACGCAGTGAGACATGAGAGGAGAAAGAAAGTGTGGTGGAAGAAAAGAGACAGGCACACCTAGACGCACATGGATCAGGTTTCATAGGACAGGTGCGCAAGCGGTACAGATATTAGACAATGGCGTATAGTTTCTGATACTGGCAGACTCAGCTATACACAAACATTGTAGAACAGTGTAGAGTAAATTACATTACATAACGTGAGTAGGGAGGCCATTTTGTTGAGTAATGGCTCTTTACAAAGGCCCACAAAACATCTAGGCTGTTTCAAAACCTAGTGAGCTGCCTACCAGAGACAAAACATATTTCTTTTTAAATATGCACGTGTGAATGTACCCATGACACCCAAAATTGTCATCTATGTAGACAAATGTCTAGGTATTGAAACAAAGCCCTAGTCTATTTCATGAAGAGAGGAACAGAAAGAGCAGACACTTTGAATCCCTGAGTCTAATGTATCAGGTGGTTTTGAAGGAGCTTACCTGATTTGTCCTCTGACCAGAGGTCTGTTCTTGGTACGATTCATGTTAGAGTCAAAGGGCACCTCAAAGTACTGTTGGGAAAAAATATATGAAAATTAATACATATACATACAACATGAATGTGCACATTTTTCTCACTTGATTCAGATGTTTTGTATAAACACAATACTGTAACAATATTCTCATGGCAAGAATGAATATATGTGTCACATTTTGATGTTAAACTTTTGGCAAGCAAGAGACTGACCAGCACTTAAAGAAAGTCAGTTGAGATGGCAAAACAAACTGTGGCATTAGGTACACACAACTGATTATTCCTATTTGACCAAAATCCAAACTCAGAACTAGTTAAGAATACAAAATACCGTTGTCTAATGCTAATGAATTAGAAAAGAGTAAAAGATGACAATATTAAATCATACTTCACCAATACATCTATATAATATTATATCAATCAATCATGATTTCTAAACCATTATACACATCATACATGGGATAATGAGATATCACATAGTACATTCTGGAGAACATTGGGTGATAAATGGTAAAACGTTCTTCGTTGCAGCCTTATGCGATTTTATAAGACTGTATATCCAGTGAAAATTTGCCATCTAATAATGTTTTGCACTTTTGTCAGACTGCTTTCAAGCAATCAAAAATTACAGTAGAGTATTGCTAGGAACATAAAAAATAAAATAAAAAAAAGATACAGCATCTCACAGTTTTTCTCAGAAACAACGGCTGAATATATCCACAAATGCATGACATTCAACCCCTTAAATTGATCGATATGAAAGCATGTGTTAGAAACAGAAAGACAGATTGCTAAGGTGCAACAGGGATAATTAAGGTAAAAAAATATATTTTTATTTTTGGTTTATGGCTTTCTGCAAGGGAGTCTGCACAAAACTCACCCCAGGGAATCCACATTGTGAGACTAAAACACAAACACATGGGGCATTAAAAGCCAGGAACTGGTTATTCAGTCTGTGAAAGATAGCACATGCACCTAATGAAAAAAACAGACAGCTCACTTTTCAAGTAAACAATTCCAGGATCCATTTCGCCTAAAATAACTAATAAACAGATATTTTCTTCTTCAGATTTTTCTTCTTAATTTACTGTCCGTTTAACATCTGCAAAGGGTCCATACTTAAAACTGCTCTTGTGGTAGGTAATACATTTCACACAGAGCACATTTATATTTTGTAAGATACCTTGGAGAATGGGCCATACCACTTCTGGAACAACAGGGGGGGAAATTAATATTATCTGTGAAGGTGCACATCTGTATGACTTATCTCTTTGTCCCCTCTCGAGAGGAACACTGCAAGTGCGATTTGCAATGACGAATGATAACAGCCATTAGTTACAGGATTCTATACAGTAAGCATTTCAACATAAGCAGGGGACAACTGAATAACCCAAAAGTCCACAAAAGAACTTCATATCTTGGCTAATGTGCAATAGACAAGTTAATAAAGCATCTCAAGAAAGTAAAAAAACAAACTCAGTGTCAAAAACGTCTAAAAGCTGTCATTGGAGATTGATGCTTTTTAATTTTGTTGTGCGATTTTTGGCAGCTTTTCCGGACTCTATCAATGTCATCCAAAGTGATAAAGTAGACTTATACAGTGCAGAGGAAGTTTAAGCACAAAGTGTGTTGTATAAAGTTGAGTGGAGGGTCTGTTGAATCTCAAATGTATTCTCTCAGCCATCAGTAATATTGCACTTGAGAGTCCGGACAGAGCAGGACACAGATGTTGCTGTGGCTAAGGCCCTGGCAGTTTTAAGGCTGAGGTGTTAATTCCATTTCCTGGGTCAATAAGCTCGTCAGAGAGGGTTGCAGAGAGAACTGGTAACGTCTCCGAAGTATTAGTCAGATGCTAACAAGACCATTTCAAAGTGGGTCTTGGCTACGACTGCACATTTCCCAAGGTTCCCATCCCTTTTTGACCAATTAACCACGACAAGTCATTTTTTTTATTTTTAAAAATCTATTTGATTCGGACTGATTTGCCAATGAATCATCCAGACAGATTTGTGAACTATTTCGACCTAGGCTGATCTCATTGTGAATACGGCGTCAATAAGTCGAAAGTTCTTCTGCTCAAAACGGTCTGTGCCTACTGAAATTCAAACTACTGCTCCCAGTGGCTGAAGCTGGAAGTGTTGTTGTACGAAGGGCCACATGTGAGTTCCAGTTCCCAGGTGAAATGTACACAGAGTGGCGCCAAGAGTGTTGTAAAGTAAGTTTAGTTAAGAATGTAAGAGTCAACAGGAGTGGATATTTTATTAACCATACAATGTAACTCAAACTCCAACCCTAAACTTAGGGTTGTTGTCATCTACAAAAGCTCTAACAAAGAGCAACGTTTAGGTTCTGAAATATTTTTATGCAGAGCGTAACAATAAAAAATTACATTCAGAAATTTGCATGACTTTTATGATTGTTAATTACAGAACTTCTACAGGCCTGAAAAACTAAATAGTGAGATTGGAAATGCCAATAGCAAGAAGAAATGTGGTCTGAGGCAGTTAAATAGCTTGGAATCAAGCATGCAAACATCAAATGTTTCTAGTTTCGTTTAACACCTTCAGAAAAGAGAAGAGGCTTTTAGCATTCACAAGATGTTTTGGTGTCTATCAGAACGGCTCATCTCTAACACATTGTCTTAATTCACAGTCTGTCTATTTTAATATTTTCCCCCCTCTCAGACTGGTACATCATCTGTTTCACATCAACGCCTTGTGATCCCTGTCATTTCTGCCACATTGAGTTCATTGCTGTTGAAGATTGGTGTTTAAATGGAGGAAGGAACAAGTTTAAGTGCAAATTAAGTGAATAAAATGCGAGCATGATATTATGGGCCACTGCATCTCAAAATCTAAGGTTGTGTGTAATCCAATAATTTTGTTAGATCTGAAGACTTGTTAATCAGATTGTGTTAACATTGTTTTTTAACATTAAAAATAGGGCTGTGGTAATCATATAAAATTATAAGACACTGCAAGAGTGGATCTGTTCTTAATTTCAGAAACACACACACACACACGGGTTGCAACGGTATGAGATTTTCATGGTATGATAACGGTCTCAGAAAATATAAAGGTTTCACAGTATTACAAATTTATTATCAGTTACAATGACCCTTAAAAAGAGTGAAAAAGAAGTTTTTTTTTGTTTTTTTTGGATGAGCAAAAACTTTATTATAATTGAAATTTGAAAACAAAACAAAAATGTAATTGATGTGTAAAAAAGTCTCTTTTGAAAATAAAATAAATAGAATAAATAAGAAAGCTAACAGAATTACAATAAACCAAATTATAAACATGATAAAAAATAGCATGTAATTATATAAATAAAGCATGTTGGTATACATGTTAGAATAGCATGTTAAATTAACTACTAAATGAAAAATAACATCAGCTGTGTGAGTTTTAAAGTAATGATTTTTAAATTAAAAATTTATTATTATTAAAAATGAACGTGTACTGTAGGTGCATGACAGCGAGGCCAGACTGCTCCTGTCTGTACCTTTAACTCGGTGGTTCTCAACTGGTTTTGATTCAGGATCCAGATTTTACATTGGAACTCAAACGTTGACCCGCCATAGTAAAAACGTAACCTGTATTTAATGTATCCTGGGTCGCATTTCCTTTTATGTTGCATAGTTTTGTTCATGGTTTTCAAGTACAAGGAATCAAGTGACATTATTTTTTGTTGTTGACGTCAACAACAAAATCGAATCGGTTACCTTACGTAACCTCGGTTCTCTCTAGAAGAGGGAACGAGTATTGTGTAAGCTAGCTTACGCCACGGGAAAGATTAATCTTTTCTGAGATATTGAAGCCAAAAAATTATCCTTAAATTTTGTATCCATTGTCAACGCAGTGCAGCAACTGCATACCTTGAGCGGGCTAGCTAGCGAGCTCATAGGTTGCTCTGCTGCAACTGCTGCAGCCTATAGACGAACTTGAGTGAACTTGCGTCCAATGACAGGCGCCCACGCCGTCACTGTATCAAAGCCCGCCAAAATGGGCGTGGCTAGAGTGCATATAAGCGTAAGTTCGTAGGCTGGAACCCTGGTTTTCATTGAATGAAGCGAAAATCGCTGCGTGGCGCGAAAGCACGCCGGCTATGCAATACTGTTCCCTCTTCTAGAGAGAACCGAGGTTACGTAAGGTAACCGATTCGTTCTCTTACGAGAGGTTCTCTCGTATTGCGTAAGCTAGCTTACGCTACGGGAACCCATTGTCAACGCTGTGCGCGCCAAGCATCCACTGCATGAGCCCCGGGGGTGGGGGGACCCGGGGGAGCCCTTGTGAGTGGGGGAATAATATTTGGCCGGCAAAAGCGTGGGCCAATGTGTGTGTAATACATAAGCACATAGTGGGAAGGAAAAGACAGAGCGGCGGTGCCGGTCTGTGTGGAATGTGTCCCATCAGTGCAGCTCACCAGGGGAGCTGTAGCGTATTAAACCGCTAGTAGTTTTGCCTGCAGGGCGGGCACTTCCAGATTGTAAAATCTGACAAAGGTGGAGGGGGAAGCCCAGCCCGCTGCCACACATATGTCGTGAATGGAAATCCCGCTGGACCATGCCCACGAGGAGGCCATGCCTCTAGTGGAGTGAGCCCTAATGCCTAACGGGCATGGTAGGTCTTTTGACGCGTACGCGGCAGCAATAGCGTCCACAATCCATCTAGACAGTGTCTGTTTCGAGGCGGCAAAACCTTTGGTGCGCCCTCCGAACGAAACGAAAAGCTGCTCAGAGCATCTGAAAGAGGCGGAGCGCGCAGTATACAATCTCAGTGCTCTGACTGGGCAAAGGAGATTGGCGTCGCATTCGCTATCGGATGCTGGCAGCGCCGATAGGGAAATGATTTGTGCTCTGAAAGGAGTACCGATCACCTTGGGGACATAGCCGTGTCTAGGCTTTAAAATGACCTTGGAGTCACTTGGTCCAAACTCAAGACACGCAGTGCTGACAGACAGCGTGTGAAGGTCTCCCACACGTTTAACTGATGAAAGGGCAGTCAGAAAAATGGTTTTGAGTGAAAGGTATTTCAAATCCACGGATTGAAGCGGTTCGAAAGGGGGGGCTTTCATAGCTTCGAGAACTACGGAAAGATCCCAGATAGGAACCGATGGGGGCGCGGGGTTCATCCTTCTAGCTCCCCTGAGGAAGCCGGATGACCAGCTCGCTTTTTCCCAGTGACTGGCCGTGCAGGGGTTCAGCGAACGCCGCGATGGCCGCCACGCATACACTTTGAGCGTGGATGGGGATCTGCCCTTATCCAGCAGCTCTTGTAAAAACACGAAGCAGCGATGACACCCCACATGTCCGTGGGTCCAGGTCTCTGTCAGTGCACCATTTTGAAAACACAGACCATTTGGACGCATAGAGTCTTCTCGTGGAAGGGGCTCTAGCGTGTATGATAGTGTTTATTACTCCTTCTGGCAAAGCGACGGGTAGTCGCTGATCACCCACGCGTGCAGCCCCAGCTCTGGGTGGGGATGCCAGATCGCGTCGCGAGCTTGAGAGAGGAGATCTGCTCTCACTGGAATGGGCCACGGGGCTGTCAGTGAACCATGTCTGATTCTCCCAGCCGGGCTATGAGGAGCACCGAGTGACGCTGCTTCCTGATCCTCTGCATTACCTGTGGCAATAGCGAGACGGGAGGGAAGGCGTAAAGTGGGCGGTTGGGCCAGTCCTGGGCCAGCTGTCCTCGCTCGAGAAAAATACTGGGCAGTGAGAGTTCTCTTCTGACGCAAAGAGGTCTATCTCTGCTCTGCCGAATATGCTCCATAACTTCTGGACTGTTTGAGCGTGCAGGGACCATTCCCCTGGGGAAATATTGTCTCTGGACAGTCTGTCTGGGCCGTCGTTCAGGTGGCCTGGCACGTGCGTCGCCCTCAGCGAGCGCAGGTGGTACTGGGACCAACTCAGTATGCGTTTTGTCAGATGGAAGAGGTTCCTGGATCTGACACCGCCCTGACGGTTTAGATAGGATACCACAGATTTGTTGTCCGAACGGACCAGGACATGGTGACCCTGAATGACCGGGAGGAAGCGCTTGAGAGCGTACTCGACCGCTATCATTTCCAGACAATTTATGTGAAGGAGCTTTTCCTGAACTGACCATAGGCCAAAAACCGGAGAGCCCTCGCAGACCGCGCCCCAACTCGTGTTGGACGCGTCTGTCGAGATGACTTTTCGGCGAGATACAGCTCCCATCGTCACTCCCCGCTGATACCATTCGGCCACTGCCCAGGGCTGCAGAGCTGAGATACAGGTCTGAGTCACTCTGATCGGCTGGCGGCCCGTGGCCCAAGCCCGGCGAGACGTTTTTTCTGTTTTATTGTGCTTAACACCCATTTGGATATCCCTGGGATAGCTTTCCACGCTTTGAAGCGTAACACTAGAGGGTGAATGGCCAAGTCGCCCTGATTGCCGCACACAGCGAGCTGAACAGAATGTGTGAGCGCGCTTACTGTGCTTATGCATGACTGCTCGCAGACAGCAGGGACAGGCTGTTCTGTGAGTGACTTCCCGATTGAGGTGAATGGGGAAAGAGTCACATCTGTTAAGTGATGCGCGAGCATAGTCACGGGCATGGGACTTACATACAGAGAGGTGTTTGCTGGCCGTGTGACAGAGCGGGCAGAGAAGGGGCGCTGCACGGATTAGGTGGGCGTTTATTGACTCTAACACTCGAGCTGGCTGTGCCTGCTTTATGTGAGTGGGCTCTGATAGGGACACGGAAGTGTAATGCTTGTGTGTAGGGGTGAACACTGGATTGTGGGCACATTTTCTACACATAAGGCATGTTTGCTTTTCACAAGATTTCTTTGGGTCGCCGTGAAAACGGCATTTGAGTGCAGGCAAGCGGGCAGTATCACCGGCTTGTTGGCTGCTGAATCCACCACTGCAGTGGCCTGAGAGAAGGGGACTGACAGGGGGCGAAACTTTGACGGTGGTCCGGCCACGGCGGGACCGAGCCGTCGTTTCCTTAACAAAGCTAGGAGGACTTCGGTTGCTCAGGTTTCAGCGCAATCTTAGGCCGAGGCCCGCGGGGGGGGGGGCGGCCGCCCTGTCGACGCTGAGAAGTCTGGCTTTGCTGAGCTGGGCTGTGAAGAGGCTCGTGCAGGAGGCTGGTCACGTGGGCGGCCTGCAGAGGAGCTAGCGTGACGAGGCAGGAAGAGATTCATGGCTTGGGTGGCTTTCTGGACTTCCGAGACGGTCAACAATGCCACTCACCGCGGAACCGGAGAGACCGGACGGAGAGAGCGGCGCGTTGAGGAACGTGGAACGTTCAGCTTCTCCCATGTCGGCTAGCGTTAGCCATAGGTGTCTCTCGGTCACAGTCAGCGCGGCCATGCACTTCCCTAGGGCTTGAGCTGCAGCTTTGGTGGCGCAAAGGGCGAGATCCGTCGCGCTCCTTAGATCTGAAACAGCCTCTTTTTTAAACGAAAGGTGGCGCGGCGGCTTCGGTTTTGAGTGCTTCGAGTCGAGCCCGCAGGGTCGACATCGGAAGCTCATCGCAGAGGTTGCATCCGCCGTCAGCGAGGGCGAGCTCTGCATGTTCCAGTCCCAGGCAGAGAGCGCATATGAGGTGGCGGTCTCCGGCGCTGAGAGGGGCGCGGCATGAGGCGCAGGTGGTGCGAGGCACCGTGAAGTTCGCTGAGGAACTAGCTTGCTCTAAAAAGGATACGTCGCCGGATGGCATAGCTCGCAGGACGGCTGCAGGTGGCGAAGACGGGCGGCTTCTTCGTGCGCTGTCCAAGCTTGCTAGATGCCCCTCAAACGGTGACGCGGCTTCTGCAGTTCAGAGATGCGAAGAGCTTCGCTGAATAGATGAAAATCAGGGTTCCAGCCTACGAACTTACGCTTATATGCACTCTAGCCACGCCCATTTTGGCGGGCTTTGATACAGTGATGGCGCGGGCGCCTGTCATTGGACGCAAGTTCACTCAAGTTCGTCTATAGGCTGCAGCAGTTGCCGCAGAGCTCAAGGTATGCAGTTGCTACACTGCGTTGACAATGGATACAAAATTAAGGATAATTTTTTGGCTTCAATATCTCAGAAAAGATTAATCTTTCCCGTAGCGCAAGCTAGCTTACGCAATACGAGAGAACCTCTCGTAAGAGAACTACAGGAAGTTTTCTCTCCCCCTTTTAAAAATTGAAGCGCATATTTACTTATATGAGCCCATTATTATCCCGTTTTTTTCTAATTTCAAACAAATACATATTACACAGGAGGAAAGGCTCCTCATTACCATGGTTAGGTCAGTGTAGCTAGTCTAATATATAGTAATAATAATAATAATAATAGTATTGAAACTAACTACAACTGTCACTGTTGATATAAAATAAGGTCTAAAAGATTCTACCTTTAGATTATTCCATATGAAACTAAACAATTTTGTGAAAAGTTACTTTTACTCATGTAAAATCGTGAAACAAGGCATAAAGGTGATGTGTAATTATTTAATTTTTGGCACATTTCACAGTGTTGCTCTTCCTCAGTGCTGTTTGGCAAACACTTTAAACTAGAAAAGTCTCACTAGAATTACTTATGTCAGACCCCTTGCTTCGCTTCTCTCTGATATTTTCTCTGCTGCGTGTGTGGGGCGCAAGTTGACAAGTCTGACAGGCAGTAGAGTAGGAAAGGAGATGCGCACGCAGAGATCTTCTGTCCGGTTGCATTTTTTTTTTCAATACCGTAGATTAGCAAATGTACATGGTATGATAACCGTCAATTTTCAAACCGTGGTATACCGTGAAACCAGTATACCGCTGCAATCCTAACACACGCGCACAGATCGTTTCAGACAGAGGGCCAAAAACAGGGTGGAAAATTATCATACATTACTAATCAGTGACTGTTTGGTGCAAAAAAAAAAAAAAAAAACATTATCATTGGACCTCAGGGAAGATAATACAATTATAAAAAATAGCATTTCATAACCCCTTTATACATCACCTTTTGTGTTCCACATAAGTTGTACAGGTTTGGCAAAACATGGGTTTGAGTAAATTAAAACAGAATATTACATTTTGGGTGAACTACACCTTTAAGATAGCTTAATAAAAAAGACCAAAATAAAAAATATGGCAGCCAGATCAAGACAGACAGACAGACAGATAGAAATAAAACAAGCAAGTCATCATTGCAAAATGATGAGGTACTGCAAGGTTACTTCATGGCAATGCCAAACACAAGTAGTGCGGAGCCAAACAACAAAACTAAAAATGCTCCACATATGATCAACATGGCCGTATACACATAAAGAGCCTGTTTTTGATTAGGTCTGCGATTATTGAACATTGAGGTGACATGCAGTTTAAATGCTACCAGTGTAGTGTATTGCGCATGTGTTTCAAGGAACCATTGCCTTTAATCCCAATTCTGTGCTTATTGACACCACAGAATCGCAGTATATATTAATAGATATGCTTCATCAGCAAATACTGAGGCAATACTGCAGAGTTCATTGTACTTGTGGGGACAGAGCTCTGGGTTCACTCACAGTGAAGAGGGGAGATACTATAGCAACATCACGTACAAAGTGATGGTCACAGCAAACAAGCGCTGGACTATGGGACTATTCTAACGGGTGGCGATAAGATAATTTTTTTCTGTACTGTTCTCTCTCACCGCTGGCAGCATTTATTGAAGAAAAGTGCATTTGAGGGCAAACACACGGATCTAAACATGCAAACAAACACACAAAATCTGCTCTGTATATTCTAGCAGAGGGAAATGTTCGTGCATGGAGTCTATGTAAATATACATGTTTACAATGCAGCAGCTGTATAGGAGAATGACAACGTCAGCATCAATCCCTTGAAATGGATAAAAGTAAACACCACCTGCTCAAACACCTACATGGCAACTTCAAGTGTTTTTTCTTCAACCTTTCCAAACATAAAAGAATGATCCAAACTTTCAATCAACGCTGTGCACATTGTAGGTATACAAATACAGAGATAATTCCTCATGCTGTCAAAGTCCAGGTGTATGGACCAGAGTTCGAGAGTTGAAGAGGTAATATTCCATCAATTTGAAGAAAATTACCTGCCAAATTTCTAAGAACAGGGGCTAAACATATCAGCTGTAATTCATCTCAAGCGTGTGTGGAACAGGTTGGAGCTTAATTTCTCTTTAGCAACGGTGACCTCTGAAGCATTGTAGTTCATATTCAACCTGAATTACGTGAGTTTTGCTAGGGCCCCGTGCTACAGGCCTGCTGGATCTGTTCACCAGAGCTCAGTCCCAATCACATACTTTTAATTACACGATTACACTTGAAAGGGGTCATGAATCAAGACATGAGGAATCTAATTTTGCTTGATATTTTGACATGTAAGAGGTCTTTGTACTTTAAAAAGATACTGTTATTTTCAGAACTCAAAACTTCCTCTTCAACTCAAGCGCATTTATCGTTTCCACCCTGCAAAAACTACTTGTTTTGAAATTGGCAACATACTGAAGTCAAAATGTGGTGTTCATTTGAATAGCCCACCTCATACGTAAACGTGGCGGTGAAAGAGAGAGTGGCTCGGGTACTTCAACATTGTAAGTGGTACTAATGTTACTGTAGTCTTCTTTTGACCAATGAAAAGATTAAGATGTCAAGAAAGGTCCCCAGACTTTGTTGTGTTTTGTGGAAACTATTCATCTCTGCATAAACTTCTGAAGGATCCCAACTTTAGGAATGAGTGAGTTATCCAAACTAAGTTTCTGAATGTGTGGGAATATATGCGGCGTGGCGAATAGATGTGTTTGTTCTGCAAAGATGTAAGCCAATCATAACAGTGGGCGTGTCTTAGATTTGAAGTACACAGAAGCAGAGCGTTTCAAACAGAAGTAAAATACACCATTGTAGCCAATTAGATTCAATTGTTTAAAGGCATAGAATAAAAAATCTATTTTAAATAATAAAGGCATGTGTCCCCACAGCTTTTTACTAAAAGAACACAAGGGATATTTTTACAAAAACATTTTATATATATATATATAGTCCCAATATTTAGAATTTCGAAGGCATTTTTGTCACTTTCAGTGGCATTTTCGCCCTGAGCCCTCCTTAATTACTGACCCTGGTTATAACCCAAACATAGCAGGACACATGCTTCACAGTGATACGGAACTGAATCTACCAATGCCAGTTTGGAGAATAAAGACAATATCAGCGACTATCCAGTTCCATATCAGGCACAAATATTAACATTCACACTCAATGCCGCCATCTCCACAAAAACACTAGGAGTCTATGTTGGTAACTGCATCCCAGTCTGGTATCCGAGCTATGATCATTTGGCCTCTCCAGTCGTGGAACATCGAAAAGAAGCTGGCAGTAGGTCAGCTGGCATGGCGATAGGATTGATTAATGGCCCGTGTAAAGCAAATTTGAGTGCAAAACGTTCCACATGCTAATCAGTCAATTACAAATATTCTGCAGTACACAAATGCTGCCATAGTGCAATTCAGTGTATTTAGCTCTTTTGCCAACAGTCACCATAGGAAATGGGAGGCTGGAATGGTTCGCTTGAGAGCAATAAGGACGCTGATACCTAGGGTTGAGTCCTAAAGAGAAAGGGGTAAAATAGCATGAAGAACTCTGTGAATGATCAGTTTAACTAACTGAAGTTGCCATACTTGATTTGGGTGCTGTATACAGGAACGGATAAATGATTTGATTTGAGAGGGAGTAACAACTTTTGGACTTTTTATGATTCAAAGGGATCATATGACTTCGGAAGACTTGGAAAATTGTGCACTAGTCCGGTCAACAACTTTTGGTGGTTTTGTTTTAGTCCTTTATGGAGCTTGACAGCCTGGAGTCACTATTCACTTTCATTAAATGGCAAAAAGTTATTTGGATACATTCTGCAGGAGAAAGTAAGTTAAATGGTTAATAAGGATAATGAGTAACTGATGACAGAATGAACTATCCTTTTAAGATTTGGTCTCAAAAACAGCCTTATTAGCCACTTTTTGTACAATATGAGATCATTACACATCACAACTAGGAAACAAGACAAAGGCATAATTTTTCCTTTTTAAGGCTTCTTGGTCTGGTTCCAGCTCTTACCATTTGCAGATGTTTTTGCAACATTTGTTCCAGTTATTAGGACAACATTAAAAGGTATTTAATGGTGACGACTTAAGATGGATGACTGCTGTCTAGGTCGGTTGGGAGTTGGAGACAGACGCTAAGCTGGTGCTTCTAGAAGTAGAGAACCTCCTGTGGGAAAAGGGAGCTAGTTCATCATCTTTGGCCCAGTGTCAGTTCACATAACCCAGGCCATCACTAAGGTGAGCCTGTACTTTGCTGTTTTTCAATCATGCTGATTCCACACCATAGCGCCTCCTACTGTGAGGGTGTTTCAAATTACAGTTTCACAGACAGAGTCAAAATGGATAATGGCATGACATTGGTTGTGGTAAGACAAATGTGATGGATTGAAAATTAAACAACTTGATATTTGGTCATGCATTTTTTGTTACAACAAAAATAACCAGCTCCATGTTAAAAAATTATAATCTTTATAAAAATTATAAGGTCATTATAATTTAATCAAGTCGTTTAAAAGATGCCGTGCTTAAGCATTTCTGCATGGTTTTGTATCGGTCACATTCGGAATAGGGCCGGGCATCATTATAGATTTTCCGTTTCAAATGCCATTCACAAGATCTTGATTCGCAATTGATTAAATTCCTATTATTTTGTGTTTATGTCAGTTATGTCCATTTTGCTTAAATATGAAAGCAATTTGACAATTCTTAATATCAATTTCATTACCACAACAAAATACTGAGTATACATTATTTATTGTAATTACTCAAAACAATTAAACACTCAGTAACAAAGAAAAAAGAAAAACAACAAAGAAAAATAAAAACAACAAAGTACAAGTAATTTAACAAATTGAAACAATGGAACAAAGATTTTAACAGCAGTATATTAGAGTAAGCATTTAGAAATTGAAAAAAAAAGAAAAAGAAAATGCAATTTAACAAAAAACTACTTAAAATACTGGTCGTCGCTGTCAATTATAATACCTTGATGCTTTTCAAAGCTACTAAAGTCATCTAGCCAGGAGTAGCGAGTAATTTTCTTGTTAATCTTGTTTGATTAAAGTCTGTTAAGCTGCATTTTAAAATATCAGCCTCAAGTCAGGTATTTTGATACAAATACGCTTTGTCTTGTGTTTACGTTCACTTTATACATAAATGAGTGTTTACATTAAAACCGCACCAAGACGGGCATTTTGAAGTGCATTTTAAAGTGCATTTTAACGCATTTCCACATTATAGCAACTCTGCAAGCGCAGTAATTCAGTAAGACAGTATGCCGGTACTCCAATGACCAGTGATGATTTGTGGACAGAACTAAAAAAGCGTTTATGAGCAAGGAAGCCTACAAACCTGACTCAGTTACACCAGTTCTGTCTGGAGGAATGGGCCAACATTCCAGCAACTTATTGTGAGAAGCTTGTGGAAGGCTACCCAAAATGTTTGACCCAGGTTAAACAATTTTAAGACAATGCTACCAAATACTAACAAAGTGTATGTAAACTTCAGACCCACTGGGAATGTAATGAAATAAATAAAAGCTGAACTTAATCATTCTCTCTACTATTATTCTGACATTTCACATTCTTAAAATAAAGTAAATAAAGTAGTGATCCTAACTGACTTAAGACAGGGAATGTTTTATACGATTATATGTCAGGAATTGTCAAAAACTGAGTTTAAATGTATTTGGCGTGTATGTAGACGTGTAAAGGTGTATGTAAACATCTGACTTCAACTGTATATATATATGTGTGTGTGTGTGTGTGTGTGTGTGTGTGTGTGTGTGTGTGTGTGCGTGTGGCGTGTATTTAGTCACCATTTACTTTCATTGTATGAAAAAATAAAGATGCACTGTAAGTGAATGGTGACTATCTGCTTAACATATTCATCTGCGTTCCATGGAGGAAAGTCATACGGATATGTAACAACAAAAGTAAATAATTAGAGAAGTTTCATTATGTTGATTAACTAATACCTTTATAGTTTTTTTAGAGTGGTAGAAAAAGAGGCAGAGTTGTCTTATAGCAGCATCTTTGAATATAAGTGATTTTGCAAGAACACATGAGTGTGTATTTAGATTATATGTGGTTCCTCCAGATGTGTGTGACAGCACAAGGCTCATGAGGGCGGACTTACAGATGCGCTATCTTTAAAAGCTTGAATTCAAAGTGTTTACATCCAGGCCTATTGTTTATGTCTTCATGGCCACTGAACTTCATTCCCCACTGCACTGATTCCATTGTGTTGAATTTGTTGCCATCAACAACCGGTGGCAAAATGCACTTTTCCTCTAAATATTCTTGCCAACTGATGTCTAGGTTTACTTCTAAAGGCTGGCTCACTTCAGTCAGACACAGCTTGCTTGACAGTTCAATGAACTTTTCATATTCCACCTCAACATAAGCGGGACACCAAGCTAAACATTTTTCAATAGTCCATCTTTCCAATGGACATCTGAAAAAAGTGGCTTGCATCACAAGGCTGACGTCAGCCCCCACTTCATCTTTATGCTCCATGACACAGAAATGTTGGATTTCGAGTAGAAAGGTTATTGTGTGAGAAAGGGTGCATGATCAAGAGTTCAGATCTTCTCATTTTGAAATACACTAAGAAAGTTGCCATATTGCTCTATATATTTCTCAATCCACTATTCAGAAGACACAAACATTCAGGCATGACACGCAAAGCATGCCACCGGATTTACACATTCCTAGCACTATTTCACCTATAGAAACCACTTTTTGATGTCGAATCTGCTTGTTTTATTTGCTTTTCTTTATAAGCAGATTGCGGTAAACACTTAGACATGTCGTGACATGGGTCATGAGATTCTACTATCTGTTTTTTCGGTTGAAACTGCATCTTTGTCTGTGAAACCACAGATGCTGCCATTAACACAGAGACCTGAAACAATGTTTGCATTCCATAATTAGGCCTCATTTTTACAGCTCTACCATTCTGTCTACCTGCATGCCTTGGATTGAACACTAGGAAGGGAAGATGAAAGGATGACTTGATGGCAGGCAATAAAATGTATAGGTAAGTTGTTCAACTTGAGAAAAAGGAAATTGGGGCAAAGTTTCCCAAGGTTTCCAACACACCAAATGTACAGTTGTGCTCATAAATTGCAGAATCGATAAGTTAAGCATAAAAAAATAAAAATTATATAATGTCAAATGTGTAAATAATAAATAGCTTGTCAGTACTAAATAAAATACATTTGTATTAGAGATGGACTGATGCATCAGCTAAACATCAGTATCTGCCATTAAAAGCAATTGTGTCAACTATCGGAAATTAGCGGATTGTTTAAAAACAGCCAATGATCAGGGCCAATTATTTCCTGTCAAAAGGGATGGAAAAATTTGTACAAAAAACCTTCAATCATGATGTGTGGGAAAGAAAATATCACTTGTGTGGAACCACGTTGAATTTGGTGAACATGACAGCAAAGTTGCAACAGTATTTTTATTAGTAATTGTAGTTTTGCACTGCTAGAATTTCACAAGGTGGAATGACCGTTAAAAGTTCAAACACAACTAATTTGATTACTTAAAACTTGACACAGCAAGGAATGGTGAGTTTTCAAAGCAGAGGCTGCTTTAGCTAAAAATGCACATGCTTCATCATTCAGAAATTAATTTAAAAGAAATTAGTGAATCCAATCTCAATTCAATATCGATTCATATGAGTTCCTTTCTGCTACAATGTCCATTTTGCTTACATATAAAATAAATGAGCTCTCAGCTAATGTTTCCTAATTATAAATAAACCTTCAAGGCAACCCATCTAGGTACAGTTCGAAAATATTAATTTTACAAATTACATTTTATAATTAGTTTATCAAATTGGTCACATTTAACTTTTGAAAAAATTTCAAATTCAGTCTATTCCATCAATTAATGTCTTGAATATGCATATATTATTTTACATGTATATTTTTGTTTCCTTCAATACATTTAGCAATTTATAAGTATTTATTAGGGCTGTCAATCGATTAATAATTGTTGACTAATCGCATATAAAAATATTTGCTGAGAAAGCCCCTCATATAACAATAATTCAATATATAATGATGAAATAATTATACATAGTTATACATAGCTTGTGTAGCATCTTGGGTGCGTTGCTTCATAAAAATAAATGTTGAGGTCACTGTGTCAAGTTAAATATAGTTTAATACTCAATCTTTAAACACATCTTGAGATCCCTTAGTTTGCATTTGAGCTCCTTCAAGTTTTGACCGCAAGAACGTAACGTTTGTTTGTGTTGTGGGTTGTTTTCTTCACTGTATAAACTGTGTGTTGCTCATACAGCTGAAATTTCACTTACTACCCTCTGGAGTAAACAGGTGGTACAAGCTTGCATTTCTCAGGAATCTTCCTTATCCGGGGGCATTGTGATTAATTGCATACATTTTTTAAAGCGTTATTTTTTGTAAAATTAATCGTACGGAATTAATGCGTTAAATCGACACCCCTAATATTTATACATCGATATGTATAACGCGCTTAATCGGTACAGTTTCTTTAAGACTAGCAGCATCAGCCAGTAAGCGCATATAAGGAGAAAAGATGAGTGTGGTTTCTTTAGCACATCCATGTGTGATTAGAATCAAATGTTTCTTTTTTGTTTGTTTTTAGTCAATAATTCACAAAAAAAAAAAAACAGAAAGGGTATTTAAAGAGACATTATTCAAAGACAAATGGATCAGTGGATCTAGTCTTTGTACACACAGAACGAGTTAAGCCAAACTTTTACTCTCAACACTCTTTTACTATCGGTATCACCACACAAATTTAGATTTAAAAAAATAACTGATAATCATTTTGCAAATTCGGCAAGGGTTATGCAAGTTTGAGCGGAGCAGTATGGCTGCACTGTATTTTGTTGGAACAGTTTGACAAAACATTGCTACAAATTGCCATTCCAATCCGATTGAATCTATTTAGACATTGCAAGAGAAAGAGAACATAATGGGGGGGGGACGACACACAGAATAACATATATATTCTGTCAAAATCAGTCTTCGCCAAGTAAATAATAAGAAACTGGAGGTCTGTCTTGACATGGAGGATTGTCGGGGCGCTCCCGCTCAAACAAACTTCGGTTTAGTTGCCATACTCTTTAGCATTAACTTGGTAATTACAAAGCAGACACTAATTGTGGTTTTTCATATTCATATGACAGGGTGCCGAGCGACAGCATCCATGGAAACCAAGCCTGTTATTAGCCCGAAGCTTTCTGACAGATGGATTGAGTTAAAGATGCAAGTCTTTTTTTTAATGGAGGGGCCTCAGATTAACCTCTGTTAAAAGGCTCTCGTCTATCTAAAACCATCAAGGCAACACTGGAGAAACCAGTGAATTATTCATGCCTCAAAAACAGTGCCATCCACACTAACAGATGGAAGCAGAATGGTTTTGAAGAGCTTGACTGTGTAAAAACGTTCGGTCAACCTCTGCCCTCTCTCGCTTCATGTCTTTGGCCCTAGAGACCCCTTTTGCGCTTCTTCTTGTCCCCTAGAGTGGCTTGTCAAGAGCAAAGTCAGGCTGTTAGCTCCTCTGTCGGGTCCTTAAAGGAAGTCATCAACCATCTGTCACGATTAAAAGAAGCAAAATGGTTCTTGTCAAAGAGAAAGCCAGTTACCAGTGATAGTGGAATGATGCTGCGCTCGAGAGAGATCAGAGGAAAAGGGACTTGCTAGAAGACAGTTACAAAAAATAAAAAGATGGAAAAAACCTTTTTCATTTGGGAACACATGCAATACTTGTATTTAATGCTATAAAATAAATGCTTAAAAACTTTATATGACTGACCACAAAAGCTTAACTTTAACAAACAATAAAACACTTGCAGTGTTGGATATTCTTATGGGCCAAAACATACTTTATGAAAGTGCGTGAACGCAGATGCATCTTCGATTTCACACGTTGTTGCATTTTGAAAAGTGTCAGACTGCAATTTATAACACAATGCAACTATGAGTTGCTTTCTCAGCATTGCTGCAAGGGGTGCATTAGTAAGATTACTTGTGAACTGTCCCTTCTACGGTGAATTTTCTCTTTCAACTCTACTTTTGTCATGGCGCAGCAACAGTTTGAAGAGCATATTGCTGAGCAACTTACCCAAATAATAACACATTCAGTTTAATGTCACAGACATTTGAAGGTAACTCTATTGTCCCCCAAGTACTGAGATATGTTCCCGCTGTGGTAATGCAAAAACACATGTTAAGTAGGGCTACTCAACTATGGTAAAATTCGTAATCACGATTATTTTGGTCAATATTAATATCACGATTATTTAACTTGATTACTCGTTTATAACAGGGGTGCTCGCACTTCTATGGAATCTACATTTTCATCATGTTATTGCAGCAAGATCTACCATGTACAATAAAGGCTACACATTATCACAATACCAAAATTTCAATAGTCCTTAGGTACATTTGACAATTCTCAATACCAGCTTCAAAACCCCAACAAATAATAACGTTAACAATATGTTCAAGTTCTTAATTACTCAAGACTAGTAAACGGTCAGTAATAAAATAACAATAAAAAAACCACAATGAATAGAAATAGATGAAAAATAATATAAATAAAATGCAGTACTTTTTTTTACGGATTTAAATGTTTTTAACAACAGTAGGCTATCAAGTATAAGTAAATATTCAGAATGAAATGTCAATTAAACTACAACTGGTCATCACTGTATGATTAGAACACATTAGTACTTTTTAAAGCTACTAAAATGTTACCGAGTCAAGAGCAGTGAACGTTTTCTAATTTTCTTGTTTGATTATTATGACATGTATCTAATTGTATCTAATGACACTGACACACTACACTAGATGGCAGCAGGTCTGTTAGCTCACATTTATTCTTACAAGCAGAGGTCGACCGATAGTGGATTATACCGATACGATAACTAAGTTGGGCAGTACCTGTCGATAACCAATTAATCAACCGAGAGTTTTTAAAATTGATACTGAATGAAAAAAATTAAACAGTACTAACTGAACCATGAAAATATAATTGTAATTTTTTTATGAAATAAATATATAAATATGAATATATATGAACTAATATTAAAATGTTATAGTCAGCTGATTTTTAAACTGACGCTTCTTTAGTCCAGAGGGCGCAATAAATAAATAAACCATTCAGACTGTTCAACCGAACCACACATTGGCAATGTAGTGGGGCCAAGCACTCGCAACTGCATTCACGTACTTGTGTGAAGTATGTTCTGGCCTTAAGAATCAAATCATTTATATACAATTTTATATAAATTTTATATAAAACTTAAACCCACTTGTGATAAAACTTGAACCCAAAGAGGTGTTGCTAAACAGAAACATTCATCACTCCCACACGTTCTGAGGTTAGCCACTTTTGAGGCTAATTTTGGGACTCAATTAATGGGTCTGGTGGTTTTGGGACAGGAATTAATGCTGCATAAACCTCAAAAGCCCTACCACACTCAGGATATGGCTAATAGGCATAGAACAACCTGAAAAAGCATCATATCCTTATGAACAATATTGTGTTATCCAAACAAAAAAATAAATAAAAATGTTTGTATACACAAATAGATGACTTCTGAAGATTACCCAATCGATACACTCTAGAAATCTGCACCTTCATTCCAGCCTTGTAGTCAATGCATTTCCTGTATGTAATCTCATGGAACGATCTGATTTTCATCAGACAGGCCTTTTCTATGAGTACACCACAGCCTTGAAATCAATAAGGATGTATTGAAGAAATGTCAGTGGTGAGATTCCAAAGATGTGAGAAAAAGCAATGCAAGGCTGATATCCTGAATGGCTGAAGAAACAGAAAATCACTTTCATCACCAGTCTGTAACGAGAGCAGCATCCTGAAACCAACGACAGCTGGCTGTTTAGTGCTTTTGTGTTCCCTACATTTAGTGCAACAATAGATAAAAGATGGAAAAGCCTTGAAAACGAGCAAATAAAAGAAATGAATTGACCCTCAAAAGGCTCCTCAGCTCAAAAAAAAAAATGACAGTGGTGGTGGGATTTCAAAGAAATAATACAAAAAAGGAAACCTTTTTTTTTTCTAATGCACAAATTAAAAAACATGGCAAAAATGTAGTTTTGTGCTCCTCAGCGTCATCTATGAATAAGAGGCAGACAAGTTTGGATTTATTTGATTGATCCAGAGTCAAATGGTCAGATTTTGTAAAATGAGCATTAAATGAGCATTAACATTAACTTCAAATGAAAGAAATCAATAAATATGTAATGCATTGGCCAATACATTTTACTAAAGAGGGCAAAGACATGTGTTTGATGTGTTACTGGAAAAAAACTTTTCTAGCAAATACATTTGGATAAAGACAATCCTGCTCAATGTCATGCTTTAATCCAAAAGAGGCTTCACAAAATCACATCTGCAAAGATCAGAGAAAGGAATTGGCACAGCTGAGAGAGAGAGAGAGAGAGAGAGAGAGAGAGAGAGAGAGAGAGAGAGAGAGAGAGAGAGAGTGTGAGTCTGGTTTGTTCTAGATAAGAGAAAAATCTACTTGTATTTAGTCCACTACGAAAACCGAATATCTCTTAAGTCTGCTATATTTATTTTTTATGAGAGTAGGGCTGGGTATCGATATGGATTTCCTGATTTGATTCCATTCTGAATCAATAGCTCTCGATTAGATTCAATTCTGATATGATTTGATCAGATTCTGAATCATTTGTGAATATTTCTGCATAATGTATTTTTCCTAAGTATGAAAGACATTTTCTATCAGCTAATGGTACATTACAAAACACAACCAAAACTAAAGTAAACTTTAAAGTAAAAATAAATGAGAGATTTTTTGATATCTGGATTATTCAAATAAAGATCCTAACCCTGACTGGAGAAATGCATATATTAACCCATCCCTGAATAAGATTAAATGTAGATAAGCTAAGAATTTGTGGTGTTCTACATTATTTCAGAGCTGATTGTGTGCTGTAAACTGAATGGGATGAATTTCCTCATTTCTGTTAAAAGGTATTTTTGCTTTGCTAATAATGGTTCAGTGCGGCATCTTAGAAACAGACTTTGACTCAGTGCTTGTTTGGAGTCACAAAGGATCACCACAAAAGACAAGCCCACAGGTTAATCATGCACTGTTAAAAACACAGCCAACCAATAGTCTTTTTGGCTGGAAAACCACCGTCCTTCCTTATAAGCAACTTACACGGACCGTAATCCACAATTATACCATTCCAGTATGTCAAAGCTGACAAGGTTTCGTGACAAACCATAAGATGCATAAAAACAAAAACAGCTTCATAAAGATGTAAAATAAGACACGCCAATGAGGGAAATATATGACTGAAACACATACCACCTGTTTTAGATTTAAAAAAAAGGAATTTAAACAAAGGAATGAAGAGAGGCCTTTCAAAACATGTATCCTCTGAAAGTGGGTAAATCAATGGTTTGGTGCTAAGAAAGGGTCAAGATTAAAGGGATAGTTCAACCAAAAATGAAAATGATTTGATAATTTACTCACCCTCATGTCATCTGAGAAGTGTATGACTTTCTGTCTTCTGCAAAACACTTTTGTATATTTGTAGAAAAAGATCCAGGCTGATTAGATGGTGGGATGGTGATTAGATATTTGTAAGTCTAAAAAAGATAATTGATCACTTTCTGTTTAAAAAGAACAATATTTAAGCCCTTTTTTGCTATAAAAGATTGCTTCCAGTCAGGCGTTGATGAATAGCCGAATTTACCAGAGTGCTCCCAGCTTTGATGGCACGTGAACTGACATATGACAGACAAACATCCAACGAGTCGAAGGAACGTGCCAACACGCTTGCGTGACAGGACCGCTAAGGTAAATTTGGCCATTAATCAACGCCTGACTGGAAGCGATCTTTTATAGTTAAAAAGTGCTTAAATATCATTCTTTCAAACACAAAGTGACCGATTCGCTTTAGAAGACATTAATGTCACTGCTGAAGATAGGATGGATTACTCTTATGCTGACTATCTGTGCTTTTTGGACCTACAGATTTCTAAATCACCATACTCTCCCATTCCAAGTACGTGCTGAGCCTGGATATTTTTCTATAACTCTTCAAAAGTGTTTTCTGTTTTTCCCATGAATTACCTAGACAGGGGGTGGCCCGCTACAATCTAATTTGTTCCACCAGTTTCGTAATGAACCGAAAATAAATGTTACACTTCTCATAACATAAAAGATCACTAACGTTGCATTTTGCACCGTTGCTTCGGCAAAGCATCACTAATCTAACGTTAGCCAACAACGTTAGCTGTCAGTCTCCTCGATTATGTCGACTGCTTGTCGTGAAAAACAATGTATAACATATGTATTGTTATATCTAACAAGCTTGAAATACGTTAGAAATGTATCTAATGTTAATGTTATTACCAGCGGCTCTGAAAAGCTGGCCAATCTTGTAACCAGGGCTCGCCATTAACACTTGTCCGCTGTTGTTTTTGAAGGGACAAGCGAAAGAGAATTTTACTTGCCTGACCAGACAAGAAGACTGATTAAAACATCAATAACGGAAAAATATTTTTGTGATAGCCTAGGCCTGTGTCAGTTATTACAAAGTTCATATTCTTATTCTGCTGTTGAAAATAATCCAGAGTGTGTAATTTTTACATTTACTAGCGATCTAGTAACAGCGGTGACTGTTTTATTGACAGGCGGCGTATGTGTGTGTGCTGAACGTGCGCATCTGTTCCGCAAATGCTCACGCTAATGCATGCCTAACCAGGCAAATGCATTTAAAAATTCCACCAAATTGCCCGTCTTGGTGATGTATTCATCTAAACACAACGAGTTATGTCTAAAGTGAATGTAAATAGCAGAGAAAAAAAGCGGATTTGTATAAACGTCAGATTTGTAAGTATCAATATAAGCGAATAGACCTGATGTTGTTTAGTGTGTCATTATAATAATCAAACAACAATAACAAGAAAACACTCACTGCTCTTGACTGAATAACTTTACTGTATGATTTTAATACATTAATATCTTTTAAAGCTACTAAAGACTTGTAGTAGTTTAATTTCATTCTGAATGTTTCCTTGAATGCTTGATAGCCTACTGCTGTTAAAAACTTTTAAAGCTATTAAAGAACTGAATTTCCTTAATTTGTTCTATTATTTTCATCTATTTCTATTCATTGCTGTTTATTGTTATTTTTTTACTGACTGTTTACTAGTTTAGAATAATTAAGAACTCGAAACCATTCTTCCATAATTAACATATTATTAAGTGTTATTATTTGTTGGGGTTTTGAAGCTGGTATTGAGAAGTCAAATTTCACTAGATACCACTGAAATTTTGGTATTGTGATAATGTGTAGCCTTTATTGTACATGGTAGATCTTGCTACAATAGCAATGTTGAAAAAGTAGATCTCATTCCATAGAAGTGTGAGCACCCCTGCTGTAAATGGTGGTGATGGAGGCTTTCCTTTATTTGACTAACATACGTCACAAAATAATTATATGACAACAGCCTCCTCCCGTACCCAGTGCAGTTTACATTTCTGTCGCAAAGAACTGAGTTGATTGCATAGGTACACTATTAGGTTGTTTATCGGTCTTAATTTTAGGAAACATACAACAAAATGTATAGCATGTAACTTAAAATTTCCTTATGCGATATACATAATTTGAACGTGTACTCTTGTTAAACATAATATAAATTTTTACCTTTAATTATATGGGAAAGTCATACTTTACATCTAACAAAATATATTTCACGACATATTACCGTACAGCACGCATTGTCCTTTTTAATATATACATTTCTTAACGTATATTTTACTACTTGTTAACCAATTTATGTTTTTATTTTTCTGTAGAATTTCTAGTATTTTACCATTAAAATTACATTTTTTACAGTGTAGGCTTTTGACAAGGAGTAACAGTGGAATTTTAACGTTTCTTGTTTCTTCGTAGCAGAAGAGACAGTAGGAGCAGCACGAGAGACTCTCATAGAGGGCCAGAAATTCAGAGGGGCAGCAGGGCAGGTACTTCCCATAAGGGCAGCGGGAGACACCCTCCCCCAAGGGAGGGATAGCAGGCGATTTTGACAGCAAAGGAAGGGGCAGTAGTTCAGAGTAATTTCCGTTCGTCTCATTTACCATGCTTTGTGGGTGTGACTTTTTTGCTGTGTCACCATTCATATCTATACAACCAATGTGTTTGATTAAATTACTACTAGAACACACAATTGTTTACAATAGCACAAATGTATTCATAGATCTAGCCTCTTAATGCTCTTGAAAGCTCTTTGCTTTCAAATAGGGCTGGGTAATAAAACGATATCGATATATATCACGGTAAAGAAAATCCACGATAAGCTTTTGAGGAATTTTCAATATTTACTGCGTGTCGCTAAAACACAAGCAGTTCTTTCTCAGGCTGCGATTCCACTGGGGTGGACGAAATCCACTCAAAAGGTGCACACACAGCGCTAAGAGAGAGCTTGCTCCACACCTCTGCCAATCCTACGATTGACGCTCGGCTTTTATAGGAATGAATTGAAAACGCTCTCAGCTTCGCTCACAACGCGCCAGTGGTAACGTAGGGTCAAACTGGATGAACTTGCTAATGCTAGCTGCCTTGCTAACAATTAGGTTACGTCGGACACCGTATTGATTCCATCTGCACCGCAAGACTTCATAACAACGGTCTCTAGTGAAAAGCGTGACAGAACAAAAGTGATGTGGACAACAGCTCTGATCTTTCTGCGCTGTAATCTTGAATAATGTTCTCTAGCACCTAACATGCATCATCTCTGCCCTGTCCCGCTCCGCACGCGTTGCCTCTTTCCTGCATGTGTGTAGACATGAAGTGCCGCACGAGTTAACGTGGTTTCAAAGCACCTTTTAGACCATAATGTTATTCCCTTCTAAATGTATCTTTATTAATCAGCATGTTACAAGCCTTTAATAATAAACAAATCCAATAACATCGATTTCTGTTCTAATTTTGTGAAAATTAATTAGATGTCTGGAATGGATAAGGAAAGACTAAAATTACTATTTGGTAGACTAGTCTCTCACTTTAATGAAAGTACACAAATGTGTTTTTAATTTTCTCTCGGGACACCCCTGAACCCACATTCAGCATCATTCCACAGTCACAAGGGCTTCTATGCCCCATACTTGGGTATCTGATTCTAAAGAAATATAAAAAATATGTAATTTTAATGTAAAAATATTCCAACTGGACTGCGGTCACTATTGCTTCAGAACAAACAGATGATCTTTTAACATTTTCAATTGATAAATGGTAAAAGACGGTAAAATTGGTAAAAGATCCCACTGCTTTGGCCGTATCTGGACCCCCTGAACAGTTTTGTAGAGACTATTTTGACTGTTTAGAATTATTTTTTTCTTCTTTTCTTCTGTCAACTTTGAAATAAAAAAAAGAAAGTGCAATGTGTAAATGTATATCGTGATAAATATCGATATCGAACAATATGTAAAAGATTATCGTGATAACAATTTTGCCCATATCGCCCAGCCCTACTTTCAAAGTGAACCAGATGCGGTTAACTTTAAAATGTACAAAATTTTCTTACAAGGGAGCATGCCCCTGGACCCCCTTCAAGGGTCCAATGTCCACCCACCAAAGTCTCACAAGATCCTGTGGGAAGCACTGGTTTTGCAGAAGATTTAAAATTCATACACATCTCAGATGGCAAGAGGGTGAGTAAATTATCAGAGAATTTTCATTTTTGGGTGAACTATTCCTTTAACAGCAAGGGCTACTAAGTTTAGAGCTTCTATTAGGCCTTGTCAAAAAGAAATGCTCTTGTAAAAAAATATTCTAAAGAGCACAGGGCAACCAGCAACAGTATCGGACAGCAACGTGTGCAATTACCACAAGCAAAATGTAAGCTTGTTTGTCTTTTACTTCTCACTATATAAAAGGCACTGTGTGAGCTCATCATGCCATGGTTTGCAAGTGAATCTCTCAGTATCTGCTGCATTTTAAAATAATATTCAAATTGACAACAACCCTTTTCCTTCTGTTGTCTTAATAGTAAAGCCATTACAAAAAGAGCCACAAGTTCTTAAGCAACACAAATCCCAGGCTC
This sequence comes from Xyrauchen texanus, assembly GCF_025860055.1. NCBI lineage: Eukaryota > Metazoa > Chordata > Actinopteri > Cypriniformes > Catostomidae > Xyrauchen > Xyrauchen texanus. The sequence continues at coordinate 32,503,892 of NC_068308.1, read as the reverse complement.
TACTGCCCCATCAGTCAGGCCAACCTGACATTCCTGGTCTTCATTTACTCCCATGTTGTAGCATTAGCATTTTAAGTTAACTCTTGCAAGATAATATTAGCATTCAGCAACTGCTTGCAGGCACAGTGCTGCTAACAGGGCTCCTTTTGTTAATTAGTTATGCATTTCAGTACTACACAAAGTGTTTCTATTACTGTTGGCTGCTACCTTTATTAGAGTGCAAACACAAGCAGTCCTAGAAAACATCTACCTTTATTTAACAAAAAATATTGAAATACCTACTATATCTTACCAAGGAAACATTACATTAAATGAGCAAAAAAAAATCCCACATTTTGTAAAGAATAAAAGCAGTGATATCGGTGTAAAAGCCAGATTAGTAGTGACGTAATAAAATATTGATTATTGATCAAGGTATTTTATTGATATATTTTTGAGACATCGATATATTAAAATGAGCCAATATTTAAATTAACAAAATGACGTTGATGAGTTTGCATGATGAGGTTAGTGAAACTGGTGCTAATTAATTCACCCTACTGGTCACAATCGATTACAATTGTGTTGAGAAATATTTCTGAAGAGACTAAGACTATTATGCAATGAGCAGCCCTATATATGAATAAAATCCTGAGATATATATATATATATATATTAAATTATCTGGAAAATCTTCTGATTACGGTACCAATGTGTGAAAAAGGCATCAATCCTAAGCCTACAGATCAGTACTAACAAAATTATGCATAATATTAGCACCCAACAAAGCCTGTTTTGCTGCTGCTTTGCCCTTCTGTTGCAAACATCACTTTCAAAATATTATTTATTAGAAAATTGCATTGGTAAGATCAAATCATAAAAACTACATGCATAAAAACAAATAAACTGTGAAGATTATTCCTCAAAAATGACAGACATCGCTATTCAATTCAATATTTTCTCTGTCCTCTATTACATTCAGTTATAGTGTTGTTTTGGTGGTCAAAATTAAATGCCTACAAACCTCTCTTTTTTTTATTTGTTTGTTCTAAGCAAGAACATTGGCACCAAAATATCACCAAAATAGCCACAGCTAATCTCAGAAATTTGCTTCTATTCCAAGACACAGAGGATGTAGCGCACACTGCCAATGATCAGTGTAAAATATTTAATAATAATGGTTTGTGTTTTTATAAAGCCAGAACTTGTAATCTAAGCACACAATAACCTTGATTCAAAAATGACACGTGTTTTACATGATCCTGAAAGCAGAAGTTAAAAAAGACCACCACAAAGCAGCACAACTACAAGATCACATAAAGAACCAGCTTCATAAAAAATATGGTCTTCATTATCTAACACAGACAAGTGTGCCATCAAGATTGAATTATTGTACTGCATTTTTCACCCATAATTGCCAATTAAAGGGTGAAGGAAGCATGTGAAGAGGGAGTCAACTAAAAAGATGTGCATTACGACATACAGCATTAATGATCTTTAGCCTCAAATTTACATAATGCATTAGTCTGGTGGCTCAAGGATGATCAAAGCTCTCCCTACAGTAAAGAGGTACCAGATCATAATATAGTGAGTTACCTAAGGAACAAGCTGTGCCTCCGCATTTGTAGTATTCTGAATTACGTGGGAGAACAATTCCACTGAACTGGTTCACTTCCCTAAATCTTGAATAATTGGTTTAAAAAATACCTTGCAATAGCAGAGGCATGCCATGTATAGACCTGTAACCTCTGCTAATATGAACAAGAACAATCTGTCAAGCACCTCTCTTGTTGATGTGCAGTCTTCGAAGAAGATTGTGGTAAATAAAGTAATAATAACGAGGGGAAAGACATCTCGCGTGCAAGGGTGTCATTGCTGTGTGAAAACACCTTTGATCAAATGCACTGATGACACACTATTCCACCTCAAGGAGCGAATACTCTGGGGAAGGTTTGTTTCCTTTCCTTTGTCTGGTCTGATCCCGTCTGTTATTGAACCTACCTGTGCGGCTGGTGACATGAAGTCATTGAAGCCTTAAGACATGCAAACAAGTCCTGCAAGGGTGAATGCCTCAACCACAAATATAAAAACTACACTGTAAAATACTTTTCGTAATTTTGACAGTAAAGGGCTGTAAAAAAAGCTACAGTAAAAAATTTTAATTGGTTAATGGGTAGCTACATTAAAACATAGGGTAAAATGTTATAACATATTTAAAAAGAATACATGTATGTAAAACAGTTAAAGGATGGGCAAGGAGGAGGCGAGAACCGGCTTGTCAACATAAATAATAATTTAATAAGAAACTTAAAACACAACATAAACAAACACACACACATGCGGACATGCCCGTAATTCTCTCTCTCGAACAATCGTCACCGGCCGCCTATATCCCTCGAGCGCCTCATCAGGCCGATTTGGGACCGGGCGCGCGATATTCCGACCCGGCCCGGCCCGGCCCCCCTCCGCTCCACATTCCTCCCGGCGTTATCTCAGGCCGGGGTGCCACCGGCATGACTTACACCCCCCCCATCCCTGGGGCGGGGTGAATCTTGCGTGGTCATCCCCGCCTTCCTCGCCCTGGGAGGAGACAGAAGGGGACAAACAACAACAAAATAGGCGAGGGAAAAGGCCAACACGGTGCGAAAGGGAGAGAGAGAGAGGAGAGAGAGAAAAAGCTCACTCACCGGTTCTCTGATGTACCGTCACGTGGTCCTCGAATACTCCTCCACACTCAGGCGGACGACAGCCGCTCCAACCCCGGGCGAACCGGAGTGAAACCTTCGACCCCCAGCGGGCAGAACGCCCCTCCGCTTTCCTGGCAGCAAATGGGGACACTCCTCCGCCCCTGGCAGCAGCCCTACCGCTGCGGGCGGTCGGAGAGTTTTTTGCCTCCTCCCCTCGCGGACGGCGGTCTCCCTCGACGTCTCTGGGGACGGCAGGGCACTCCTCCGCCCCCGGCAGCGGCTCCCTCGCTCCAGGCAGTCGGGGTATCCCGTCCCCACTTGCCCCGCGGACGACAACCATTCCCCGCATCCAGGCGGTCGGGCTACTCGGTCACCCGGCAGATGGCAGCGGCGCTCCCCAGGGTGGATGGCAGTGTCGAGGACTCTGTGACGGGCATCCCGCCAACCTCCCGGGTTTCGGCAGTAAAACAGTTAAAGGATGGGCAAGGAGCAGGCGAGAACCGGCTTGTCAACATAAATAATAATTTAATAAGAAACTTAAAACGCAACATAAACACACACACATGCGGACATGCCCGTAATTCTCTCTCTCTCGAACAATCGTCACCGGCCGCCTTTATCCCTCGCGCGCCTCATCAGGCCGATTTGGGACCGGGCGCGCGATATTCCGACCCGGCCCCGCCCCCCTCCGCTCCACAATGTAGTTTTACAGTAAAATTTTGTAAAAATATTTATTAAATGTAAAAAGAATGATTTTCTGTATAATTAACAGTAAAAATGTATATTATGTTTAACAAGAGAGTACGTGCACTTTTTAACGGTAAATTATAGTTAAAATTACGGTAAAAAAATAATAGCACATTCCAAGAATTCCCTGCGTGACCCAGTTCATTTAATTACATTTTATGGGAATAGTTATGTTTATTCTTATTTTGAATATCAGTTATGTGCATTGGGGTGTTCTGTGTTATATTTGACGTAGTTTAGTAAATGTATATTCCATTATTTGAATTTCACATGTGTTACCCTCATGGTGTTTAGTGTTTGTGTGAATGACCCGGAGCACTGTCTCAACATGCTCCTAGAAGGGCCTCTATTGATGAACTTCATGTCATCATTTGCCAATTTGAATTTACTATGGTGATTAACAATACATTGAGTGAAAAGTTGATTTTTCATTTCAGAAGTTTAATATCAAGTTTATTTTTTAATAAAATAAACAACGGTAATGTACCGTAAAATATACAGGCATCAAAATGACATCCCGTAAAGCCTGAAACGTGGTTACAGTGTTTTTTTACTGTGAATTTCTGGCAACCACAGCTGCCAGTTTTTTACCGTAAATTTAACAGGATTTTTTTTGTACAGTGTATGAGAAAAGCCATAAACCACAAGAGCACTGGGGTTCACAGAGAACCCACAATCTCTTGAAATTCTGAGGTAGCCCAAGCCTGACCAACAGGGGCTTTGAGATCTTAAAGACCACAAATTGTCCATTGCTCAAGAAAACAAAACACACCATGACTAGCACTTCATCAGAATGCAAGACTATCCCTGTGTAAATGTGACATGCCTGAAGGTGAAAGGCAATACTTATTGCACATACAGAAAAATGAAAAAGAAAAAAAGAAAGAAAAACAACTTGAATGTAGAGCATCAAACTTTGGCCAGACCAAAACAATTTCAAATTAAAAAAAATATTATAATTATTTTATTATCATTCACATATATACAGTGAGGAAAATAAGTATTTGAACACCCTGCTATTTTGCAAGTTCTCCCACTTGGAAATCATGGAGGGGTCTGAAATTGTCATCGTAGGTGCATGTCCACTGTGAGAGACATAATCTAAAAAAAAAAATCCAGAAATCACAATATATGATTTTTTTAACTATTTATTTGTATGAGACAGCTGCAAATAAGTATTTGAACACCTGTCTATCAGCTAGAATTCTGACCCTCAAAGACCTGTTAGTCTGCCTTTAAAATGTCCACCTCCACTCCATTTATTATCCTAAATTAGATGCACCTGTTTGAGGTCGTTAGCTGCATAAAGACACCTGTCCACCCCATACAATCAGTAAGAATCCAACTACTAACATGGCCAAGACCAAAGAGCTGTCCGAAGACACTAGAGACAAAATTGTACACCTCCACAAGGCTGGAAAGGGCTACGGGGAAATTGCCAAGCAGCTTGGTGAAAAAAGGTCCACTGTTGGAGCAATCGTTAGAAAATGGAAGAAGCTAAACATGACTGTCAATCTCCATCGGACTGGGGCTCCATTCAAGATCTCACCTCGTGGGGTCTCAATGATCCTAAGAAAGGTGAGAAATCAGCCCAGAACTACACGGGAGGAGCTGGTCAATGACCTGAAAAGAGCTGGGACCACCGTTTCCAAGGTTACTGTTGGTAATACACTAAGACGTCATGGTTTGAAATCATGCATGGCACGGAAGGTTCCCCTGCTTAAACCAGCACATGTCAAGGCCCGTCTTAAGTTTGCCAATGACCATTTGGATGATCCAGAGGAGTCATGGGAGAAAGTCATGTGGTCAGATGAGACCAAAATATAACTTTTTGGTCATAATTCCACTAACCGTGTTTGGAGGAAGAAGAATGATGAGTACCATCCCAAGAACACCATCCCTACTGTGAAGCATGGGGGTGGTAGCATCATGCTTTGGGGGTGTTTTTCTGCACATGGGACAGGGCGACTGCACTGTATTAAGGAGAGGATGACCGGGGCCATGTATTGAGAGATTTTGGGGAACAACCTCCTTCCCTCAGTTAGAGCATTGAAGATGGGTCGAGGCTGGGTCTTCCAACATGACAATGACCCGAAGCACACAGCCAGGATAACCAAGGAGTGGCTCTTTAAGAAGCATATCAAGGTTCTGGCGTGGCCTAGCCAGTCTCCAGAGAATCTTTGGAGGGAGCTCAAACTCCGTGTTTCTCAGCGACAGCCCAGAAACCTGACTGATCTAGAGAAGATCTGTGTGGAGGAGTGGGCCAAAATCCCTCCTGCAGTGTGTGCAAACCTGGTGAAAAACTACAGGAAACGTTTGACCTCTGTAATTGCAAACAAAGGCTACTGTACCAAATATTAACATTGATTTTCTCAGGTGTTCAAATACTTATTTGCAGCTGTATCATACAAATAAATAGTTGAAAAATCATATATTGTGATTTCTGGATTTTTTTTTTAGATTATGTCTCTCACAGTGGACATGCACCTATGATGACAATTTCAGACCCCTCCATGATTTCTAAGTGGGAGAACTTGCAAAATAGCAGGGTGTTCAAATACTTATTTTCCTCACTGTATATATATATATATATATATATATATAAAAATGTGATGATAAAATAATTATAATATTTTTTTAATGAATTACAAACCAGTTAACCTTGGAAAAACTGACCTGAAAACTAAAAGAAGTCTATGGGTCTATATGCAGAAGAAAATGAAACCCAACCTAACTGGTGAACACATTACCATATCAAATTCCCTCCATTATACCTTGACAATACCATGTTTTGTGGCTGACATTTATTAGAACAATACCACAGCTAAAGCACTTGAGTCCATATGGAGCTTGCAGCGTAATAATATCCCATCGTGTACAGTTTGACATAGATTGACACCCTGTGGATCGCCGAGATGGAAGAAATGAACTATTAAACGAGTCCCTCTGTTGAAATATTCATTCTTATCCTGAACAACATTAAAAAGACCATTGAACAGCCTGTGTGCCACCGTGCCATCTGATCAGAGATTGCCCACTAATTAACAGTCTTTTCACGCCATCCCCCCAAAATGATTCAAAGCTCACAGCAGAAACGAAAGCGGAGGTGACTCATCCCTATTGTTAAAAACAGGCACTCACTTTAAGCATCTGTCTAAAGAAAGGATCACCTCAGTGTTAATTCCATCCTCAAGACACATTTTCACCTCTAAAAAAAGGTGCTCTAGCTTCAAGCACACATTTGTTGCGATTGCGAGAACACACTTTCATGGATGCAGTCACGTCACAGAGTGGAACTAATGTGATTATCGACAGGAATAAAAGACCTATAAATAATTGATTAAGTACAGCATGGACCCCCTAAAGCAAACACCATTGGCAATATTTTTGCCAATTTTAAGAGTTGTCACTATCGTTTTGGAGACTTAAAAGGATTGGTCACCCCAAATTCTGAAAATTCATTATTTACTCACATTCATGTAGTGAACATCTAATTTTGCAATTAATGGAAGACAGAAAGTCACAAGGGTTTGGAACACTAAAGACCCCGATATCCTTCCAGAGAAGTTCTTCTTTGTTCAGCTAAGCAACTATATACCATTTGCAAACATTAAGACACCCTCCACACCATTGTGAGACGCATTTAGAAGTACTTTTAAACATGAGGACACTCAAGACTTCATGTCCTAGCAAGTCCAAGACTACCTTAACATGTGACATTAAAATGCATTATCAGTTAATGTATGCCTCATTCTATGAGTAGAATTCACATTGTTCATGTTACGGAATTAGCTGTCAGCCTCAAAGTACTGATGATGTGGACTAATGGCAGTAAGGTGTTTAGCAACTGGTGAGCAGTTTTCACCACCCTTTGCCCTGGTGAGCTGTTAAGAAGCACTTAAACAAACTAAAAAACACCTTTTTAGCCAGAGTTGTTGAAATGATGTCACCCGTTCTTTCTTTGATTCGTGTGAAGTATATTGGGGCCTTTAGAGGGAGAGTAAATGACAGAATTTTCATCTTTTGGGTTAACTATCCCTTTAAAGGAAAAAGAAAAAGGCAAAAACAGAAATACGATTTCACAAGATAGTTAATGACGGTCATAAGAACAACCTCTAGAGCCAGCCGGTCTTGCTTTGTGGATGCGGTGCCAGTAAAACTACAAACCACATTGACGTCATGACGGTGGAATTTTCAAGCTGTTTGAAAGCGTATTGGTTGTCACTGCATCTCACGGTGAAACAGATAAAACTGCAGGATGGGGCACTCTTGTGGTGCTTTAGAATAAAATTGGTGATGACTTGGGGGGCATCTGGTTAAAGATTATGGTTCCTCCAGAGGTTCTAAAAAGCTGCGAGAGACACCTAACATGATGAATGACAGTAACAAATGTCCAGAGGGGCAGAAAGAGCAGTCTGGGATGCCAGAGCTTTAACAGATGGGTATAGAGACGAAGGGATTACCACCTAGGAGAGATGGAATAGCCCAAAAGTTTAGACATGTGGTGAAAATTAATATTTGAAAGCAAGTGTCTGCTAGTGTTGTCAATATACTGGTACTTCAGTACCAAGTCGATACTAAAATAAATAAAGATGTAACAATACCAGTGTTTTTGCAGTACCGGTAGTACTGAGCACCGACTCAGAAACATAACATTTAAAAATTACCACATACACAAACACCAGTAATCTAAAATACAAACAATCCAAAACTGCGTCCTACATTTCATTTGTCAGACTCAAAGGACAGTGTAAAGAGATGAGATTTCAGACGTGACTTAAAAGTCTTCAATGATCACACTGACGTGACGTGAACTGTTCACAAGCAAGACAAGACAAAACAGTTTGGCAAAATAAAAAAAAAATATAAAATGACATGTTGAAAGTTATATTTCTCACAAGTTTTAAGACTGTAATGATTAGATTAGATTTGATGATGAAATTCAATTAAATAAAAAAATATATATATATTAAAAGTTCTGGAAAATAATAATAATTATTAAACTATAATTACTCAAATAATCATTAAATAATGAAAAATAACTAAACTGGTGTGTTCAATAGCACATAATAATATTAGCATATTTTTGCTGTGGTATCGAATTTGGTATCGAGGGCCGTGAAATTTAACTTGTATCAGTACCGACAACTGAAATTTTGGTAACGTGACAACACTTGTGTCTGCCAACTTGAAACAGAAAGTACAACTGTAAGTGCTACAGGGTGAATCCCATGAAAATACATGTTCAGGTCACATGACAATAATAATAAAAAAAAAGCAAAAGGCTTTAAGGACCATTAAGAGAATATTCCAGGTTAAATACAAGAAAAGCTCAATTGGTAGCATCTGTGGCATAAAGCGGATTATAACACACACACAAGAAATAAATAAATACATTCAGAATAGTCCCTTCTATTCTTTAAAAAACAGAGAAAATCTGTGTTATAGGGAGGCATTGAAAATGGATGTGAATGGTACCAACCTGTAAACGTTAAAATGCTCGGTTTCAAAAGTATAACCACAAAACGTAAACAGTGTGTTTACATAATTTTTGTGTGATACAATTGCTTAAAGAATTTGTGTGTGTGTGTGTGTGTGTGTGTGTGTGTGTGTGTGTGTGTGTGTGTAGAATTATCGTGCATTTAGAAAACTATAAGCTTCACATTTATGCCTTTAAACCCTCCAAAATAATAATAATAGCTAAAAAAAAAAAAAACTATGTAAAACCATAATGGTACAAAGACATGCTTGTGGAGACAATTTTAAAATAGGCAGGTTTCTGAAAGAGTAATTCCAAAATGCAAAACACGTCTGAGACAAAAGCTGTTAGACCTTAATGACAGTCAGCAAAATATAAATAAACAAAGCTGCTCGTTCTTCTGAGAGATCAAGTTTTATGTTCCAATTTTATCTCTCACTCTGTTACAGTACATTGCTTCTGAAGCAGCTACGCATGCAAATATGGATTTTAAAAATGCATGGAAGTTACAAGCAGGCGACGATCATTCTACTGTCTATGTAAGACAAGATTAATGGTGAGATGCCTCCAGTCAGTAAGAGAAGCCTCATGGGATCGAGGGGGACTTCTATTCCCCTTATCTACAAGAACCCCCATGCAGAAAAAAAACTGTGCAGTCAGATATGAAGATCTGATTACTTGGTTTCCTTGTGATGGGTCCCGTTCTTGTTGATTCGATGACATTAGGTCATCACCGAACCAGGGCATTTTCTAGATGAATTTGGCATAGCATTGTAAAAGGGTGCATCATTATAGAAGACTGAATCTGCCAAAATAGGTAAAATATTCATGCCATGCAAATGAAAATCATAATGTTAGATGGATAAAAAGCAGTAACTTAATGTTATGACATGAAGATAAGCAGAACCAGATTTGAAAGGTACTTCCACAACTCTGATCAAATGCTGAACAAAATATGAATTATGTTTTATAGTGCCGTAAATTTCTTCAAAGGGTGATTTGATATGCTGCTTCTTGGAGTCACGCTTTTAAATTTGCATCTGAATTTTCTCTCGTGCACTCCTTAAATAAAGTGTAAGGTGAATCTCCTGAGGGTTTAGATCATCTTATATCAACTGGGAATTTCCAAGATCATTTGAATATGAGAAAACAACCCAGAATTAACCAAGAACGCATGTTTTAATGTTATTGAGATGATTAATGCCATTTAAAGGTCCAATCCAAACTGAAACTGCTCGGGTGGGCAAACCCAAAAGATTAAATGATCAAGCACAATTACTCACAAAATTAATTCCGCTCTTTGAATAATCAAGCACAATTACTTTCATATTTCATTCGCTCTTCATCTTCAACGCTGTAACCTGTTTGGCAAAAACGTTCAATCATATACGAACATTAATAGTGTAGTTACAGTAGTGTAAGCGGAAGTGGTTTCATCTTGCGTTCGGATTTTGATCCATGTAAATTCATACCTCTATATATCTGAGAAGATGTTCTAATAAAAGATAAAGAGAGCAGGCAGAATGAGAGAGAAAGCAACTACAACTTGAATAACTGACTAGTTTATTAGTGAGGTTGACTAGCAAATTTATACATTTTTAATAAACATTCTTATATTGTTGGCCAGTCAGCGCACTAAATGCCTCCCTAAGAAGTTGCATCTCTATTCGACTCCTTTAGAGCCTTGAAAATACACAACCTTCAACAAAAACGCACAATTATTGTTGGACTAAAAATATAGCCAAGTATGTAACTTTTTGGTGTCAAAATACTTTCTCCTATCCCAGCTTAACATGCAGACAACTATAATTAAGCCGTTAATACATAGGATAATTTTCTCGAAAACTGTAAGCACTGTCTTTCTGTGGCGCTATGACAATTTCTTTGTTTTGAGCGACCCACTCAGACCCACCTGACAACATTACTCAACCATTGGCGTGAGATGGGGGCTGGACCATCACTTTGTTTAACCAATGGTAGATGGGGGCGTATTCAGAAAGCTGCTTTGAATACACAGTTTTATTTTTGCAATTCCGTTTAGTGGCGCAGAACTTACATACTTCAGCTTTAATTGCCAGCCTAAACACGTAGACAGGCATTTTAGGCCAGTTTTTATGACCACGCCTATCTATCACAACAGAAAACATGACACAAAACCACCTCTGGAATACCAGGACAGCATTTACAAAAGCAACACTGAGGGAAATTCACACCTGGTGAAAATAAGGAAGTGTGATTGCTGGTGTTATTGTTGGCAAGAGGCTATGCAAGAAGTATTTTCTTTCCTGAGGCCCCTTAACCCGAATTATTTTCTAACTTTAGCTTATAAAAAATCCTCTTTGGACCCATTTATCTGATTAAGTGGAATTGAGGATAAAGTTTTGAAAGTAATCAACAAAACACCCATGGAGCACTATTTAGGTTGACCCCAAAATGACATCATTGCAACTGCAGATTAAGACATGGTAGAGTCAGATTTGTCATGCTGGGTTAATGTTCTATTCTTAAACAATTAAATATGTCAAATACTATTCTTATAACTAATACGTGTTGTTATAACCAGATTACTTTTTTTAACACAAAGGGAATCAGGGCAATCATGAGGCTACCCTGTGTTTTTATGCTGTTGATGGGATGCACGCTCATTTCATTACATCAACACAGGATCTATCCATCTATCTATCTATCTATCTATCTATCTATCTTAGCTGACAAATAGTGTTTTCCCTGTCTACCAATCACTGAGGGCAATTTAAAAGAGCGTGCTAATAAAACGTGACGTCATTCATAGCAACAAGGTCAACTCCACCTTACTCTTAAGATTCCATTAGTAAAACTTGCTCTTAGCAGTTTTATGAATAGTTTTTAAAAAAAAACTCCTAGCTAGGAACTCTTTGGTAAGATAAAAATCTTTGTGAATACGGCCTAGAGGTCTAATAAATTATTCCATGAGATATTATATGAAAGCATACGGTAAGGTTTGGTTTGAAACAAAACAAAATCTTTATTTAGAAAAAATAGTTATGCAGCATGTGCGAGATGGGGCTTTCAAGCGAAAACTCGTTTCGAGGAGGCTGAAGGTAGCTACCAGTACCGACACTCCCTTATATGCATATTACGCAGTCTGCGTAGTGCACCAACTCCCTAGGGGGGCACCATCTTACCCGAGTGAGGTACAAAAACTCCAAACCTTATTCAAGGACCCAAAAGCTATGGAGGACCAAACATGCAAAAATACATAAATAAATGTAATAATTAGAAAATAAATAAATGAATAAATGTCTTGATAAAACAAATATAATTAGTTTTTAATGAAAGTTATTACTGAATTTATTTTTGTATGACTTTCTCTTTTAATTTTCATTCTTTAAAACTTTTTTATTCTTATTATTTATTATTTCCCACATGTATTTATTTCTATATTTATATATTCCCACATTCATTTATTTTTGCATTTATTTTTACATTTCTGTCTCTTGTATGATAATGATGTGGGCAGGTCCTGCTTACCATTGATTTATCGTAGACTGAAGCGTGTGCTCGATTACTCTTGACTTGTGTTGATGTGACGTTAGGTCATAGTCATATTGTGTAAACTATAGTTATTTGTGGGGCTAAAAACCTAAGAGCTTAAGTCAATCCAAGATTTATTGGTTATACTACAATCACAAAATAAATGGGGAGCTGTTTCTTCAACAAATCCACAAAATGAGCAAGTTTCATAAATTATATGATTTAACCTTATTCTTTTCTTTTCTGTGTCTATAACTTCATATTTTGATGTCCGCAAATCCATACTATTGATTTATGTTATGATTGTTCATTGTAAAAGATACAACCATGCTTCATTTCACTGATCGTTTATGTATGCATGTATATATAAGTTCTGCAATAAAAAAAAATATATATATCTGACGCTTCATATATATCTAGAGAGTAGCGCAACTTGCGAAAGAAGTCGATAACCACGCATCAAATGACAATGTTTCATTTAGAGTAGAGGTGCTTATTGATGTTTTAGGAGAGCTGTATGCTGGTATGAATGTCAAAGCACATCCTGGATTGTTAAACTCTGCAAAACGTTCTCTGCATATTCAAAATCTGTGCGAGTCAGAGGGTGCTAAGGTGGGACGTTTGCTTCCGATAAGTACTATTGAGCTCTAAACCAATGATGCACTGGCGCTACGCAAGGACCGCCTCCCTCGTTTCCATGTTCCATGTATAAATAAATAAATAAATAAATAAATAATATATATATATATATATATATATATATATATATATATATATATATATATATATATATATATATATATGTGGGAATAAATAAATATAAAAATAAATGATTAAATAATTAAAAAGTTAAAAAGAACAAAAATAAAGTTAAAAATAAATATAGAAATTTAATAAATTTAATTAAAAACTAATTATATTTGTTTAATCAATTCTTTTTTTTAATTATTACATTTATTTATGCAGGTTTGGGCCTCCATAGAAAGCAGTCACGGAACACAGAAAATCGACTCACGCTCACCACACATCACATTTTGGACTGGTGCCAGTTCATAGCAGAGAGGGTTACCGGGTGCGATGCCAAATATAGAAACCAAGTGATCGACAGAATATCCCAATGTTCGTTGCAGCTGCTTAGGAAAAAAAACTCTGATTAACATAGAAAAGATAACTTTTATTACATGTCGTTTGGTGTCTGAGGAGGACACGGTGTGACTGTAGCTACCTTCAGCCCCATCTCTCTGTTTGATGGAGGACTCCGGTTCAAATAAAAAAGGCTGGACATTGAAATGCGTAAATTCTTCCATTACAAACTCAGACATGTTTCAAAGTTCTGTTCTCTGGTTTGTGTGAAGCGATGTTGTGTTTTCTGTTGTTAATATGTCTGGTAGTCCTGTTGAAGCCAAACAAAACTAGTTTTCACATGACAGCCCCATCTTGCACGTGATTCGTAGATTTCGGTTTGTTTCTCACCAAATCCAATCTAATTCCTTCAAGACATGAGTCAGATACAATAATTTACTAGACGTCTGAATTATACCTCTGTGTTCTTTTGAAGCCTGAAGAGGTGGTCACCATAAACTGCCATTGTATGACATCACAGAGAACAAAATATTTCCACAATTTCCCACTTTGTGTTAAGACAATGAAAGTCATATGGGGTTATAACAACAAAGGGGTGAGTAGTAAACAATGACTGAACTGTAATGTTTGGGTAAAATATCCCTTTTAATTACTTTGCTATGAAATCTGTACATTTTGAAAAACTTGTGATGAGCATACATTCATGGGGAACCACCAATATTGGCTTTTAGATGCAATTTTAAATTGTCTACTGTGTCTAAACAGACTATCTGCTAAAAGGACAATTAATAAAAAGTAATTACAAATGTGACTGGGGTAAAATAAATTAGAAAAGGGCAAGATATGTGTGTAAATTCGGCACAACTAGTCACCAAGCAGAATTGCACAAATAAACACATTGTTCTCAAACAGCTTTTTGAACACTCCCCCATCTGCTGTTGATCAAAACTAAACCGTATTGAAAAGCCTTAATCGAAGTCACAAAATACCTAACTTTGTGACATAGGAAGGTAAAACTGAACATTTAGTCCCTCTGCGAAATGCAGTATCAACTTTGGCTGGCTATTGTTAGGGGACTCTAGGTTTTTACAGCATTCCTGACAGTTTCCAAACAAGGTTACTCTGAAATAAGAAACCACAAAATTGCAATGTGACCTCAGGAAATACTCCAAGGACACAAAGACTAAAGGCTACAGCATGATTCCCAGGCCTGTCTCTCTCTCTTTTCTTCAAGGTAAATCTCATCACAAGTAAATACAAACAGAGACAAACTTGACTGGCTCCTGAGATTACCAAAATTAGCCGCTAAGTGTTTGATGTTCAATCCACAGAGCGCAAAGCTTAGTGGGATCCACCTTTACTTTGATTTGTTTGTCGATGTGATTAGTGGACTCTTCAAGCTTGAGAAGCTTGAATCTTTAACTTTGATCATGGAAAACCGCACACAGGGTGCAGAGATGCTTTAAAACTAAAGTAAAAAAAACTGGCACCACATCTAAGGATGTCATACTCTTCTTTTATTTTCCTCTCTGTAGTTATAAAAACCAAAAGGATGAGTTAAAGGTGGGGATCACTTACCAATAGGTATGGGTGTGCCCAAGAGCTGTCACATTACACAAGATGAGTCAGAACTGAGAGAATGAGATCAGAGAGTTGCTACAGCGACCATATGGCATGTGACTTGTGTCGTTGAATGCTCCATTTTTTATGAAACAAAAAGACAGCACTCTAATGGCTTAAATGGATATTTCATCCTAAAATGAAAACTCTCAACATTTACTCACCCTCATGTCATTACAAACCTGTATGACTTTGATGTAAGGGTCCATATGAATGAGAGTCTATTTACTTGCATTGTATGGAAAAAAAGATGTGATGAAAGCATGGTGATGAATGGTGACTGAGACTGTCAGTCACTTATGGGAAAAAAAAAAGTTGTACAGGTTTGGAACAACGCAAACATTTTGGCAAGTAAATGATGACCTTATTTTAATTTATGGGTGCACCATCCCTGTAAGACAATGCAATCAATGACTTTAGCCATACGTAATGAAGAACTGTGTCAGTGAGGTTTACGCAAAAGAAATCTGCCTTCATGCAGACTGCTAGCAGATACAATGACAATTACTTCACAGTATCCGTATACACACAGAGGTCTAAGGCTTCAAAAAGCGCTTGAGGCTTTGGGAACAAAGAGACAGACTGTATACAAGTCTCTTTTATTGTGTTGCACTGTATATGCAGTCTATTATTTGCAGAGTCTCACAATGTTAACAAATCTACCATCAAATACTTGGTGCAATTTACATCCAATAACTGTTTGAAAACATTTTAAAACTATTTACTTGCAAATAACAATACAATTTGCAATATGTTAACTTACATTTATATCTTTTCACTTCAATCAAAAAGTAACACACAGTGCATTCAAAGTATACACTTAATGAGTTTGGATGATCCTGGGAATCTAACCCATGGCTACACTATACTAGTTGAGCTACAGGACCAACTGTATATGTATATGTATGCATGCATATATATATATATAATATATATATATATATATATATATATATATATATATATATATATATATATAAAATCATGATGAATCAAAGTTTCCAAGATCTTTTGAGAAAAATATATAAAAATATATAAAATCAAATTCAAAACTTCCTCACAGAATGAAACTAAGCTTGCGCTGATATCACTGAATGTCTGCCATAAGAAACCTAAACCATTAACAAAATGATGAAAAAAAAAACAACAACTTTGCAATCATTTTAAATGGATATTTAGGGAGAAAAATCTACAAAAATGTAGGGCTGGTTAAAAATAGAAATTTCTTGATTAATCACAATCTTCATTTGAATGATTGTGATATAGATTGAAGATCAATCTTTTAATTTAAAGTAGTGAATATGTATAGTGAAAGACTCTTGTGCATTGGCTACCGCAAAATAGAGAGGAATACCCCTGATTGGATGGCTATTTTTCCACTCAGAAAAATTTGATGAATTTCTCCAAAATGACATTATCTTCAGAAAGCTGACTAACAGACTACATAATCATCAACAGGTGATCACACACACTGCATCTCTCTTTCTCTCGCTCACACACACGTTTCTCCAATATAACATGTTAGAAACAGCCCAAGCTGTGATTAAAGTAGTTCTGAAGTTATGTTTTTGAGAGGCTTGGGAGCATCATTTGAACCATTAAACCAGCAACAGCAGATTCTGATCTGTCGTGTAAGAAAATAGTTCCATGCACACATGCGTTTTTTCATTGAACTATTCATGTTCAGTTCATGTTCACTGAAATGTTGTATATAAGCAAAATATATATTTAAGCAATATCACCCATATGGCCCTAAATCAGAACTGCTGTGATTTACCTAAGGCACTTGGCCTGAGGCCGAATCACAACAGTGCTGATCTAAGGCCATATCGCACTCTTGCTCGTGTGATATTGCATATATAATATTAGGGCTGTCAAAGAAATGTAATCGAATTACTTACATGGTGTCCCGATTAATCGCATATACAAATATTTGCTGAAAAAGCCTTTGCCTTGCATTTCTCAGGAATCTTCCTTATTACGGTCCGGGGGCATTGCGATTAATTGTGTAAAAAATGTTTGTGCGTTAAAATATATATATATATATATATATAAGCAATATGTAGGGCTGGGTAAAAAATAAATAAATACATTCTCAGATTAACTGCAATCTTAATTTAAACAATCGTGATATCTTTTAAAATTTACTTCGGTTTTGGTTGTGTTGCTTATTACGTCTGCTAAACATATTGCAATTGAATTGTATAGTTTGGGCCATGTTGTTAATATTTAAAAAATATTTCACAATGTACCAAGTCAGACCTAAGTTAGACAGAAGTCCAGACATAATCCCTTTCCATAGTGAAACGTATAGAGTGAAGAGTCCCTGCAAATGTCAAGTGCTAGCCACAAGAAAGTAAGCTCCACGGCCTATGAATTAAATGTCCTCTGAAGCAACAGGAAGCCTATTTGTTTCAAGCTGAACCTCTAGAAATGTTTGCGGAAGTCACAAGGCCATCTAGACAGTACGGAGCAAAGCAAACCAACATATACATCAGAAATACCAAATCCTACTTAAATACGTTTGTGTCTCTCAAACTGATTTACATAAAACCAATGCCTGGTATCTGTGTTCCAACATCCCTGTTGGCATATATGACCACACCTGATTGAAAGGACTGTTTTAAGTATTCCATCCTGCTCACTGTTTCTGCTCAATTAGAACTTCAAAGACAGCACATCAAACGCAACAAATTCAGAGGGCCCACCTGTCTGCCTTCACTCGCAATGTATTCAGCCATTACCTTAGCTAAAAACTGCAATTTAATCAATCATCATATACAATTCAAGTGGACTGGATGCTAACATTTAATCTTTTACTCATACAGCTCATGTTGATATCCATTAAACAGAAAAATGACATGTTTGCATGAAATGTTTATCATATCGCAGTTCAAAATCACAATGGCAATAATCGTAAATAGGGCTTTTAGACCAAATATGTATGAGTGAATATAACATTTGATTGTACAAATCAGAGAGCCACTTAAAAAAAAAAAAAAGACACCTTCCTTGCATGTTGCCAAGGTATCCCAGGTCTTTTAATACAAAAAAAAAAAATCTATTAGTTAATATGTCAGCCTCCACCTGTTCCTTAGAAATTCAAATATCATTCACAGAACAACCTACTCGACAGAAAATCAGTTTGGCTTCAAAAGAGTACACTAAGAGACGGCCCTCTTGTCAGTAGTCAAAACCCTGTGACTGGTAAGAGCTCACTTAATCATCCGTCCTCATCCTCCTTGACTTATCTGCTGCTTTTGACACAGTGAACAACCAGTTTCTCTTGTCCACTCTCGCTGACTTGGGCATCACAGGAACTACGCTTTGATGGTTTGAGTCATAGGCAGATCCTTCAAGGCTTTTCCTACCACTGCTACGCAGATGATATACAGCTCTACCTGTCATTCCAGCCAGACAACCCCACCATCTCTGCTCACATCTCTGCCTGCCTCTCTGAGATTTCAGCTTGGTTGAAGGAATGTCACCTTGAGCTCAATCTGGCCAACACAGAACTCCTTGTGATCCCAGCCACATGTTGACCACAACCTCACGGTTCAACTATACTAATGCCAGCCAGGACACCTCGGAAACTGCAACCAGCTTAACTTCACTCCTCACAATTTATTAACTGCCGGGTCTTGCAGGTTCACACTTTACAAAATTAGGAAAATCAGACCTTTCCTGTCAGAATATGCTGTAAAGCTCCAGATCCAAGCTCTGGTCAACTCTAGAATTGACTACTGTAATACCATGTTTTACAGCCTCCCAACTAGCACGAATAAGCCACTGCAGATAATCCAGAATGCAGCAGCGTGTTTTGTCTTCAGTCAGACAAAGAGGGGACATGACACCTCGCTATTGATTGCACTCCCTTGGCTACCTGATGCTGCCCGCATCAAATTCAAGGCTTTGACTCAGGCCTTCACCACAGCCTGTGGAACAGCACCATCTAATTCACTCCTCCAGCTCTATGTCCCAACTTGCTCTCGGAGTCAATGAGCGAGGGGCACCTGGTGGTCCCATCGCATAGAGACACAAAGTCTGTTTCACGATCGTTCTCTTTCTCTGTGGTGGAATGAGCTTCCAACCTCCACACAATCTGCTGAAACCATCTCAACATTCAAGAACCAGCTGAAAACATCTGTTAGGGAGCACTTAACCAATCCACACTAAATGCAGTTGATATCTAACTAATATATATATATATATATATATACCTTGTATGTCTCTTCTACGCTAGCTTCTATACTATTCAAACCACACTGAGAGCTTCTGATATATTGTTGACTTTTGTATGACAAATTACTTGCTACACTTTGGATAAAAGTGTCAGCTAAATGACTAAATATAAATGTAAACATCTTTGGAATCTGGGTATGTTACAGAAAAGTGTTAGCAATAAGTCATAAGCCAATGGCCTATGAAGAAACCTATTCATGCCCAATCTGTGAAGCAAATATTTGCTCATTCATTTCCACACCATCTAGGCCACCGACTCAAAACAAGGTCAGGTAAAAGAGTAACAACACAGTAATGTGTAGTTTCATTACAGAGACACCATTTCCACTTAAGGTCAAAGAGGGTAGAGGAGAGTTAAAAACAGTTCGGCAGGTGAGCTCACACCCATCAGGGCTCGAATCAGTGGTGTTATCATGACCTTCTCCAAATCCAGGCCATCACCAACTACAGGACAACATCAGTTGCCTGTGACAAAGATGCCTCCCTTCCAGATGCGCTGAACGACTTCTACGCTCGGTTTGAAGTGCAGAACGACGTGATGGCGAGGAAGTCCACCCCTCCTCCCAACGACCAGGTGCTCTGTCTTACCACGGCAGATGTGAGGAAAACTCTACGTAGAGTCAACCCACAGAAGGCTGCTGGACCAGACAACATTCCTGGCAGAGTGCTCAGAGGATGTGCAGACCAGCTAGCAGATGTTCTTACCGACATCTTCAACATCTCTCTGAGCAGCGCCGTTGTTCCAACGTGCTTCAAGGCCACCACCATCATCCCCATGCCAAAGAAGTCTTCAGTGTCCTGCCTCAGCGACCACCGTCCCGTCGCACTTACACCCATCATCATGAAGTGCTTCGAGAGGCTCGTCATGAGGCAGATTAAGACCCAGCTGCCCCCCTCACTAGACCCACTGCAGTTTGCGTATGGTTCAAACCGTTCAGCGGACGATGCCATCACCACAACCCTCCATCTGGCCCTCACCCACCTAGACAATAAGGACTCATACGTTCGAATGCTGTTCATAGATTTCAGCTCAGCATTCAACACAATCATTCCCCAGCACCTGATTGGAAAGCTGAACCTGCTGGGCCTGGACACCTCCCTCTGCAACTGGATCCTGGACTTCCTGACTGGGAGACCTCAGTCAGTCCGGATCGGGAACAGCATCTCCACCACCACCACACTGAGCACTGGGGCCCCCAGGGCTGTGTGCTCAGTCCACTGCTGTTCACTCTGCTGACTCACGACTGTGCAGCAATGCACAGCTCAAATCACATCATCAAGTTCGCCGATGACACGACCGTGGTGGGTCTCATCAGCAAGAACAACGAGTCAGCATACAGAGAGGAGGTGCAGCGGCTGACGAACTGGTGTAGAGCCAACAACCTGTCCCTGAATGTCAACAAAACAAAAGAGATGGTTGTTGACTTTAGGAGAGCACAAGGTGAACACACTCCGCTGAACATCGACGGCTCCTCTGTGGAGATCGTCAAGAGCACCAAATTTCTTGGTGTTCACCTGGCGGAGAACCTCACCTGGTCCCTCAACACCAGCTCTATCACCAAGAAAGCCCAGCAGCGTCTCTACTTTCTTCGAAGGCTGAGGAAAGCACATCTCCCAACCCCCATCCTCACTACATTCTATAGAGAGACTATTGAGAGCATCCTGAGCAGCTGCATCACTGCCTGGTTTGGGACTTGCACCGTTTCGGACCGCAAAGCCCTGCAGAGGATAGTGAGGACAGCTGAGAAGATCATTGGGGTCTCTCTTCCCTCCATCAAAGACATTTACAAAAAACACTGTATCCATAAAGCAACCAGCATTGTGGATGACCCCACATACCCCTCACACAAACTCTTTACCCTCCTCCCGTCTGGCAAGAGGTACCGAAGCATTCGGGCCCTCATGGCCAGACTGTGTAACAGCTTCTTCCCCAAGCCATCAGACTTCTCAATACTCAGAGACTGGTTTGACACACACGTGTCCTGAGTTGCACTTTAATAACTGTCACTTTATAACTGTCTGCTACCTCAATAACTGCTATGTGCATAGAACATTATCTCATAGTATGTTATGTTTACATTTTTAGAAACTGTCATCTTTTTGCACTACTGCGTACTGGTCGGCGCTGCACTGTCTATTGTCCTGTTCATTGTCAGTAATTTGTTGTACTGTCCTGTACTTTTTGCACATGTTTGCACGTGCACTTTATATAGGTATATATAGGTAGTTTATATAGGTATTTTATTTCGTTGTGTTGTCTCATGTGGTCCTATGTTGGTCCTTTGTTGTTTTTATGTAGCACCATGGTCCTGGAGGAACGTTGTCTCGTTTTGCTGTGTACTGTACTAACTGTATATGGTTGAAACGACAATAAAAACCACTTGACTTGACTTGACTTGACTAAAGGCCACACCTGCATTTTGGTGGAGTTTATGGTGTTGTAGCCATACCAGCCATCCATTTGGCTAATTGTCTCGAGTCACGAAGAGCATTTCGGCAAAACAACGAACTCTGCTTTGAGCATTATGCTGATTACTGCTGGAGTAAATCAGAACACGTATACAATGTACATCTCCCACTCTGTTTCTTCTCTTGCTTGGCAAAAGCTTTCATCTGAAAAGCATCAAGAGCTAATCTGCTCTAATGCATTTTTTAGATACACAGCAGGAGTGGAATGCAAAAGACTCCAAATGTGTCCTACAATTGGCTCACTTAAGCACTGATTTCTTTTCCCTCTCTAAAAGAAAGTGCACTGTGAGAGCCCATATCGAGTGTTTGTGTTGGTGTTCATGCAATGCACGGTGGAACTCTGCTGCCAACAGTGCAATGAGACTTCATCCATCTAGCTGTACACAGCAAAACAATAGAAAAATCAACAGACCGCCAAGTAGGCAATTACTCTAGCTGGACTGCACTTGCAAAGTCAAGGATAAAACAAAAAAACAAATGGGTAATGGACTTGTAATGACCTACAATTGGATTTGTGTTGTCTGCTGTGGTACTGCAACATTACTTATATCATGTAGTCAGACATAATCCCTTAGTCATATAATTATTAAATAAATGTCTAAAACTGCATTGTTAGACAGATAATAAACCAAGCTAAAAGGTGCTAGTACATTTGTTTTACTATACATCACTGCTAATGGTCAGCCCATATGGGTTTTTCATTGGCCAAAGCAGATACTGATATCTAAAGAGCTGACTCAAAAAAAGACATCAATTATATATTTAATACATTTACTCAAACTTAACTCCACAATGGTAAACTTCAAATGAGAAGGCTGTCAGTAGATTCTGGAACTGACATAGGCAGGGGATTTATAATGTTTCTGTTAACGTTTCTCGAAAATGGTTCTTGGCCAAGGTCCATAATCTTAAAATATATCCTCTGTTTGAAGAAGATTGTAATGATTTTAATGTTGTAATGATTGTAAAGATATGCATCTGAAATTTTGTGAACATGCAATTTGTCATAATAAAATAAAAATATTTTTAAAATCAAATTTAATAAGACCTTTTTTAAGATCTTAACAGTTCAAATACTGTATCTCCATACCACAACAAACCCACTAAAATATAAAAACAATTTTAAATTACTCACATTTTCCACAAATTAAAATGGGTTTATGTACCATTATAAAAATAAATACATTTCAGAGGTCAACCAATAATGGATTTTTGCTGATACAATGATGCGTTGAAAGAAAGACAACCAATCTGCCAATAGTTGGGGGGTTTTCATAGCACAGTACTTTTTGTTACCAGGGAATCTTATTTTGAAATGTAAGCTCAGTCAAAAAGATAAGGGAAATAATCTGCAATAATCTGCAACGTTTTACAATATAAACAATTAAAAGTAAGCATTGTCATTTTCCTATTCATCATCAACAATTGATCATTAATAATTGCTTTCCGATAAAAATATTTCCGATATGGCTTAATGATTG
Source organism: Xyrauchen texanus (assembly GCF_025860055.1). Lineage (NCBI taxonomy): Eukaryota > Metazoa > Chordata > Actinopteri > Cypriniformes > Catostomidae > Xyrauchen > Xyrauchen texanus. The sequence goes on along the minus strand of NC_068308.1, from coordinate 32,480,592 downwards.
CGGACTACTCTGCAAAAGCATGAAAAACTCACAAGCCCCCACGTGCTTGGAGAAAATACAACAGTGCTGCTTTTTCACTCTGAAGGATGCAGTGCAGGCATTTATTCAATTAAATGTAATGATCAACGGGAACCCTAAATATTGCCAGATTAATACATTTTGGCAAAGTTAGCAGTATATTAGTCAAGGCACTCACATCTAAAATGAATCATAAATGTGCAGCTTAAAAAAACATTTAAGAACACACACAAATTAAAGTGGTCTCACATTTGCTGGCTTGCGCCAGCTGGGTGTCAGAGTGTCTGGCTCATTTGATGTGTTTGGTTCAGTCACGTTGTGCAGAGTGTGTAGTTATTTTATGAAGTTGCTTGCTGTGACTGACCTGATTGATGGAATTGGCTGTACAGGAAGATAGACCGGTTCCGACTGCAGCCATCATAAAAGTGATGGGGTCGAAAGGCACCGGAGCCATGGCATAGCCAGCAGCTGCCGTAGTAACCACAAGAGCTGCAGTCGAAAAGAGAAGGTGATGTTAAAAAATAGTTTATTGACAGAGCTGAAACAGTTTCTTGAGATAATTAAATTTAAATTACAAAAAATGAATGAGCACTAGCATCAGAAAATGCAGTCAACATGGGTGTGAATATTTTCTTGTTAGAAGTTAGCCAGCATTTCACATAGAAAAAGAAACTTTTCGATTGTTTCCCCTGCAGCAAAAAGCAAAAAACACATTCCAATGTTTATTGAAAAAAACAAAAACAATTTTATATATATATATATATATATATACAGTGCCCTCCACAATTATTGGCACCCCTGTTTAAGATGTGGTCAAGGACTTCTAAAAATTCTCCTTTTTTTTTTTAAACAACATAGAACCCAAAGGCAAAAAAAGAGAAAAATCCAACCTTTTATTTAAGTACATTACTTTGGTGGTAAAAAAAAACTTGAAATCATGTGTCCCACAATTATTGGCACCCCTAACAATTCCGCTGAAAACTTTAATAGATTTTTTTTTAAATATATTTTTCTGTAGTTGCTAAAGTTGATCAGGGTATCTAGGAACTTTTAATTAGTAATTCATGACTTCCTGTTTCCCTGGGGTATAAATTGCATTTGGGTTCTATGTTGTTTAAAAAAAAAAAAAAAAAGGAGAATTTTTAGAAGTCCTCTACCACATCTTAAACAGGGGTGCCAATAATTGTGGAGGGCACTGTGTATATATATATATATATATATATATATATATACAAAACTGAAAAGACAAACCAATATTCATTAGAAATTGGAGCCCTAAAATTAAAGCTTCTCCAGTCAATTTGTTCAATAATAAATAAAGGGTTAAAAACAAGATCTGACACTTTTAACAATTTCTGTGTTACTCAAAGTTATCAGATGGCTTTAAAAGATAAGCATATGAGTTGTAGACTACTTTCATGGTGTTTTTTTGTTTTGTTTATGTTGTCATTTTTAAAACTTGACAATGTCCGGTCTCTTTCACTTTAACGGTATATAAAAGAGTACAAGAGATAATCTGCTTAACTACTTTCTAGTGGTCGACCAATATGGGTTTTTAATTGGCCGATGCCGATATCCAGAGAGCAGGGTGGATGATCAACATATCACACAATTTAATATAGTATAACATTGCTAAAAAAAAAAAAAACATTATTTAGCATTATTTATTCAATTTTACACAATTTATTTTTGTGTAAAAAAGAATCTTTAAAAAATGATGTTACATTCTAAATGGTATATAGCAGTTTCTTCTGATTTCTGTTTAGTTTAATAATATTTTAGTAATTTATTTGCACATGAATAAACATATAATATATTAGGAAGAAGTAAATAACTGTGCACATAGTGCTCCATCAACCATGGATGGCATGTGCGCATTAGTAATCGCATTTTCTCACAAAATACAAAATCAAACCCATTGTACATACAGTGCATAGTGAATATTTACTCTTGGTGCACGTGAAGCACTTTTACATTAAGGTTGCACTTGCGTGATCGTAAGGATACAGTGCAAGCAGTAATCTCCTTACAGTTTAAATGGGATGAATAACCTACTTGGACTTTTCCCGGTGGGCCGGTCAACCACCCCACTCGCCGCTACTACCGATTAGCGGTAGAGCTGAGCGAAACGGGCTCTCCCGCGCGAGAGTTGTTGTAAATAGGAAAACAATGTGTCATTCATATTGGTAATTACATTATTTTTAATCTAAACAACAGCATTCTTATTGCATTGCAATTAGAAACACTAAATGAAGAAACTATGATTGGTCATTTACATGTTCTCAGCGCCCTCCGGTACTACAAAACAAATAAAAAGAATATGCCAAATGGAAAAATGTATCGGCCAATGCCAATAATTAAAAAATTCAGAATATCAGCTGATTTCTTGGCATTGGTGATATATCAGTCGGCCACTAATTTTTCAATAAGTCTGTCAACTGAACTGTCAGAATGATGTTGGCTAGACGTACATTTAGCTAGTGTGAAAAATTCTGGGTGAAAATGTGTGACATTTTGTGGAATAGATTTAGAAATGTTGAGTTGAGAGTATACGTTAATATATATGGCAACACTTTACAATAAGGTTTTATTCATTAACCTGAGTTAACTACATTAGTTAACATGAACAAACGTTTTTCAGCACTTACTGATTTTGGTTGATGTTAATTAATGCATTCTAAATAAACAGGGACTAACAATGAACAATTGTATCTTTATAAATTAAAATTAATGAAGATTGATGTAAAAAAGACATTCATTGTGTGTTCATTATAGCCAATGCATTTACTAATGTTAAACATAACCTTATTGTAAAGTGTAACCAGAAATACATTCATTCTTGGCAAAAGAGACTGATTCTCAAATAAAATATCTGCATGAATTATCAGAATGATTATTCACAAATATAAAAAGATGAAATGTTTGAAAGATTAATACATTAAAGATTTTAATCCATAAAAATAATAAGCATAAAATAATCAGACTACTCAGCGCTTAGTGTTTTTTAAACAGTGAGGCATCATAACTTTCCCTGAACTTTAGAGTTTAGCTTTGATTACTTCCAAATATAATATGCACAACAGCCTTGTTTAAATGCATCACTACCATATCATACCCGTTAGTTTGAGTTTGGAGAGTCGTGCGTAGATCCCTGGCAAATCACTGTATTCTACCCTCAGCTCCTTCCACTGTCGGGCATCTAAGCGTGCCTCCCTTACCGCCTCTGGTTCACTCTGGATGTTCTGTGGGTCACATGGCTGCACCACAGTACCAGACTTGGGCTTTATGTCTGGAATTTGCTGAACCTGTCTTTTAACCGAATCATCTCGCTCATCCAGAACAGAGGTAACAGGCTCCTGCTTGTGTCTCAGTCTCTGACACAGACCATCGCTACTCTTAACATACTGTGAGGACAAAGACGGATAGTTTAAAATCTGCAAACAGAAATGCTTTTTCATATCATGCAGTTGTAAGGATCATTTAATAATTTAATCATTTTCAAACAGGCATAATGGATTTGCATATCCAAAATTTGTTAAAGGAGCGTAAAGGAAAAACGAAACAATGATAGTAACCTATGTCTTTAGTTATGAGTGCATAATTGGTAATGGTCAATTTAAATACGTAAAAGATAATGTTAGTCAGCCAGTCATTATCACAAATCACTGTTGGAGACGGGATAATCAGGATTTGTTTTTAATTATTAGTATTAATCTGATGGGGTTTATTTTGCAACATCGATGTGCTAATTATGGCATGCATGCAAATAAATAAATGGACGTGAAATATTGATTATATTGAGTTTAAATAATTTTTATTATGCAGGGCTTGCAATAAGGATGACATCCAATTACGGGCCAGTTGACAGAACGGTTCCTTGCCCTATCAGGCATGTGCTGCGTTGCTGTAAAATGTTACATTTGTTGAACTTGTGCATATTTTGTATGCCTTGCAACTTAAACATTTGAATTTCTGTGATGTATTGAACTGATGCCTCCAAGACTATCACAAGTCATTATCACAATTTCAACAAAACCTCAGGAGGCACTTGTGATAGTCTTGTTGAAATTGTGATAATGACTTGTGATAGTCTTGTTGAAATTGTGATAATGACTTGTGATAGTCTTGTTGAAATTGTGAAAATGACTTGTGATAGTCTTGTTGAAATTGTGATAATGACTTGTGATAGTCTTGTTGAAATTGTGATAATGACTTGTGATAGTCTTGTTGAAATTGTGATAATGACTTGTGATAGTCTTGTTGAAATTGTGATAATGACTTGTGATAGTCTTGTTGAAATTGTGATAATGACTTGTGATAGTCTTGTTGAAATTGTGAAAATGACTTGTGATAGTCTTGTTGAAATTGTGATAATGACTTGTGATAGTCTTGTTGAAATTGTGATAATGACTTGTGATAGTCTTGTTGAAATTGTGAAAATGACTTGTGATAGTCTTGTTGAAATTGTGATAATGACTTGTGATAGTCTTGTTGAAATTGTGATAATGACTTGTGATAGTCTTGTTGAAATTGTGATAATGACTTGTGATAGTCTTGTTGAAATTGAGATAATGACTTGTGATAGTCTTGTTGAAATTGTGATAATGACTTGTGATAGTCTTGGAGGCATCAGTTAGAATGGGTTGAAAATAATTTAAAAAGAAATCAGAAATGTTTTACTTTGTATGCCATCGTTGTCCACTAATTTACTTTAAAAATATAGATATTATTCATGGCACATACACAAACATTGCTAGAAAAAAATAATAATAATAATAATAATAATATAAATATTTTTTTATATAAAATAAAAATAATAATAACAACATTTTGCTAAAACAAATTATAATATTTTTCTGTGGTGGGGCCAGTGAAAATGTTGGCAAGAGGACAAAAAAATAAATAAAAATCTAAAACAAATCCTTAACAATGAGCCATGTTTTGTGAGAAGACATAGGATGCAGAGTGATATGAGACTCTACAGGAGAGTAACGCAACAGTCAATTGTACAGTTTATCAATCATTTGACAACAAAATGCCACGAATGACCAGTCAGAATCAACTATACCAGAGAGCTGTGTAATAAATAGCTATCAAATATTTATATAAAACACCGGGTAAACCCATCTACTCACATGAAAAGTTGAGCAGAATTGTCTCATTCAGCGATATTATAACGGACTATGCACACACAATAGCAGTATTGTATATACCTGTCTCTTCAGGAAGCAGAAGTGCTGGAATGTGATCCATTCTGCTTGATTCTTTCTGCAGAACCGAATCAAACTCCTGGCACTCAGGTGACTCCTAGATTGATTTGCAATGTGCTTCAGCTGCAAGCTGACAACCAAACCTTCAACAGGAGAAGACATCACTCAATAATGCATCTAAATAATAACATCCATGTGAAGTCATACCAAACAAGATTTGACATCACATATCCTGTTTTAAGATATCTACAATATCCACGTCATGTAGTTACAACAGTTCAGTTAATCAAAGACGATTTTACAAACGATATTGGATGTGCTCTTTCAAAACATGATCTTTAAATAGTCACGAATGCAGATAACGTCCATGTGACGTCATACCAAAACACGATTTGACGTGGAATTGCATAATATCATGTTTTAAGACATTGGCAATATGCATGTCTGTAATTACTGCAGTTATGTCAATCAAAGGATTATATATACAATATATTAAGATGCTAACCTCATATATTACATATCATAATAAAATGTCCTATGGTGGTGAATATGCGTTGTATGATTTGCACAACCACATCCACAAGCAAAAAGCATAGAGCAGAAATGTTTATGACCACATCAATGAAGTGCTTTATTTAAACGTTCATTAAAAAAAAAAATTATGTGAAAAGTGTTGATTCTTTAAGGTCATTCTGCTGAAGTAGCGGTTCAGTGGCTAGGCTAACCGGCTAGCTCTCTTTCCAATATTTCATCGCGGAACAAATTTAAACCCCAATACATTTCATTTGCACAATATAATTATGAATACCATCGCGTAGTAGGTATTTCCAAACTCCCGTCAGTCTGCTACATGGTGTTTTGAACATGTTCTTAAAGCGAACAATCGGTTCCCGGTAAGTCCCCTTCACATGCTGTAGCGCGCCATCTTGACCTCCATTTTGTAAGGGAAGTGTTTGCGTGATGTTTTTCCTGTTTCACTTGTACCACTTGCACTACAATCACGTTACGTTCGTGTAAATCAACTGCCTAACTGAACTGATATTTATATTAAATAATACACCAATTAAGTGAAACACATATACTACTTTATTGTTTAGCTAAATGAAAAACAACTGGAAATGAATGCTAGTTTTTTTATTTATATTTTGCCAGCAACTGTGATCAAATTGACAAGTATTTTTTTGAGTAGGTGTTTTTTATGTTTCACAACTGTCTTGAATTACAATATTTTAATTTATATATATATATATATATATATATATATATATATATATATATATATATATATATATATATATATATATATATAAACTATATATATATATATAGTTTTTTGTTGTTGTTGTTGTTAAGATTTGAGGGATATGCCTACACAGAAATATTGAGAGTACCCTGAGAAATATTAACTGGAGTAAAAAGTGTGAAAAGTCCTGGTTTTCGCTCTCCATCCTTTCTTTAAATTGCATTGCTCTACAGGGCCCATATCTGAAATCTATGCCACCAGGCAACTCTTAAAATTCACAGATAAATTTGTACAGCAGATGGGATATCTACAATAACTCATCTAATTCAGTAGCTGTCCTTTTGCCTCTCTGCCCTTCCCTGTCCTCTGTGGAGCCTCTCTGCCTTTCCCTGTTATTTATGTTTTGATCATGCTGATGGCCACAGCTGGCATGGGCTAATATCTCATTGCACCCTTTTATGTCCGATTCATAACTAAACGATACAGTAGCTTGTAATATCTGATAACCCAATATTAAAAGATAGCCCATCACAGGCTTGTGGTGGTCCATTGCTCTGAAAGGATATATATATATATATATATATATATATATATATATATATATATATATATATATATATAACTCTCAACTAAGTAGATACATTTCCTTTTTATCAGTAAATACACAGCAGTTCCTTGATGATCTTGGATATATTCTGGCCTGATGTTTCTTACAAGGCATTCAAACTCATTTCACAGATTCATCTCTTTCATTATGGCTGCTTCCTGGCCAGCACCTCCCAGCTTCTCCTAGTAGATTACATGATCTAATCTCACCCCCCTATCCAGCTGCAGCCCTGATAAATGTCAACAATGCCCAGCAGTATGTTCTAACAACCACAGATCTGAAGAGTTGTGCAACAAGTCAGTACTGTAGCTTTGACCCAGTTAACATTTTGAGGATGGTGTGATTTAGGTGTGATAGTTCACAGAAAAATGGAAATTATCTATTAATTTACTCACTTTCATGCCATCACAGATGTGTATGAATTTCTGTCTTCTGCTGAAAACAAACAAATATTTTTTGAATAATATTTTAGCTCTGTAGGTACATACAATGCAAGTGAATGGTGGCCAGACATTTCAAGGTCCAACAATCACATGAAGGCAGCATAAAAGTAATCCATATGACTCCAGTGGTTTAAATATGTCTTCTGAAGCGATGCAATTACTTTGGGTGTGAAAAAAAAAATCAATATTTTAATCCTTTTTTACAATAAATCTCCACTTTCACTTTCAGAATGTGAAAATTAACGTGGAGATTTATAGTAAAAAAGGACTTAAATAGTCATCTGTTTCTCACCCACACCTATTATATTGCTTCTGAAGACATATATTTAACCACTCGAGTCATATAGATTTCTTCTATGCTACATTTACAGTATGTGATTATTGGAGCTTTAAAGGTTTAGACCCCGTTTGCTTGCATTGCATGGACATAGAGCTAAAATATTCTTCTAAAATATTTGTTTGTGTTCAGCAGAAGAAAGAAAGACATACACATCTGGGATGGCAAGATGGTGAGTAAATGATGAGAGAATTTTAATTTTGGTGTGAACTATCCCTTTAAGGTGCTGTTGTGGTAGGTTTTGTTTGAATTCGAATCACGCTGGAAAGAAGACTAAATGAGCCTATAGTGCTTTATTATAGGCCTAGATCTTTTTGTACGCTCATATGAATGAGTGAATGCACTTTTGTGTGTTTCGTTTTTGTGTCTACCATTTCATAAATTTGATCAAATGACCTGTTTGTTTTATTTGCAATTGAGATCATGTGTGTATATTTACATACATGTCTGACTGTAACCGATATTCATTCCAGTGTACTGTATGATCACACTGTGTTTGGTGTCCTGATAATTGGAAGTTAATGCAAAGTGAACATGATTGACCCTATTTACTTTTTAATTCACTCTCATGATTTTAATAAGCATGATTCATCCCTGCATGTTATTCCCCCAAAAAATGAAAAATAAAATATAATGTTTGTAATATCTTGCTCCGCCTCTAAAACACTTTCAGTTTTGGCTGACCTCATGATTTCCTCTTCCTTTTGAACACCTCCCCTCCAACCAGATGTAATGATGGTATACTATCCATCAGGACAATTTAATGCATGTTCCCGAAGGTTAAAATTCCCCTATTTTTCAGGTTTACCCAAAAATGAAAATTCTGTTGCAATGAAAGTGAATGGTGACTAAAATTGAACATTCTGCTACACATCTCCTTTTGTGTTCGGAACAACATGAGGTTGCGTAAATGATGATGACATAATTTACATTTTTGGTTGATCTGTCTGTTTAAGCAGAGAGGTCCATTTATTAAACATTTAAGTATAATAAATAAAAATTACGTACATCAGATAGCACATTGTACATAACGTACATTGCACTCTTCTTATTGCAGTGCAAGAATAAGAAAGATAAATCCTCAGTGTCAATCAGCCAGGTTCATTGCTGTTTTGCTCCACTGTTTACAGCAACTCACCTAATCGGATTCTCCAAGAATAACAGAATTTGTGTGCTTGTTGACAATACATCAAACAGAAAAGTAAGGATGAGAAAATTAGATCAGGAAATTATAAAATAATTCCACAGTGTCTGTTTGGAGGATTACACATATTCAGAAAGGCAATTTCATCATGCATAAAAAGAGACTGTGGATATAATGTAAAAAAAAGAAAAGGAATTTGCTAATACTTGCTAATATATATTTTTTTCTGTCAAATAAAATAACTACACAGTGTGGTAAACGTGTGGTTATTGTTCTCTCTGTGTCCTAAATTGTCATCTTATAACTAGAGATAGTAATCAAGCATGCTGATGCCTTTTATTCTTTTGGAGTTTTCTTAAGGGCTGCCTTCAGCCTTCACAACAGATACCTATAGTGACTTTGTAATATATAGGCATGCAATAATTGAATTAGATGCTTCACAGGATAAAGACTAAAGGTATGGAGAGGTCATAAAGCTAGACATGCCTCCACATCCTGCTCACCACAAGGTTTTCAGCATTGACTAATCTTAGAGGCAGATGGCCTATATGGCTTCAGAACAATACAACTTGATTACGTGGATCTGCTTTGCAGAACACACAAACAGAGGCCACATCCACTGCGGTGGTCTTTTATCATGTCAAAATGGAGCATCTTGAGATATGCATTCTTTCAGGACAAGGGGTGAAAAGGAGAGAGGAAAGAAAACAGATGAACAAAAATTGTGACTTAGATATATAGATATATATATACACGTCACATAAGGTTTCTCATCAATGAAAAGACACGCAAAAACATTCATAAAACAATAACTTTAAGTAGACATTATTCAAAAAATCTATTTTGCATTCCTCAGAAGAAAGAAGTAATGGATTTGGAATGGCATCATGGTAAGTCAATGATGATAAGACTTGAATTTTGGGTGAACTACCCCTTAGAAGGTGAACAACTTTGATCCTATCTTATAAGGAAAAACAATCATTAGCAAAACTGATACCAGAATGAAGGGTTTCATTTCAGGGTCACTTTGAAATCAATGTTGTGTACATCCAAACTGAACTCACTCTTTCTTGTTAATTCAAACACAGGACTTTGCCATTGGTGCAATGGAATGGTGACATGCTGAAACAATTGTGAATAACCATGGGCCCCAGGTTGTGTAACCTGAACCCTAAAGGGCCATTAGAGGACATTAAAGAGTGGGAACCCGTAACTCCTCTTTTAGCCAGTCAAAGTAATTTTTTATGATTGTTTACATTTTCGGCACAGAGGCCATGCAAAGCAAACGCAATGAAAAACACCCCGACTGCTCCCATAAACTGGTCATCCCAATAAGCAGTGGGTGCCATGATCTGTCATCACTCTTGCTCACCCATTCATGATTTATCCACTCTCTCCTCTGGGTTTTAAAACTAGCACTAATCCTTCTGGGATGGCCATCTTAACTGCCGTTGAAGCTGCAGGAAGAGAGGGAGGATAAAACTAAAATCCAAGACAGACAGCTGAACAAAAATGCGAGCAGAAACAGATGTAGTGAAGCTCCTGTGTTTATAATTGATTTTCAAGGGCAGCGTCTTGTTGTCAGAGTTTGTCTAACAAGCTTTTGTCTGGCGCCCTGGTGCTCATCAACCACAGTGTGTCAGATGAGGCGGCCCCCCGTTTCTTCACTCAGATGGCACCATCCAGAAATTCCAGGATCAGCCAGTGGAATGGAATTATTTTAGGAGATACTCTTGAAGGCTCTCTTGAAATATACAGCAGATAAAAGAGGAAGTGTTAGAGAAATATGGTTCACCCTAAATAAAAACTCTTCACCATTTATTTCTTCAATGAAACAAAAAATTGACAATAAAGCACCATATGAACCATACATGTAGTCCATTTGACTATTCTAAATATTACATGTACTGTATTATAGCTTTATGTGAGGAACAAACTGAAACGTAAGTAGTTATTCATACAATCCTTTCCTGTAGTGGGCTGTCAACAGTAGCGAACAGATCACTGTGTCTCTGAACACACTGAACTGGATCAGTCAAATTCGAGAACAAATAATTCAGACCAGTTTAGTGAACTTGATCAACCAATTCAATAAAAAGATCTGTCTCCGAAGAATAGTTAATTTAGGGACATCATAACTTCTCTCACCTTATGAATGTGGCAAGGAGAATTAAGATATTTTTTTTGGGCCGATAGTTAGCCACGCAGCTCTAACGTTAGCCACTATAATGGGGCATTTTATTATGGATTTTGATACTGCAGTGCTTTCAATTTCATTTTGAGGAAGGAAAGACAATGGAATTTTTTATTTTTATTTAATGCAGGTAACAATGCCAATCTCTAAAACAGTCTATTTGCCTGCTAGCTACATTATAATGGGTTCCAATTCCAAATAGCAATAAATGCTATTTATTGTCAATAAGTCAAAACAGCAGCGGAAGATACTTACCAGCTCATAAGACATTTATTTCAGATATCCATCTTTTCTTCCTTTCATTATTATTTTCTTCCTTTATATTTCTTAATTATTTGAAGGGGAGGGGGCAAGTTTTGCTCTCTTTAGTGACATTTGCTCTCATAAGATAATCACCTGTAACCATGGTTACACCGGTACTCCTAAAACCATCAGATTAATCCATGTAGAAAATAAGAGTTGAAGCCCAACTCACATAATTACCAAAACAATGTTCCTCGGCAAGTAACTTGCAGATTTATGCTTCAAACACTAGAGGGCCAGAAGTTACATAGTGTAGCTTTAAAATCACACAGTTCTGCTAGTTCTTCCCAATCCCACTCATACAGCTATGGAAGACTTGAAATATAGTGCACAAGTCATTTGAACTACTTGTATGATATATTAATGATGCTTTTGTGTCCCTTTGAAGCTTGAAACCTAAATTATCTGCAAATGCATGGAAAAAACAACCTATGCAACTCTTCTGTTCCACAGAAGAAACAAAGTTATACAAGCTTGGAATGAAACACTGGTGAGTAAATAATGACAGAATTTAAATTTTTGAGTCAACCTTTAAGATTTCCTCTGGGATTTGGAACTGTTGAAGGATTAAACCTCAATGGTAGAGTAGGTACATGAAACTCCAGACAGATTTTTAGGGAGAAGACCGACACAGGTATTCTCAGCCCCCATGTCTCTGTCCTGTGTGTTTACATCCAAGCCCCAGCTTTCTTTGTGAGAATCAGGGGCTAAGCCAGTAATTGACCATGGATCATCAATCATACAAAGCACCGCCTTTTACCCAAAGTTGTAAGAAGACAAATGAATCTGAGTTGCCTCCCAGTTGCCAGCAAGCAGGCCATGGGTGGAGCGATCAAGCAAGCCTGTGGTCTGTGAGAAACCACAATGTCGAGTCGTACTGAAGAGTCCATCTGGTTTATGTCACATAACCAGTACTTGGTGTCAATAGCATATGAGACACTTCATGTCCCTTTGAGGATGTATGGCAAGCAGACAGGCAGACACATTGTTTGTGTAGAGCTGGGTGGAATGCAGACATATTCCAAGACCTGTCCCGATCATCAAAAGAGTTTCTCCCTCCTTAAATTACACAAATGTATTTTGGTTTGTATGGCATGCACAAAATTGAAAATGTCTTGAGAATTTGCACGTGACTTACCGTCTTTCCTAAATCCAGTCCACATTTATGGTCTGCACTCAGTGTTTCTGGCTAATTTATTAGATGAGTTAGAGTGTTAGGCAGCGCTGTCTTTCATTTAGCTTTTTTTTTGCTTGGTTAATGGATTCTGATCTCTTGTTGTTGTTGGTAAATGAAAAAGGTAGGAATCTCATTTGTTGGGAGCCAATGAAACTCAATGCTATAAAACATTGCACAAAGCAATCCCGTTTAGTCCAGTGTGAGGTCATTCGAATCTTGCCATTGGTTTTCAGAGTGTATTGGGTTTGGCTGAACTCTGGATGTCCACGGTTTGGCCTCCACAGAACGCACAAGAAGAACTCACAAATTTGTCAAATCGAGAGCGATGGAGTCAAACGGTTCCTACAGCAAGTGTGGTTTTTGGGGTCATGACAATGTCTCTGCATTTCTCTTCCACTGAGATACAGTATGGCTTTCCCATCAGTCTGCATATTTTATTTATTGTCCTGAACTTGTCCAAGTTGGCCTGTGTGTGTCCATAAGCAAACCCCTTTGCTACTCTCCATAGTCCAGTCCAGACATAGATAGAAAGGGGTGAAAAACAAACTGTGTCCATTTCTCCTCAGCGTCCAAAAGTAATCAGTAGTGTCATTGCACCCGTAAATCTGACATCCAGTAGTGCCTGGAGTCCCAGATGGAATACGCCATAAATCATGAAACATCCTTGTAGAATCAGAGATCAGCTGTATATTGCTCAAAGTGAGGGGCAGGTAAATCCAGAAATACTGCACAACTGTAGTCTTCAAAGTCAATTTGCAAAGTAGGCCACATCTATATTCTTGAGCAGAGATAAAAGCAAATTTTCTCCTTAGTCTCTCTCTCTGTTTCTCACTCTCGCTTTTGAAGCAATGCAGCCATTTAAAGCACTAAGTGCGCCTTCTTGCAGCCCTGTGAAATTTGATTTCAAGTAATCCTGTTTATGTTAAAGCAAATTATCTGCCTCCTGTGCCTTGTCCAAGGAATTGACCTGTTGTTGAACCTTTTGGACACATAGCATGACAGACAGTGGTGAGTGAAAAAAAAAAATCACATAAATACATAGCCAGGAAAACATATGTTGTCGGTCGTGAATGAAGTTACAGGCATGGAAGTACATTGGAAAACAGAGTCTTTCTATTAAAATCGTTTTCAAATACAGCTCTAAACCTCTTTGACGTTTATTGCTTAAAAAACAATTTGGGTCATTTTCGAATTTTCTATCTATAAAAAACATTTTATCAGTCTGGCAGACTGAGACATCTGTTTTCATCTCCATAACTATATTTCAGATCTTTCATGACTGAACATCTGAAGTACTTTATATTGAATTGGGATTGATTTTATGGATCTGAAACTCAAGTCGAAGGTTTTTTACTTAAGAATTTAAATATCAAAAACAAAGCAGATGTTGCAGGTCTGTGCGCCAGATTAAAAGAAGCACAAGTTTTTGTTGAAAAATATCACCTTTTCAAATACACTAACATCTTTGTTCTGATAGTACAAGAAACATGAAAACACTTTCACATCAAGGCTATGAAGTATCCAATCATGTAAAATTTACATGCTTTAAGGGTTGAAAAAAATTATAATAATGTTGGTAGAATGGGTAGAATGTTAAGCTCAGTCAACATTTAATTTCATTGTATAAGAAAAAAGATGTGATGAAAACAAAACTAAGGCTAACATACTGCTAATAATTTATTTGTGTCCTCTATGAAAGAAAGAGAAAGAAAGAAAGAAAGAAAGGCTTGAAAAAATATGAGGGTGAGGAATTTATGAAAGATTATCATTTTTGGTGAAACTATCCCTGTTGGAAAGTTTCACTCAAAATGTAAAATTCTCTCATCACTTACTCACCCTCATGCCATACCAGATGTGACTTACTTTCTTCTGCTGAACAAAAACAAAGATTTTTTGAAGAATATCTTAGTTCTGTAGGTCCCCACAATGCAAGTGAATGGTGACCAACATTTTGAAGCTCCAAAAGCACATAAAGGCATTATAAAAGTAATGCATAAGACTCCAGTGGTTAAATCCATGTCTCAGGACAATATTTAAGTACTTTTGTACTATCAATCTCCACTTTCACTTTTACAGTTTTCTTCTTTTGTTTTTGGTGATTCGCAATTTTCATGCATATCGCCACCTACTGGACAGGGAGGAGAATTTTAAATGAAAAAGGACTTAAATACGGATCTGTTCCTCACCTACACCTATCATATCACTTGTGAAGGTATAGATTTAACAACAGGAGTCTTATGGAATATGTTATGCTACCATTAAGTGCTTTTTGGTGCTAAAATCTTTTGGTACCCATTCACTTGCATTGTGTGGACCTACAGAGATGAAAACAATTAAAAAAAATATTTGTTTGTGTTCAGCAGAAGAAAGAAAGTCCTACACATCTGAGATGGCATGAGGTTGACTATATGATGAGATGATGATTTTTGGGTGAACTATGCCTTTAAAATATTTGCTTATTGCAGGTGGGTTGGTGTTATATTGGGAATATTCATCTCACTTTCCGGCCAAAAATCTGTTTAAAGGATAAACTGAACATGAAGGTCCAAACAGGACAGTTCAACATTGAAAGCACAGAAAGCACTGTGCAAATGTACCGACAATGACACACCAAGGTCAATGTCTGTCGTGTGTAAGGAGTGATTCTCTGCAGCTGTGATATATTAAAGATGTGGTGTCTCACAGTGATGGTTAGCAAGCATGTTAAATAGACCTTTCTGGCAAACATCTGTTGTGCATGTGTGTCATGTAGATTTTTGCTCAATACCCCGATTTCACGTTTCACGTAAACACCTTAACCACCATTTCTACCAGCTTATCTGATGTGTGCAAGTGTTGTGTGCATGCCTGTATTCATTTTGATGTCAAAAGCAGAGAGCTGATTTTCGGTTGTTACCATATCAGCGAAGTGGTGTGCATGTAAACGCACTCATTTTTGCCAACACATCATTTCCCTATAATTTGAAGGGTAGTTTATGCTTTGGGTAATGGCTAGGTTCACAAGTTCACGTAGTTTCACAAATCAGTCTAAATAACTTCTTAGCCCATCAGTCTGTATTTAAAATACATTTTAAAATTCCATTCCCAGTATTTAGAATTGCCTCCAAAGGTAATGAAAAACCCTTAACTTGGCTACGTAACACCATGCTGACAAGTGACTGTTCTTTTGCCATTCAGGAGACAATCCTGGAACAACATTGTTTTTGACGCCCCTTATGATTTACATGGAAGGAATGGCTTTAATCGTTTGTTGCTTTATCCGGGTGCTCCTGGTTTGGACAGTGTAAAGCTTATTCCTATTTCTAACCACAAAACAAACACCTTTATCCCATCATATTTTAATCATATTTGAAATGTGTCTAAATGATCATCATAGACAGTGCTCTATCTGAACCAAGAGTAGAACAATTCCCATTTATCAAACAACCAGCCTGCGTTGGTTGTCTATGATGTTATTTACTGCCCTCTGTTCTCTAGACCTCTGCTCATTTTTCCAGTTTATCTCCTCAACCCCTTTCCCAGTCTAAAAAGTGCCAAAATGTGTGACAAAAGAGCTCGGTAGCACAAAACACACCAATCCCATCAGTGCATGACTTTAATTACCAGGCCAGTGGTTAGGCATAATGGGGAAAAGGTGGATATGCAAAAGACTTTCATAATTCATCCAACTTTTTCTCATTTAAACTTCTCTCCCTCCTTTTTGCTCTCACCTCATTTCTCGGAAGCATGCCCAATAATTTCCTTTTAACAAAAAACATTTGCATAACCACAGTTATATGCACACGATGTGACATACAAAAAGAATGTGCTAAGCACAGAAGCACAAGTGGCTGAAATCAGACTTTATGGCTTATACTCGTCCTCTAAGTTGCTTTCACTGCTTTTTCTGTTTCTCCCATGTGCCAACTATCTTTTGTTGACTATAATGTATATCAGTGTGTCAGCAT
Organism: Xyrauchen texanus; assembly: GCF_025860055.1. Lineage (NCBI taxonomy): Eukaryota > Metazoa > Chordata > Actinopteri > Cypriniformes > Catostomidae > Xyrauchen > Xyrauchen texanus. The sequence goes on along the minus strand of NC_068308.1, from coordinate 32,463,969 downwards.
GGTTACTCCCTAGTGTTCTTAACTAGAGGAATAAAGCTGGTCTTTGAAGAATGAGCTGTGGGCCAGATTTCATCCATCTAGAATATACTCTTGAGTCGATGCCTCTATAAAGAATTGGCTGCAACTACCCATTATATTAAGCTCTAATGTGATATACGTCTGTTGTCCATATGCTTGCATGGCAAAGTGGACACCTTGTTTGGCCAAAATGTTACAAAGCTTTTAACACAGAACACATGCCTTAGAAATCAACTTAATGTCAAGACATGTAAGATTACATTTAAATTAAACAAAGAAAATTGCATTCACAGCCCATTTACTTATGTAATGTAATGTATTTCTGTTTGCAACAGAACATTTAGATGAAATATTAGTGTAGAGCAGAGGAGGGTGGGGCCGGGCTGGAACGAAGCACGCCGGTCCCCAATCAGCCTGATTGGGCATGCAAGGGATAAAGGCAGCCAGAGACGACAGTTCGAGAGAGAGAGAATTACAGGCAACTGCCCTGTGTGTGGTTATGTTTGTGTGTTTTTGGTTAAGTTGATCAATAAAATATGATTTATATTGTCAAGCCGGTTCTCGCCTCCTCCTTTCCCTTTAACTGTATTACACTGGTGCCGAAACCCGGGAAGGAGGACGGATGCCCATCGCAGAGTCCTCGACACTGCTGTCCACCCAGGGGAGTGCTGCTGCCATCCTCCGGAGGACGGAGTAGCCCGACCGCCCGGACACGGGGAATGGCCGCCGTCCGCAAGGCGAGTGGGGACTGGACTCCCCAACCTCCTGGAGCGATGGAGCCACTGCCAGGGGCGGAGGAGTGCCCTACAGTCTCCCAGAAACGCGGATGGGTCGAGAGAAGACTGCCGTTTTAACGTTTTGGGGAAAATTAACTTTTAGAGTAGGTTAAAAAGTGGGTACTTTTTACTCTTACTAAAGTACATTTCTAATAATTTTTTTTTAACTTTTACTTCTTTACAATGGGTGGCATTACAATTGTCACATTACTGGGTGTAATTTTAATTAATGTGTAATTTATTGAGAGATTACTGAATGGGACTTTTACGAGAGCAGAAGTTCACAGAGCAGTGCGCACTGAGCACAGTGAAATAAATAGTTTAGTCATGCAATGCCTTCATTTAACACCAAGACAAGCAGATGTTTCAAGATTAAAATCACAGCTCCAACTTAAGGCAGCACACTGAGGTAAGTTTTGGCTCTAATGATAACACAGGCTTTTCTGTGTAATGAGATGGTCATTTCCAGGGTGATAATGTAACTGGGCTCTTATGACAAAAGTTTTTAAGTGTACATTTTTAAATCAGTGCAGCAATATATCAGTGCGCATTGTCCCACATGTTATAAGCAGTATTAATGTATTTAATCTGCGCCGTTGCGGGGGTACTGGAAACTCGCAGCTACTTCGGGTGGATTAACTGTATAAATTCTTGTAAACATCTAAATTAAGTGTATATCTCTGACATTCACATAATCGACAACTCGAGCGTGAACAGAAAGCATTTTGGTGTGAGATGTGCGGACACAAGGCAATCGTGGCAAAGAGAGTGGCTGTGTCCGGAATCGTTCACTCATTCACTATTTCCTATATAGTGAAAGGCAGTTAGTGCACTATATCTCAGCAGTAAGTGAACAAAATTAATGAATTCGTTCATTGGTTGACATTTGATATATATATATATATATATATATACATACACAACAATACCGGTCAAAAGTTTTGAAACAATTACTCATTCTTAATTATATATTTTTTTTCACATTTTAGAAGAATAGTTAAGTCATCAAAACTATGGAATAACATAAATGGAACTGTGGGAATTTTGTTATATTTTAGCATCTTCAAAGTATTCACCCTTTGCCCAGAATTTGCAGACATGTACTCTTTACATTTTCTTAATCAACTTCTTGAGATATCACCCTGGGATGCTTTTTAAACAGTATTGAAGAGGTCCCATCTATGTTGGGCACTTATTGGATTATTTTCTTTATTATTTGGTCCAAGTCATAAATTTCCAAAATGTTTTTCTTTTATTATAAAATTTTAGTTTTATAATTAAATAAATGAATATGGTGAAACAATTTTATTCTTGTCTAAAGCTAATTTCAAACATTTAAGCATACGCCTTCAGATCAAACGATTTTTAAGATCACGAGAAACATTTCAGTCAAATGTTTCAAATCTTTTGACTTGTAGTGTGTGTGTGTGTGTGTGTGTGTGTATATATATATATATAGATACTGTACATACATTTCAAAAGCTGTATATACAGTATGTCTCTGTATTTAATTGATTAGGAACATTTCTGACACCTCATATCAAGACTTAATGCCCGTGTTTAATTGACCCTTTTTGGTCATATACATTTTCAAACAAAGTGTCCATCTTGTCATACAAACAAATGGGTGACAGGTGATGAATCAAGTGAATTGTCAAAAATCTATGCACAGTCACATTCTGTTATAAGCTGTAAGTAAACTGTGAGGGAACGTTGTCAACTTGCTGTTACTTTAAAACATTAAAACAACAGTCAGACATGCCAGCAGCACTTGTCAATCATCTGCTGGTTGTCTTCTCTCTTAAACACTCCACTTATGGAGCCATGGCTCCAGTTGACCTTATTTATAGAGTATAAAACCCTTCATTAGACTGAATTCCAGCACTTGTTATAATAAACACAGGCTGTCAGGAAAGTAGCCTTTCAGAGGAGTCAAACAGCCCATGTGTGGCTCTTAAGGCTTCACTTTTACATGGCACGTCTATGTCTGAATTGAAGTGTGTGAGAGAGAGAGAGAGAACATGTGAGGTCAAAGGTCAGCATTTGAAATTCAAACTGGGAGCCATAAGAATTTTTTTTCATATGTCTGTCTGTCTGTCTTTTTTGTAGTTTTTTTTTTTTTTTTTTTTAGAATGAGGTGTTACTTTCTCTAGCTAAGTGAAAAGCTTCCTTATGCCAAGTGTTTTTCTACAACTTAAGAATATTAAACAAGCTGGAGGAGTTTGTGTGTGTGTGTATGTAGAAGGTGTGTTGGAATGAATAGGTGCCCACATATAAGGTTTAAATTGGCCCCTGGCCCATAAACCAGCTTCTTCTGGTTGGAATAACAATTATCTGTGGTTAAGGAGGCACAGTTTGACGTTTGATGGTACTTCAATGTTCAAACTACGCAAGAGTGCCTTGGAGTCACATAAAACAGTATGACATGAAGAGTCCAACATTTTTTTCATTTCCTCAAAACCCATTTGCCATTGAGGCAGCTTCGCTATGCTGGACCCAGACATTTTTGGCAGACTTTGATCACTTTAAGTAAAATCGTTCAACCACAGAAACTGTTGCATTCCAAGGCTGCGCTTCAATAACAATGATGACACCAAAAGATAGACTTTGAGTGAGAGGGATAATTGTTGGAGAAAGCACTTCTTTGAAGTGATATAGAACATTTTGCCATAAATAGTCTTGAGCATCGTGGTCAGCATTAGCATCTTTCATTCTTCTGACTCTGTCTTTCTGTCTTAATCTGCATGCCACCTACAATCATTTAGAGGAGTTCCCATTTTTCATCTTAGACCCTCCCAGAAGAATATTTTATCACTTAGAGGTTGGTCTTTTGTAGCTCAGGTGACTTAATAGAGTTCCCAGCTATGTTTTATTTTAGTACTAAGTTTTTCTCAGATGTTTCTCCTTAAAATTATTAGGAGAAATACAAATAGAAATTATTAAATTGTTGGCATACAGTAAAAGTATTAAGGTATTAAAATTAACATGGATGGCATAGCTCAGATAATTTGGTCTTGGATAATGTGATGAGAAATTTTTTATATCATATTTCAAACTTAAAAATCACATATTGAATTCAAACTTTGGTATCTTGGCAAATATGAGCATAGTTTGTGACATTGTTGAGATCTCTTTCAAAAGACGTTTATTCACATACAGACTAACCAATTAAAAACAGAACAAACAAAACAAATCCATACTGTACAGGCATCAAATTTTAGCTAGCCTCCTATCCAATAATTTGTTTTAAGAAAGTACACGTCTATAAACAAAAGTTCATATTAAAACCATAGTAAGTTTTATGGTTCAATCAATCGTTATAACGTACCATACTGCTTAACCACCAAAGTGCAATGCATCGATGGATACATTAACTTGCTAGTCATGACCGTGTCTCTAAACCATAGTAACTATGTTGCATATCCATTGTTGAAACCATGTTGTTTATACAATATAGAGCTGTTGTTAATGACGTTACGCATGGGGTGGAGTTTTAATTTCTGCGGGGATCAAATGGATATCAAATTACAATAGCTCCTTTCTACATTTAATGTCAGAGAAACAAATGAGATTTTAAGGAGATCTAATTTGTGATTTTCTATTTCCTGTGGGTTCACTGCCATCAGCCATGTTCTTGACTTTTACTCTTTCTCTCTGCTCATCAGCTTCTTGGTTCCACAAGCATGTTCTTAAAGTGATTGAGATATACTTTCAATAGGTGTGTGTTTATTTGTGATTTAAGCAGAAATAGAAACATGTTGTGACCACAAGGCAGTCAGGCCTGGTAGACACCTGTGGATGTCTGTGAGCTGAAATGTCTTACTAATGTTTTGTTTTTTTAACTGTCTGAATTTCACACTTTATAAGTGTGAAATGCATGCTACAAAGTCAGTGATCTACACTGCAAGAATATATTACCATAGCTTTTTAGTTGTCCGTGTGGTCCACACATCACTGGTGTATGGGGAATCATTTAGGGCTGCATTTATACTGTCTCTCTAGTCCCAGAGGAAAGTTTCACCCAAGACACATCCAAGTTTTGTGCATTTTTCATGCCTCCGATTCAACTCTGCATTCTCGCATGCTCTGTCTGCCATCCGTCTGTCTCCCTGTTTGATTTATCCAGCTCCAGGAATGCTGTTCTCACACTACCAGAGTTTGTATTCTTTGCTTTTGCCCTGTGCGACTGTATCAATCATTACCAGAAAAGTACTCAACGTCAGTAACCAAAGTTACTGAAAAGCCGCAAGCATCTTCACCCAAGGCTATACAGTTTCCAGTTGCTCAGTTCGAAGGAATGGTAGACACAACTGCTGATTGAAATGTAAACAACATTTCGTTTTGTCACCATTATGAGCAGGTAATATATGGCATGAACTCACTGCAGTCTAAAGAACACAACTCTTAATACTGTACATTTTTATGAGGCATGCTTGCCTATTATGTTTTATGGATTTTGAATCACATATTTGAACACATATATTATACAAATAGTTAATCCTGAAGATTTTATATCTATTCCTATTTAACCTATTTTCAGTGGCCCCAGAAATGATTTGGACACTTGAGCCACACTAATAAAATGCATTGATGTCATTACATTAGATAAAAAAATATGATTACACCAAGAGGCATCTACAAACAAATGATACTAGAGCTTTTCTCAGAACTCCTTTAACTTTCTAGCCATTTTTGCAGTTATTTTCAACCAACTGGTCCCAAGGTGACGTATGAAATCAATTCTCTTCAAGTTCACACATGTGTCCTAGAAAAAAACAGAATGCTGGAGTAGTTCATCTTATTAAATATAGACAAGTTCCACTAATGTTTGACAAAATGAAAGTGTCCAAATACATTCTGTAAAGTTAAACTTTATATCTTTTATTGCATAATTTAAAAAACAAACCAAAAAATTTGCTTGAAAAGTGTGAACTTTCTTTCAGATAAAGGCCACTTGGTTTAAAGGTTTATAATATAATTCAACAACATTCATACATTTTAAGTGAGTTATAATTGTGGCTTAAATACTTAGAGCTACAGTACATACATTTATACTCAAACTTATACAAATTACACTATTTATTATCCCTGCTATCTTTATGTTTGGAGTTGTCTATTGTGACCACTGTTGTGATTGTTGCTTGTAAGCAATTAAAAATCAGAGTGAGTATTTTTGTCTGTTAATCTATGAATAGCTGTTTTGGGGTAAAATATCTGAGCCAGTTTAATAGGTTATATAACCATCAATAGCGTCCCCTAAGAAATCCTGCCTACTACTTTAAATTGATCCAAGCAGAGTCTACCACAGCCCAATCAGAGAGCTAATTAGAAGGTTAACATGTTGCTGGAGAAAAAGAAAGAGATAACAGGCTTATGGGTGACCGTACATTGCTGTGGTTCAGAATCATAGCAGAAACCCTCCACACTGGCCCCTGAACCCGTCCTCCAAAGACGAGTTGGAATCCTCCAAGTATTGTGCGGGCAGGCTCTTTTCCAAACTGGCTTCCTTCTCCTTAGAAGCTTTTCAAGAGGATGGGAGAATGGATGAATGAATAACATTGATAGCATGCACAGCTTTTTAAAGGCACAGACTGAGAGCATGGCAAAGTGCCTAAACAAACCTTAAAGCATCATGTAATCAAATTCCTTTACTGACGCCTCGAAAACAATGGCTTTCTTTGAGAATAATCAAACTTGCCATGAAAGAGCTGTCATTCCCAATGGCATTGCCATGGTTGAAGGTGTACCGAGGTGATTTCCTCCTTATGTTGAGATTCTTTACATAGAAACTGGAGACTATACACATCTGGCAGAGAGCTGTGTGTTTAAAATAATATTAGATCTGTCTATGATTCTCTCTGCCTGTTTGACAAGAGTGAAATTTTATTTTAAAGGCCTTGTGCTGATATCAGAGGAAGCTCCAGTTCTGGGGGGCTGTGGGAGAGATATTGTGGAGAGTGAGGGTGGATTTCTGTTGACAGCACCATGTGAGAAACTCATCTGTGGCACAGATATAATGGTTTCAAATGTAGGCTTCTGACAGCTAAAGTTCCCATGGAAGTCCTAGAGAGGCCTCAGGGAAGATCTTTGTATTCATAGGAGATCATTGCTTCTTGCATTGCTCTCCTGTTCAAAGGAAGTGCATCAACTGCTGTCAGAATCAATACCATCTTTGCCACACTTTATCAAATAATTTTTAATACAAAAACTAAATATTAATGTATTTAAAAGTATAAGCAGTCCAGCTGAAATGACCAGCATAGCTATAAATATATTGTGTTTTGAATGCTGGTCTCCAGCATGGGATGTTCGTAAGATACTTAACCAGCCAATCTTCCATGATCCACAAGCTTCTCCAGACAGACCATTGCTATTCTGGTCAATCAGCAAGACTAGCACCAAACCAGATAACTAGCCTGGACCAGTATGCAAATGAATGGTAGTCTAAATTGGTATTTTCTCAATTTTAAAAGTCAACATAAGACAGCTTTTGCAACCCATTTTACTTCCATAACCTGACGTGCAAGTGGAATTTGATCCATCGGGAATTGATTGGACTGTGAAAATTGGGCATTACAAAACAGAATGAGCCAGGAGGTTGGAGGGGAGGTGTTGAAAAAAAATTCAATGGCTAAATTTGGACTGTGCTTACCGAAATTCAAAGCACTGCCCCCAGTGACCGAAGCGGGAAGTGTTCTTGAACATATGGGCACAAGTGAGTTCCAGTTTCAGTGGGGAAATATCCACAGAGGAGCACCAAAAGCGATTTGTAAAAATAGTTTTAGCAGTAATTACTGCAATATAGTGAAGAGGAGTTTTTAAATCTACCCCCCAACCCTAAACTCACCTTTCAATGGAGTAAAATGGAGTAAATGGAACCTCCGAGTCATGCTGCTCATTGATGATGCAAAAGCAATTACTTGCTGGATTCAAAGCAGGACGAGAACGAATCGGTTACCTTACGTAACCTCGGTTCTCTCTAGAAGAGGGAACGAGTATTGCGTAAGCTAGCTTACGCTACGGGAAAGATTCATCTTTTCTGAGATATTGAAGCCAAAAAATTATCCTTAATTTTGTATCCATTGTCAACGCAGTGCAGCAACTGCATACCTTGAGCAGGCTAGCTAGCGAGCTCATAGGTTGCTCTGCGGCAACTGCTGCAGCCTATAGACGAACTTGAGTGAACTTGCGTCCAATGACAGGTGCCCGCGCCGTCACTGTATCAAAGCCCGCCAAAATGGGCGTGGCTAGAGTGCATATAAGCGTAATTTCGTAGGCTGGAACCCTGGTTTTCATTGAATGAAGCGAAAATCGCTCGTGGCTCGAGCACGGCCGGCTACGCAATACTCGTTCCCTCTTCTAGAGAGAACCGAGGTTACATAAGGTAACCGATTCGTTCTCTTACGAGAGGTTCTCTCGTATTGCGTAAGCTAGCTTACGCTACGGGAACCCATTGTCAATGCCGTGCGCGCCAAGCATCCACTGCATGAGCCCCGGGGTGGGGGGACCCGGGGAGCCCTTGTGAGTGGGGAATAATATTTGGCCGGCAAGAGTGCGGGCCAGTGTGTGTGTAATACATAAGTACATAGTGGGAAGGAAAAGACAGAGCGGCGGTGCGGTCTGTGTGGAATGTGTCCCATCAGTGCAGCTCACCAGGGGAGCTGTAGCGTGATAAACCGCTAGTAGTTTTTGCCTGCAGGGCGGGCACTTCCAGATTGTAAAATCTGACAAAGGTGGAGGGAAGCCCAGCCCCTGCCACACATATGTCGTGAATGGAAATCCCGCTGGACCATGCCCACGAGGAGGCCATGCCTCTAGTGGAGTGAGCCCTAATGCCTAACGGGCATGGTAGGTCTTTTGACGCGTCTGCGGCAGCAATAGCGTCCACTATCCATCTAGACAGTGTCTGTTTCGAGGCGTGAAACCTTTGGTGCGCCCTCGAGCGAAGCGAAAAGCTGCTCAGAGCGTCTGAAAGAGGCGGAGCGTGCAGTATACAATCTCAGTGCTCTGACTGGGCAAAGGAGATTGGCGTCGCGTTCGCTATCGGATGCTGGCAGCGCCGATAGGGAAATGATTTGTGCTCTGAAAGGAGTACCGATCACCTTGGGGACATAGCCGTGTCTAGGCTTTAAAATGACCTTGGAGTCACTTGGTCCAAACTCAAGACACACAGCGCTGACAGACAGTGTGTGAAGGTCTCCCACACGTTTAACTGATGACAGGGCAGTCAGAAAAACGGTTTTGAGTGAAAGGTATTTCAAATCCACGGATTGAAGCGGTTCGAAAGGGGGGGCTTTCATAGCTTCGAGAACTACGGAAAGATCCCAGATAGGAACCGATGGGGGGCACGGGTGTTCATCCTTCTAGCTCCCCTGAGGAAGCGGATGACCAGCTCGTTTTTTCCCAGTGACTGGCCGTGCAGGGGTTCAGCGAACGCCGCGATGGCCGCCACGTACACTTTGAGCGTGGATGGGGATCTGCCCTTATCCAGCAGCTCTTGTAAAAACACGAGCAGCGACGACACCCCACATGTCCGTGGGTCCAGGTCTCTGTCGGTGCACCATTTTGAAAACACAGACCATTTGGACGCATAGTCTTCTCATGGAAGGGGCTCTAGCGTGTATGATAGTGTTTATTACTCCTTCTGGCAAAGCGACGGGTAGTCGTTGATCACCCACGCATGCAGCGCCCAGCGCTCTCGTGCCGCGAGCTTGAGAGAGGAGATCTGCTCTCACTGGGATGGGCCACGGGGCTGTCAGTGACAGCTGCGTAAGCTCCGGGAACCATGTCTGATTCTCCCAGCACGGGGCTATGAGGAGAACCGAGTGACGCGTTTCCCTGATCCTCTGCATTACCTGTGGCAATAGCGAGATGGGAGGGAAGGCGTAAAGCGGGCGGTTGGGCCAGTCCTGGGCCAGCGTGTCCTCGCTTTTTGAGAAAAATACTGGGCAGTGAGAGTTCTCTTCTGACGCAAAGAGGTCTATCTCTGCTCTGCCGAATATGCTCCATAACTTCTGGACTGTTTGAGCATGCAGGGACCATTCCCCTGGGGAAATATTGTCTCTGGACAGTCTGTCTGGGCCGTCGTTCAGGTGGCCTGGCACGTGGCGCGCCCTCAGCGAGCGCAGGTGGTACTGGGACCAACTCAGTATGCGTTTTGTCAGATGGAAGAGGTTCCTGGATCTGACACCGCCCTGGCGGTTTAGATAGGATAACACAGATCTGTTGTCCGAGCGGACCAGGGCGTGGTGGCCCTGAATGACCGGGAGGAAGCGCCGCGCGCGTACTCGACCGCTATCATTTCCAGACAATTTATGTGAAGGAGGTTTTCCTGAACTGACCATAGGCCAAAAACCGGAGAGCCCTCGCAGACCGCGCCCCAACCCGTGTTGGACGCGTCTGTCGAGATGACTTTTCGGCGAGATACAGCTCCCATCGTCACTCCCGCTGATACCATTCGGCCGCTGCCCAGGGCTGCAGAGCTGAGATACAGGTCTGAGTCACTCTGATCGGCTGGCGGCCCGTGGCCCAAGCCCGGCGAGACGCGCGGGTGTTTAGCCAACGCTGAAGCGGGCGCATGCACAGTAAACCCAGCTGAAGTACTGCTGCGGCTGAGGCCATGTAACCTAGCATTCTCTGAAATTTTTTCAGAGGCGTGAGGCTGTTCATCTGAAAGGACGCGGCTAGTCGCTGAACACGGCGCGCGCGCTGTGTAGATAAGCGAGCCATCATCGTCATGGAGTCTAGTTCTATTCCAAGGAAGGAAATTGCCTGACTGGGCTGTAGTGAGCTCTTGGTCCAATTGACTGCAAGACCCAAACTATTCAGATGACTGAGGAGAACTGTCCTGTGAGACAGAAGCTCCGTATGTGACTGTGCCAAAATCAGCCAATCGTCCAAATAGTTCAGAACTCAGAACTGACTCCGCAGGGGTGCGAGCGCCGCATCCATGCACTTCGTGAAAGTACGGGGTGCTAAAGACAGGCCGAACGGAAGGACGGTGTATAGATAAACCTGGCCGTCGAAGGCGAATCTCAAGAATGGCCTGTGAGGGGGATTTATCTGAATCTGAAAGTAGGCATCTTTCAGATCGAGAGAAATAAACCAGTCCCCCTGGCGCACAACGCGAGGAGTTTCCTGATTGTAAGCATTTTGAACGGTCTTTTTGCGAAAACCCTGAGATCTAATATTGGTCTGAGGCCGCCGTCTTTCTTGGGGACAAGAAAATAACGGCTGTAAAACCCCGACTCGCTCAGAGAAGGTGGCACTCTCTCTATGGCCCTTTTGCACAGAAGGTTTGCTATTTCTGAACGAAGCATGCAGGCTGCTTCCGTGTTCACAGTAGTTTCGAGCCGCGCTCTGAAGCGGGGAGGGCGGCGATCGAACTGTAGCAAATAGCCGTTTTATTGTGCTTAACACCCATTTGGATATCCCTGGGATAGATTTCCATGCTTTGAAGCGTAACGCTAGAGGGTGAATGGCCAAGTCGCCCTAATTGCCGCACACAGCGAGAATGTGTGAGCGCGCTTACTGTGCTTATGCATGACTGCTCGCAGACAGCAGGGACAGGCTGTTCTGTGAGTGACTTCCCAATTGAGGTGAATGGGGAAAGAGTCACATCTGTGAAGTGATGCGCGAGCATAGTCACGGGCATGGGACTTACATACAGAGAGGTGTTTGCTGGCCGTGTGACAGAGCGGGCAGAGAAGGGGCGCGCGCACGGATTCGGTGGGCGCGTTTATTGACTCTAACACTCGAGCTGGCTGTGCCTGCTTTATGTGAGTGGGCTCTGATAGGGACACGGGAAGTGTAATGCTTGTGTGTAGGGGTGAACACTGGATTGTGGGCACATTTTCTACACATAAGGCATGTTTGCTTTTCACAAGATTTCTTTGGGTCGCCGTGAAAACGGCATTTGAGTGCAGGCAAGCAGGCAGTATCACCGGCTTGTTGGCTGCTGAATCCACCACTGCAGTAGCCTGAGAGAAGGGGACTGACAGGGGGCGAAGCTTTGACGGTGGTCCGGCCTCGGCGGGACTGAGCCGTCGTTTCCTTAACAAAGCTAGGAGGACTTCGGTTGCTCAGGTTTCAACGCAATCTTAGGCCGAGGCCCGCGGGGGGGCGGCGGTCTGCGGCGGCTGTCTGAGCGCGTTCTAGGGCGGCCGCCCTGTCGACGCAGAGAAGTCTGGCTTTGCTGAGCTGGGCGCTGTGAAGAGGCTCGTGCAGGAGGCTGGTCACGTGGGTGGCCTGCAGAGGAGCTAGCGCGACGAGGCAGGAAGAGATTCATGGCTTGGGTGGCTTTCTGGACTTCCGAGAAACGGTCAACAATGCCACTCACCGCGGAACCGAAGAGACCGGACGGAGAGAGCGGCGCGTTGAGGAACGTGGAGCGTTCAGCTTCTCCCATGTCGGCTAGCGTTAGCCATAGGTGTCTCTCGGTCACAGTCAGCGCGGCCATGCACTTTCCTAGGGCTTGAGCTGCAGCTTTGGTGGCGCGAAGGGCGAGATCCGTTGCGCTCCTTAGATCTGAAACAGCCTCTGGATGCCTGCCTTTCTCATCCCACTCTCGAAGAAGGTCCACTTGGAGGATCTGTAAAATGGCCATGGAATGCAGAGCAGATGCGGCTTGGCCGGCGGCGGCATAGGCGCGGCCAACACAGGCGGAAGTAGTTCTGCAGGCCTTAGACGGGAGCACTGGCTTAGACCGCCATCTCGCGGAGGGCGGGCAAAGGTGTGCTGCTACTGAATCCTCGACCGGGGGGATGGAAGAGTAGCCCCTCTCGGTGGCGCCGTCCACCGAAGCAAGAGAGGTGGAGACATGGGATCGGTTCCTGGTCGAGAGAGGCGTGTTCCACGATTTAGAGAGCTCGGCGTGGAGTTCCGGCAGGAAGGGAGCCGCGGGCGGCGACGGCTCTGAAGAAATCAGCCGTCGAGTCTGTTGGGAGCCTGCTCAGAGGGCGGTGACCACTCGAGCCCGAGGCAGTCGACGGCCTGTGTGAGGAGGCGCGTTAGTTCTTCCTTGACTCCGGCGCGGGTCCTGCTGGATTCCTGGGCCGAGGAGGAGGCTTGGGAGCCTGACCACTCCTCGCTGTCCGAAGCCATGATGGAACAGCAGCCCTTATCCTCCGCCTCGTCATCCGAGATGGCAACAGTGCGGCCGCTCGGCGGCAACTGTGCATCCCGGGGGGGCGGGGAGGGTGAAAGCGAGGCTCGAGGGAGAGGCTCCGGCGAGGTAGTCGCTTCTAACACCGGTTCCGGCAGCCTTTGGGAGCGGCACTTCTTTCTGCGCGGCGAAACGAAAGGTGGCGCGGCGGCTTCGGTTTTGAGTGCTTCGAGTCGAGGCCGCGGGGTCGACATCGGAAGCTCCTCGCAGAGGTCGCATCCGCCGTCAGCGAGGGCGAGCTCTGCATGTTCCAGTCCCAGGCAGAGAGCGCATATGAGGTGGCGGTCTCCGGCGCTGGGAGGGGTGCGGCATGAGGCGCAGGTGGTGCGAGGCATCTTTAAAAAGACGCTCGTTGCTCTTTTTGTGAAGTTCCTGAGGAACTAGCTTGCTCTAAAAAAGGATACGTCGCCGGATGGCGTAGCTCGCAGGACGGCTGAAGGTGGCGAAGACGGCCGGCTTCTTCGAGCGCTGTCCAAGCTTGCTAGATGCCCCTCGAACGGCGACGCGGCTTCCGCAGTTCAGAGATGTGAAGAGCTTCGCTGAATAGATGAAAATCAGGGTTCTAGCCTACGAACTTACGCTTATATGCACTCTAGCCACGCCTATTTTGGCAGGCTTTGATACAGTGACGGCGCGGGCGCCTGTCATTGGACGCAAGTTCACTCAAGTTCGTCTATAGGCTGCAGCAGTTGCCGCAGAGCAACCTATGAGCTCGCTAGCTAGCCCGCTCAAGGTATGCAGTTGCTGCACTGCGTTGACAATGGATACAAAATTAAAGGATAATTTTTTTGGCTTCAATATCTCAGAAAAGATTAATCTTTCCCGTAGCGTAAGCTAGCTTACGCAATACGAGAGAACCTCTCGTAAGAGAACCCAGGTTTTTCAGTGCTACTTAAGTCTAGTTAATAATTATTGGTGGATGATTACTAAAGGATGTGGCTAATGTGCAGATATTTTTCTGCATGGGTGGGCCTGAACCTCAAGGCAATCTCGGCCTCACAGCTGCTGTAAATGACAACAGGGAATAAAACAAAATGTGGTTAAACTTTAGTTAAACATCACCATGGAGGACTACTCATTCAACACAAGTGTCATGTTTAATACCTGTCATATATCAAGAGGTGAGCAGGCAAATAAAATAGGAGGAGTACCATATGGGTTAGCGGGGAGAGGTGGAGGTTTTCAGTTATTGTGAGGTTTTTTAAAAGCTTTCTCTCACCTGCTCTGCTGCTCAACTATGGGTCTGGACATCGTAAAATGTATACCATTACAGTGCGTTTGTACAGTTCTTTGGGCGCATCAAAAATTCTGTTAAAATTATTTATTACTATCTGACTTTTGACCAGAAAAAGATGAAAGCAAAATGGGCAACTGATTGGAGACAGAATATAGAAAGGACATGTTACCCACAGTATGTACAGAAATGGTGCAATATGTTGGTAAAGGCATTGCATTAAATATTTTATCTTGAGATTATGTAAGTGGCAATAAAAACACTAAATATTTAATCAACATCTTTTCAGAACCTACCTAAAGTAAATTCATTTTTTCCCCAGCATGTTTTCAGAATGTTGCTTCACAGTGTCGTCATGGGCTTTTTTTTGCAACTGAACTTGGCATCAAGGTATTACCATGCAATTTGTATAGTACAAAAAGAGCAGCTTGGCCATTTTGATAAGAATGGCATTTGTGTTTCATGGGAAAAAACTTGTGGGACACAACTCACCACGTGCCCCATCGAGAGCGATAGCCGCTTAACAGCGACCATGAGGAAGGTAACCCACGTGACTATACCTGTAACACCTTAGACTTTTGCTCTAGCGGCCACCAGAGGTCACGAGTTGTTTAGACTTTTAATTTGTAGTTCTGTGAATTCTTTATCTTGTCATGTGATATCCTGTTTGCATCATGTTCATGTGTCTTGTTCTCATTGCTTTATTGCCTTGTTATCTTGTTATTAGTTAAGTCTTTTCATTGGAAGTCTTTGTCAGGTGTTTCCCTTGTCAGTATATTTAAGCCCCCTTGTTTGCATTAGTCCGTTGTCCAGTATTGTTGGATGTAACTCTGTTTCCTTGTCCAGTCTAGCTGGTTCTAGTCAAGTAGACAAGTCTAGTCATTTATGTTTGTTTTGTTCTGTTACCAGCACTGTAAAAATATTGCTCTTGGGTTCACACTTCAGCTACTTCGTCTACATCTGTTCCTGTCTTCAGCCTGCCAAAATGTTACACTACCCACCCTAGCAACCGGGCAAACTGGTTGCTTTGAGAGCCTGGCTGGAGTCACTCAGCACACTACGGATTCAAACTTGTGACTCCAGGGTTGTAGTCAAAACTCATAAAAGTTTTAAATGACATGAGGTTGGATATATAATGACAGATGTTTAGTTTAAAGCAAATTATCTGTGAAAGGTGTGACTCAATTTGACAGTTCACAATCTGAATGTGCGATTTCTGCCACAGTATTTTAGACCAAAACTTTTTAGCTATACAATAATCATGCAGATCAATATTAAAACAGATCAATATTTAAGTCTCCACTTTTCTTTCATTTTCACATTCTTCTTCTGTTTTTGGGGGATTCGCATTCTTTCGTGCATATCGCCACCTACAGGTCTGGGCTGGCCAAAGGTGGAGATTGATGGTAAAAGTATTTAAAGGTGCACTCAGTATTATTTTCCATTATTAAACAAGTTTAACTCCTAAAGACATGAATTGCAACTTTGTAATATATGTAGGAATCACGACCACACAAATTAAAATGAAGACTCATTTTAATCAGTCATAATCAGTCATATCAATAACGTTTTAAAAGCTGTTTTAGAATCACATGACCAGCCGAATACTACTCTCTTAATCTCAGTTACCGTGCTGTTATTTGACACTTTCACTCATCGATTAAAGTAAACATGGCTGACTGTGAATACTACATTTCTAAAATGGCATCTGAAAACTTTTGATTTTAATTATGCTGCATCCAAGCCGCTAGGTTTCAGAGTAAGTCTAAGATGACTAAACACAAAAGTTGCAGAGTGCACCTTTAAATATTGATTTGTTTCTCACCCACACCTATCATATAGCTCAGAAGATACTATTTGAATTTAAACACTGGACTCTTTTGGATTACTTTTATGCTGGCTTTATGTGATTTTTGGTGATAAAGTTTTTTGGCCACCAGTCACTTGAATTGTATGGACCTAGAGAGCTATTCTTAATAAAATCTTAATTTGTTTTCAACAAAATAAATAAATTCATACACATCTGGGATAGTATAAGGGTGAGTAAATAATGAGGAACTATCCCTTTAAGAATAAAAATTGTGTAAGATCTAAACAATTTTTGTTTTTTAGATTTTTACTTAAAACAAGAAAGAACATTTTGGCAATTGGGAAAATACAAATAAACTTAATTCAAGATACGCTCTCTAGAAACAATGTCTCTGACAACTTTGTTTCAAGTAAATTGAGCTTGTTTTAAATTTTTACTTTCTACAAAAATACTACTTAAGAAAATTATTTTGACAGTCAATGACCTCTGAGCTAACAAATATTGGACATCTCAGCTATCAATCCTCTTTTGTTCTCTTGCTAAACCAGCTTCTTCAGATTCAACCCAAACCTCAACACTCCCTCATTCTCTGCCTTTTCCATTTCCCCTTTCTTCTGTAATAATTTTAATGCTTAATTGTTAATAATGTAGCTCTAGTGTGCAGGCTAACAATAAGCCCTCTTCTAATTTTGGCAAAATTGCCTATTCCTCTTCTGTAAACACATAATGCGCACTAAAAAGATACAAGGCGTCCTCTTGGAGCACACTGGAGGCCCAAATTTCTAATTAATCAAAACACTTGGTAAGCCATGTTCTCCTTGGACTTGTATGCAGACACTCAATACACAATCATATGCATGCACACATACAGACACGCACACACACGCACGCACGCACGCACGCACGCACACACACACACACACACACACATGTTGTGTTTCCATGTTTTATGGGGACTTTCCATAGACATAATGGTTTTTATACTGTACAAACTATATATTCTATCCCCTAAACCTAACCCTACCCCTAAACCTAACCCTCACAGAAAACTTTCTGCATTTTTACATTTTCAAAAAACATAATTTAGTATGATTTATAAGATGTTTTCCTCATGGGGACCGACAAAATGTCCCCACAAGGTCAAAAATTTCGGGTTTTACTATCCTTATGGGGACATTTGGTCCCCACAAAGTGATAAATACACGCTCACACATACACACACACACACACACACACACACACAAACTAACTGCATTACTCCCAAAAACAATAAAGAGATGGCCATTATAAAAGATGCTTTTTTGAAACAAATTACAATTACACAGTGCAGGAAATGCTGTGCAGTTCATTAAGTGGTGATTGATTATTATAGCACTGGGTGGCATATGCTAAATGGGCAGATGATTATCATCTGAAAAATTAAACACCTCTTGTCCTTGAAACAGTTAACCTCCCCATGGTTATATCTGTTTAAATCCTCTTGGGTGATAAAGCCTGTTTATTCTCTGTCATTATAGACCTCAGAGGCTGAGGAATGGACAAAGCGATTTAAATGCCTGAAAAGTTTTTTCTTGCACACACACATGCACACACACTCATTTTGAAACTTACTAGAATATTTGTAATAAGTTGATGCCCAAAAAGGCTGTCTATGTAGGCAGCTTGCTATGTTATGAGAAACCTATATATTTTGGCTGTTTTATTATAGAAGTTTAATCTTTTTTGTAAAAAATTAAAAACATTTAATGATTATTTACTTGTCTTTCCAACATGCTGTAGAAATCTTTTAAATTATGTTACTTCCTGGATGTCGCAACTTAATATATATTTATATTTGGTCTATACAACATCACTTCATTCATATGGCTGAGCCTTCTTAAAAATCTCTCTTTGTATTTTGGAGAGGGGTTGAAGGCTTTGTTGGTGCTATTTGTTCTGCTTGTGAAGAGGATGACCTTAGATTAATCAGAGTGCTACTTGTCTGCTTAATGTTAATGATTTATTGTCGACTTGCCCTTCAGCTGACTGTAACTGACAGACAGATTTTGACAGGAAATTGCTTTTAGCTGACTGTCTTTCCTGTGTCCTCTCTGCATTTGACCATCATTTTTCATTCTGTCCCCTCTGCAAATGAAAGTGGAAGACAAAGAGAGAAGGAAGCAAAGGAACATTTTCCAAAAAATATGAAAAAGAGAAAAAAAAAGCTCCAACTGGTGCTTGGAACACCCAAGAGGAAGCAGAAATCACCTCTAAAACCGCATGTACGAGACAAAGTTGTTTTTATTATTGGATGGCAGGACATTGATGTTGCTTCTCTTAAAATACTGTATATATAAATGGAATACAGTACTGTAGTCTATGGAGAAAATTTGCTTTCCTAAGAGATGGTTGGACCATTTAATATTTTTCCATCACTGATAATGATCGCCTCATAGTGATGTGTTGTGGTGATTACTGTTTGGTGGTCCTCAAGCTGGATGGGGTGGGTATGTGTCACTAACCAAGTTGACACAGTGAACTAAATAATCCGGAGGAGAAATGATGATAAGACTAATATTTAGCATAACAAACAAAATCCATTTGCCTGGATATTCTCAGACACAAACTGTCACTAATCATAAGTCTGACAATGTTCAAAGTACACTGTGTCAAATTATTTTGCATGCCCTCAAACTAATGAACTCTTCCCAGAAACTCCCAGTCGGTTATCTCTCAAAGCAACACATATTGTGGAATTCATCCCTTAAAAACATGCAACATGTTCTCCAGCGTGACCCTCCAGATGCAGCTTCTATAGCTCATACTTGGCTATTGCTGAAACTGGCAGATACCATCACAAATATTAACAACTTAGGGATGTTTTTGCATCTATCTATGCTGTTTTCCATTGTTTTCTATGTACACATGAACTAAATAGACATGTTTGACTGTTGGTCAGAGTCTCAAGCAGGAGCAATGCATTTTTAGATGTCATGTCAAGCTAAAATTAAGATCAACTTTTAAAACAGAAAACTTTTTTCAAATGAAATGAAAATTATACCCCCAACATATGTCACAATGACAAAATTGTACCCCTATAAATAAATAAACGATACAAAAATTGTAATGCCCATTGCGTTCGTCAGTTCTTGTTGAAAAGAACACACGTGCCGGATGCGAAAAAAAAAGCACTTGCCGGATGCGTTGCAAACTGATGCCAGAGGGCGCCTTTCACACACTTTTATTCTCTTGCCTTTAATTCTTTTTGATTTTTTTTTCTTCTTTTTTTTTAATGTATTTAAGGAGTCCTGTACTCATTTTTATGAATTTGTCAAGGCATATTGTTTTTGCCTTTCCTGTTTTAACCTGTGACGCACTTTGGGTCAACTGTTGTTCGGTTAAATGTGCTATACAAATAAAATGACTTGACTTGACTTGATCTGTAGATTGACACACTGGGCTCTTGCGCAAGCGTCAGTCTTTGATGCCTTGGGAGTGAGAACGTGTTGTCATTCTGAATGGCCCCTTATGCCTCCTACACATTTCACAACTTTCAAAGACGTCGGAACGTGGTACCATTCATATTAAACAACTGTCTGTCTTGTCATGGAAGTCAGAGCGTTTTCAAATGACACAACAAATCTGCAACAGGGGTGAACACATTACAAGACATTTCACTAATGACGAATCCCCGACAACTCTGCCTAGACTCCAAATTACGTTTCATAACAGAGTACACGCAAGAAGTAATACGAGATACGAAAACAAATGCACGATCATATGTTATGCATTTCAGAATATGATGTGTATGTTTTTAATTGCCTCAAGGCATCATATATTTTATTGGTTACAATATGAAAAAGTACCTCTGACTGAAAAATCTACCTATTTGCTTACCTGACTGTCCAAGAGAATTGGCAATTTCTCTCCAATTCAATTTCAATTTCAATTTCAAAACACTTTATTTGTCCCCAAGGGGCAATTAATAAGGCCACATAGAGTAACGTAAACATTATACATTATAACATCCTACATTAAATAAATAACACAGTGTACATGAAATACATATTAATGAATACCTAATATATATAATTAAAAAATAATTAAATCAAGACATAATAAACAAGAGGGCTAGAGACAGTTGAGAATTTAAAAGCTGCACCGATTTAAGAACAAAGGTTGCCTTCCTCCTTTGTGTCCTACAACATGGACAACAAAGCCGTCGCCGTGAAGGAAGCCACTCAAAAACAGAGAACATTACATGTGATGTGTCTCGCAAGATCCTTCCAGCCAACCTCAGCGTTTGCTGTTCACTTATAATAGAAAGAGCCCTAATAGGGAGTCCAATAATTTTTGAGCAGACTTTAACTGTGCGCTCCAGACTATTTCTATTTTGGAGGCTTATAGAATGAAACCAGCAGACGATGGAAAATGTAATAACACTTTCAATGTAGGAGTAGTAGAACATAGTGAGCAAGTTCTTACTAACTCCAAAGGAATTGAGCTTCCTTAAAAGATACTGCTGCTGCTGGCATTTCTTCAGTATCTCCTCTGTATTGGAAGTAAATTTGAACAGATTGTCAAAAATTGTCCCAAGGTACTTGTACTCCTTGACAATCTCTATAGGCTTCCCGTGAATAACAGTAGATGCTGCCATAGCCACCTGCCTCTGCTTATTAGAAAAGGTTACTACCATCTCTTTAGTCTTATTCAAGTTAAGCTCCAAACAGGAAATGTCACACCACTCAACAAATTCCTGAAGGGCTGGGCCATGATGCTGTGAAGGGCCTGAAAGCAGAGACAGTAAAACGGTATCATCGGCAAACTTAATCAGATGACAATTAGGTTGAGTAGATCTACATTCGTCGGTATACATAATGAAGAGCAGAGGTGAAAGGACACATCCCTGGGGAGAGCCAGTTGAAGTATATAGGAGGTCAGAAAAGATATTATTGACCAGCACTCTCTGAGACCTATTGGTTAAAAAATCAACTCTTCTCTTTGTCCACCCAGTTGTGGTACAGTTCAGATGAAACATCAAATAGGCACTGGTGCTCCAGCCAATGTTCCTCTAATTTTTCCTCCATTTCTTTGGTCCAATTAGAGTTTCTTGATACCGCAGCCATGCTAGTTGATATTCAGTTGCAGGTACATCAGGACTCCTCCCACTGAAACTTCCCATGCCCCGTTTCATGCTCTCTCATTGACTGTTGGTCAACGCTGCACTTGTATTCAGTCAAAACATATTTCACATTGATTTGGAATCGCAGACAGGTCCAGATATTTAACATTCTAGATATCTCACTAACATCAGGCGACATGTCGGCGCTTCTCTCAAATCGCATCTTTGATAATTCATACATTGCGATCGTCACTCACGGGAGCGAGCTCCGATGGGCCTACGATTTCAGGCTTTTTTCTGCAAAAATCATGTAGTGTACACTTGGCATTAGTGATGCAGCATCATAATAGTGATTGAAAATAATTTTATCTGCTCCTTTTAAAGTTAGAAGGAATCTTTACGCCATTCTCCAAGGTTCAGGAGCATGCCTGAAAAGCCAAATGAGAGATTCCTTGTCAATTTTCAAAGTATCGAAACTCCAGTGTTGCTCCAAGATACACAGCAGAGAAGTAGTTTTTCACAAAGCTGATGGAAATTTGAGACTAACTGCAGAGATTCCATTTTGAAATTAAGTGCTGGTACTGGCTGGAGTTCCTCACGTACATTTTAGTGTTCTCTCTTTATTCAGTCTCGGCTCATTACAATTGCAAATGTCTTTTTCCAGAATCTCTACAGTACATAATGATTTACTACAGTACGTAATACTAAAATGCCTGTCCCCCATTAATTCACCCCTTTCCACCAAGTATCCAGTGTATATCTTTTGTGCATTGTTTAATTTTATGTTTCACATTTGCCTAGAAAAAATGAAAAAGTCAAAAATTGGGCTGAAATATACTTTGCTGCAATTACCGCTGTGCTATTGCTCACAAGGGTTGCTCTTTTAGAGCTCTGAAGACTTAATAGAATTGTCAGTTATTAAATTTAAAGGGGTCATGACACAGTATCATCCTGCACTGAGGCACACATTGCCGGAAACGCATCAAAATAGTCAGAGACGTCCATCTAGTGCATGTTTACAGTACATACATCAACAATTAAAAATAGCATAGATGGGTGAATGAATGCGTCCATGAACGTGTTTGCATTCAAAACAGCAAGACACAGTGCAGCTGAATGAAAAAGAATGATGTCCTTTTAATAGTTGTAACTTGTCACTGCATCTTTTAAAAGCAGTGCGAGAGACATGATAATGGTCAAAGATATCTGTCTAGTGCATGTTTATATACAAAAAAGAATTCAAAATAGTCCAGATGGTTCCCCTTTAGTGTTCAGGAATAGTTAGGCCACACTAGGCCTGTTTGTCCTGCTCTCTTTCTTTTTTCACGAAATGAGTAGCTGATTTAAAATAGGCATTGATGCTGTTGCTGAGCCTCTTAGTAATGTAGGTAAGATTTGGAAGTAGAGAACAAGGCATTTTTGCAGCTTGGTTTCAATAAATGCTTTATTGCATTTGGGATATTGTTTTGAGATCTGAAATTTACGGTATGCTTAAAATATCAAGGAAAATTGTATTTCTCATGACTTGACCACTTTAACTTTTAAATAAATGGATTTGTACTTGATGTTTAGGTGTCTTAGACTTTTCTTCTAAAATTCCATTGGAGAAATAAAAATACACAAATAATACAATTGTTGACATTTAGATGTACATAATGTGGATAGATAATTTGAGTCTGTTGAATGACAAAAAAATGTATATATATAAATATATATAAAAACTTGGGTTCGCTGTCCTTTTCTGCATAATGTGGTGGCTCATTTTAGATCATCGCAGCCCATTCAGCACGTTTCACGGCTGACCCACCGGCCCGCTAGGTTTTCCCGATGGCCATTCCGCCCCTGATCACCCCAAAGTGGATCGGCCCACCGGGAAAATGCCCGGTATGCAAGATTACCAGTCCAGCCCTGGTACTGTTTAAAAAGCATCCCAGTGTGATACCTCAAGAAGCTGGATTAGAAAATGTCAAGAGTACATGTCTGCAAACTCTAGGCAAAGGGTGACTGCTTTGAAGATGCTAACTTATAACACAGTTTTGATATATTTTGGATTTTGTTTAGTCACAACATAATTCCGATAGTTCCATTTATGTTATTCCATAGTTTTGATGACTTTACTATTATTCTAAAATGTGAAGAAAAAAAAATATAAAAAAAGAATGAGTAAGTGTTTCAAAACTTTTGACCAGTAGTGTATATTTATGGAACACAAATTTATTTAAACATCCCAGAACATCTAACTACTACTGCGTTTTTCAAACAACACTTCATCACATTGTCATTCATGGACAGTGTCCTGGTGTGTTAAAAATATCATTACAGCTAATAACCTTCATTTCCGTAGCAGGATTTATTATTTATTTGGGTGTTTATTCATAGCTTATTCTATTTTTACAGGTTGATAATTGGAACTAATTGGGCAATTTCTGTGATTTTGTTCAGGTGAAAGACTTCTGCCAGTGCACAGCTGGGAATACAAACACTCAGACAGACTTTTGAGGGACCTTTGAATAAGTTTATATAAGCTGCCAGCATGTCACTGTTGATGACTGAGAAATTGGTTGTGAAACTAGAAGAAGAATTTTTGTAAAATATGAGAAAAATTTGCTCTAGTTTGGTGTGGCTTGAAGAATTTCCACTTGGCCTGATTGCAATGTTGTGAAACGCATTTGAACAAAATGGACTGCCATGCATGCTACAAGTTCTGGAGATGAATGTAATTTAATTACTGATGAACTGAAACAAAGAACTTTGTGGTGAAACTGGTATTTCTTTCCATCCCTAGCCATAAGCTATGGATAGAATGGCCCATTTGAGGTCTGGCAGAGGCTTCCTGTCCAGTCTGACACACAGCTGTAAAAAAAGAAAATGTTACTTAACTATTAACAATTGATATTCTCTAAAATCACTGATACACTGAATCGTATTTTGTGGTGCTCTGTCACTTTCACCTCATGTGTCAACTCACTTACACCCTGGTTCGTTGCATCGCAATGCAACGCTCTAACAGTTGAGCTACCACACATTTCCATCGTGCACAAACACACGCCATTGGCAGTGTTGTATGTGTTGTTGTTCATGTCTTTTACTTTGATAAATTTGTTCCATGCCATGTTTGTTCCTGTTTCCTTGTCATGTGATCTTGACATGTGTTTCCCATGTTCTTGCATAAAGAACATGGGGAAGGTATAAATTCTGATTGGATAAACTTTTAGTTTTTTGCTATTCCTTTGTAGATTAATTAGGAGTGGAAAGCAATTGAAAATACATAAAAAAGGCAAAAAGGTAAATGAGAATGAAAGGATAAAAAAAAATGTATTTATTAGGCATATTATGCCAGCAGAGAAGGCTTTGTTGGCCCTGAGAAATTGCCAATGTGGTTATGTAATGCACATATATGCAAGAACCCATGCACACCAAAACAAATTCTGCAAGGTGCCTAGTCAAAAAAGAAGCAAAATCTAAATTGGAAAAAGCTTGCGCACTTGCTCACTGCTCCAACATTTTAATCTAAACCATTTGGTTAACGTTATGACTCATGCGAGTCTTCCTCAGAACAATACAAGAGACTGCGTTGTCAATTTAATACAAAAATCCCATGGTTCCCACAGGTTCTCGCAATTTGATGTTGATGACTCCACCCAATCAAAACTCTCAGGGTGGTTGTAGACGATACAAAGACTTGTATAAACATGTTATCATAAACAAATAAATGCATCACAATAAACAATATACATGTGCAATACACTTGCATTATACATTCACATATACTTCAGTCCCCATATTATATACAAATATACATCCCCTATATATATGCACATATATCTACAGTTCTAAAATACATATCTCATAATTTAATCTTCAAAATTGTGAAAATATATTAAAAACAAAACCATTTGAAGATAATGTCCGTAAAGAATAAATCCAAAAATGTCTCTACGGAGATGTTGGTTTTCTATATCAACTATTCTGTGTGATGCTGACTCTCTCTATGCTCCAATATCTTCTTCCATCTTGCCATCTTCTTTGAAGATAAAAATATCTAAGAAATGTATTAGTTCATGATTAAATTCCAAAGTAAACTTCAAATACTCACTACTGTCATTTAGGTAATTATAGAAATCAGTTAACTGTATCAATTGTATTAAATTGCATCAGTATACAGATGCAAAACTTTAATACAATGTAAAAAAAAAAAAAAAAAATGCCAGAATAGATTACCTGCTTTTCAAATAAACCAACATATAAATTGGCAAAATTAGGAGCCATGGTTGAACCCATGACTGAACCAGATATTTGAAGGAAATATTGATTGCTGTACATAAAGTAATTGAACTATCTCTGCCAGTGAACACGAAGGTAAGGCTTCCCTTCT
This sequence comes from Xyrauchen texanus, assembly GCF_025860055.1. Lineage (NCBI taxonomy): Eukaryota > Metazoa > Chordata > Actinopteri > Cypriniformes > Catostomidae > Xyrauchen > Xyrauchen texanus. The sequence goes on along the minus strand of NC_068308.1, from coordinate 32,438,492 downwards.
CTTACATTGAAGAAAATATACTAATGCCTCTAAACCCAATATATGTGGTATATTAGTGTATAAGCTTTCTATGTCCAAATTGGCCAGTACATAATGTCTCTATGGATTCCAAAGAACCATGTAATAGAAGCACATCACCAGTGTCACGTGTATATGAAGGCAAATCATGTACTCAAGGCTTTAAGAAAAAAATAAAACATTTTAGAAATATTTTCATTTAACAATCCAATAAAGGATATTAATGATTTATGTATGTTCGGTAACATATAAATTACAGTTTTTTCAGGTATATTGATTATTTTTTTATTATATGGGCAGGTAATGAACAAAAACTATTTTTTTTTATTTCAATAATTACCTAAATGACAGTAGTGAGTATTTGAAGTTTACTTGGGAATTTAATCATGAAAAAATTGGATAGTTTCCACCAGGGCTGGACTGGTAATCTGGCATACTGGGCATTTTACCAGTGGGGCGACGCAATTTAGGGTCGATCCGGGGCGGACTGGCCATCGGGAGAAGTGAGCGGGCCGGTGGGTCGGCCACGAAATGTTCTGTGATAAGCTAAAATGTGCCGCCACGTTATGCAGAACGGACCACAAAATGGCGCAGCAATATGCAGAAAAGGACAGCGAACCTGTGCTCAATGCAATTTACACACAAATGTCAATTATTTTTACCATCCTAGTACTGGCAAAAAAAATTGACATCAAGGGTGTGATTAGTTGTAATACAAATAATGTTACTTATTTTCTGAAATGTCCATGTGGTTCGGGATATACCTTTATAGAAGGTATAGAAGACCTTTGAAGTATAGGAGAACATTGTAGCAATATATGCGCTGGTAATGTTAACAGCCCAGTGGCGATGCATTTTCAGAAACGTAAACACCCTGTTTCTAGACTTAGAAGGTTCGAGTTGCCAAATGTCAGCCTCAAAACCTTAATGACTTGGAGAATATCTGCAAAGAGGAGTGGGACAAAACTGTGTGCAAACCTGGTGGCCAACTACAAGAAATGTCTGACCTCTGTGATTGCCAACAAGGGTTTTGTCACCAAGTATTAAGTCATGTTTTGCAGAGGGGTCGAATAATTATTTCCCGCATTAAAATTCAATTCAATTTATAACATTTTTGACATGCGTTTTTCTGGATTTTTTTTGTTGTAATTCTGTCTCTCACTGTTCAAATTTACGTACCACAAGACAACATCCCACGGAGAGGAGGTGATATAGAAAACCAACTTCTCCGTAGAGATGCTTTTTGGATTTACTCTTTACGGACACTATCTTCAAATGGTCTAAATTACCAAATATTTTCAAAATTATTGAAAATAATTAATTTGAAAATAAAGAAAATAAATGAGGAGATCTGTATTGTAGAACTGTACGTATACAGTATGTGCATATGTAAAGGGATGTATATTTGTATAGAATATGAGTACTGAGGTAGACGTGAATGTATAATGCATGTCTATATGCACAGTGCCCAGTATATGGTTTATTAGTGTGAATTGTGATGCATTAAGTATTTATATCGCCTATAACCACCTTGGGAGTTTTGATTGGGTGGAATCATCAACATCAAATTGCGAGCACTTGTGGGAATCATGGGATTTTTGTTTTAAATTGACATCACAAAGTCTAAAATAGACAATCAACCTATGAATGGCTTACTTACAGTAGTCTCTACATATAAAGTTGGGACATCCTAAGTATGCATTGGAAAAATTACACACTGCTGCTTTTAAAGTATGAACTTTACCATCACATCAGTGCAGTATGCATTTCTTGTGCTTAAGCCATTGAATTGAAAACAGATGCCCTTCTTTATTGTAACATTATAAGATTATTCTTATCATGTCCATCTCTTAACCCCACCCTTCTCCTCACACAAGGTGGCATCAGATGGTACCTACAGCAGTTTCAGTGCTGGTTTAACATTGGCACAACATGGGCGTGTCTCTCTTAGCACTGGCACGTGGCACAGAGCCTAATAAAGACATCTCAGAGGCTATTAGCACAGATGGTTGTCTGCAAATGTATGCAAATAAGGTGCACACTGAAACAGGCATCTCCATCAACACCACCTGTCTGCTACTAACACACACATACACACACACACACACACACACACACACACACACACACACACACACACACACACACACACACACACACACACACACACACACGCACACACACTCGTCCCCTGCCTTTTCTCCAAACCCCAGCCCAAGAACTAGGTTTTACCTCCCTGTTCCTAATAAGCTAGCGCATATTAATTAAAGCAAGCACATTAATCTTCATTCGTTCAAGAGCACAGTGCCATAATGAGATAAAGACAGAATGGAATATAAATAAGGAGGAAAGGAGAATCAAGTTGTTTTTGTATTTTGAAGATGTGTCCTTGGGATGTCGTTATACAGAGGTTGCTGTGGTCAAGGAGGACAGCTCTGTCTTTGTGTATATGACAGTGCTGGCAAATGTCCCAGCAACCTAGGGGGATTTTAAAATGTCCCCAGTGGGTATTTGCATGCCTGCTATACCCCATTTACCACCGGGAAGGAGAGCTGTTGACCATAGTGTTAAATGGGCAGAGTTAATGCCTGTCACTAACACACAAACGCACACATATAGGCACTTATTACTTCTCTACAACATACATTTGCATAGACAAATCCACTCTTCCTCTCTCTTGTATGTCAAGCAGTGACGAAGTTAAACGAAGTCAAGAAGTTAATTCCACAAGGGACGATTCCTTTCAGAGCACAATTTAACCTCTGAAAAAAGCTGTCAGTTAGGAATTATAAACAGACACTTGAGTATACTATATAAAGTGCAGCCACTGTACCTTGTAATGTGCAGTCAATTGCATTTCTGCACTTTTTATAGGGAAAATATATAGTTTGTCCTTCTTTCTTTTTTTTTTTTTTTAAAAGGTTTTTTTAATTTTGCAAATGATCTGTTTCTTGTGCTCCAGACTGGCATATGTGGTAAAACTCAGAGAGCAGGAATTCTGTTTTGACCAAAGAGACATTTTCTAAAACTAAAGTGCAAGGGGACTCAGATTTTCAGAGGTATTTTGCTTAATTTACTCCTTTTGCCATGGGTAGGTTGTCACAATATAAGTTAATTGAGTTTGAGGTGCCTGGAATTTGGTGTGCCGTCAAGAAAAACAGGAATAAAACAAAACAGGTATAGAGTGTGCAATGTATAATTCTAACTCCTGGGCTACTCTCTCATGCACAATTTACATTTGGCGCATTGTATAACAATCTGAAAAGGCTTCTTAGTTAATTTAGACAGAAGAATGTCTGTGCTACCACGGCTGTGCTATAAATAAGTCTTGAGGTTAATCAACAACCTCTGTTTAATTCTTAGAGGCAATGCGATGTTGAGTTGATATTCATCTGGCTTATTAGAGACCAATAACTCCTTGACCCCGTATCTGAATTATTACGGGGTAAAATTATGAATAAAAGTAACGCACATTAAGTAATCAGATTACTTTTTTAGAGTAATGAGTAAAGTAACAAAACATTTTGTATTTTAGACCATAATATCGGAGTTATTTTTTAAATAAGGAACACATTGTTTTTGTACACCTCTTTGTGACGAGGAGGAGGGTGTGTCCGGGCCGTGATATCAGCTGATCAGTGGGAGAGCGAGATAAAGGGCACACAGAGATGCCAGTTCGAGAGAGAGAGACGCACTGCATGTGTGTCTGTTCTTTTATGTTTTATGTTATGTTTTATCATTAAAAGTTATGCTTACGATTCAGCCGGTTCCCGCCTCCTACTTGCCCAACACTTACTCTGTTACACTCTCCTTTCCGTGTTGCAATAAATCAGGAGTGAAAGTGTGAAAACTTCAAGGAGGGGTATGATGGGCATTGTAATTCTAGAGAGTGGAAGCCTTTCTAGAGATGTTCAATGTTGTAGTGTGTGTGCATGATGTATATTGTAGTTCAAGAGAGTATGAGCCATGCTTATCAGTGATGGGCAGAGCACAACGAGTCTTCTTTTAGTCAACTCTGAGATTTATGTTTTAAAAATGGCAAAATATTGCTGGTAAAGGAATGTAAATCTGAACGCTTCAGTGGAATCCAGTTGTACTCATCATTTGCAGTGGTGGATTTTTTTGTGCACTGGTGCTTAAATGAGCAGGCATCATAAACTTTTCCATTATCATAACAATCACAGCAAGAGTTAAGAAAGTTTTCATCATAAGGCAACATTTTGTCAAATATGTAACATTCGGGTGATACTTTGATTCTCGCGATTGATTAATGTAGGTTGCATTTAAAAATGTGTAAACAAATTTGTTGTGGTATAATATAACACAGACATAAGCCAGAGAAGTCTTCCAGTGGCCATGGCATGATTATACAGTTAAATACAACATGGAATAATCGCTGACTGCTATTCTGAATTGCTTTGTTTTAAAGCTGCCCATAACTACTTTTCTGGGATCAGTTTGCATCCAAACTGCTCTGTGTTAAAGCATTTAACATTCAACATTCGGTTGAGTGAATTCATGTGTTAATACACGCTACATTAAAATAAAATCAGTAAATGCATTTAGGCAGAGGGATTTTAAGACTAGTCTTCAACTGGCCACGACATGATACACAGGGTGAAATTCTCACTCAATTCACTGACATATGCAGCCGAGCTGCTCCATGATATAGCTCCCTGTAACTGGGAGAATGGGATGAGAAAAGCTGACTCTGGATCAGCAGCTGCAAGCAATGTTCTACATGGTTTGCGTACACAGACAAAATGTCTTAATTTCTTATATAATAAACAAGTAAATTGATTCGTGAAACAAAGTTTTGAAGACATTTTGATAGCATTAAAAACGATTCAATTTAAGTTGTATCAACATGTGCGTTTGCAGTTGAATGTGATCAACCAGTGGTGCCAACCAGTGTACGTACCATGGATCAGCTCAAACAAGCGTGCACTGAGATGACTTAAGTGAAAAATATTAATTTATTCATCAGACTTATTCCTTAAACATGTTAGGTTGACATTCCCCACTGAATTTTATCATGATGAAAAACATCTCAAGTTGACTCTGATATTGTCGATGGGCACAGCACATGATCACATACCTGTATGATGCAGGTTCAAGTGTTGGACTTGTGGGTTATTCTTCATTAGTCATGTTGGATGCCATGTCGATCTAAAAACAAATCATGCCTATTCATGTTATTGATTCTTTATTTTAAATATGACATGAAGACCTACTTTCTAAATATCAGTTTGTTTACTGCTTTTTTTACATAAGTGTTGTACAGTAGCTAGCATGACCTGTAATGTCTCAACATATCTCTTGTATTTATATTGAATGCACAGCAGAAGAGAGAGTGGCGGAGAGAAAAAAAGTAATGCAAAAGTAACATAACACTTTACTTTCCATAAAAAGTAATTTTAATGAATTTAGTTACTATTTTAAGGAGTTATGCAATATTCTAACAAGTTACTTTTAAAAGCATCATTACCCAACGCTGTTGATGAGTGCATAAATGCTTTGTTTATGTATTGCTGTAAACACAAAGCCCTGTCACAGAGGAAGGCAGGGAACATATGGCATCCTTATTTAAAATAGTAAAGTGCGATGTCACTTTCTCTCCTGTTACTGAGTCAAACTAAAATGAGTAACATTAAGTGACATGTAACTTCTGCTTGCATTATTGCTGGACTCAACCAGGATCCCAAACTTTAGAAAACTGTTTAAATGATCCTAGAGCACTGTTCCTGATAAATCAAACTGCAAGTAGATAGGCACCCAAATTTCAGCTGTATCATTTAGAAATAATGAGTCAATGCAGTTTACAAAGATTGTGGTCTTAATGAATTAGAATATCTATCTATATATATATATATATATATATAATATTTAACAATAAACATTTACATTTTACATTTACATTTATTCATTTGGCAGACGCTTTTATCCAAAGCTGACTTACAAAAGAGGAAGAACATCAGCGAATCATCTTAGGGAGACAGTGGTACAAAAAGTGCCATATTACAAAGTTTCACTATCATCATAATAGTATACAAAACAGATTTAAGTGCAACAAGAAATGTATATATATATTTTTTTTTTTTTTTATTGACCGGTTAAGTGCTTTTGGAAAAGATGTGTTTTTAGCCGTTTTTTGAAGATAGAGAGTGAGTTAGCTTCCCGGATTGAGTTGGGAAGGTCATTCCACCACCGTGGTATGATGAAACTGAAAGTCCAGGAAAGTGTTTTGGTGCCTCTTTGTTTTGGTACGACAAGGCGACGTTCCTTAGCCGACCGCGAGGCTTCTGGTGGGAACGTAGCTCTGCATAAATGTTTTTAGGTATGCTGGAGCAGACCCAGTGACTGTTTTATATGCCAGCATCAGGGCCTTGAATTTAATACGTGCATGAACCGGCAGCCAGTGGAGAGAGACAAAGAGTGGTGTAACATGTGCTCTCTTAGGTTCATTAAAGACCAGACGTGCTGCTGCATTCTGGATCATTTGGAGAGGTCTAATAGCACATGCAGGAAGGCCTGCAATGAGAGCGTTACAGTAGTCCAGTCTAGTTATGACAAGGGACTGAACGAGCAGTTGTGTGGCATGTACAGAGAGGAAGGGTCTTATCTTCCTGATATTGTAGAGTGTAAATCTACAAGATCTTGCAGTTTTGAAATGTGGTCTGTGAAATTTAGCTCATCATCAATGGTTACCCCTAGATTTCTGACCGTTTTGGAAGGCGAAACTGTAGTTGGACCCGGCTGCACGGTGATGTTGTGTTCAACAGCCAGGTTGGCTGGAAAGACAAGGAGGTCGGTCTTGGCAGGGTTGAGTTGAAGGTGGTGTTCCTTCATCCAGGCCGAGATGTCTGCCAGACAGGCAGCGATTCGAACGGTCACTGTGGTGTCGTTGGGCTGGAAAGACAAGTAGAGTTGTGTGTCATCAGCGTAGCAGTGGTAAGAGAAACCATGTGACTGGATGATGGGTCCCAGTGATGTTGTGTATATGGAGAAGAGAAGTGGCCCAAGCACTGATCCCTGAGGTACCCCAGTAAGTAACTTGTGTGGCTTGGATACTTCCCTCTCCATGCTACCTCAAAGGACCTTTCTGATAGATAAGAGTTGAACCAGTCAAGCACAGTTCCAGTGATACCCAGTTTAGAGAGGGTGGAGAGTAGGATCTGATGGTTGACTGTGTCAAAGGCAGCAGAAAGGTCCAGCAAAATCAGAACGGATGATCTCGATTCAGCTCTCGCCTGTCTCAGCGACTCGATGACAGACAGCAGGGCAGTCTCAGTGGAGTGTCCACTTTTGAAGCCCGACTGATTGTCATCCAGCAGCTTGTTCTGTGAGAGATAGGCGGAGATCTGATTGAAAACTGCCCTTTCAAGTGTTTTTGCCATGAATGGGATGAGAGAGACTGGTCTGTAGTGTTCTATCTGTATGGGGTTAAGTGCAGGTTTTTTCAGCAGTGGGGTTACTCGAGCCTGCTTAAATGTAGTGGGAAAAGTGCCTGCAAGAAGGGATGTGTTAATTATATGTGTAATATAAACATAAACAGTAATACAGTAATAAGGACGTTTAAAAAATATAAATAAATATATATATATATATATATATATATATATATATATATATATATAGCAATATCACACTCGCAATCATGCGATATGGCCCTACATCAGCAATGCTGTGTTTTCGGCCACGTGCCATAGGTAATCACAGCAGTGCTGATGTAGGGCCATATTGCATGATTGCTAGTGTGATATTGTTTATATACAGTTCAATGAACAAGAACATTTAAAACAAATTAGGAAAAACCAAGTACGGTCATGAAAACGCATTTGTGCATGGAACTCCTTTATTACGTGACCGATCAGAATCTGCCATTGCTGGTTCAAAACAAATGATGAGTCCATGCCTTCATTAGTAATTCAAAAAGTTTCCTTCAGAAATAGTAGCAAGGCTTGTGCTGTTTCTAACAAGTCATTGGATAAACAATGATAGACGGAAGGATGTGTGTGTGTGTGTGTGTGTGTGAGAGAGAGAGAGAGAGAGACAGAGAGAGAGAGAGAGAGAAAGAGATGGAGCGTGTGCGATCCTGAGAGATGCTGTCAGCTTTCTCAGTGGAAAATTGACATCCAAGCGGGGGTATTCCTCTCTATTTCACGGTAGCCGGTCTGCAAGAGTCATTTACTATAGAAACAGCGATGTCCTCCGCCATTTTAAACAGTGTGTATCCAATAATGAAACTCTGATAAAAGGTAAGCACTTGAGTTTTGTAATAAATCAGTCTGTTGTGCCTCTCAGCATGAGCCTTAATCATGAAGTTGTCCGTTTAAAGCCGTTTAAAGCTATTTCCTAGCTTTGGTAATGTATTAGTAATACGAGCGATCACAGAGCGCAGTTCTATGTAAACAATGACTAATGGATTCACTTTACGTCACCAACTGGCTCATATTACACACAAAAATTATCTTTTGCCACCACCTGCTGGCTAACATATGTAATTAAAAAAAAAAAGACAGTAACTCCTAACAGATATGCACTACTCTTACACTTTAGAACAGCATGAACACGGAGTGATACACACAGTGAAGCATCCTAGTGCTGTTGGTGTCACACCATCAGTGCTCATGGATGTCTCTCGTGCAATCAGATTCGAGGACCGGAACTAACTGTGGTATATATATATATATATACATATTTAACACAGGAATTTACATTTATGCATTTAGCAGACATGTCTTGCAGTTCATTCAGCACTCTATCAGTTGAGCTACAGGAAGTTCAGACACAGGAATTAATTGTGATAATAAACAGCTATTCTCCATAATTTATCTCTCTTCTGTAGGATGTTTTTCAGTAAAGGTTTTAAAATGGAAAACTCTTAAATGGATAGTTCACCCAAATATAACACAAAATGATACATTAAGCAGAATGTTAGCCTCAGTCAAATTCACTCTCATTGCATCGTTTTTTTCCATACAATGAAAGTGATTGGTGAACAGGACTGTCAAACCTGACATTCTGCTTAACATCTACTTTTGTGTAACATGGAACAAATAACATGGGTTGGAATGACACAAGGGCCAATAATTAACAACAGAATTGAAATTTTTGGGAGAACTACCCATTCATTGTCTAAAGAACTTACTATTTACAGAGAAGACAAAAATCCTTCATTGGAATTGGTATCACATATGATTGCAATTTTTAATTTAATTTAAAATACTTCATATATGCAGCATGTTTTACATTTTAATAAATAGAATTAGACTAAAATATGGTAAAATAACACTCCCAATTTTATTCCCAGTCTCTGGAAAACACTTTATACCACAATGTTCTTGCCCACATCAAAATAACATTGCTGCTTTGATTCCCTCTACTGGCTTTGCGCTCTGCTTCATATCACCACACCATAAAATCCCACAACAGCGAGTCATTTTAGCCCATAACGACAGCAGAATGCACCGTGTTGTTCCCAGCCTCTCCGGCCACCGAGGGCAGTAGCTATGTTTAATATCCCATAATGCCGAAAACAGAGGAAAAGCACACCAATGACTCATTGCCCTGACATAATTTGCTAAAAAGCCTTGCCACACAGCAGGTATGGGGCCACAGCTGAAAAACGAATCACAATATCCCAGGAGGCCTCAGTGACTACAGACATATGTGCTCAATGAGAGAGCTTGCAGAAAGCATTGTCAGCCTTGTTCGTGTTGGGTTCAGGATTGACCTCCCCTCATGTACCGCTTAGTTTTTTGTTCTGAAATCAGAAAAATCACAGTTAAGAACTGATAGCTTTTGCAATGGAGCAGTGAAAATAAGCCTAAAGGAGCAACTCTAGCACTTACAGATTAAAAGAATAGTTTAACCAAAAATAAAAATGTATTTACTCATTATTTATTTACTCATCTATTCACTCTCATCTCCCCAGAGTACTTTTTGTTTTGTGCTCAGAAGTTGTTAGTTCTCAGTTATGTTTCATTGAAGTATCAACATTGTCAAACAGATACAAACTGGATGATTATTGACATGTAGTAAGATTATAGAGCTATAAAATCAGTGTGGACGGTATAGCTCAGAAAGCTTGAAAAAATAATATAATGAGAAATGTTTAACATTGTTGTAAAATGTTGTAACATTTTTGATTACAGACTTGGGTATTTTGCCATTATTAGAAATACACGTGCGAATATTGGGATCTTTTTCTCAGGAGAAAATTCTGAAAAATACAGAACAGGGAGGGAATTTGTTATCTGAAACAGTTTTGATTTCCCTCGCAATAGTTTTCTGTTCCCTCACAACAAGTTCTGTGTTCCCTCTCAATTGTTTTGGATCCCTCGCAAGAGATTAATATATCCCTTCTGAAAATTAACAATGGTTTTATTATAGCAATCAAATTCTATGGTATTTGTATTATAACCACACTAACTACAAAATGTGGTTTCCCCAGTTAAAGTGTAATAAAGTCATAGGAAAATCAAAACTAGTAATAAAAACTCTAATAATTTAGTTTTTACTTGTACCATACTTTAATCATGATTTTACTATAGTAAAATTATAGTAACCATGTCTTTTGATTATAAACCATCAATTATTATTTTTATGTCCATGGTTTTAGTATTCCTGTATTATTACTATGGTTTTACAAAAACATATCATGGTTACAATATGATTACCATAGAAAATACCATGGTAGGAAAGATTTTGTGGTCATGGTTTTACTAAAAATACCATAGTAAATGTGTACTTGTTTGCACAATGTAAATGTTTACTGTAGTACAAACATGGTTAATTTTGAGGGAACACAATACTATTTCAGAAAATAAATTACCTTCCTGTATTTTAAATGGGCACTGTAGAAAAGTAGGACACTCAATAACCTTTATTTTACTTAAATATTTAAGTATTTTACTTAAAAGTCCCCATTTGCTCTCCATTGAAAATCCATTAAAGATATCTCATTTGTAATATTTATTTCCAAAAATGTACAGTATGACTTTATTTCTCCCTTGGAACACAAAATGAGAAATTTCAAATAGTATTCAAGCTGCTCAAAGATTTATAGTGACCAGGAACTGTCAAGCTACAAAAAGGACAGTAAACGTAGTCACATTTTTTAAAGTTTCACACAGACCAAAGAGATTACATCACTTCAAAATACTTATATTAAACCATGGGAGTCACATGGATTACTTCTATGCTGCCTTTTTATGATATTTGGAGCTTGAAATGTCTGGTCACCATTTAATTGCTTTGTAAAAATCTTCGTTTGTGTTCAGCAGTAGAGAGGTAGTAATACACATCTGAGATGGCATGTGAGTGAGTATATGGTGAGATAATTTTCATTTTTGGGTGAACTATTCCTTTAATTTCAGTATGTGTTTCTTAAAAAAATACTGGTAAACCCCACCGCATTTGACAACAATATATTTTGACACTGCAACCAGCAGCCAAACAGTGGAGTATAGACCAGCTGTCAAAGGCTTTGAACAGAGATTGAACATCTACCCAAAATCCCACAGGTGCAAGCTCACTGTGGTGTGCATGCCATCTAAAATGCTCCACCAAAACCACAGCTGCATAAACATGTCACATGTATGCAGTACCCAGGTGTAGAGATTTCTCTGCTGCAGAGCTATAGAAACCTGTGTTGTTCCGCAGCAGCCTGTGGAACATGGCGTCACATTCAGTCCAGAAGGTCATGGAGACTGACTGCTTTTATTCAACAATCCCTAAACACAGTCAACATTATTTTTCAATGAAATCATCTTTCCAGCTGTGTCAAGTGCAAAATTGTTCCTTGATTGAGACCTAAGACACGGTGTGCAAAAACAATGTTATTCTTCCAGGTCTCAAGAGACCTCAATCAATCAGTGTCCACTCAACATCAAAAAACAAAAATTAAATGTGCAGATCTCATATAGTAGAGCAGTAAGCTTTACTTGTAGGACCTGATGGTGAAGCATACTAAGTACAGTCTGTAAAATACATTAAATCAAGAGTTAAATTAAGATAAACCACTGCTAGAACTGCAAAACAGACAGAATGTGCCTCATGTAGAAAGTATTCCAAAGGCCTGTTCAAATGACAAGGTAGCTACTAGACAGAAGAATTTAGAGTTTCCAAAGTGAATGACATCATATGTGATGTTCATGAGCCTCCCCATGTATCTTGCAGTTGCAAAACACTTGCTCCAAAAAGCCTAACTAGGCAACAACACAGAGACAGCACTGACTCAACTTGATATCTCAGGGCTGCACACATCTTTTGCAAAGCCTCTAATCTGTTTCTTGGCATTGTGAGTTGGGACTGCCTTTTCTTATTACTCCATCTGTAAAGCTTCTAATGTCATGACAAAGACCTAGTACAAAAAGTCTGGTGGAGACAAATTGACTTTGTCGCACTGTCACTCTGAGATATTCCTCACATTTGTCATGAATAACAACATACTGCCAGATACGTTTTCAAATGTGTGTATTACAAGAAAAAGATTAATGACCACATGAAAATAACCAAATTTCAGTTTGTATGTGCTGTCTCATTGTATAACAGACAGTGTGCCCATATAAACTTTGAGCAATTTAAAATTCACCCTCTGTTTCTGTGCCTGTTATATAAACTGCAATTATGTAAATGCCTGAAATACATTTTCATTTCAAATCTTTCACTGCATGTCATGTGACACCTCTTCTTAAACTTAAATTAGTCTCACTCTGGGTTTTAAAGGTCCAACAATAACCCAAAAAAGAATATTCAGATTGTGCAGTCAGTTTAACTGTGTGCTAGGTGTCACCGAGTTATTGATATGCCATTAGAGAACATTTCTGACTAATAGCCATAACCCTGCATTGACCTGTTGTCGCGCTAATGAAAAATGACAATCAACAACGTTGGCTTTGATTTATTACAACAAGCAATAACTTGGTGGCGGATGCTGTGTTAAAAAACAGCTGAAGTCAAGTGCCACACAGTGAGAAGGTTTAATCTGCCAGTGGATGTTGCTGGAGGAAACTGTGCATCAGCAAGCCACACAAGTATTCTGTTCTTCCTGCCTAGTGAATCACACATGGCAAGGGGAAAGAAAGAGTAAAGATTATGCTCCAGGTCTTGCTTGAATAGGATTTGATTCTGTAGCCAAGTGCTTTATGAATTATTGCTCTACAAGTCTCCAATTTATCTCTAGAGGAAGCACTGCTCGAAGAGAACTATAGATGAGTGTTGTTATACAGTCTCAAAGAGGTTATATACATTTTTTTTTATTGGTCAATTTAACCAGTGTACCAGTGTTTTCTGTAACACTTCTGAATCTAATTTATATTTTACAAAGATTGTGAGTTTACAGAGTGAATTGAATGATGTTTGAAATATTGTTGAGTACTGCAAAATAATACAAAGAAAAAATATATAATACTTTATAGTCTTTACATTACATTGCCTTCGCTGGCTGTACTTAAAAACAATTATACCAGTGTAGTCCTATTCATGAACAAATAACTTTAATGAGCCCAGCTTAAAGAATCAGTCAAAGAGGCTCATAATCTAAAAATGTTGTGGTTTGAATCAGTAAAATGAATCCTTCATTGACCATACATTTACTTGTACACAGAAAGCAACTTATTGCGAGAAAGCAGGTTTGCAAGAAAGCAGCGTTAAGGTTTACATGCACTGTATAAGCGGTGTACTCTTTACTCCTGTATGCATGAGGCTCGGTCAGTAAGCAGCTTTCTCCACAGCAATGCAATTTTCCCACAGCACAACACTGTGTAAATAACAAACATGGCATCCGAGGAAGACTTTGGTATTTAATTCTCCATTGCTTCGCTTTATTTCCATATGAAACAAGAGTTCTGTTGTAATACATACATTTTTTCATTAAAACAAAAACATAAATATGTTACAAAAATAGTATTGTTTTGTTTAGCATGTATTTAGGAATTCTGAAAACAGAATTCTGTAGAAAATAGTGCAGTATACTAATTTATTTAGGCTTAAACACACTGTGATGAGGAAGAGGGTGTAGCCGGGCCGTGAGGATGCATGCCCGGTGCTGAATTGGCCTAATCAGCCAGGAGGGGGATAAAGACGAGCCGGGGGTGCCAGTTCGACAGTGAAAGAGAGAGAGAAATACGCAGCTGCTGTGTGTGTCTGTGTGTTTATGTTTTTTTAAGTTGATTAATGTCAATAAAGTTATGTTGAATGTTCTGCCGGTTCCGCCTCCTCCTTGCCCATCTTGAACCCCGTTACACTGGAAACCCAGAAGGAGGAGGGAGGTGCTGTCGTGGAGTCCTTGCCACTGCCATCCGCTGGGAAGCAAAGGAGCCATGGCTGTCTGCCAGGGGACGGCAGAGTTGCTGTCGGCCGCCGGGAGTTGGAGGAACCATTGTCGTCCGCCAGGAAGGGGTGGAGCTTTTACCGAACACCAGGGGTTGGGGGACTTGCTGCCGTCTGTTAGTGGGCGGAAGAGTGGCTGAGGACCAGGCGACGGCATGCCCGGGGACTGGCGAGCGAGTTTTTCCTCTCTCTCCTCTCTCTCTCTGTCTCTCCCTCTTTCTGTCTCCCTCCCTCCCCAGGGCTCCAGAGAAGTGGCGAAATCCTGCCAGCAGAAGGATGGCCAGAAGGGCAACAACAACCCTCCAGGAAGGGATGGGAGTAGGTCATGCCAGAGGTTTCCCCGGCGTGAATCGGGCAGCGGAGGAATGTGACGAGAAGGAGGGTGTGGCCGGACCATGAGGATGCACGCCCATCACTGAATTGGCCTAATCAACTGTGAGCCAGAAGTGCCAGTTCGAGAGAGAGAGACACAGAAGCGGCCACTGTGTGTGTGTCTGTATGTTTATGTTTAAGTTGATTTCTGTCATTAAAGTTATGTTGAATGTTCTGCCGGTTCTCGCCTCCTCCTTGACTATCCTGAACCCCGTTACACACAAAATTTGTTTTTAGTGTTTCTGGAAATATAATTATCATATAGTAATGCCAATATAATTCCAAACTCTTGTTATATCTAGACTGGACTACAGTAATACTCTTCTGGCAGGATGTGCTGCATGTAGAGTCAAACCTCTGCAACTAATCCAGAACTCAGTGGGACGATTGGTCTTTAACAAGTCCAAGGGAGTGCATTTTACACCTCTTTTCATCAAACTTTTTCACACTTTTCACACACCCCTATCTACAGAACACTCGCTACTTCAAGTCTATGTGCTCTCCAGAAGCTTAAGATCAGTGGATGAGTGGTGCCTCAATGTACCATCTCACAGAGGCAGAAAATCACTTTCCCAGACCTTCACTTTGTCTGTTTCTAGCTTGTGGAATTACCATCCAAACCACACCAGAGCAACTGATTCTCTAGCCACCTTCAAGAAATCTAAAGACACGTGAGCACTTGACCCAGTCCTACTACTGCAAAATCTCTTCTCTACTAAAAAAAATTATCTAAATTAATTCTTGTTCAGCACTGTCTCTCACATTCCTCTCTACTTGTTCTTCTCTAAGCAATATGCAACTTTGTATTAAAGCACTTCTCTAATTACTGCTTCCTTAGGACGAATCACTTCTATTTTAATCCTCACTTGTAAATCGCTTTGGATAAAAGTGTCTGCTACATAAATAAATGTCATAATATAATATATATAGTAACAGGACCTCTAAAACTATTGATTTTGCCTGTAAGTCAATATAAGGTGATTCGATGTATGGTTTCAAGCACACATGCTCATCAATAGAGGATTTATAGGTAAATACTGAGAGAGTTCAAGTCTCCATGGACGAAAGCCATTCAGCCACTTGCTTGCCATCAGAGTGTTGTGATTTAGGAACCTCAGGGGTGGCATCCTTGGCTGCTCTGTAAAGGCCCTCATCATTCCTACCTCTATTCTCAGCCCTGTTGCTTTTATAAGCTGTCCTGATATTGGTTCATAGCCTCCGGGGATACTAAATTCTGCTGAAGGTGCTAAGCGAAAGGAGTAGAAAAAAGAGGAAAAGAGAGTGAAGGGAAAAGGCTTTACTGCCCCACTGATTTACAACTCGACTTTAATTGGGTTGTAAAATCAAATCCAGTGTTGTTTCAGGAATGCCAAGATGTGATTCCTTCACTGTTTACAGGAGGAGCCAGACAGTCAAGGACACTATGAAAGCGAAAGAGGAACACAGAGAGAGAGAGAGAGAGAGAGAGAGAGAGAGTGTGAAAGAAAAGAAAGAAAAAAGTATAAGAGAAAAGGAAAGGTAAGATTGCTGATATTAAAGGAATAATTCACTTCTTTTTCTTGTGTATATACTATCACATTTTATTCTGATGTGTATAACTGGTTTAAAACTTTGTTTTATTCAGGATCACAGAGATATGGAATTAATCCTATTCAGTTTTTATTGCATAGTTTTTCTTTGGGTAGTTTAGTGTTCATAAAAAGTAATCTAACACTAAACCGTTGTTATTGTTGTTTCAAAGATGATTTTAATATTATTATGAGTCTCCAAAATATCGAAACAGGAGAGAATACTTTCCTGCACATATGATGTAGCTTGTAAGATTGCTTATATTTATTTATATAACGTACATAGCTGTCAGAATTAACGCGTTAATGCATGCAATTAATGTAAAAAATGTAAATCGTAATTTTTTCTTAATCGCGATTAACGCATTTACCGTTAATACTGCATAACTCTTGTGTGAAGGGCAGAACCTTTGTAATGTGTCTGCCTGGAGTTATTACACTGACACACACTTCACAAACTGACATGACACCAGAGCCCATCTACCAAGATGTGTTTACAAGCTTAGTATAAAATAGCATAACTCAGCAGACACATTGACATTCTATGGGCGGTTCTCTCATAATACTCTCCTGTGATAGAGCTGTGGAGGTTGTTATCTTGATAAATAAAACAAATCTCTGACAGAACTTGCCTGTCAGTGATAAAATTAAGGAGAAATTAGTACTTAGCGCTATATGATGTACAAAACAAGCCCAGACTTGTAAGGTGCATTTTGATTACCACAGAAGCAAGTCAAATCTTTACTATCAACAAAGTGCAGAATGAGACATTTTTGTCTGTAAGCACTTTTCAAGGTGAGCTCAAAGCTTGATGCTGGCGTTGATGTGAATCATGAACGCAGCTTGACGATTGCTGTAACAAAGCAGATAGCCAAAGTCTAACAGCAGATTAATATTGTGGAGGATTTGAGTTTAAGAGATATAATGCCCAGTGCAATGAATATGTAATATGTAAATTCTTTCAATTAGTAAACCTCCCTTAGAGGTCACTTAGACTTTGGGAAATGTTTAATGTTACTCGAATTGGTGCTATTTTAGGTAATTTCTTGTGGAAGGCTTTGTTTTGAAATTGTTGATAAAGCATTATATTGTTACATATTGTTCTCTTTTTTCTTTTCTTTCTTAAGATGGAAATAAATTAATTTAGGCAAGAAAACAAGTACATATAGTGTCAAATTTCAGCACTTTCAAAATCAGTGATTAATCACAATTAACTACATAAAAAACTATGTGATTAATCGTGATTAAAATTTTAATCGACTGACAGCACTAGTATAAATATACAGATTTTTGCTATATACAGATGTGTGTGAGATGTATGTTCTTTCTATACATCTGACTGGTTTTAAGCACATGCATGTAACCATCTATGTGTCTGAACCATGTTTATTTGTTCTCTAAATATGTAAAATTATTGTTTTTTTTTTGTGTTGTTATATGTGCGCTTTGTTTTTCAAAGTTTCTTGATTTAATTTTCTAATGTTTTATTGTCAGTGTGTTGCTTGGAATTATTAAATAAAACAAATATTCAAGAATTGGTTTAAAGTGTGTTCCTTTACCCTTTCTATCAATGCCATGATTTTTTTTCCCCCTTTTCTTCCTAATTTGGCATGCCCAATTCACAATGAGCTCTAAGTCCTCATGGTGGCATAGTGACTCGCCTCAATCTCAGTTGCCTCCACGTCTGAGACATTCAATCCGCGCATCTTATCATGTGGCTTGTTGAGCGCATTACCGCGAACACCTAGCACGTATGGAGGCTTCACACTATTTTCCGCTGCATCCACGCACAACTCACCACGTGCCCCACCGAAAGCAAGAACCATATTATAGTGACCACTTGGAGGTTAACCCAATGTGACTCTACCTAAACTAGCAACTGGGCCAATTGGTTACTTAGGAAGCCAGACTGGAGTCACTCAGTACACCCTGGATTCGAACTTACGACTAAAGTTGTGGTAGTCAGCGTCTTTACTCGCTGAGCTACCCAGGCCCCCCCAATCCCATGGATTTTCAAATAATAATGTACAAAAGTGTAAATGAAGATATAATGAACACATAAAAAAATATAATCTGATTGAAGTCTTGAAGTCTGTCCCAAATGCACACTTTTATTGCTGACTTGCTGACTAGCGCCCCTATGTGTCATGGCTCCATTGAGTTTGTCTGTTTGTTCTGTGTATTCTGTTATTCTCTCTCCCTCATGTTTTGCAGGTGTTGCCGGCATGCATGATCAGTGTTTCCATGGGAACATTGATTGTTCCCAGGTGAACGCTGATCATGCCAGTTATTAGTGTGCTAGCAGCACCTGGTTTGCCACATATTCACTCCCTACTTAATCCCTTTGTGTTCTCAGTATCTTTGCTAGATTGTTGTTTGGTGTGAAGTAACTTACCTCACACTCTCTGCCTAGTTGGTCCTGTCTCATGTATCTGATTGGTTGCCCGTCTCTGCCCGCATGTCTGGAGTGTGGTTGCCTTCCAGTTTGTTGTACACTTGTTCTCTGCGCTCACAAATCTTCAACAGAGAATTCCTTGTCTCTGACCGCATGTCGGGAGAGTGATTGCCTTCCAGTCTGCAATGCGCTGTTCTCTGCACCTCACTACACTTCAATGTAGGATTCCTACGAATCTGCTCCTGAATTCCTTGATGCACACACTCACCTATGAACACACTATTCGTGGATTTGCTCACTGCGTGCACACATCCATGAACTTCTCCCCACTACTGCAGCTGGTGATGGGATCCTCAGTCTTCACCGGCACAGTTAAAGTCAATATCTTTTGAAATCCTTTGAAACATTCCTTTGCTCTTGGGTCTTCTAAAGCCAAAATATTTTCGATTTGTACAAGTAATCTTGTAATCTTGTAATATCGCAAATAGGGCAATTACTTTGTTAACAACCATGATCATAAAAATTCTGTCCAAAAGCACAATAATAACATAAAGTTATTTTTATCAACCAGATTGATCTGAGCAATTGCCTTGCTGCAATAAAACAATTTTAAAAACAATTTAAACTAAAAGCACTTACAAGCCTTGTGGCAAAAATTCGCACATCCAAAGGCATCGAGCCTGTAACATTTGTGGTGAACTCCCGAACTTTCATTATCCGCCTTTAGAAAATCACATTCTCCATAAATGCTGCTCTCTCTCAACTAAATTACATCTGTGTCCGAGATGCTGCAGCATTATCTCACTCATTATTCTGGAACAGTGTGTTAGGTTGAATTATTAAAGCCTGTTTATCTAATTGGATTCAGGGGTACGAGGGTAATCACATCTACAGAGTGATATACATGAAGTGTAAATGTGCACTGCACTCAGACGAACCTCACATTAATAATGTGTATGTTCTATCTCTTTCCAGCTTGCTCTCGTATGCTTTCTCACTGTGTCTCTCTTTAGAAAAAAAGGGAAGGGAAAACAGAGAAGATCATCAAGAGATGCCAAGTCAAGTCCATTTAAGGCCTGAACTCTTAAAAATCAAGATGTCAAATCAAATCAAATCAATCAAATCACTTTATTGTCACACTACTATGTACACAAGTGCAACGGTAGGTGAAAGTCTTGTGTGTAGTTCCGAGCAACCTAGCAGTCATTACAGTGACAAGACATATACCAATTACAATAAACAACATATTTACACAACACAATTTACATATCAAATGTACACATACTTACACAACACAATACTAATATACAACATACAGTAAACTATACACACAATATAGAATACACATACAATAAAAAAAAAAATAAGAGAATATAAAAATATATATGCAGTAGTTATATTGTGGAGAATATATTTGACAGTCCAGTGTGAGATAATAAGATGAAGATTAATAAAGTGCAGTGCTGATTATTGATCGTGAGAGATCAAGTGTTCAAAAGTCTGATTGATTGGGGGAAGAAGCTGTCATGTAGTCGGCTGGTGCGGGTCCTGATGGTGCGATACCGCCTGCCTGATGGAAGCAGTGAGAGCAGACCATGACTCGGGTGGCTGGAGTCTCTGATGATCCTCCGAGCTTTTTTCACACACCGCCTATTATATATGTCCTGGAGGGAGGGAAGCTCACCTCCAATGATGTTTCTGGCAGTTCGCACAACCCTTTGCAGGTCTTTGCGGTTGTGGGCCTCAGTAATCAGTGGGCCTCGGTCGTGAGTTCCTCAGTAATGTGGACACCGAGGAACTTGAAGCTGCTGACTATCTCCACCGGTGCTCCATTAATGGTGATGGGGCTGTGTTCTCTGTCTTTCCTCCTGAAGTCCACTACAAGCTCCTTGGTCTTACTGACATTGAGGGAGAGGTTGTGCTCCAGACACCAGCGTGTCAGAGTGTGCACCTCCTCTCTGTAGGCTGTTTCATCATTGTCAGTGATCAGCTATCAGCGTAAACCTCTATGTCGTCATCAGAGGCGGACCGGAACATCTCCCAATCCGCGTGATCAAAACAGTCTTGTAGCATAGAGTCTGATTGGTCCGACCAGCACTGGATCGTTCTGAGGGTGGGTGCTTCCCATTTCAGTGTCTGCCTGTAAGCGGGCAGAAGCAGAACGGAAGACTGGTCTGATTTGCCAAATGGTGGGCGGGGGAGGGATTTGTAGCCATCCCGGAAAGTGGAATAATAATGGTCCAAAACTCGGTCCCCTCGTGTGTTGAAGCTGATGTGTTGGTAGTATTTTGGTGCTATTGTTTTAAAATTGGCTTTGTTAAAGTCCCCGGTAACAATGAACGCGGCCTCAGGGTGCGCGGTTTCCTGCTCACTTATACTCCCATACAGTTCCTTGAGTGCCCCGTCTGTGTTGGCTTGAGGGGGGATGTACACAGCTGTGATAATGACCGCTGTAAATTCCCTCAGTATCCAGAATGGTCGACACCGAAGCATGAGATAATCCAGATCAGGAGAGCAGAAACATGATTTGTTGATCATAAAACATACACCACCACCTCTGCTTTTACCTGAGAGGTCTTTCACTCTGTCCGCTCGGTGCACTGAGAACCCCGTGGGTTTGATGGCCGAGTCTGGAATCTCCACAGACATCCAGGTTTCTGTAAGGCAGATAACGCAGCAATCCCTCATCTCTCGTTGGAAAGAGATCCGCACTCTCAGCTTGCAGAGCTTGTTGTCCAGAGACTGAACATTTGCCAGTAGTATACTGGGTAGCGGGGGTCGATTTGCACAACGTCTTACTCTGATGAGAATGCCGGCTCTTTTTCCCCTATTCCTTCTGCGTTTCCACGGCCGGGAAGCCCAGACAAAGGGCTTCACTGGCATGTTTGTAATAAGCAGGTCGGCATTGAGGAATTTGAAGTCCAGTTTTCGGTGTGTAATTGCCGAACCAATGTCAAAAGCGTTTGTCTGTCATATACAATAAGGACAACATCCAAGACAAAAAAACTAAAAACTGTAAACAAAACAAACAATAAATTGCAGTATTGTGTACGCAGTAGCCATACTTGGGATATCAAGCCTCTTCTCTTTGGCTATAATATTCTTCTACTTGTTGTCTAAAGTGTAGATGGCTATATGGATCTTTATAGAGTAAAAAGTTACTTCAGAATAAAAGTGCTTTGTAGAATTTCAAGTTCCCCTATGGTATCAGGATGTGAAACCCATTTAGAACCTTTTAGAAACCAGTTATACAACCTTTAATAGGCAAAAATACACATGTACCTTTTCAAGACATTAAACATCAGCATTTTAAATAGTATATTTGTTGAAAAGTATTACTATATGTGGTGTTTTACAAATCAACACTGCCAAGTTGTTTAATTGGAAATGAACATCAGTTTGTCTTCATAATTAATTAAATTCTAGTTTCCTATAAGCCACTATGCCAAGTGAACTAAAAGGCTGCAAGTCATTACATATGCACCCATCATTAATCTAATAAATTGAAATATCATTACTGCTGTGACCATTCACATCACTTAAGCATTAAATATTTTCAGCAATAGAGTGGCTGATAGTAAATGTTGAGTATGTAATGGGATCATTTACATGTCTAACAGGTAGGATTAATTTAGTTTGCTGCTCTCTTTCCTTGTGCTCTCACAACAAAGGATAACTTCTGCTAGTATAGATGAACGAGCTAAAAGAAGGAACAGAGAAGAAGGGAGAAGAGACGTAAAGAACGCACACCAGTGTCTCTAATTAGTCATGCAAATCCTCAAGCTGGTGGATTGAGTTTTGAAATGAAATTGCTCCTTTGGATCTGCTGTGTGTGAGTTAATCTCTAAGCACGTGCCTGAATGAAGACAGTTTTTTGGTCTGAAAAGAGGGTTCAGGATGTTTCTTATTGCCGTCTCTGTCCGTCTGACTGAGTCAGTGCTGAACATTTATCCTTTACCGACAGGCCCTCAACCCCTCCTCCATATTCATCAGGCATTTGCAAATTATTCTCATCTCTTATAATGACTAGATATGCCACTGTGTGCCAAAAATTGGAGTGCAGAATCGGATCTTGCATGATAAATACGCTACAGTTTCTGTAAAGCTAAATAAGATGGAAAAATATGCTGAAAAGACCACATACTGTAGATGCTCACCATTATATGGTGTGTTTGGATGCTTGCCCTCAGCACTGGATAATGGTATGTTGGTGTCTCCACCAGGCTATAACCAGCTAAAAAAACTTCACCAGTAAGACCATGGTAATCAACCAGCCAGGTTTTGCTTGTGAACAGCAAATTCATAACTTATATAGCAAAATCATAACCAGCAAACCTTCCTCTGTCAACAATAACTTCTTCAGAAAGACCATATTTTCCCACCAGCTAACAGCAAAGCTATGCTGGTAAAAAAGCTAGAACAGCACTAACCAGAATAAACCAGCCAGGACTAGCTAGGAAATTTATGCTGGTCTAAGCTGGCATTTATTCTAAGCTTTGTAAAACAAATATGTTTACTTTACTTACCAATCATTAACCAACTTAAAATAGTCCAGTATTTCCACAATGGACTAAAATAAGCACCCTCATATCCAAGAAATCCATGTTACACTGAACTCCAACTGCCATTCAAAAAAGCACCAGAGCACTGTGAAAGAACACTGGAAGTTTCATGAGATCACAAAACAAATGTGTGCAGTGAGTCCCAGATCAGACCGTCCTTCATTCGTGAATGGACATTTTTTCCTCAACCACTAATCCTTCCATTTCTCCATTTTAACTCCCTGACAGCTCTTCAGACAAACCACATATTGGAGTGGAAGCAAACTCTGAATTTATGGCACTCCGAATGAAAGATCGTGCTTTTGCTCTCTCGTAAAGTGCTTCAGACATAACTGGACATAACTCGGTGCAGAAGGATTTGACATAATATACCTAAGTCTTGTTGACTTCAATCAAAGACTCCAAACATCCTATCCAAAGTTTCTTATTGCACTTCTAAAAGTATGGGTTCAGCTGGATTGAAGTTTGTTAGAGCCTCAAAATTAACGTACAGTCTTCGAAGACAGATAACGCTTCCCAAGCATTTCTACCTGTCGATGACAGTGATGGTTGATAGCTGGACCCAACACAATGCAGCTTTGAAGGAAAAGCTTTTATGTTTGTTTAGGGCAGCGATTCTCAACGGGGGCGGTACCGCCCTGTAGGGGGCGTTTGGACAGTGTTGGGGGGCGGTGTGAACGAGGCAGCAGAGAGGGGGGCGCTCAGGCACAAATGGGGGGCGTTACTCAGAGGTACTCAACAGGCGGCCTGCGCAAAAATCTTTTCAGCTCTTCTCCTTAGCCTATGTCTTCGTCTTGCTCGGATTACTGCTGCCACTTCACCAGGAGGATATGCCAGGAGAGCCGCTTCCTAAGTTACACATGCATTTAAGAGGCGGAGAATTTTCAGCGCAAAATAGAGGCACGCTTTCACCGGCTTTTTCTGTACATAACGCGGAATAAATAATTAGGCGCATAATTAGGCGCAGTTTACGCTTCCCCTCCCATCTGTTTATGTGACACTCCCACTTTCCCTTTGTCCATCCCATGAATGCATATGCATGACACGAAAAGCGCATTTTGCCATTTTCAATTGCGACAGGCAATCTGCGCTTTCATCTCGGTGCGTCCCGTTCGTACATACCTCGCCATGGTTTTATGCGCACTTTGCGAAACAAATACGCCTGAAGTGGGCGTAAAAGCGTTAGTACATCTGGCCCTGAGAATTTTAATTGTAATGTGATGATCGGGTGCGGATATCTAATCGGAGAAAATCATTGGTGATGGTGAGTTTGTTTTTAACAGCTGATTCGGGTGACGTTAGAGCCGATCCACGCATCTCTACTCTGCAATGTGTAATTGGCCGATAGGAATAATAAAGTCATAATAATATAAATATTGATTTTATATTAGATGTCTTTTTACAGTTATTCACCTAGTATAATAATAGTAACTTAAGTTCTCTCCCTCGTGTCCCGTAAAATCAGGTCTGCTGACCTGCAACAGAGCAATAGCCAGGTGGTCACCCTACGTTACTCACTGTTATTCATCACAACGTTTAAGCCTCTGACAACACATACAATGTTCATTTGAATGTAAAATAAAATTATGTCTGTGCAAATTAATGAATTCATATTTAAATGTTGCTAATAACCCACTCGGCTAGTTACCGGCAAAGGATCTCCATAGCAACGCCTAAAAACAAATGCCGCAGCCGGCAGCTGTCAGAGTGGTAGAAAGAATGTGTCCAATCAAAATGTACACAAGTTTAGCGGTTTTTAATGTGTCCAATCAAAATGCACACAAGCACAATTACATAGGCTAAAACAATTTTGATATCAAAACACATTTAAACATCATGGCGGAAAACAAGAAGAAGTGCAGACAGTATAGTGTTGAGTACATTAGGTATGGCTTTATTCCCTCACCAACAAACATCCAGCTCCCGATGTGCCTGCTTTGCCAGCAGGTTTTCTCTAACGAGGCAATGAAACCGTCCCGTCTAAAGGAGCACCTAACTAAAATTCACCCCGATAAGGCATCCAAGGATGCTGCATATTTCCAGAACCTCAAGGAGCAACTTTCAAAACAGTCCATCTCCAAGATGTTCGCTAGGAAGGTAAACCAGACAGAGAGTGGGTTACTGGCCTCCTATAACATCTCTCTCTTGATAGCGAAGTCGGGGTTGCCTTTTACAGTGGGGGAGAAGCTGGTTATTCCAGCGATTAAAGAGGCCATCTCCACCATCATGGAGAGAGACCCATCGCCAGTGATGCAGGCCATCCCGCTCAGCAATGACAGTGTGGCTCGGAGAATAAAGGAGATGGTGCTCGATACAGAGCAGCAGTTGTGTGCCACACTGCGTGAAAATCCATTCAGTATCCAGCTAGATGAAACCACGACAATAGATAATAATGTTCTGCTGATGGTGTATGTGCGTTATATTTCTGAGAGAGATGTGGCCGAGGACGTTTTGTTTGCCAAATATCTCTTCACTGACACACGAGGGGAGACGATCTTCAGGGCTCTGAGTGACTACCTGCTGGAGAACTCTATTCCGATCGCCAACATCCTCGCCTGTGCCACAGATGGAGCTCCCGCTATGGTTGGCAGGTACCGTGGCTTCGCAACTTTGTTAAAGGAGCGTGTGCCGCAGGTGTTAACAGTGCACTGCATGTTGCACCGTCACAATTTAGTGGCCAAAAATATAAGTCCTTCTCTCCACCAGTCTCTGAACATCGCTGTCAGGGCCATAAACAAAATTAAGGCCCATGCTCTGAACGACCGGTTCTTCAGGCAGCTGTGCGAGGAGAACGATGAAGCGTTTCAGCGCTTGCTGCTCCACACCGAGGTACGCTGGCTATCCAAGGGCAACTGTCTGGCTAGGCTGTGTTGTTCACAAGTGTCCTGGAGTTTCTTGCCGGTGCCGACGCAGCTCTAAGGGACACGCTGTGGTCCTGTCGCGGTGACATCTTTTACCTGGCAGATTTCTTCGGGAAGATGAATGAAGTGTCACTCAAGCTCCAGGGAGATGCCGTGACACTGGTCCATTCAAAGGCCACCATCTGCAGTTTCCTCGCCAAGCTGGAGCTGTACAAACAACATTTGAGCAGGCTCAATTTAATAATTTCCCTCAGCTGGCCAAGGTAGCCTATTATTATTAGTAGTAGTATTATTATTAGGTATATTTTAATTTACAAAGGCAGCCTAAAAATAATCTCAGTAACGTTAACTGCCTTTCTGTACTTACATTCAGGTGGTTGATGAGCTGACCGACAACCACCTGCTGCGTTACACCGATCACTTGAGAGCTGTGAAGGCGGACATGGAGATCCGTTTCAGGGACCTCGACCAATTAGATGTCCCTGAGTGGGTGATGGAGCCATTTCAAGTGGATGTGTCCAGGAGTGAGGACGAAATTCAAGAAACTCTCATCGACCTCCAAAATGATGAGGAGGCCAAGTCAACCTTTCGGACCTGTGGCTGGCGTGTCATGTGGGCCACGCATGGTCAGCGTTTCCCTCTTTTGTGGAAGAGGATTCGTCTTCTGCTCCTTGCTTTTCCGACGTCATACCTTGTTGAGCAGGGGTTCAGTCAAGCTTTGCACATGCAGACAAAGTACCGCAGCTGTCTCAATTTGGTTACCTCAGGCGCACTCCGGCTCAAGCTGACATCATTGTGTCCTGATGTTAAAAAGTTGGCTGCCAGTCACCAAGCTCAGGGCTCACAAAAATGTGAGTGGCTGTTTTTGACGTCGTTTTTTCTTCGGTTCAGTTCAGGTGGCCGAGCTGTTGTCGTCTTTGTTCATCATTTGAAATCAAATGACCGTTTGTAGGCTATTCAAATTTGAAGCCTAGTATATATTGCCTAATTGAGTGCGCGAACAACCGCTGCTTTTTCATTGGCCATTTAGGTTAGTTACGTTATTGTTCACGTGATTGGTTCATCTTAAAAAAAATTGTGTGTGAGCCTGAATTTGTTTGAATTTCTAAATACATTTGCAATACCTTTCAAACAATCCATGTGTTTTTGCATTTTTTTCCAAACACAATATTACTCAACTTGAGGCTTTTACATGTAGTTTAAATACAATAAGAAACTTCTGTTTCAGTTTTTTTTTTTTTACCAAAAACTCAGGCTTCAGGTATCGGTGTTGCAATTGTTTGGCTGTAATAGTATTTCTGAAGTGTTTTTGTTTTTTTTTGTTTTTTTTAGGGGGCATTAAGAGGATCATGATCCTCTAGAGGGTCAAGAGGGTCAGGGGGGCGTTTGTTCAAAAAAGGTTGAGAACCACTGGTTTAGGGAGAGCTGACATCTTGAGTTTCTTACATGATGTTGCATGGTGTTGGCTAAGTACAATATTTTTTGAGATGCTGTAAAGACCCTGGAGATAAGGCTGAGTGTACTTTTTGGAGTTGAAACGTGTCCCATTTTACTCAACAGTATTATATGTAAATATTAATTCCCTTGAAAACATATATCCAAACTATAAACTGCAAATAATGTAATTTGTTAACGCATGATATGTTCAAAATGCTGACATATGTATTTAAAAGCACACCTAGTATATGTTTTTATTCTATTTTTAAGTTTGACTGCAGCTGATACACGTTACACTATGTTTGATATACTGTATATAGATGTAGATGTAGATAGCATGTGGGGGAGATTCTGCTGCCCTCCCGAATTCCACAGCGCCCTCATTTATTCAATGGAAATCTGTGGTCAAATATGCTACTGGAATGAGCCCTCACTGAGATGCATTGGGGCAGAAATGAATCTGCCCATAACGTAGTTACAAACCAAAGGTAACTCTAGTATTAGTACAGATTGTGAACATAGCGAGCAGTATACATAAACGTGTGTAACAGCATGTCATTTCAACTGCAAATTCAAGACAAATTGGCTATCAAACAACTTAAGTCATGACAAGCCAGACATAAAAAAGTTTGGCAATGAAAAGACATAGGTAGGTGATAAGACATTGTATGAATTGTATAACGAAAAATTCTCAAAAAGCCTTGGCTATTGGTTGGACTGAAATTAAAAAAAACATTTTATGTTTCCCATATTTACTTTTTCATTCTTATTTATTTTGCAAGGGGACAGGGAGATGTATACAGTAGCGTAGGTGTATGTGATTTGAGACATTTCTACTGCAAATCTATTTACTACTTGAGCCTTGAAGTGGAATAATGCAAGGACATATTGTGTCAGTGCATTTGTGTTTGAAAAATGAGTTCAACGAAGAAGAAAAAAACCCTCTTGTGGTTATTTGTAACCTATAGCACTCAGAGCAAGATCTGCCCCACCTATATTGTGGTCACGAGCCGCTACTGATTTTGGCAATCAAACATAAATTAAGAAACACACCTATACAGAAAACAAACAAGCTTAGTTCATATACAAACACATCAATCTATAACCTCATTCAGGCACAACTCAAAAGACACAAATTTGCAAATGTAAACACAGGTGTGGGTATATTGTGTATGTTAGTGTCCATTAGAAAGCTTGTCAAGATAATCTTCTATATTGTGGATATATAGTATACAGTAAACTTCAACATGAATTAGTCAAGAGTGTGTAGTATTTGTGCCTTATCCATCAGCACACATGAAACCATGGTTTGTATTCATCTTTATGTTCTGTGTGTACAAAGCAGTGCCTGGTAGAAATGGCACATATGGGTTTTCTAAGCCCATGCATCAAGGCCCTCCTCTCTGCAGCCTTGCTTAATAACAGCAAGAAGACTTTACAGTAACCACATATGTCTTCAATATGCATAATGGTCATAACTTTCCCAAACCTACAGAACAAAGTGTCCCTGTAACTGTTTGTGCTTTAGTTGCCATTGTTAGGTATGGTTCCCTAAATTTCCTTTCCTACCCTGTTTTATGCTCTATTCAATTTACGATCAAGCTTGGCTTTTGCTTTTCATTATTTTAAATGCCATAGTTCTTAATTTTTCACCAAATGCTTATTTAAACAGCTATAAGAACAAAGCCAAGTGCTGGATTGCAGGTCAGGCAAAAGAAACAGACCACTACAGGGTTCTGAAAGGTTTGACTGTGGTACAAATGTGTTTTATTTAACAAACTAAAAAACACTATTACAGCCTACTACTTTTCCCCATTGTGTTTACACAGGTCAGAATGATTGGCAGCAAGTAGAGTGTTAAGAAAAGTGCAACTCAAATAAAGTATGAATAAGCCATTCCAACATAAAAACTAAATTGTCATAAAAACCGAACACATATCTGCAGGCTTTAAGCCAATCCTGCAGTCATTTCGGCCATTTCTAATCATCACTTACTCTAAGCCACCCTCACCTTGCCAGATCCCCAATATAACAGCTCTTCTGTTCCACAGTCTCCAAACTAGGCATTACGGCTGTCCTTATACCTCCAGACAGGGCATTAAATAAAGCTTAAAGCCCTTGACAGCTGGGATATGAGACATTGTTGAACAAGGCTGTCTATTGGACTGGTTATCGGAAAGTTTTGGTACATAGTGAAATAAAATAAAAAAAAATACTGCCTGCATCCTAAGAATCACAAAGAAGCATGTACCGACAGTGTTGAATATGCCATAGGTTTTATACTGAGAGGTTTTGCTAGCCTAACCACGTATACACTCATTTAAACCCTGCATTTGCACAAAACATTGCTCGAAAAGTCTGGTATGGATGGAATGCTTTTGGTATTGACTACATTGCATGTAAGTTGATATTGTATTTTTATGGGTTAAAACACACACACATATCAGATTTTGCAATCAGAACACAATTCTAGCACAAAAACAATTACAACTAATACAATTAGTACATGCCCTACTTTATATAACTGAGTTGAAAATATGGTGATAAACACCAATAATTACAGTTACTAAATATTTAGCGTAAAAACAAATTCTGCTAAGGAGGTCAAGAGGATCTATGAATAATTTATTTGAACATTTACATAAACCATATGAATGAACTGGTTCACTAAAATAAATTAAATATATCAAAGCTACATAAGTGAATATGAGAATCGTTTACTTCAACCAGTTCATTTTGTAAATTTGTAAATTAGTAGCACCCCTAGTTCTATTTAGTTACTCACAAACACTGGTATGGATGATGCCTGACAATCAACCTCTCAAACCAATAGACAACATTCATGACAGAGAAAGGATGTGCCCTGGTCTAAATTCAAGGGGATCAAATCCATTATCCCAAGCTATAATAACTGGAGCCACTATGTCTTAGTGTTCTATCTGTCTACTTAACTTTGATTATAACTCTTTACAGTTTGTCTGGCTGAAATTTACAGCTTCAGATATTTGTTGTTTAAAGAGACAATGGATGACTACCAGTTAAGTCTTTTAGCTAGTGATACTACGTAGTTTGAATTAATCTCTGCTGTAAAGAAGCTTACTAAAAGCACTGCTTGATGTCAGTTTAGATATATTCCAGTTTGAATTAATTGCCAAGCTATTGTCGAGCTTAGGGAGAGAATTTGCCTTTGAAACCTGACATACAGTAGATGAGTTTGCTTGTATGAAGTTAATGTTGTTCTAGCCCAGCTGGAGCCTTTGCGGACCAGCCTGACAGCCTCCATATGGCAAGGGGTCATGGCAACAATTAAACTTGATTGACATGAGGACTCAACCCTCACTCTCAAAGACAATTCCTTGCAATGTAATGCAACTGTGTGACAAGCTGTCAAAACCAAGAAATGTTGCATTGTTTAGTGGCTCTAGGGGGAAAACTTTAACAAAATAATTGTAATTAAGCAGATTACGAAAGCCCCACAGATTAAAATCATCTGCTCATTTTGCTTTAAATTGATAACATTTGTCAACGAAATGCATGCCAGAGCAGTTACTTATCGGCAGGCAGCCATACCAACCACTACAAGACTTCAGCAAGAATGGACATTAACCAGTTCAAACAAATAGGTCATCTCCTGCTATGCTGAGGACTCTCATCCAACACACCTATATAAGTCTCATATAAACACACTACGACATGAGCTAAAAAAAACTCACAGGTGTTTACCACCTATGACATCACTGCACTGTGCACAAAGAAAATATTAAGAGGGGCTGGATAGAAAAGTCAGTGGAAAGGAAAAGAACAAACATTCAACAACAAAAAAGATGGAAAACACAGATGCCTTGAACTTAATGTGCAATTCTAAGGTGTCTAATTTAAATGTATGTAAAGAAGAGGGTCAAACTCACACATGGCAAAAATGTAATCAGCCAACATACAGTATGTGGTTGAATCTCATGAAAAAACACACATTTTACCCCAAAATTAAAACAAAAAGTACTAAATGATATTGTGCATAAAGAAAATAAATTCTTTTTTATAACCTTTAAGTATCTTAATACATTTATTTATTTAATTATTTATTATTGTATCTTGAAATTTTTGTCATGACAAATATGCACATTTCACCCTAAATTCTCATTACGAGCATTACTCTAATTAGAAATTATTCTCTTATAGGTCTCAGTACTGTAATATTTTGTTTTATTTAAATCAGAATAAATTAGAGTCAGTACAATAAGAACAGCCACAATGTAAATATTATTAATAAAATATTAGATATTTTAGTAATATTTATGATGTGCATGATATACATCATTAAACCACCTGCCTAAAATTATGTAGGTCCCCCTTGTGCCGCCAAAACAGCGCCAACCCGAATCTCAGAATAGCATTCTGAGATGATATTCTTCTCACCACAATTGTAGAGAGTGGTTATCTGAGCTACCGTAGACATTGTCAGTTTGAACCAGTCTGGCCATTCTCTGTTGACCTCTCTCATCAACAAGGCATTTCCATCCGCTTACTGGATGTTTTTGTTTTTGGCACCATTCTGAGTAAATTCTAGAGACTGTTTTGCCTGAAAATTCCAGGAAATTAGCAGTTACAGAAATACTCAAACCAGCTCAACTGGCACCAACAATCATACCATGGTCCAAATCACTGAAATCAAAATGTATCCCCATTCTGATGGTTGATGTAAACATTAACTGAAGCTCCCATATTTGCCTGATTTTATGCACTGCACTGCTGCCACACGATTGGCTGATTAGATAATCGCATGGATGATTGTTGGTGCATGACAGGCTGGTTTAAGTATTTCTGTAACTGCTGATCTCCTGGGATTTTCACACACAACAATATCATCTCAGAACGCTATTCTCAGATGCGGGTTGTGGCTGTTTTGGCAGACTGAGGTGGACCTACACAATATTAGGCACACAGTAGGTGGCTTTAACGTTGTTTCTGATCGTGTATAGGATTCAAATGTATTTAAATATATAATCAATTATAATATGTTCTTTACAGGGCAAATCTGTGTGCATGTTCTGTCAACTTGAAAAAGAAATACTAATTTACACTAACATTTCTCTCCAAACCCATTCTGTATGCCATCTGTCATATACCCTAACTTTCTCAAACGCCACATCTCGATCTGTCAGCCGAAAGCTTATTAAAATGTCATTGACCCTTAAACTGCATATTTATGCTGTGTTAACTGAGCTGATGCCAGAAAACTGCACACAGACTCATTGTCACCGATCCCGGCTGAGTCAGACAGACTGTGGCAGTCAGAGATAAGCTTTATTGCACAATGTGTGCACAGGCTCCATTTGATTGATGCTTCTCCATTATTATTACGCCAGTGTGAAGTAATACATTTGGGGGTGTCATAAAAGACTGGGTCTAAATTACTTGTGTCAAATTGTGGTGGCTGTCCCGTCTCCCCTATCGCATCACTGAAATGAGGTGGCACTGACACAGTGACAACAGGGGGAGGGAGGAAAGCACAAAATCAGGCTCAAACCAGAGCTCAGTGATAGCTATAGGATTTTCTCATAAAATTATATTTTCTTCTCCCCCTCTCTCTATTTTTGTGGAAAGGTGAAATTGTGTCACCTCTAGTGTCAGAAAAGGCAGCAAAGTCAATTTGGGGTAGAGGGGTTCTGTGTAAAAGAGCTCACATTGCTAATCTCCAAAGACAACTCAGTATTTAATAGGAGAGTCACACCAGTGCTCAAACTATCCTCCCTTGAAATTCCTAAACAAAACAAAAAGTGTAAATCATCCAGGATAATTAGTGCATTCAAAGAGAAAGGGTCCAGACTGTGTTACGGCTCTCCCTTTTTCTGTGTTCATTAGAGGAGATGTAGGCAGATGAGTTGGCTGGTCAGGGTCCTATTTTATCTCTTGCTTGTCCCAGGGGTGGTAACATGAGTAGTGTGGTTACTATCTGTACTGTTCTATAGACGGTAGGGAGGCTTTTCCTTTTTCAGTCGAAGAACAGGGAGGAATGTTGCACTCTTGCCATTTGGAGGTTTAGGGAGGTAAGCAATGGAACAGAGGTGTGTACTGTATGTTTGTGTGAGTGACTGAGTCAGTGAGGGTGTGAAAGAGATTTTATGTGAGTATATGGAAGACCTATGGCTTTATGCAATGTTTGTGTGTCTGTTTTTGTGTTTGTACTGTGCACACTTGGTGGGAGGGGTTTTAGAGAGGTGGGGGGCTCTTGCATTGCAGAGCAGTAAACAGGCCTTAATACTTTTAACAGTCCTACCATGTTCAAATTGATATGGATCCATGCATACAGTATCAATCTGTACAAGTTAAAACTGTTAAAACACCATCCTTAAGCCCCTTAAAAATTGGTATACATAACTGTTATTAACGTGAAGTGCTTTTAAATTATATGAAAGACAAAAGTAACACGTTTCTAAAGAAACATTTCTTAATGTGCAAACTGCAAAGAATTGCTTTCATTAAAATCATGCTCCATTACTAATAGGAAATGTACACACACACACACACACACACACACACACACACACACACGTTGGTGTGGCTATCGTTATGAGGACTCTCCATAGACATAATCATTTTTATACTGTACGAACTATAGATTCTACCCCTCACCCTAGACACTAGAAATGTCCTCATAAACCACATTTACAGCATAATAAGCTTTTAATAACTTGTATACCACCCAAACCCACCCACAGACACACACACAGTCACAGAAATACATATGGGAAAAGAACACGTCAAGGACTGAAAACTTCCAAAACTTCAAACTTGACACATCTAAAGGTGCTTACTTTTATAACAACAGTACTTTTCTGGTGTTTTGTTTATCCTTTTGGAGCTTGGCAGCATGAATCGCCATCCACTTTCATTGTATAGAAGGGACATTTGGATATTCTGCCCATGATCTTATTTTGTCTTCCATGGAAGAAAGACTATGAGCCCTATTTTAAGAGTGCTAGTGCTAAGTGTAGCGCAATGCCATAAGTGATACATGCAAAGTCAATGGGCATGGTCAGGAAGTTTTAGTATTTTCGAGAAAGCATTCGCTAAATCTAGGCATAAAAGGGTTGGGCGAAATTATGTGTGCAAAGTGCTAATAGGCTGGGCCAAGAAGTGCAATTTAATTTAGAGGTTCTTCTCCGGCACCATCTGTGTCCTATGATATAGTCCGTTTCCTGTCAAGCACCAGCGATATAAACAAAAACAGCACATTCATAATAGAAATATGGACTTCCATTCTTTTGTGCATTAACTGCATCCTGTTTGAATGTCAGGCATTTTTATGACAGTGACATGCTCATTTTATACCCATGGAAAATGTGGTTATCATCAGTAATTGGATTTACGCACCATTCAATTATAGAGAAGGTAAGTATTATTCATATTTTTCATCTACTGATACACAAATCATGGCTAGTATTAACAGTGTTTGTATCGGAATGCACTTAACTTCTATCAGTCGAATACCAATGTAAAAATACCAATGTATATTAATAAATATAATTGTAAATATAAACATAATAATTATAATAATTGAAAAATAAAACATAACCAAAATACACAAATCTCCAAATTTTTTGTTTCATACAGCTACAACAGTGATGTACAGAATTTGAAATAGAGCCCTATTTCTTTAAATTCAGGCCATCTTTCAGACAGGGTTAAAGACACCAAATAATTAGCGAACTGTAGTGAACGAGTAACAAAATATTTGTCTCCCATTACTATTTTTAAAAACAAATACCTTATCAGACAACACTCATACAAACAGTCAAACCATATCTCCCTTCTTGTGTAACTCATACCTTCTAAAGCTTTATTAACCACCTCCCAGCACCTTGGACCCCACCTAGAGTCACTAAATTGAGTCTGTCGCCTATGAGTCTTCGCCAGACTGTAATTTCTTGCTTAAAAGCTCCATGAGACCAACAGGTCAGCACAATTTAGCAGAGTATCAATTAAAGCACTGTACTAAAGCAAACAAAACAGAAAAACAACCCCATCTCCATCAACACCTTCTCTGAAAACATGCCACTTTAGAGACTAGAGGCAATCTTTAACCATGCTGAAGGGCTCTGATGTCAAATCCAAGACTATTCTTAAATGTAGCCACACAACCTGGTGCTGGAACCTTTTTCTAAGTTACTTTATGGTTATAAATAAAAGTAATGCATGTTAACTTCAGTCTTTTTTGCACTGGGCGATTAAATTGAGCTAAATTTAAAAAACTATTGTGAGTTGGATTAGACTGCTGTGGAAATAAAATATTGTAATGCAGTAAAAGACAGTAATGCTGGGTTCACACATCCTCTGTGAGAGTGGTGTTTCTTTTGCACCTCTGAGCAGAAAATAGTTATCTATAGGGTTCTATGCCTTTTTTTCTTTAATAAGATCATAACAAGCTAAAGTTATTAACGTTTCAAGGACAACAGCAGGCATGTACACTTCATATTTATGAGCAAACTTGGTTGTGATTGGTTAATGTTGTGTCTACTGTAAATCTATATACACAAAATGGCAAAATTTCCAGCAGTATATTAATTCTTGCCTTTAGTAAGTTATTTTATTCAGTTTACTTGCATGCAGACATATAAATTGTAGTGTACTATAGGTTTGGTTTGAATATTTTTTATTTGCTTTTGTGTCTTTTCTATAATCTCCTGATAATTTTAGTGTTGTACTGCATCTAGTGCCGCTGAGCTCTGCATGAGCCGTGTGGCAAAAAAAGTCTCAACGTCGAAACTATCCACTCATTGCAGCATCTGGGATGCTTCTGGGATGTGTCATCTTGCGACTCACACTTGCACTGGGAACGGTGTAATCTATTAATATGGCCGACGAAATAAAAACACGCTGCTCACACTTTTAATACAGAATTGCAATTCTGTATGGTTGCCCTAAAGAGCAATTCAGCTTTGTGTTGAAAGGCATACACAAGCCAAGAGAACAGCAACAAGCCTTCTGCAGATATGTGCATTGCCACCTCACTCAACATGCCACCTTCCCTCAGATGCAAAATCAGTCCAATTTGGCATCACTCTGTGATAGTGTGGCTAACAATGTATCTTTCATGCTCTGGCAAATATAAAAAAATCATGGATGGCAGAAAAATTATACTGTTGGGGTCTAAAAAATACTAACTGTGTAAATGAGAGCTCTGCATATGTCCTGGTTAATAATATTAGGCTAGACACTGACAATAAAAAATAGTGTTCATTACATATTTTCCATGTGACCGGGTCAGATCTTCCTGTGATGTAGATATCAGTTGGGGAAGAAGCTTATGCTTAAGAAAGAAAAATTGCACAGTATCTGATAGCAAATGATAATCGACAATCTATTGGAAATGAGTATAAAAAGATTATTGTGCTTCCACTTATCAAAACCTGCATTTTATTAACTGGTTGCTGTACACTGGATTAAATCCATGCTACTATATCCCCTGGAGAATTTTCCCTGGACAAAATTCCCAAAGCATGGATTAAAATAAATAATGTACCCCCACTGTCATTAAAAAGGAATGAGGCCTTAATCAAGATTATAGCCTAATAAAACAGTGATTGAAGTTGAAGTGAAAAAACAAAAATGTGTTTTCTGAACAAAATGTGAGTGGTGGTTGCCAGGTTGTTGCTACAGTATATAGTTGCTGAAGTGTTCTGATTGGTTTTTAGCATGTTGCTACTGTATGCAATTGCTAGGCCATCACAGTGGTGTTTTGGGTGGTTGCTAGTGTACAGTAGGTTCTGGTCAAAAAGCTATTTTTTTCCTGTTTAATCCAAATCAACAAGGTGAAAATCAGATTGCTTAGAAAAGTGATAACACACATCATGTCATGATTTGAGATATCATTCATGTCCATAGCAAAAATGGAGTGTGTTTTCTTCCATGCATGGCTG
This sequence comes from Xyrauchen texanus, assembly GCF_025860055.1. Lineage (NCBI taxonomy): Eukaryota > Metazoa > Chordata > Actinopteri > Cypriniformes > Catostomidae > Xyrauchen > Xyrauchen texanus. The sequence goes on along the minus strand of NC_068308.1, from coordinate 32,401,022 downwards.
TTCATTCCACAATGTTGCACGTATACCCACTCATACACACTTACCCATTTGCATTTACACTTGGCGGAGTGTTGGCATTACCCTTCTGTACTTTCAGGTGTCATGAACATGGCAAGTGTGAAAAGATCTCTCCTGGTTTAGCTTCCAATCTACACAAACCTTTGAGAGAAATCAGAGAACTTGTCAATCAGTGGATATGGGATCCATTAGAATGGATTGTTCCTCCATTTGTGGTATTTTCATTTAAATTCACTATAGCAGATGAATGACATCTGGCACAGCTCAGAATCATTTTAAAGAATGCAGTTAATCCAAGAGCTCAAATGGATAAAATAGTGCTTTGCTGCTTAGTCACTCTAAAATGCAAAGTGTTACAAGTGATTTGTTTTCAAGAGGCGGGGGTCCATGCTAGGCTAGAAACAAACCTTAGCCGGCCGGCTCTCCAATTTATCCTGGTCTCAATTTATCCTGTCTGCTCTCTGGACAATAAATTGGACTCGTGATGGCTTGTGTGTTTACATCAACATGGAATGGTGCGAGAACTAACTAATTTCTAGTTACTGTTCATTGCTGGTGGAGTTTGTAACTGTTAGATGCAGACCATTTTATTTACCACAATTCACAACTGTCCTTATAATCGGAGTGTACATTCCCCCAGTGCTAATGCTAAGGAGGTACTCTGTGAACTCTATGGGGCTATTAGCGAACTGCAGATTGCACATCCTGATGGACCGTTTATTGCCGGCGGAAGTCAGTGCTCCCTAAATTCTATATGCATGTGGACTTTGCAATGAGAGCAGGGAACACACTGGATCTTGTTAACACAAACATCCCCGGCACACCTTGGCTACTCAGACTACATCTCTGTTATGCTAATACCAGCATACATACTGCTTGTCAAACGCTCCAAACGTTTCTGAAACAGGTGAAAACCTGGCCAGCAGGGGCCATTTCTGCTCTTCAGGACTGTTTTGAGCACATTGACTGGCACATGTTCAGGGAGGCTGCCACCGATGGTGACTCCACCAACTTGGAGGAATACACGGCATAAGTGACCAGCTACATCAGCAAGTGCATCGATGACGTTACTCTCTCCAAGACCATCACCACATGCTCCAACCATGACTGCGGAGGTGCATGCACTGCTGAGGACCCGAGACTCTGCCTTCAGAGCAGGTGACAAGGCGGCCCTAAGAGCCCTAACAGCGAGGGCCAAACTGTCCTGGGCCATCAGAGAGCCAAAGCGTGCACATGCCCAGAGAACCCACATCCACTTCTATGACAGTTGCGACATGCTGCGCAGGGCTGTGTGCTCAGTCTACAGCTGTTCACTCTGCTGACTCAGGACTAATTCACGAGAAATGCACAGCTTGAATCACATCAATTTTGCTGATGACACGACTGTGGTGGGTCTCATCAGCAAGAAAGATGAGTCAGCATTCAGAGAGGAGGTGCAGTGGCTAATAGACTGGTGCATAGCCAAAAACCTGTCCCATCCTCACCACATTCTACAGAGGGACTGTAGAGAGCATATAGAGTAGCTGCTTCATTGTCTGGTTTGGAAAGTGCACCATTTCGGATCACAAGACCCAGCAGAGGATAGTGAGGACAGCTGAGAAGATAATCAGTGTCTCTTTTCCCTCCATCATAGACATTTACACCACACACTGCATCCACAAAGCCACTAGCATTGTGGATGACCCCACGCACCCCTCACACAAACTCTTCACCCTCCTGCCATCTGGCAAAAGGTACCGAAGCATTCAGGCCCTCATGGCTAGACTGTGTAACAGTTTCCTCCCCAAAGCCATCAGCTTCATCAACTGTATTTGGTTGAAATGACAATAAAAGCCACTTGACATGACTTGAAAAGGCAAAGGCAGTCACACCTTCACATAATTCTTTTTAATAAATAGTTACACTCTGATTGGCCTTTAATTGTCTGGAAGAGCTTGTTTCAATCTCTATACACTTTAAATATCAGACATGCATCTGGTCCTACAGCAGTTTTTTTTAAGGGCCTCTGGTAGAGGTGAGAACAGAAGAAAGTCACACAGAGAGGTTGCAAGAGTTCTCTCTAAGGCCTGGCCCATTAGTGTTATCAATGTGAAATAACTATTTTTTTCTTTCTTATTGTTTCTGTTGTGTTTGTTTTTTTTTTATTTTTATTTCCTTCAAGTGTAAATTCATTGTTATTATTAAACTTTATCCTTTCTACATTATTTGTCAAGTATACATTGTTTATTTTGTCTTTTTGTTTTCCTAATTATGTATGTTTCATTTGTATGCACTTACACTTTGTATGGCAGAGGAATAGTAATATAGTAATAATAGTAACAGACAGAGGAAATTTTGCAAGTTTCATTATAATTTCTATTGGCTTTAATCTCTCTTATGTGGACTGGATAAAGTTTATGTATCATGTTCCCATGAGTCCATTTGAATGTTTTAAAAATAGCATTTCATATTGAGCTGCGCTCTCACAGCTGAGCTTATGTAAACAAAGATGTCTCGCGCACCAGTTTCAAATGAGTAAAAGATGAATTGATACTTTAATTTCGATCTGTTCCTCACACAACAATATCAAATGGCTTCGGAAGAATCTTAAAATATGGCATGAGTAATATTAATTACATTTTTGAGATGGGTGTGAGTGCGCACTAAGCAATTTTCTGACAGGAGATGTGCAGGAGCAGGCAGTCGTCTGGTGGAGAGAGTGTTCCATGACCGCTATCGCCCCTTCAATAACATATTGTGTGGAGAAGGGTAGTTGGTGGACATTTTGGTGTGGGCTTAGGCACGTACCCAGGGACACCACGTGACGGCTTTAGTCTCATGTCCGTTTTTATTTCAGTGGTTATTAGAGTTTTTCAGTATCATTAATCAGTATAATAATATTAATATAATAATATTAATATAATTTGGTGTAAACAGGCCTCAGGTGTTGGTCTTGTGCAGCTAATCATAATCTAAGCATTACACTAAGCTTCGCCTCAAATTTGACTCTTTATTTAAAAGAGCTAGATTTATTTGTAAGTCCTTTGAAATAAATTTATTTTCTGCCCAATTTCTTGTCTGTCTGTCCATCTGTCCATCCATCCATCCATCCATCCATCAAACCACTTTGTTAATTGTACACTTGGAATAATACTACACTTGACTGATGTATACATTTTTGCAGGATAGTTACCTCACATGCCCCTCTGTTTCTTCTGTGGTCCAGTGACTGAGCAACATTACCTGGGATGTATATATCCGACAGCACTGGCTGTAAAGATGTCTCTCTCATGCTGAGATGTCCCAAATCCACAAATAAAGCTGTACAGAGAAAACGGGCAGCTCTCCACTAGCAAGCAATGGTGCCAAAAATTTCCATCTCTGATGCATAAGAAGTCTTCTATTTACTTGAGGTTACGCTTGTTGGCCATAAAAGCATTGCAATCCTATTATCAAAAATAAGGAAAAGAGTTCTGTCAGCTATTTACCTCACAAACATCTGTATTGGATTTATTTTTTTTATTCGTGCAATTTCAGAATGGACTAAAACAAGTTACAAATTGGTATATCTAAACAACTCTGTCAACAAATGACAGCAGATGTTTGCAGTTATTTGCTGTTATCCCTTTAGTCTACTTTGCAATTCTGGGCACAAGTATCTAGAGTAGAGATGAAAGTGAGTTATCTATTTTTCGTACATATACCCTTAAATTTGTATTTAACAAAGGCTGAGGTTGGTGTATACAGTAATTATGTAATTATGTGCAGAACTTTTCTCTTAGTGTTAATCAAGAGAATGAAAAAAGATCATACTTGCATAAAAGCTGCAGTAACAAAACAGCACCAAAAAGAAAAAGAAAAACAGCACCCAAAAATATACAAAAACTGGCAAGATATTGCTCAGTGAAAAGGTTGACCTCTTGATGAATGCCTGTGCCACAACAATCCCCTTGTTTGGCTTGTGTTTCAAATCTCAGTGAATTGGCCTGTCCACTCAGCAACAACACTTACCCACTCTGTTCTCTTTGTGGACCCTCCATCTCCATGCATTCCTTTATCATGAAACCGATAATGGCGTGTAAAACATTTGACCCAGGGGGCATCACAGGGGGACGGCCCTGCCATGGTTGTTGCCTCCTCTTTCTCCTGGGAAGGCCGAAAGGGCCAGGGTGTGATTTGTTAAATGCGAGTCAGCCCCTGCATTGTGTCCTCATCATGGAGACATCTGGCACAAGCTAGCCGGTGTTTTGACTGAGGTCTCATCTCCATTCTGAAGCAGTGGGCTGTGCTGCATTGAAACACTCCTTTGGCTTTCTCATGGTAATGGCGCAAACTACAGGAGCAGATGAGAAACATTTGGTTCTGTTCTTGTTCACTTGTAAAGAAATAATGCACTGCTTTTACTTTCATTTCAGCATGCTGTGTCCTCCTTATTAAAAAAGAAAGAGAATATGGTAACAACAGGGAAAAAATGGTCGTCCTTGGTGGCCTAAGTGTGCTGAGATTTGAGTGCAATCTGAGTTAGAAGAATGACAGATTAGCAGAATAAGCAAATGAAGAGCCAAATGTCAGCAAAATTTGTCAGTGAGCTGACAGAATGTTGTATCGGTTAATACATATCAGAGAAAAAGCAGTGAAAACTGTTGAGTGAAGATGAAACAAACACCCACGTGTATCGCACACAAAAATAATCTCTCTTTGTCTCTCTCTTATCCATCCACACAAATCAAGCGCAAACACCCTGCAGATTTGGAGATAATGTTTATAGTTTTAGTCATGCAGTAATGCATGTCTGAAATCATCTAACCATTACCACGTAAACACACACTTGCACTAAAGCAATGTTTGTTCTTATGAGATCAAACAACGTATCAATTTCATACTAAAATTTTCCTCTATCCAATGGTTTATTAAATTTTAATCTGTTTTGCATTAGTTCTAGATCTCAGTAATTTTTCCAAACAAAATGACAGACCATTTGGCCTGATTTCTAATAATATTTTGTACACGATTTACGGCAATACAATGTTTAAAATCTTTCATGAATAATATTATAGAATATATTAAGATTTGAAGTTCAGATAAGGGTCTAATTTTAGATATTAGAGCAGTGAATACATTGATAAAAAAATAAATAAAAAAATTCAACAAACCATCAATCTTTGATTTCTCTACAACAACCCAGTGTAAAGTGCAAACCTCTATTTGTTTGGCTGCAGCCACTGGCGTTGAAAGTGACATTTGCTTAGAACACGAGCGTGATCGTTCTTCAACTGGCATAACAGGAGGGTGAAGCCTTACTGCCCACCCTGCATCTCATTGGCCACTACCATGCAAATTACGCAAGCTCGTAAAAGGTTTGGGAATCTGATTGGACCACAACATGCCCATCAGTTTTCATGATGTCATTCTGAAGTCAGATACAGACAGTGTATTCATTCAACGTTTACCAGAACATAACTAATTTTAGAGAAAAAAAAGTGGCCTGAATGAAATTTTGCTTTGTTTTTAGTTTTGACATGTTGAAGGGGTTCCGCTCTCTCTCATATCAATACATTTGGATTAAAAAGTACCAAATGCACGAATTCATCTAATTTAAAATGATTTGCAGTCTACACATAGTTTATTCAAAATAGCAATTTAACGACAGTGTAGCTATATAAGGACTACGAGCTTCACGGATGCGCGCGAGAGTTCACTTTGAAGAGCAGCGCGCGAACGAACACTAATCCACCTTCTCATGCTCTTTTATGTTTCTTTATGGCAACACCGAGTAATGTCAGTCTAGCATGGCTTTCTCTCCAGCTCTTGCCACCTGTGGACCGACATGGCATTTAGTCGAGTCTTTTCGGACCCTCCGTCCAAGAGCATCTTCAAGACATTCGCGGTCATGCTGCTGTCTATATTCGCCTCTCTTTTCTTTCTCCACTGCCTCACAGAGCGATATGGGACCTGCACACCCACTGAGAAAAGAGACACAGTTCTTGTTGAGGGATTTTACGCCTCTGACCTAAAATACTCTGGGTCGATGAGGAGAAAGAGACTTCTTCAAAAATGGACCTCCACGAAACCTTTGGTGACGAGGCACCACAGCTTGATCCATCAGCTCGCGAGTGTCGGTGAAGAGGATTTACCTGAACTTAAGGCAGATAAACGACTTTCTCAGTCAATCATCAAGGTGTTAAACTCTGTGGATGTAGATTTAGAGGCTGGAGGCTCGTATTTTAATACAGGGAAATTAAGTTCGTTGGGTGAGGGCAGTAAGAAGCTGCCTCAGGCGATCATCATCGGCGTGAAGAAAGGCGGGACGCGCGCGCTGCTGGAGTTTCTGCGCGTGCATCCCGATATCCGCGCGGTCGGAGCGGAGCCGCACTTTTTCGATCGTAACTATGACAACGGACTTGACTGGTACAGGTAAGATTGACGTGGCCTCCACACAACATTCTACACAACTGCTTGACATGCGAGATACATTGAATTAGATAAATAAACAGAATGTGTCTTCGACTATTTTTCAGCGATGAAAAACACAATTAGCATATTTATGATTATGATAATATTATCAATATTTGAAAATTTATTTAGAATGGATTTAGTCATTTATAGAATAATCGATTTAATAATTACTTTTAATAATTACGTTTCATCATTATTATTTTTTAAATTGTGGTTTAGATCTTGTGTTCGCGGTTACGCGCCTCATGTGCCTCTCACTGGTAAAAACCAATACACAAACTGACACTTGACTTTATAAATATTTTGTACATTTAATAGAATATATTATTATAGAGCTGCTTGTACAAATACTATTTATTTTAAAACGTCTCTCGCAGAGGTCAATGTATTTATATAAATATAAATAATTAAATGAAGTAACAAATAGTCGCACACATTTATCGGATAATTAAGCAATGTTTAGCGATTGACTTGGCGATTGGACGAATTGTATCTGCATTAACAGTTGCTTAAATTTGCAGTAGCCTAAATATACTCATGTCTTTCAAGCTTTTTACAACTTTAATAAAAATGATTGACCGTTAACAATAATCGTTTTATAAATGTATCGATTTATTGACTATTTTAACTATATAACCTTTTAATTAAGGAGTTTTATTTTTTAAAAGTGTGAAAACGCTCAATGAATGTCTATTTTGTGTGGCACTCTTAGGCATGCAGACTGCACAGAGAATAGGAAATAATGCAACTGTTCTTGCTCTTATTTCTTACTGCACTTTTAGATGTTTCTATGTTTCATGCATCTGTGTGTGTGTGTGTGTTACATTCACATGTCTCCAGGCTGCATTTAGGAGTTTAACAGCAGCTTGTCTCTTCCTTGGTGTTCAGTGTAATGGGGCATATCAGACATCACAGCTCTGTTATTAAGAGGGATTACAGCCATAATGAAAGGTTACCTGTCTGTCTCTGCAGGTATATTTCACCATCAGATTTAGTTAACATACCTGATCATTTAAAAGTGCCAAGACAAACTTGCTCTAATACTCTTTTTCATGCCTCTTTCCTCTCTTCCATTGGATTATGCATTTTAGAACATGAAGTGAAAAGCATAGATACAATTAAATAAAATCCATCAAAAACACTTACTCTCACCAACATTCACTTTCTAGTTTCACCATAATTTTTTTTTTTTTTTTTTAACATCTTTTGTGTTTGGTCACATCCATGAGGATCCCATCCATTCAAAGGAGTTGCCAAGATTTGTGGAATGTGGTACAAGGATCTGAAAACTGGCCTGGTACTCAGAAACCCCCTGTTTTAAAAGCATAAGGGCCCTCAAGTTAAAATGTAAATAAACTTGAAAAAATAAAAATAAACATCTGCAACAAAAGTGTTTCTAGAAAGAACTGAATTTGCACCAGATTGCTCATCTGGGTATGAATAGTACATGTCTTTAAAAAGGTGTTGTAAGGTGCTTGTCTGTCACTTTCTTGGTAAATTGTTTGAAATCACTAGGAACCCATTCAAGTGTGCTCTGCTTGAGCTAAAATATAACTTTGGGGTTGTGGGTTTCAGCATGCCACAAGACAGGAAAAAAGAAAGAAATAAAAGGAAGCTGCCGACATTTTTTTCTCACCCCCCAACCACTTTTTTTAAAATCTAGCAAGCATAAAGACATTTCCTGAATTTACATAAAAGGCGTGACATTTTGATGGATCTGTTCAAGTGTCTTAAAAAAATTAAGAAAACAAACATAAATATACTTTCACGGCATAAATTCTCACCCTTTGTCAAACCCTCTGAGAATAATTGTGTTGTTTCCCACCGCCAAAGTTATGAATGGCTCTGTTTTTTTTCTCTGGTTGCACTAATCACTGTGTCCAATTTGCTGGAATTATGTGACTCTTTTCAGGCTAGGCTGTGAATGTTTAAACACTGAGACTTCCATCTGCAGGGATGAAGGTCCTTTGTGTGTAGTAATGGCTGATACATAGACTGTGAAAGAATCGCATAACTCTCTTTTACGTCGTGGGAATGTCAGATGTATGTGTGTGTTTTATCAATTAAGCTGCTCGTGTCCAGTTGGTAATATTAGTGGTGCAAAAATGTGCATGTATCTCTGTTTGGCAAAGAAAATTTTAGGTTTCACTGAGCCTGAAGTGATACCAAAGGAAAGAAGCACAAGTACCGATCAGTGGTTGATTTGTTATAATATTACTCATTTGCTGTGCAGTCAATATCTCACTTGATAAATCAGACACACAGCCATAAATTCCGTGTTAGGTAAAATATTGATTACTAGATTGTACTGTATATTTTTTTATTGACACAATTCATTGGCTCACTATCAAGTTACACAAAATGTTTCTCTTTCTTGTGCTAAGACAACAACACCTCTAAAATAGGCTTTTGTTATGGAAATCTGTTCTCTGAATGCCGAAAAGGATTATCCCAAAGACTCAATTTAATGGGAGGTCTTTGCTTAAAAGTCTGTAACATTCAAGGCTCTTAAAAAAGATTTCCCTTAAAAAAGTAACCTGTTGATGGCAGGACTGTGTTTCTGTGGAAAAATGGCTTGACATATGGGTGGAATGAAGTATCACATTCATCTGGTTTTAAAACTGGACCTTTACCATTCTAAGGTCTCAAACCCCATCCTGTAGATATCGAATAATTCTCAACAGTGGCCAAAATGACACTAAACATTCAAAACGTGTAATGTGATAATAACATGTTATTTTTAAAGACAAGCACAAAAACAGACAGATAAATCTCACTTGTCAATTTTTACATTAGCTTTCATGTTCACTGCGTAGTAAGTACAAGAGTAAGAAGACTAATTTAATTTTTAATGCGCAGCCTAATAATTTGTAGAACAATTTCACATTGTTATCGTTTTTACTATAGTAATTAAAGTAACCTGCAAGGAGTTTAACATGGCCAATACTGTATAATTTACAGTGTTAACAACTCTCCATTTCTACGAAAGAAGATACATTTGTTGATACATCTTCTTTGAAATGTTTCTATGTTTGGCATTATGGTCATAAACACTGAAACTGTTATGTTGATAAATTATTTGGAACAATTAAAATAATTGTTCCAAATTGTATGCTTTCTTTAAGTATTGTTTTTTATGCTTCACTGGAAAAAAAAAATATTTTGCTGTCAAGTAAATACAGCAGAAAAAAATTAGTACTTTTTACTTGATTAAATTAGTTCAAGCTTGAACTAACAAATATTAAGCAAATTCTACATCAGTTATCAGTTCAATCATGGAAAAAGTAAAATCTTCAAACTTATAAGTAAATATCACTTAATAATACTAATATTGTTTGATATATTTACAAAGATTTGTGCTAATGTTCCCAGTATGCATGAATAAGTAATGAAGGAGCATGATTTCACTGTTGTCCTGTCTTATAATACTTTCATTATTGTTGATGTTGTTGTCAAATTTAGCAACTTGTTGTTTTATGATGTCTGGAGTTTGAAGCTAAATGTATCCATTGATTGTTACCATCATTGTGTGTTGTGCCTCAGGTGTTGAGGTCTGTGTGTACAGCACACACACCTGCTGTCAAACATTCCCATCGTTGTCTTAAGATAAAATGCACTCAGCCTCATTGGGCCATTTGAAATATGTATTAAAAGTGTATAGTTTGAATGATAATTACATATACGTTTAAATGCCATTGAGCACCTCATTATATTTCAAAGTTAAATTTACTCAAGGGACTAAGATATTTTTTAAGTAAAATTTACTCAATGAATAAAGATTTTTTTAAAGTTAAATTTACTCATTTATTCATTGCTTATTACATCTAAAGCTTAGTAGATTTTACTTATAAAACCTGTGTCCAAAAACTAGGATTTTTTATTTTATTTAATCTTACATGTTTTATTTTACAGTGCAGGAAATTTAGTAATTACTTCTAATGAGTTGTAAGAGTGTATTTGGCCTTTTTTTTTGCACTTTGCTCTCTTTGTTTCTTTGCACTCTTCCCCCTCAGTAGCTCCTGTGGTGAGGACTTCTCTCAAGTGTATTCAAGGAACGCATATCAAAGCACAGCCATTCCAAACTACATTAAAAAAAAAACTCTTAAAAATAGGAGCCAGACAATTTGGAAAAATGTCCTTAGCCCACATGTCTGTATGAATTTATCTAGGACTTTTTAATTTTTCTGCCTAAGTCTATTTTAGGCTGAAGTTTTAGGGGGAAAATACATTTTTGAAAATGAATAGGTCAGCTGATCACAAGCTATGTCAACTCCAAGTTCCTCTGAACATTAATAGTATTCTAAGCAAGTGAACTATGACTTGGCACTGTTGGTTTGTGATTAAGTGGGTAGCAGCTTCTCAAACATGCCTCTGTTTGGAGTTGTTAGACACATGTATCCTCACAGGTGTTGTGGAGAAGTTTGTAGAGCACTTGTGGACAGGTTGGCTGGTAAATTGGCCGAGAGCAGTGAGAACCACGCTTAAGGGAAATGTTGCTGTTCTAGAGTGATATATAGTGGTCTGCTATGCAGCGGCAAAGTTCCTGCTCCACAGGCTAGGAATATAAAACCCCTGTGTTAATGGGAATATAGGCAGACTTACATGAGTACTGTAAAAACTAACTGTCAGTAACATACAGATGTGCAAATAACACACACACCATTTCACGTTCGGTCTGGTGACACCAACGTAACCTCTTCTGAGCTTCTCAAAGGAAATGGAGGAACAAGTGTTTGTTGGGACAAAGCTCTCCCACTGCATTGCTACGAGACCCAGATATCAGTCAAAAAGTGGAAGGCCCCTCTACCACCAAAGCCTGTAGGCCCAGCTCACCCTCCCCATCTCTCTGAGAGAGCACTCTGGCTGCTGCCATAGTGCCAGGGCCCTTACCGTCCTTCATCAGCACTGGGTGAACAGCAAACAACTGATATCAGCTCTCAGTGATATGTTTTGGGTCCCTGTTACGGTAGCGGCAAGATTAATCAATGTACACAGAATACGTAGGAACCAAATCTACCTGTAGCTTTCTCTATGTCTTTTGCGTCAAGTGATAGAAAGACTAAGGCCTTTTCAAGATGTACGGCAATACTGTCTAATCTGATGCCTATTAGACGTCAATCTGAGATTACTGTGGAGCCAAAAAAAAAAAAAAATTCTGTTAAATTAGCACTTTTATACATCTGCTCACTTAAAGGAATAGTTCATAATTTACTCACCCTCAGGCCATCCAAGATGTATCTTAGTATCTTTCTTCATCAAAACAGAATTTAAATTTTTAGGATTTCATTTCAGGCGTTCCTTTAAAAAATGCATGTGAATGTATTCCATTTTTGATGGTCCATATTTATTTATTGTGCATCAAAATAATCCACATTGCTCAAATTGATCAATACATTTCTTTTGAACCCAAACGATTGATTATTTTTAGAGACAAAACAATACTTATATACTTTTAACTACAAATGTTTGCCTCTGTACATCTTTGTGACGTGCGCTCATGAGAAAGATGACGTACGCTCGTTGGTAAGGTCACGCATGGAGGAGGAGGCAGGAAGCGCTTCATTGTTTACAAGAGAAGGGGCGCTGTACAAAGTTAAATTGACTTTGCTGTAGATTTGTATACAGGTGAAACTCGAAAAATTAGAATATCGTGCAAAAGTTCATTAATTTCAGTAATTCAACTTAAAAGGTGAAACTAATATATTATATAGACTCATTACAAGCAAAGTAAGATATTTCAAGCCTTTATTTGATATAATTTTGATGATTATGGCTTACAGCTTATGAAAACCCCAAATTCAGAATCTCAGAAAATTAGAATATTGCATGAAATCAATAAAAAAAAAGATTTTAAATACAGAAATGTCGGCCCTCTGAAAAGTATAATCATGCATATGTACTCAGTACTTGGTTTGGGCCCCTTTTGCATTAATTACTGCCTCAATGCGGCGTGGCATGATGCTATCAGCCTGTGGCACTGCTGAGGTGTTATGGAAGACCAAGATGCTTCAATAGCGGCCTTCAGCTCTTCTGCATTGTTTGGTCTCATGTCTCTCATCTTTCTCTTGGCAATGCCCCATAGATTCTCTATGGGGTTCAGGTCAGGCGAGTTTGCTGGCCAATCAAGCACAGTAATACCATGGTCATTGAACCAGGTTTTGGTACTTTTGGCAGTGTGGGCAGGTGCCAAGTCCTGCTGGAAAATGAAGTCAGCATCTCCATAAAGCTTGTCTGCTGAAGGAAGCATGAAGTGCTCTAAAATGTCCCGGTAGACGGCTGCGTTGACTCTGGACTTAATAAAGCACAGTGGACCAACACCAGCCGATGACATGGCTCCCCAAACCAACACAGACTGTGGAAACTTCACACTGGACTTCAAGCATCTTGGATTGTGTGCCTCTCCATTCTTCCTCCAGACTCTGGGACCTTGGTTTCCAAATGAGATGCAAAATTTGCTCTCATCAGAAAAGAGGACTTTGGACCACTGAGCAACAGACCAGTTCTTTTTTTCTTTAGCCCAGGTAAGACGTTTGACATTTGAAGCCCATGTCCAGGACCCGTCTGTGTGTGGTGGCTCTTGATGCAGTAACTCCAGCCTCAGTCCACTCCTTGTGAAGCTCCCCCACACATTTGAATGGCCTTTTCCTGACAATCCTCTCCAGGCTACGGTCATCCCTGCTGCTTGTGCACCTTTTTCTTCCACACTTTTCCCTTCCATTTAACTTTCTATTAATGTGCTTTGATACAGCACTTTGAGAACATCCAACTTCTTTTGCAATTACTTTTGAGGCTTTCCCTCCTTGTGGAGGGTGTCAATGATGTTTTCTGCACAACTGTCAGGTCAGCAGTCTTCCCCATGATTGTGAATTCAACTGAACCAGACTGAGAGACCATTTAAAGGCTCAGGAACCCTTTGCAGGTGTTTAGCTGATTAGAGTGTGACACTTTGAGCCTACAATACTGAACTTTTTCACAATATTCTAATTTTCTGAGATTCTGAATTTGGGGTTTTCATAAGCTGTAAGCCATAATCATCAAAATTATATCAAATAAAGGCTTGAAATATCTTACTTTGCTTGTAATGAGTCTATATAATATATTAGTTTCACCTTTTAAGTTGAATTACTGAAATTAATGAACTTTTGCACGATATTCTAATTTTTCGAGTTTCACCTGTATGTATAAGTGTATTGTTCAAACTGGTCATTTGGCATGTGTATCCTGGATCCTGTATCCTGGATACCTTCAGGAACCCCAAAGATAATGCACACTGGGAAAAATATGAACTTTTCATCGATTGCTTATACATGATCATGAGCGATTGAAGCTCTGGCTTATCACGCTGAACCTGGATATCAGTACACCCCTACATTCTCTCAAATTTTGGAGAGTGTGCAGTGAACATTTTACCCCTGATTATTTCAGACCATCGAAAGAACAAAGGGTCGATATCTGATTTCATCGGCTGTGCCCATGCTGTTTTTCCAGCAAACTCAGATATGTGTGAAAACTTTGTCATTATCTGTGTCTCGTTTGGAAGGCTGCATGCTAGGTAGGACGCATCATTTGAAGGCTGCAGTATACCGAGTGTCCTGCTTTAAACAAGTCTCGTTTAATTGAGACGGCCTTCGTAGGACAAACAGAAATGGAACGTAACATTTTAATTTTAATAATATATTAATATAATTAGACATATTATACACACTGCACCCATGTACTGAGGTACTTCAACTTGAACGTTTGAACATATTTACGGGCAAATTGGCATAATTTTGTTTACACATTTCCATTGAAGCAAAGAATTGTGGGTTGTGAGTGCCCACAAAGGATACACCTCATGCATCCTCTGAATTCCCATGAAAGAAGGTTGCATTCGAAGACTATATTTTAAGTGTCCTACTCACTTTTCTGAAATGAGACAGCCTCGATGACGTATGCGGCCGACAACTGCGACCTCCAGAGGACGCAGCCTACTAAACGAGACCATTGTCGCGCTTCCCTTGTGCTCTGTACCTCTCTCAGCGCTCTGCTCCTCATCGCGCATCACAGAGATGTATGGAAGCGAACAATTGTAGTTAAAAACTATTTAAGTATTGTTTTGTTTAAAAAAATAATCAATCGTTTTGGTTCAGAAGAACTATATTTGGAGTACCTTTTTAAGGTACTCCAAACCATTGTTTAAAGGAGGAGGCCTGAAATGAAATCCTGTTTTGATGTAGAAAGAAACTCAGATACATCTTGGTTGGCCTTAGGGTGAATAAATTATCAGCAAATTTTCATTTTTGGGTGAACTATTCCTTTAAAAATAAGTCATCTCATAACCACAAATAACCTGGAATTTAAATTTCTAAATTAAACTTGGTTAGATAGCAGATACAGTGCAACAGTCCTCAATAAACCCCTACCTCAAATCTTTATGTTTATGAGTATCTGCAGAGCTAGTAGAAGAGGTGGATGAATAGCTGCTTTGTTTATAGATGTCTTTCATTGCAAGCAAGTGCCACTTGGTGATTACTTGTCCTTTGAGTATTTAAGTATTGTACTAAATAGTGCTCCACACATTCTATTTATAAGTATTTACAGGCCTACAAAATGCTCTTCCACATTTATTGATGGTTTTACTGAACTTTTTTCAGCAATTTCATCTGAATTTGATTGTTTAATTATTGTAGGGGATTTTAATATCTTATAATTAATCCTGAAAACAACACTGCAAAAGAACTCATAAATGTTTAAAAAACTTTTGTCTTGACACAGCATGTAACTGGACACACACTCTAGGTCTGCTCATTAGTAAGGATCTGAATTCTGAACATTTCATCCACTGTTATGAAGGATGTAGCGCTATCTGACCATTTCTGTATTTTATTCTGTATTTTAATAAAAAAAAAATTTTTAATTTTTTTTGAGCTACTGATTTCTCCACCTGCTGAAGTTAGATTTGTCTCCGTCAAGAAGAGGTACATAAATGAGAACACTAGTGTGCAATTTATGAAGGTTTTATCTATGACACCAAGTATGTCTGCAGAATCTGTTGAGGCTCTCCTTGATAACTTGATAAAAATGCTATTGATGACATTGAAGATTTATGGTAGGCATAAAGCACCACAGAGAAACATAACAGCAGTTCAAAGCATGAAAAGGAAATGCAGAAAAGTATTGTAGGAACTAATGTGGCAGAAAACCCCTACTTGAAGTCCATTACAATATTTATAGTGACAGCCTTCATGCTTTTAATTTGGAACTGGGCACAGCTAAACAGACTTTCTTCTCCAACATTATAAACAACAACATAAACAACACCCGGACTGTATTTGCTACTGTAGAGAAACTAACTTAGACACCAACACAGGTTCCTATGCAATGCTCTCTGACAGCAAATACAACGAGTTTGCATCTTTTTTCAAGAAAAAAATTACTTTAGAATGGCAATCAGCTCATCCTCATGTTGCACTTAGGGTAGACAGCACCCACAACAACAACTTCAGAAATTAGACAGTATGTATGATTTTGAGGTATTTTATGGCAAAACCCTGGAAGAAACAGTACAGCAGCTTAAAACGATCTGCTGTCTTGACATACTCCCCACATATTCTTTTAAAAAATGTGTTTAACTGTCTAGAAACTGAACTCTAGGTAGTGAATGCCTCTTCTCCTTTCAGGTACTTTTCTGAAGTCTCTGAATACTGCAGTTGTCAAGCCCCATCTAAAATAAGAGCAATCTGGATAATGGCATATTCAATTTCAGATCTTTCAATAAGATAATTGAAAAGGTTGTTTTAAATCAGCTGAACAAATTCTTAAACTCAAATGGCTACTTTTACAAGTCACAGCACAGAGACTGTGCCTATAAAGACAATAAATGATATTTAACTAAATTCTGATTCAGGCAAAATATCAGTGCTGGTTTTATTGGATCTTTTATTGGATACTCCTTGACAGACTGGAAAAATGGGTATGGCCCTCTGAGTCGGCCTTCAGCTGGTTTGTGAACATAGGAAACTATGAATCTTAGTGGACATAGTGTGGACTCTAAGAGAGTCCTGCAAGATAGTTTTTTGCACCACCTCTGTTTAACCTGTATATGCTCCCACTAGGCAAAGTTGTGAAAAAGAACCACATTTCGTACCACAGAAATGCAGATGACACCCAGATTTGCCTAGCCCTATCACCAGATGATTACAGCCCCATAGACTCCCTGTGCCAGTGTGCTGATGAAATCAACAGTTGGATCAGCCAAAACATCCTTCAGTTAAACACAGACAAGACAGAGGTCATTGTGTTTGGCAACAAATCAAAATTCCCAAAGTGAACACATACCTTGACTCCAAAGGTCTAAAGACAAAAAATCAAGTTAGGAATTTTGGTTTCATTTTGGAGGCAGACCTTAGTTTCAGTAGTCTCATCAAAGCAATAGCCAAATCAGCTTACCGTCATATCAAAAACATAGCAAGAATTAGAATTTTGTATCCATCCAAGAATGCTGCGCCAGGATTCTTACCAGAACAAAAAATACTGAGCATATTACTCTAGTTCTAATTACGTTACATTGGCTACATTACGCTCACATTTAGGATTGATTTTAAGGCACTATTAATAGTGAAATGTGCTATAGAAATGTGCTATATAAATAAACTTGCCTTACCTTGCCTTGCTTTGGTCGTGTATTTGTCAAAGGAGTTCTCTCAATAAGTGCTTCTCATTCAAAAAGTTTCTAATTAGAACCTAAAACGTTTTCACATCCTGATGCAGAAGATAACCTTTTTGAATACAACAAAGATCTTTGCTAGAATACTATTTTTTTGTGTGAAATATATATAATAGTCAACATTAAATAAAAATAAAATTATCTATTTATTTTGAAAACTCTAGTTCCAGGGACGTACCCATGTTCTGGGTACATATTACATTTTAGGAGACATACCTTTAAAAGGTACACAAAAGGCCCTTAGGATACAATTATGTATCTAAAACAAGTTATGCATTTTAATTAGAAGTACAGAAAAGGTCCGCTTGAGGGTACCACCTCAGTGATGGTCCTTGTACCTTAACACTTTTTTTTTTTAAGAGAGTGAAGAAAATGAAGTTTGTCTTTGTAATCTTTAATAAAAATGTATTAACTTGCCCCACTTTTTACGATCCAATCAATTACTGATGGATAGAAAAAAATCCTGCCTTATTTTTTCTCTCATTGCAAATCCTGTTTAACTTGGAAATACACTCAATGTGGACTTTATTAGGAACACTATGGTCCTAATAAAGTTCCAGAAATGGTCTTCTGCTATTGCAGGCCATCTGTCTCAAGGTTCGATGTGTTGTGCATTCTGAGATGCTATTCTGCTCACTACAATTGTGGTTATCTGAGTTCCTGTCAGCTCAAACCAGTCTGGCCATTCTCCATTGACATCTCTCATCAATTAGGTGTTTAAGTCCGCAGAATGGCTGCTCACTGGATGCTTTTTGTTTTTGGCTCCATTCTGAGTAAACTCTAGAGACTGTTGAGTGTGAAAATCCCAGGAAATCAGTAGTTACAGAAATACTCAAACTAGCTCATCTGGCACCAACAATCATTTCACGGTCGAAATCACTGAGATCACATTATTCCTCCATTCTGATGGTTGATGTGAACATTAACTGAAGCTCCTGACATGTATCTGCATGATTGTATGCATTGCACTACTGGTACACGATTGGCTGATTAGATAATCGCATGAATAAGTAGGTGTACAGGTGTTCCTAATGAATTGCTCAGTGAGTGCGTGTCACATTTTGGAAGTAAAATACGCTGCAAACACATTTCATGTTGATTTTAAAGTTTCCAGAAACGAATAGGCTGATGCCGAATGTAAAATGTAATGCAAAACTTTTTCAAATAGAACCATATAGCCAACACAAGAACCTTATAAAGTAAAACTTCGCTCTTCATAAGTGAACCTAAGGTGTTGCAAAGAGCCATTTATTTTTGAAGAGCATTTATTTTTAAAAGTACAGATTAATTTGCATCTCAGACACTACACACAGTTACACACTTCTGGGGATGTCTCATTCACCTGCTCAAACACACAAACACATACCTGCATAAGCTTTATTAGATCATAATAGACTTTTCTACCTGAGCCAGCCTGGGGGCAGGTTGTACTGTAATGTTGTAGTGCTAGGATGACAGAAGCCAGCTGGGACATGAGATCACACTGAACAAAGAGACCACTGTGAGTGTATGTGTGTTTTTGTGTGTGTGTGTGTGTGTGTGTGTGTGGAGGTCTTTGATCTGGTTTGGCTAGGGGAACTGCCGTGACATGTTCGCTCAAGTTGCCACAATACTCGGAGAAGCACCCTCATCTCTCTCTGCCATTATTATGCCGTACAATTCAGTTCAGTAGGTACTTAAACTGCATGACATCATAATTACGATTTTGCAAACACTTTTAAATAACTTCTAAGATACTGACAGTGCTACAGAACTGCATTGGTAATGTTGCACCCCATGACTTCTGTTAACAGTTTCACAATTTTCGTGAAGACCTGTGGCTTTCTTATTATGATTTTGATTCTAGATCTGATTTGGCTTTCACCTCTCCTCCTTCCACTTCATCTTTGGCACAAATCATGGAAAACAGGATACATTTTTCTTATTTGAAGTAAAAAGAGTTTTGATGTTCAGAGCACAAAAGCTTCCTATCCCTGTCCACCCAGACCATTTATTAAAAATAATCAGCAAAACAGGTAATTCAGAAATCATCACTAGCCAGACACCATGCTGTGATATGCGGCAAGTAATTTGTCTGTCCACACTGAAATTAGTTTTCAGTGTGGACAAATTACTTGCCGCGTATCGCAGCATGGTGTCTGGTTAGTGATGATTTCTGAATTATTTCTGAAATGCTGTGTGTACAGCCAATATATTTGATGTTTAGTTTACAGTTATGTGGACACTGGATTTTGGACAAATTATGTTTAGCTGTGGGTGGAGCTACACAGCGTAGAAACCAACTGACTGAAAAAATTTACTGTAGTTCATCTGGTCATGGCTGATTAGGACAACAACTTCATGGGTCAAAACAACAAATATATGAAGAAATGTCTGTCCCCTTTTACTTATCAATGCAAATTCAGTATTCATTGTTTTGGCCTTGTCTGATGAACAATGAGTGTGAACTGTGCCATGTAGAATTTAGTCAACCATAACAAATGTCAGTAAAATCAGTGCAGTAGCAAAAGCAGCTTGTGTAGTTTAGGGTCAGAGATAAGTGAAAAAATACTCTAAATTACAACTGTTTTTGGTGCTAGAAAGCTTTACTAATATTATTAGTTACCTGCTTGACGCGGGTGTTAAACGGAGCATTGAAGCCTTGACTCAACTCATGTGAAATGCACTTTATTATGAGGAAAGAACATTATTGAAACTCAAAATTAGGTTCGATTATTAGATTATTTGTCTATTATTGTGGTCTTTTCTGATAAAAAGCCATGCTCTGCACTTTAAATAGGCTACTGTAGGAAATTATCTCGTAGATCTGCTTTGTGTTTATAATTCTTCTACTGAAGTCAGTAGATATGTGGCCATGCAAGTTTTAATAAAGGAGAAGGTAAGGATGTTATTGAAACGCACTATTATTGCTGTCTTTTTGGTTGAGAAATAGTGCTCAGACTGAAAGAAGACTGTAGATCTCTGAAGGGGTCACTGAACTAATCAGTTAGTAAAATTGAACAAATTTGTGAAAAAGAAGCAAGCCTCACCAAAATAGTCTTTGTTTTGCTGCTAATTCTGCACAATTTTCAACTTGAATACACTTGAATCACTAAAATAACTGGAATTGGTGCTTTTAGCTTATTCTTTAAAAAAATATCCCCTGAAAAATTGGATCAATGATTGTCTTACCTTTTTCACCCCTTATGAGTTTGCATCCCTGTAATTTGTTGTGGTACTGCAAGAACAAATCTACAAATTATTAAAGAAACAAATTTGTTGTTTTTTTGTTACACACTTAGCGCTCTTGCCACCTATAACCTAACACATAGTAGCCTACCACTGGCTGTGTCTTATTTGGAAGGCTACATCCTCCGGAGGTCGCATTTGTCGGCCACATACATCATCGAGGCAGTCTCGTTTCAGAAAAGTGAGTAGGACACTTTGAATGCAGCCTTCGAATGCAACCTTCTTTCATGGGAATTTTGAGGATGCATAAGGTGTATCTTTCGTAGGCACTCACTACCCACAATTCTTTGCTTCAACAGAAATGTCTAAAAACTGATATTTTTTACTGCAATTTGCCTGTAAATATAATGTTCAAACACAAGTAATGATAATTCCCAAGTTGAAGTACCTCAGTAGATGGGTGTAGAGTATATACTGTAATATGTATAATTATAGTATTATATAATAAAAATAATGTATTAGACTAAAAGTACACTTGTAAAATCTATTTTCTTTTCTCTTTACATCATAATAACTCTCCTATAATGTACCTCATACAGTCCCTTCTAAATGGACTTTGTTGCCTTCTCACTCAAAGTGGTTGTGCTTGTTAAAGAGTGGCATGCTGTCAGAGCAACCATGTTACTTTCCGTTTGTCCTACGAAGGTCATCTCGTTTAAACAAGACTTGTTTAAAGGAGGATACTCGGTATTCTGCAGCCTTCAAAGGGCGCATCCTAATTAGCCTTTTTTTTTTGCAAAGCCGAATTTCAAACATTACAAGTAAACACGCTACTAAGACAGACATAAAACATGGCCAAGTTCTTTAAAAGGAAAAATATTGACGATGGTTAGCCTATGTGGTATAGTGGTGTGCCGTAGAATTTGTTAGTCGTAAAAAGTGTGCCGTGGTAGAAAAAACGTTTGGGAAACACTGCCATTTGAGAGCCTGTTATTTACTAAGACATACAGTAACTGAATAGGACTTTATATACTTTATGGAGGAAAATGCCTATCACTACATTT
Organism: Xyrauchen texanus; assembly: GCF_025860055.1. NCBI lineage: Eukaryota > Metazoa > Chordata > Actinopteri > Cypriniformes > Catostomidae > Xyrauchen > Xyrauchen texanus. The sequence goes on along the minus strand of NC_068308.1, from coordinate 32,379,629 downwards.
TAATCCAAGTTAGTAGAAGCTGGGTGTATAAATATGTGTGTTTGGACATGGGTCAGAGTAAGGTTCAGACCTTTTATGTAGTTCATATTTAGGGGTGAGAGGGGTCAGTAACTGGATCTGTAAAGTGGACATGGATCACTTCAGAAAACACAAGAGGTCTCACATCTTGGTGGGCGAATGTGTATGTATGCGTTCTTATACACGTATGCACACAATTTAACCACATATTAACCCCCACCCACATGCAAACAAAGGAGGACACACAACAACAAGTTTCTCATGATTTTCTCTCCAGAATGCATGTTGTGTTAACCCCCTTCAAATGTGCAAGCACACAAACACGTTAGGGGTCCAGGGCACAGCTCTGGCTGTCAACAGCTGCCTGAAAGGCATTCAGGGAATCCAGCCCACAGTAGGCGCTGAAGAGAGAGATAGGAGAAAAAGAGAGAGAGCAGGTGTAGACGGTTACCAGACACCTCCATCCACACATAAACACATTCACGCACATACATACCCACCTGATGCCCACAACTCTCTTAGCTAACTCACAACCTGAACACATCTCACCAGGGCCCTAATATGCAACTTTCGGTCACTAAGATCAGAGAGAGCACATGGGGCTTTGAGGAAGATAGAGTGTGGTACAGAAAGGGAAATTGATTATTTGTAGTTCGAAGGTCACTGTGGTCAACCCTAAAGGGCAGGAGATGTCTGTAGGACCCTCTGAGTTCTCTGCTGTTAGTGCAACCCACATGCAGACACATGGTGATCGGTGTTACCTCTTGATAAAGACAGCTGTTGCATTTGTGCAAGCTTTGATCCCCCCCAAAAAAGTAAGGGACTATAAGGGACTTTATTTTTAACAGTGATGGTGTCTAAGACAAGCACAAAGACGTTGCATATCCAGGAGCCTCATCCTTGTGACTTCTAGAAGTCAGCAGGCAATGAATAATGCATCTTTCAGAGTTAAACTTAAAGGGGTAATTCTCCCACAAATATTGTAATTCATTCATTATTTACTTAGCCAAAATGTTTGACTTTTTTCTTTGATGCAACACCATTTACTTTCATTTTATGGAGAAAAAAACCCCCACTTCTATAGTGGTGAATGAGAGCACACAGTAAATATTATATTTGCGTTTGCATTTGCACCAATAGAAAAAATGAAAAATGTACTTTTTTCACAACTTTCCTTAAGAATAAAAAAAGATGAAAAATTTAGAGAGCATTGGATTATGGCAGTCAGAAAAAAAATGCTCTCAGCAGCTGTATTAGAAATAAAATTGGAGTAGTGTTAAATTAATGCCAGGGTAACATAACAAAGTCAGTGGCGGACCGTGCATTTTAAGTCTTGGCCTTCAGTGTGATTCATGCCATTAAGAAAACATTTTCACAATTAATAAGACACCCTATGCCTATGGACATCATACTTTACACTGCAGCCAAATAATAATTCCAATTGACATTTTATAACACGTCCACGCATGAAAACCAAAACCAAGAAGGTCTAATACCAAAAAAGCTATCTACTAATATTTGTGATCTAAATGGTGCTTGTGATAATTTTTCCTTCTTAAGGGCACACGGTTACTTTTCAAAACTTAAACTGACACTGAATACTCCCGCCATGTGTCACAGTGCTTCAATCTATCAAATACATTTTGATGAATTGATAAGGAATTTAAGAATCGATTATCATTGCTATATTAAAGCCAATGTGATGGAACGGAGTGTGCGAGATTAAAGGGAAAGAAACCACACTTTAAAATAAAGAAATTTTATGTGGCCAAGCTCACCCCTCGAACATACATAAGATAAAATGGATGGGTGGGTGGATGCTGCCGAGTTTGGCTTTCTGTGTCATTATTCAAAACTGTCTGCATCCATTGAGCCAAAGTAAGTTAATCGTTGTTACCTTCTTCCCTGATTACGATATATTATGTTAATATTGCTTTTGAATCTCCATAAAACAGTTCAACCATGATTAAGTTCAACTTAAATAAATGTGATTGGTGATTTCATTTTTTGTCTTTATGGGGAATGCTACAGGGACTTTGGAGCGATTTCAGACTTTTCTGAAGGGAACTAACCAGTTGTTTAGTCACCTCTGAATGGTCAATGACACATGGCAGCCGCAAAAATATTTTGTATCTTTTGGAGTGTGTGCCGTCCTACATGAAAATGTGATTGGAATCTTGTGAACGACTCTATATGTCTAGCATGTTGTCTAAATGTTACATATTGTTAACTAATGCATATAATTAATGCATTTTTTATAAATATATGGAGCCACACATATAAACCAAACTTCCTTGGTCCTAAATGCATCTGTGACTTTAGTGCTCAGGTCTTGTGCAATTCTGTGCTGCCTTAATTAGGAATATTAATTAAAAACTTTTCATAGTTTTTCTGCATTTTTTTAAACAATTACTAATCTTTCCAAAATAGTCTAATCAAATCCGATCGAATTGTGACCAAATTTCAGATTGCACTATGCATCATATTCGTAAAGAATCGTAATCGAATCGATTCGTTGTCAGAGCGAATCGTTACACCCCTACTAAGTAGCAATGAAAAGCTACAGAAAGCAACGAGCCTTTATTGGTATACATCAAACAGAGGCAGTGTTTGCTCAATCTTGTTTTGTCAGTAAACATGGCTATTAGAAGTGGAGGTGTTTTATAGCCACAAAATCGAGGAAACTGTCTCAGAAAAAACAGCAATTTTCCCAGCAAGCTCTTAGGGGCATGTCTGTGAATTTTAATTTTGTTGATTCGCTTCGGGCATTCTGGAACTATAATGGGTGATGTTTTTCTATAATATATACACAAAAACTAACCCTGGGTGGTTCTCAATGTATCAACTGAAACAGCTCAAAACAGACTTCAGCTCTCCCAGCAATTTAGTGTCATTTCACCTTCCTGTACACAGATTCCTCAGTCTCTCTCGCTCTCGCTCTCTCTCGACAAAAACTCGAAAGTGGTTGCAAAGTGTTATCCTGTCAAAAAGAAGTTGAAATAGTAAACCCAGCACTTTCCAGTAGAAATATGTGTGGGTTTATGTCCATGTAAAGCCAGCAGGAACAATGCAAAGGGCGTCTGACAATAAAAAGGAGCAGTCACAGTTGTCTATGAACTAAATTCAGCAAAACTACCCGCAAACTACCAAAGATGCTACAGAGAACAGTTGGGCGGTAGGAGAAACAAAAGGGAAGAAAAAAAGGGAGAGCGAGGTGTTGTGGGTAAATGATGCATGGCGAGAGCACATACGTGTTACGGGCCTCAATGGGGCGGAATGGTGGAATAAACCCTCTCCGTTGCATGATGGATTTCACTTTCCCAGTGAACAGGCAACAGCTTTATCACAGGAGAGGGAGTGAGCAATTTTCCAACCAAAGAAAGCCATGAGAGAGATAAAGACAGAACTCGAGAAGCTGTAAAATAGAGGAAGCTTTTACCTCATGGGAAGTCCCTATATTCTATGCTAAAATAACTGTGTTGAATGGTTAAAAAAGGGCTTACATGACCCTTTTGGCAATTATTTATTAATAATAAGTCAACTATTAATTAATAATAAAGCCTCTTGTGAAAATTAAGTGCAGATCCATTGCAACCACTTATTTCATTCAAAGACTTAAGAGACAATGTAGCAACTTAAGGCACAAATGACTCCTTTAAAATGAAAAGCAACCACATATGTATCTTTTTCTAGCGCCTTTGGCATACTTTGTTTCTCGACCACATTTGAAATACCATAAGAGTGCATATAAATTATTAGTTTGCACTTGTGTTGATGTGGTTGTTATTGTTAGGTCTTTAACACGTTGGGTGTCTTAAGCCATGGTGAGTGTTGGTGTGATCTCTCCAAGAAGCAGTGAGCTGTGCCAGCTGCACAAGCCATGCCAGTCCTGTGGTGTTCCTATGTCACTATGAATCAGAGAGAAAACAAGACAAAGAAAGATAATTGCGCCAAGAGAAAACGTATTTGTGTGTAGGTCAGGCCAGTTTAACCCATTCTTTCCACATGTGCACATCTGCCTGGCCAGCAGGCTCTGAAAAACACAGACAAAACCATACAATGGCAGGTCTGGACCACAGCCATGGATGTGGCCACTTTTTACAATCAAACCTATAACAAATATATTTGCATTTTAAAGACACATTCATGCAGTATTTAGTAGTTTTTTATTGGGTTTGCTGTTTTTTTGAGATGCATTCACATTACATTTCTAAAGAGTAAAAATCAACATAGCCCCATTAAAACTCGGATGAGATGGCGAAATCACAAGATATTGTACAGAAAGGTATGTTATTAATTTAAAGTATTTTAAGATTTAAAACAAAGAAAGAAAAATACTGCGTGTACCCTCTCTAGGTTCCTTGTGTCACTATTACAAGTGACCCAGCAACAACGTTATTGTGGAGCGTAGAGGGGGCGGGGCCGGGCTGGAATGTCACATGCCCGGTCCCCAATTGGCCTGATGGGGCGCGAGGGATAAAGGCGGCCGGTTCGAGAGAGAGAGAATTACGGGCATGTCCGTCATGTGTGTGTTTATGTTTGTGTGTTTTTGTTTTGAGTTTAATTAAATATTATTTATATTGACAAGCCGCTTCTCGCCTCCACCTTGCCCATCTTAACCCCCTTACATTGGTGCTGAAACCCGGGAAGGAGGAGGGATGCCTGTCGCAGAGTCCTCGACACTACCGTCCACACAGGGGAGCGCCGCTGCCATCTGCCGGGTGACGGAGTATCCCGACCACCTGGAGTGAGGGAGCCGCTGCCGGGGGCGGAGGAGTGCCCTGCCGTCCCCAGAGACGTGGAGGGGTTGAGGGAAGTCCGCCGTCTATGACGGGAGGAGGGAAACAACTCCTCGACCGCCTGGAGCGGTAGGGCCGCTGCCAGGGGCAGACGAGTGTCCCCACGTGCCGCTGAAAAGCGGAGGGGCGTTCTGTCCGCTGGGGTCGGAGGTTTGACTCCGGTCCGCCCGGAGAGGAGCGGCTGTCGTCCGCCGTAGAGTGTGGAGGAGTGTTCGAGGACCACGTGACGGTACATCAGAGAACCGGTGAGTGAGCTTTTTCTCTCGCTCGTCTCTCTCTCTCTCGAACAGTCATCACCGGCCGCCTTTATCCCTCGCGCGCCCCATCAGGCCGATTGGGGACCGGGCCCGCCCCCCCCCCTCCGCTCCACAGTTATTTATGTTTTTTTGTGAGTCATTTCTATAACATCCCTCTTAAAACTACTCAAACACACATTATTACCATAGTATGTTGTTGGAAAAAAACAAATGCTTGTCAGAGAAATGGTGGAAGGCAACAGTTGGTATGATTGGATTGGTTAGAAACGCTTTTAAGGCGGGGCTTAGCGAAGACTCAGTTCCAACATTAAGTGAAAACACAGTAAATGCAATGGCCAGTACTGTCAAATAACACATGAATGTTAGACTGACCAACTGTACATGAGACAGTAGACAACCCTTGTCATAATGCTTTTGTCTTTTACAATTACAGGCAACATGATCCACAATCTGTGGTTAAGATGTGCACAGATCAATTTCATTCGTAGCTATTGATGTGTGTGTTAAAGCCATATTGTTTAACTTTAGAAATGAATTTGGGAAATGTATTATGGCAGTTGCAGTCTAATCTAGTGTTCCAGAAACACAAGAACGCTTGCACATACCACAATCCCAGTAACAGACACTTGAGGGTTGGCAATCCTAGCACAACTCGGCTGATCTCCCACACAAACACACAAAACTGAAAGAAAAAGACCAGAGACTAATAGATTCATTACATTTGTGGTCTTACCTCACGTATGAATGTTTAGCTCTATGCATTAATGCTTATTCTTGAGGTGAAATTTACCATGTGGCCATTGACTCTATAAACATATAAGCACTGTACAGACAGCTAAAGACTGCACGTGGTGCAATAAAATATATTTAGATGTTTAAGGTGTTGGTCTGAATATCATGTGATCCCCGCCGCAGTATCCGTGGATTTATGATGCATAATTAGCTAGTTAGGATGTTCCAACATTCGTTCCTTTGCAAAGCCCTACATATTCCGCATACAATATGCTTGTTGTGATTTAGAGTTGTATAATTCCTTGGAGAAACATTCTACACTTTTTATTGGACTTGTTTCAGGACCAAGTAGAGGTTAGACATACTTTTCTCTGTAATTCAGTCTAGACAGATAACATGAACCGTCTATGTGTATGCATGGCATCATCATAAAAATCATTAATTATTTTTCCGAATACGTTTTGCTATGGCATTCAGAGATGCAGACATAAGCCACCCTACTACATCAGCTAGTTGGTGCTGTTCTCAGACAGATCAGTCATCAGGAAAGGGTGGCCTGCTATGGCACGGGAGCGCTGATGTATGAAGCCTATTGGCGGAGCTCCACTCTTTTGCATAAAGATAGAGTGTAAGTCTCTGAACGGCCTGTGATGGATACTTTAACCACAGACTCCACAGACGTGGTCCAGTAATTTAATGAGTCCCAACCTGAACACTTGTTAATTGCTAATGTAACAAGCCCTGACTCTCCATTAAAAAGTCTGGGGTAACTTTGACAGATTTGTGTGTCTATATGATTGAAGAAAGGGCACTTCTTTCCTTGTTTCGTTTTTTTTGTTCGTGAAAAATTAGGCATTTATTTTTATTGCAGGGCATCGATAAGACTAACTGAAAAAAGGTGCTGTATATGTTGAAAAACAATGTGAGGAGGAGTGTTCTTTAGAGAAGGATTTGTATAATTCTTGAACCACTACTGGCGCCAAACAGAATCACAGTCTGTTTGAACGGGCCAACTGGGTCTCAGACATAACAACATTGGCTTAATCAGTGGTGTGAGTTTGGGGTGGGGCTACCTGTCTGACTGAACAGTGAATGACAAGGGGTGTGTTTAAAAATGTTCATTATTTTTACTAATTGCAAATAAGCAGGTCAGCCTTTAAGGAATATTCTGGGTAATTTACATCCCTCCTATTCTTTAAAGAACAAAACAAAAATCAAGTTAACAGTAACTTACGATGGAAGTGAATGGGTTCAATGTTTGGAGGGTTTAAAGGCAGAAATGTTGATAAGCAATTTTATCAGACTCAAATCATTTTAACATGCCTATTGTTTATGTCTTGTGGCTATAATTTTGAAACCGTGAGTATTTTAATGTTAACGGATTGGCCCCATTCACTTTCATTTTAATTGCCTCACTGTACATTATGCCACAAATGCTGTCGATTGTATTGAACCTGAAATATTCCTTTAAGGCTCTGTCACATTTGCCTTTGCACGACAACATTACATGGTTGAAATCTCAAAAGAAATCTGCGCAATTTGGACTGACGGATTTTCGGCTGCTAAGAAATTTCCCTACACAAAATTCACATAGGGTTCAAGTTCAGTGAACTGAACTGAATTCTGACACATGAATTCACAGCAATGACCAATAGGAAGTAGGGGTGGATAAAAATATTGATTTTCCAATGCATCGCAATCTTCATTTGAACGATATTGATTCTCTTAAATCCCAAGATCGATCTAAGCACAACCCTTCAGTAAAATGAGAGCAGGAAATAACCTGCATTTGCAACCAAATTTTGCACTATGCGATTATAAAGGTATATATTTGACAAATAGCTGGTAAGTGTTTAGATTTCACTCACCAGTGAATGAATTGTATAGTATAATGGTGAAGTATTCAGCAGTGAGATCCTTTCACTGTGTGTTGAGAATAAATGTTCCGTTTATTGTGTCCATGACGTGATACACGAAACCCATTTGTCACTGAAAAGTGTCTCTTTTAAAACCCTTTCTGTTTTTACAGTCAGTTGTTGATCATAAACAACAAAAAACGCATAATAGGCATAGCACAGATGAGATGAAGCCATTCGACTATTTCGTTAACATGCACTTTAAATGCTGTTTAAAGAAATGCAGGATTCCCTTAAAGAGACAGTACCGGGTTTTAGCACGTGTTCAACAAATCAATGTAAATACCTGTAAATAGTACATATTATACAATTAAACAATAACATTTTTACAAAATATACTATTTTGTATAAATAAAGAGGTGGCTTGAAAAGTAGTTTTTGTGTGTTTTATACATTCGCCCATTACTTATTTGCCTGCAGAATTTCACAGTGCAACGTAAATGTGACTGAGCCTTAATTGTAAAGTTTAAAAACTTAAACTTTTAATAATGCTCTGACCCTCCACTAGAATTGTATATCAATTTCATTCTTTTCAAAGTGAGTGTGACAACATATTAAAAATGCTTGAAAAGATGAGAAAGGAAGAGAGTGTTTTTAATGACATCCTCCTGAAACGGGACTCCCTGAGAACTGCTGATGACTCAGAGGTCCTTAAAATCCCTCATTCCTTCATCCTCCTGAGAGACATGCCCTTGAGCTACTGTCTCAAGCACTGACATTTCCGCTGTTGCTGGTTGATACAAGTAGTTAGTACAGTACTTGTTAAAAAAAACATCTTGCTGTTTTGCAGTTGACTGCGTTTCACCGTATATCTGCCACTGCAGTAGTTCTATTTCCAAAGGTCTGTCTCTTACTCTCCCTAGGCCATTTTCATAAATATTTGATATTCAGCGTATGAAATTTACTTTTCTGCACAATGGCTGGTGAATTTAAAATGAATTCAGTTTATACATATTGTAAATACAGTATACACATTTTTTTATATAATGTATAATACTATATTATTATTATTATCATAATGATAATTTTGCAACATACAAATGGAGGCTAAAGAGAACAAAAGCATAGAAGATAAACTTCTTGTTCAAGCACTATTTCTGAGGGTGTACTGAATTATGACGACACATGACAAATTACCTTATGTCATTGCATGTCATTTGATATATATGGCTATGTATACATCCACAAACATTTGGAATTAAGCAATGTCAAAATAAAATGAACCTGCAGAGTTATGTTCACGATGCATGTAAAACACGAACTGCTCTGTGGAAATAAAGTCAGCTAAACTCAGAACACTTCCTTAGATGGTCTGATTCTTTCAAACTGTTTTCAGATGTCTGAAACAGAGAAGAATGAGTGAGAACTCTTTGCGTGCACATGTTCTGTAAGCGCTCGTACTGTGCTCATGAGTGGCACTGAACATCTGAACATATGGCGAATCAGACACGCACATCAACGGCTTTTCTTACGTCTGTTCTTCAATATATAATCAAGTGTGTTTCTTCAAACGTGCATCTTTGTTTCTAACGACATTTCTTGTCATGTCATACATAGATTTGTCTTACTAGAGATGTTTTTGCTAGATTAGCAAATCTACCCACCACTGTGCATGAAATTCATATTTTTATTTAAAAATATAATTCCTCAAGTGGAAAAAAGTTATGGATAAGCAGAATAGACATTTATATCAAGATTTTTATATGAAGTTATTTATTTATTTGAATAAACACACACAAAGGCAAGTATCACAGTAGAAGAAGGCCAGAGAGGAATACAAATAAAAAGTCAAAAATGAAAAGTCAAAAATGTTCTTAATCGTCCTGTTCTACTGCAGATGATAAGAATGATCAATAGAGGCAATGGCCTTGTCTTTTCCACATACTGTAAGCCTATCAAAGTCACATAACTCAAGATATTTTTAGCCAAAGTCTTCTGGAAGTTTACAACACTCCTCCTCATTTAGGAGAATGATTCAAATCTTCCTTTTGTTTGGAGCGAGAGAACTTTGGGAAAACCACTTGGAAGAGTTCTGTAGAGTATCACAAAGATTTATGTGCTCTTTTAAAATCTCTGCTTCAGATCACTTCCTGTTTCCTCCTGCTGTTTACTGTACACACAGGAGGGTCATTGTGGGTAATTTATTATCATTTGCTTATCACCTTAATTGATGTCCCCCAGAGTCACTACAACAACCATAATTCCATTACACAAACTATTTTGAGACATGTTATTAACACAAATGAGACTCCAGGCCCTCCCACCACACCTAATTTCACTCTTGTATAAGCAACACACAGCAATCCCATAAGTTCATGCTATGACTTCCGGTCGGGTCAGACCCTGAAGTACTTAATATCCATTGAGAAGGGAGGGATGAGAGCATGCAGAATTCCTCTACATAGTTATTGGTGCTTGTTAAGGCAAGCATTACTATAACAATTGTTCATACTTAGGATTAGGAGTTTTAGCTACAGCCCTGAATACCATAGCAATCATATAGCAATGGCCTGGAAACCATTCACAGCATCCTAGAATTGTGGCAGGGACTTTTGCATTGGCAAGCACAACTCACATTTTCTTTAGAAAATGTCAAAATCTGTTTTTTGTTATATTTGTGGATTGTAAACCTATGGAGGATTAAGGGGGGGAAAGCTGCTCAGCACTTATTGTTAGAAAATCTCAAAATTTGCTTAGACTACACTAGAGCGAGACGTGAAAGAGATCGCGATTTATTTCATTAGAGAGATAAATGGAATGTGTGCTGGTGGATGTTAGCTGTATGTTTCCCTGTTGATATTAGAGAAGAAACATTTGTTTTCAAGAGAGGAAAAATCCATATTCAGTCATTTTGCAATAACCATTGCTTTTGAATCTAGCCAAATTTTTTTATGCAATTTTGATTGCTTAGTAATGAATTTCATTTTAATCAGGGACTGAAAAAGACAATATCGCACAGGATTAAGTGTGGAGTTATTCTTGGATGGAAATGTATCATCTTATGAAAATCTTTAAAAAATGATCTGAAATCAAAGCTATCTAAGCCAGTTTTCAAAATCTGTCAGTGCAATTTTGATTAGAGATCAAAATTAGTTTTTGTTTAGTGTTCACGTTGGGTGGGACAGTAAGCATTTCTTATATGAAAGGGTTAGTTAAGTCAAAATGAAAAAGTAAAAATTCTCATAGCTTATAATTTACTTAACATCATGTCATCCAAACAAGTATGACTTTCTTTTGTCCATGGAACACAAAAGGAGAAGTTTAACAGATTTTACCAGATGCTGTTTTCTATAAAGTGACTGTGAATAGGGGTGGATGCAATCAAGCAACAAAAAATTACATAAATATAGTCAATGATTCTTGTACGAAATTTCAGGTATTATCATGCCATGCGATAGCTTTGTGTGAAGAACACAGACATTTATTGCATTTGTTCTGTAGTGCATTAAGCACCAGGTTTGACTTCAATGATGCCAAATGTCACTGGTTGTTGCTTGTCTCCTAATCAATCAAAAAAGAGTAAAGCCCTGTTTACACCGGCAGTGACATTGCCACTTGATGTCGCTAGTCCCTGTACTGTATGTCACCCTGTCTACACCGGAAGTGAGTAGTGTGTTGTGTTGCATCAAAAGCAAATAGATCCCATTATAGTCAATGAAGCTGTTCACACTGGAAGTGTCCATTGCGGCGCAGCCCTAAACGGATGTCTGATTCTATTGCTTACACACTGCAGAGCTACTCCAGGCACTTTATTATCCCATCCGTTTAAAACAAAATGATTTACTTACCAAATATCATACATTTTAATGATTAATTTTTATTTATTTTTTCCACAAATTTTGTTATTTACATATTTAAAAAAAATCTGACTTCTACATTAAAGACAGCTTGTGATGTTTCTGATCTCTGGTCTACTTATTTAAATAATATTTTTTTTCTAACCACGTTTTATGAAGCTTTAGTAAATATAACATTACAATGTTAATTATATAATAAGTAAATGTTTATACCAATGGATTTCCATTAAAATATAGGTTATTTTCCCTGTTTATCTCTTGCTGAAGTCTACTCGAGGTCACAGCTGATTGATCCGTGTTTTCTACACGTAATTTAGAATGTTCACTTCGATGCATCGAGTATAGACAGCCTCCAACTAATGCGTTGTGGCGCATTAGTTCAATGGACGCACTGCATGGTGGACTGCAATACTGGTCATAGCTTTTGAAATTCTGACTACAGATAAGATACACTCAGTGAGCACTTTATTAGGAACACCTGTACACCTACTTATTCATGTGATTATATAATCAGCCAATCATGTGGCTGTGGTGCAATGCATAAAATCATCCAGATACGGGTCAGGGGCTTCAGATACCAAAATCACAATGGGAATCAAATGTAATCTCAGTTATTTCGATCGTGGCATGATTGTTGGGCTGGTTTGAGTATTTCTATAACTGCTAATCTCCTGGGATTTTCAAGCACATCAGTTTCTATAGTTTACTCAGAATGGTGTCAAAAAGAAAAAAACATCCAGTGAGCGGCAGGTCTGCAGATGTAAACGCCTTTTTGTTGTCAAAGAAGAATGGCCAGACTGTTTCAAGCTGACAGAAATGCTACGGTAACTCAGATAACCACTCTGTACAATTTTGGTGATCAGAATAGCACCTCAGGATGTGTTGAAGCTTGAGGCGGATGGGTTACAACAGCAGAAGACCATGTCGGGCAATTTATTAGGACCTATATGTCTTGCATCAGTTAGTGTATACTGCTGATAAAACTAAAATATCATAAGAAATCAGTTATTTTGCCTTTTAAAATGAACATTCTGCAGGGAAAAGTGTTCTATATAAACGGTAGCAGTGCTCAATGCATCATATCAGTAACACGATGAACAATATCAAACTCATATAGAATATAGACAACTACTTACATGCTTTCTACACATTTATTTTATTATTATTATAAATATTTAGGTATGTGGTTACAGACAAATATTATGAAACAATAAAATCGCTCTCAGTAACTTAACTTATCCTCTGTTTTGCCTGCATTTGGCTCCAGTATCTCAGGAGACAGATGATGTGAGCTCCACTAACTTCACTCCCATTGGTAGTCACTTCAGAATGTCACTTGTCATTTGCATAAAGTTTTACTTGTCTCAACTTCATCTCATGTCGCTTATCACACCCACATCTTGTTGCCTGCAACCACTGTCACCCGTGTTTCCAGAAGTCACTCTAAAATGAATGAGATTGTGTCTCTTTGTCTCTGTGTGTCACTGGCTGTGTTAACGGGGCTTAAGTTTGGACAAAATTATATTTTTGGGGTATTCTATTTTTGTTCAACTATTCCTTTTACAAAGCAAATTACATTTTAAAGGGCTGAAACGATTAGTCGACAATTTCGTTAACATCGACAATAAAAAAAATTGTTGACAAAAATTTCCATTGTAGAATAGTCATTTGATCTCATTTAACTCAAATTAGGACATGCAAGAGGAGCACCAACCGCAGCTTGCGCCTTATTCAGGAGAGGAAGAACACACAGCTCACAGTCCAGACTTTACAAACAGCTTCACTTGACGTAGATCACAAAGTATTAGGAAATTATACAAAAATACAAAAGTAAATACAGAAGCACTCTCGTTGTGAAATAAAGTGTAGCCGGAGCTGCCGTTCCGCTTAAGCAATACTTGCATGTCAAAGCATCTTTAAAGCATTATATCTTTAATGCATCCTTTATTAAAGTTAAAATAATAAGAAAGCAGGTCATGTAAATAAGTACAAACTCCAAAACCTCTGTGTGGTCAGCACCACTTCTATGAGTTGTATGAAGTGACCCAATCTAAAGGGGAGAGATTGAAATTTCATCCCGGCAGATGCATACTTTGGCATGGGGATGCTTGTCCCTGGCGTGCATGCTGGCTAAATCAAATCACTTTATTGTCACTCAACCATATACACAAGTGCAACAGTGGATGATAGTCTTGGGTACAGATTTCATTTTAGATGAAAACTTGATGGCTCGTAACATATTGAATCATAATATATGTGTCACGGTTTGTAACTTATCGTAAAGAAAATCAGCAATACGCAGCTTTATTAAGAAGAGCACGTTTGTATTTTGTGAGTTAAAGAACAAAGGGTGAGAGAGGGTAGTCTTCGCCCCATTATAAACGGCAACAAATTATGTTTTGTTTTGGCTTGTTTTAAGATTAAGATTAAGATTCAACTTTATTGTCATTGTGCAGAGTACAGGTACAGAGCCAATGAAATGCAGTTGTTTTCGCATGTCCCAACTAAGCTGGGGTCAGAGCGCAGGATCAGCCATGAAACAGCGCCCCTGGAGCAGATGAAGCAGAATATAAATATCTAGAACTTCTTTAAAACAACGTAAATTTACATTAGGAGCTAAACTGCAGAATAAATTTTTTTTTTTATCTGAGAATGTTGAATAAAATATTAAATATTGAAGTATTTAAAAATATCTAAAATTCCTTAAAACAACATACATTTATCTAAGAAGCAACATATTACATAACAACATATAGGATATGATTTCAGAGATTAGATCTTGAATATAAGTATATTTTGACTTCGTTGCATTGACAGAAGTATAAACAAGTTAAATAATATACTTATATACAAGATACACTTATATGTAAGATACATTCTCCTAAAGCAATTCTTAATATCTTATATGTTACTTCTAAAGTAAATGTATCTTGTTTTAAGGATTTTTTTATATTTTTAAATGGATAACAAGATAAAACACTTGATAACAATAGAATTGTTTGCATTGAAATCTTTACTGAATTAAACTTAAAAAGTATTTTTTTTTTCTTTAGTTCAGTGAATGTCATTTAGAGTTATTTTTAAAATATGATTTTATCCTCTTTATTGTTAGTAAGCATGTTGAATACAACATTTTAAGCCAAGGCACAAGCTGAATAGTCAATTAAGAGATAATGATTAATAGTTGCAATAACTGCCCGAATAGTCGAATAATCATTCGAATAATCGTTACATTAATCGATTATCAAAATAATCATCTGTTGCAGCCCTTATTAACTTGGATAGAACAGTGCATTTCTGGAGATAAGTTACAACGCCTGCTCGCAAGCATCTCAAGACACTTTTAAATACTGACACACATAGTGATGCAGAGCTACTTTAAACTACTGCACTAAAGATTTAGAGCTGGCAGAGTGTTGTGTTCCACATAACTGCAGGAAAATCATGATTCTCTCTCTCTCTCTCACACACACACACACACAATCACAAACACACACATACACACACACACACACACACACACACACACACACACACACACACACACACGGTTGTTTTAATCTACTCACTCCTGCTGCTTCAAACCACAGACTAAATGACCAACTGCCTCCTCTACAATTTGCATGCATCATACTGCTCATGATAGCTAATGTATATGCAAATCAGATGGCAATATCTGACATTAAATCACTGTGAATATGAATGACACTAATACCCATTTTATTCTGTATATTTCGCCAAATGTGTTTTCTTGAGTGATGTTCCTACAGTGAAATATTCACACATTATCTTCCTTCAGCATTTTCGTTCTGTTAATGTGTTTTGGGGAGAGATTGCATCAGCATGAAAAAAAAAAAAATGAAAAAAGAAATATCTTGCTGATTGATTAGGTGAGTCATCATATTGGGACACCCCACCCTACCCCTGTTCATTTATAATCACTGCCATAATAGTTGTATGAGAAGTTTTGTAACATAAATCCTTTTGTGTATGTGTATTTGTGTGTGAGTGTGTTTGTTTGTGTTTAGCTAGTTGACAATGTTATTTCTTGGAATAAGCACATTAGTTATCAGACAGATAATGCAGACATGCATCTGGCATCAAATATTGCAGTAATATCGAGCATAAATACACCCCAGACCTGTTTGTAATGAAATGAGCATCATCATCCTTCATGTACATGACATGTTTTATAGCAGTCTTTTAATGTTTAATTCACACTTTCATTTGCCAGGATAGGCTTCTTGACTTTTGAGCTTTCCAACATTCAAGACTTGAATTCTTTCATTGTTTTCATATTTGCAAACGTGGCTCATTTTGCAAACAGAGTCACACTATCAAAAACCAATCTCTCCTTTTTGTTCCAAGACAAAGGGAGAGTTTTCAATAGATCCTTTGTTAAAGTCTTACAACAGCATCCTTCTGTAATTCATTCATCATCATCTTCAGTTCATTTAACAGTGCCGAATGGAAAGCCAACCATTGTTGACAGCTTTTACCAACACCCTCAGTCACACCACCTATCTGCAATGGACTGATTTACCTTCATTCTAGGAAGAGGAGGAGGTAGTTCTACATATTTATATCATCTGAGTGCCGATATTTCTTTTAATCTGGGTTCATCACACATTTTTCTGTTCTGTTGAATCTTGGTTCAAGCCCAGTCCAACCATTGGCTCTGTTTTTGCCATTCATATCAGTTTAGACACTTTGAAAAACCACTATGGTTTTCTTCATCATCCCCCTCATCTCTTCTCCTTTCATCAACTTCTCACCCATTTCTTTCTCTCTCTATTTCAATATTTCTCCATATTAGCCTTACTAATATAGCCACTGCAGATAGCTTTGCTCTTTCATTTTACAGTCACGGTCACCTGTACTGCACAGTTCCGCTGTCGCTCTCCGGATGTGAACGAGGTGTGTGCTGCTCCTTTTTTCCTTTGGGCTATTAACTTAATGGCTAATGCAAAAAAAAATAGGCCTCCGAAATGGAAATGGCACATTAACCCACCCCTTTTCCTATTATCCGGACCTCCTGCCTCTCGCCGTTCTCCACGTTTGGATAAATTACCGCACTAACACTTTATAGTTCCGAGGCACATTATAGTTCCGCCCAATATGTAAGAGGAAGGGAGCAAAATCCCATCAAATATTGAGCAACAGATTTATAATTGACCTCATGATGAGAGCAGGTTTGGCCGGGTTGTTTGATTCTGTGCATTGTAATACATAGTGGGAAATTAGAGCTTGTAAGACAGCAAAAGAATAGTGTTAACGTTTTATGTGAGTTTAGGTGTAGGTGTGGGTTCTGTGTAAATGATGTTGGTTCAGCTTTAGAGCTGTTTTGTTGCCGTGATGCACATTTGTGTGTTTTATTTTCTTTTGGCTGCGTATGAGAATCAACACAACGTGACACCGTCTTTGATGGTTGAATTGATTTCAACATGAAAAGGCCAATCACAATTCAGTATGCAAATATCACTATTCAGCAATTTTATTTTCCATCTCACATTAGCTTTTAGCATTAGCTTATGTTTGGTTTAGCTTTAGGGTAGGGAGGTAAGTTCTTTTGATTTAAAACTCGATGGAACATTAACCTTAAAAATCTCACTTGTCTGGGAGAACATTTAAAGGAATATTCCGGGTTCAATTCAAGTTAAGCTCAATCCAAAGAATGTGTGGCTTAATGTTGGATACCACAAACATTTATTTAGGCTTGTTCCTCCTTTTCCTTAAAATAAGTACATTTTCGAGAGACACTTACTATGGAAGTCAATGGGGGCCAATTTTCTAACATTAAAATACAAATTTATTTCAAAAGTATAACCACAAAATAAAGGATATGAGTGTAAACATGATTTTAGTGTTATAAAATCACTTACAATCCTTTTCTGAGTAAAGTTATAGCCAATTGTACAACTTCATTACCATGAGAAACCCCAAAACACTCAAATGACTGTACAAATGACAATTTCAACAACTTTACAGTTATAACAGAAGAATTAATGCAAGTGCTTTTATAAAATTATAAAAGCACATAAGCTTCACATTTCTGTGTTTAAAGCCTCCAAATATTGGCCACGTTCACTTTTATTGTACCCATTCACTTCCATTATAAGGACTTCACTGGAACCTCGATTTTTGTACAAATAATGTACAAAATAGTACAAATAATGAATGAGTAAAAAAACATTTTTGTGGTACTGAACATTATGCCACAAATGCTGTTGATTTAGCTTAACTTGTATTAAACCAGGAAAATTTCTTTAACTCGCTTTTAGCACCACACAGTGGACATTTCACCTCTAAAGTGTCGCAATACGTGCCATGAACCACGCAATTCAATTTTGCTAATTAATTAAATGAGATCAGGCTGTAAAAAGTTGGAATATCCTGATATAATATTTTTGAGAACTAGTACAATTTCTGATACTTTCTTTCTGATACTCGCCGATACCGAGACTGATACCTGTTTTTTTTTTAACTCCATATCAACAGATTATTTCTATTTTATCATCAAAATGGTGTTTAAATAAATACATTTTTTAAAACTTTATTAAATGAAAAACTAACATTTAATTTTCAACATAGCATTGTATTCTTTCTAAAGTGCTTATATAAGTGCTTATTTACAGAACCTCACAAAATACAGCATTAAAGTTATATATTATGTTATATTATATTATATTATATTATATTATATTATATTATATTATATTATATTATATTATATGGAGAGATGTTGCTTATATATAATATAATTACCACTGATTTATTATTATTATTATTATTACTAGTAATAGCAGTAGTAGTAGTAGTAGTAGTAGTAGTAGTACTGTGAATACCAGCTTTTGCGGTTAAATAATTTCATTAGTATAATTTGTGCACTGATTGTTTGCATAATAACATTTGTACATCAGATGGTATCGTTTTTTGTATTGGAGCATTTTTACGAGCACAAGTATGAGTACATGAGTGTGGTATCGGACCCGATTCCAATACCAGTATCTGAATCGGAACATCCCTAGTAAAACGTGTAAAGTTTACAAAATCCCAGGTTTAAATTATAGACAAAAAGTTTGCTCGCTAATGAGGAGGCCCCCTTCAGCTTCCCATCCCTCTGCCTCCCATCATTAGGGATCTAGCCTAGGGTGCCAAAATGGTCAGAAACACCCTTGTGCATATGGCTGAACTCTGTGGTGAAGCGGCTCAGACTCTGAGCCCAGGGGCTGTTCAGTCAGGTGGAGCAGAAGAGAATGTAACAGAACGCGAGGATCTCGAGACACACATTTCCAAATTGAACTCTTTTCCCGACAAAGCATTTTAAAACCCATTGCTTAATATAAGAAACACTGATGAGAGAGCAAGATGCAACGGACAAAGATTTCCACCTAAGGGGCGTTTCACACCCAACACATTTACATCCATCCACACAGTTTTCGAATTGTTTTCTAAGTTTGTATTGTGCAGGAGCGCTGTGTTTTTGAGATGCCGTGTCAATTTAAAAAGAACTTCACAAAAAATGCATCTCGAGACACCAGCATTCTGTTAAACTGTATTTGTTGGGCTGCCTCTAGCCTTTTTAGCACAAGAACGCGATCGGTCTGAAGTCATCGTCAGTACTTGGCACACATAAAAAATTTGAATGCACAGTTTTAGCATTGGAATGTGTATTATTTTCTTACATTTTCTTAAATTTAATGAATATTCAAATTTCTAATTTAAATTTGATCTAAGTAGTGAAGTCTGTGTAATGGCAAGCTGTAGCAGCACAGGGCACATTTTGAGCTTGATGCTGCTCTGTCTTACTGCAGCTTGGCACCATGACAGACAGAGCAGGATTGGAGTCTTTTGTGGTAGCAGAGCTCAAAGTATAAGAGTCTTATGGAAAGAGAGAGAGAGAGAGAAAATTGATGAGGAACAGAGACTGAGTGAGGAATCAGGCATAATCATATGAAAAGAGCTCAGAAACAGAAGAAAGCGAGTGAAAGTGAAGAGATAGGAGGGCTAATGAGAGAGCAGAAATTAAAATGGAACATATAAAGACTATAAATTACAGTAAGAGAAGAAAGTTCAAAACAACCAGAAAGGGTAGAGAAGGACTTAGAGAGAGAAGAGTGTCTGTATAATCAGCTTTGCTCTTCCACAATGTGCCTGATGGTTCATCCCTTAGCCTTCATTTTTTTCTTTATCATCCTCTCTTCCCTACTTTCTTCTCTGCCCAAACCATATTCCTCTGCCTCTGCTTCCTTCTAGCTCAGTTATTGGCCTACATAGGTCAATAAAAGTTGTGCAGACATCAAAATGCCTTTATTCTAATATAATAAATCATTAAACCTCTGACTTCTGTTTAATTAATATGACCAGGTTGACCATACACATATTCTGGGCGAGGCTTTTCCTGAAAGTTTATACTGAGTTTCTTACTCAGTAAAATAGTGCAAGAAAGCATTCGGCATGCTTTTTGTTTACTTAACAAATTAACAATGAAAGTAGGCATTCAGCGTCAACATGATCACGCAGAAAATCAACATGTTGCTTTCAAAAGTTCATGTACCCTAAAAACAACCCCATTTAGCCAAGTAACTAACAAACATCCCCCATTAGACGTTTTTGCTTCAAGTGTGAAGACACATTTCTCTCTAGCACTACTGATGACTTGGGTTCTGGTCCTGTGGGAACCAGGAAGTAATAGCGCTCACAAAAACACTGGTGAGCACGATTAGTAGGTTGCATTTTTGCTGTAAAATTACAGTTTTACACCACTGACTGTTAGGTTTAGGGTTGGGCTTTGGGTCAGGGGGTAGAGTTTACAAAATATATATTCACGTTGACTGTATTCCATCATTTACAACTAAAAATACTCTGTAGACATTTCACCTGGAGCTCAAACGTGGCCACACAGTCTGTCAGCACACAAATGCTATATCCCAATTCACATACTACTGAATTTGTCCTAGTATGCAAGATTAGGATTACTGCATCCCTCATCAGAGTACGTTGAAAATAGAATGTCAATGGTGCCTAGATGGCGTATCGTGGATTTTTTCATTATGCACCTGTGCATGCTATTTTTGGTGCTACCTAAAGCAAGATACACTATTATTATTGCTCATACTTTGGGATTTGAACAAACCCTAAACTTAAGTATTAAACTTTGGCTAAGTATTAATCCCAACCTGCACCAACTGTTCTACGAACATGAATGAAGCCTCAAATCGTGTGCCTTGTTTAAGATAGGTGTTTGTAAAGCAGTTCAATGGGAAGGAGAAGGTGAGAACCGGCTTAATATAAATCATATTTTAAAGATTAAACTTAAACAAAAGACAAAAACACACATGACGAACATGTCCGTAAACGATCTCTCTCTCCCACACCATCCTCCGCAGTCAGCCTTTATCCCTCTCAGAGGCTTGATTAGCCTGATAAGGGACCGGGTGTGTAGAATCACGACCCGGCCCCGCCCTCGGCCCTGCCACATTCCTCCCTCCTTCTCTCAGGCTGGGAAGCCCCAGGCATGATGTACACACCCCCCTCCCCTCTTTCCATGGGGAGGGGCGTGCATGCATTTGTGATAACAAATATGAAATGAAAAATATGCATTGTGACAGTAATTAAATTATTTTATGAAAAGATACTGTTGATGAAAATATGATGAGAAAAAAATAAGGAATGCTTCCCTACTTAAGCTGCGTGAGTTGATCGGGCTGAACACCGGCAAAATTTACCACTTTAAAATGTGTTAATTACCTCTCTCAGATGCATCCTACAACTTACATTTGCACATATTATTTAAAACTGACTATTTTATCCAAAATGTGTGTGTGCTATGCACATTTATGCTCAAACAATGATTTTATTGTTCCTCTCGCATCACCTGTATTGACAGCAGTTGCGAGTCGACTTTCCCGTGCGCTGCACGTGAGGAGCGCTATTTGAATGACGTGTGGAGTTGCTTCCTATGAAGGGTGTTCCAAATCTTTCTCTTATGAGGATCTATTTCAGTTAGAATGCTGCCATAGAACACAGCTGCCTATGTAGGCAGGAGACAGTGAGGCAGCTCAATAAGTTTTGGAGCAAACCCCTGGTGTTGAAGATCCAGGTGCCAGGAACCAAGTTGGTCACACACTCCGCTGGTGGTGTGTGTGACACCCATGTGTCGTGTGCTCGCATTTTTGCTTTTACACAAGCATACCCCACATTATTAGTCATTAACTCATAATTACATCACCTTTTATTACTTAGGTTTCTCCTGAGTGAATTGGAGCAAACCCATAAGCACACAGTGAAACAGTCTCTTTATTTCACAATTAAAAAAATCCAGATGATGAATGAGCCTCATGCACTGATTTTACAGCCATAGGGCATCATTTTCAGAACCACTGGGGCATATAAGACAAGCATTGAGGGCAGAATGTCTAATTTAAAGCCCTGTTACCAGAGCCATGCACAAAAGAGGAGAGTTTGAACACAGAGCAGCTTGTTCATGTCATCCTCACAGATTTTGATTTATAGTGGCTCTGATAATTTTCTCTCACTGGGAGAAACACTGCTCTGCCTCTTCTGGTCCTCTTCTCAGTATGGGAATAAGAAATGGCACAGGAACCTTTCTGTTAAGTTTTTATCTGAATATTTAGGATATAAATGAGGCACCCTGAAGCTTGTGCTTTGTTGAAAACTGATGATATCAATCAATCAATCAAATCAAATACAGTATGTTGATCCTTCTCAATTATATGCTTTTAAGAAAGTTAAAGATCTAATAAATTGCTAAAAAGTACTGTAAAAATCAAGTAGCCTATAAATAGTGAAGGAGTCATCATTGTTTTGCAGAGGTTTTCCAAGTTTCCATTTTACATTTTTTTGTCCTTATATGGTCCTTGCTAGAAGTTTTTAACAGGGCTGGAGTAGTGTCTAATCTCTTGGTCCTCAACCCTAATATCTTTAAATTACAAGCTTTTGTCTCTCTGATACCCACAACACCACACAGACCCACAAATCAGTAATACCTTTCCAGCTGCCTCCTGAGGGACCACATCCACACACCTGGAAAGAGAAAATTCTGGCACAGAATAATTGCCTCTTAATGGAGGGCTTATAGGGAAGAGGAAAAAGTGAAGAATAGGCCATTTCAAGCTAACTAATCTCTGCACAGCTCAGCAATCGAAGACATAGCTGTTATTTTTTTTTTCTGTCAGGCTTTTTTTTTCTTGCTGACTAAATAAATATCTTCCTCCACCCTAGTGTAAACCTTTTTGCTTAACCACTACATGAATGTGTATTTCCAGTACTTTTTAAAGATTTACGGCTAAAGATGCTCCTGCCACGTTTCTACGAATGGACATTTGTCGAATCAAAGTAGTCGTAAAGTGATGTCTTAAAATTTTAATCCAGTGAAGCACCTCTTTGGTCTTAAGCTGATGTTCAGGAAACCTCTCCAAAATGAGTTTGGCATCTAAGTGTCTTATTGCTCTCAAGATCCTTGAGAGAGTGTGTAAGAGAGGAAAAAAAGAGATGTGTGACGTGAGAAGCAGAACATGCAGTCTTTAAAACTAATTATGTCACTGTATGCGGCACTGACTTAAAACTCACTGTGACTCAGAAAGAAGATAGCTAGAAAGACATTAAATATTAATGCAGATGCCATGTTGAAGTGTGTTTTCAAACTCACACCAAAGCCCTAAGCATCACAGATGCACACACACGCATACCCATAAACCCAGATACACATATGCAAAATAGTGGCATTAAATCAGCTGCGAAGGAATCATTCATTCATTGTCCCCGTTTTTTGGAGAAATGAACCAAAAGTGTTTTGAAAAGTGTTTTGTTTTGCATGGCAACACTGCTAAGAATAAAGTGCAGCCGCAAAAATCAAAAACTTTACAATCAATCAGAAGTTAACCGGTTGCATTGGAAGTGTATTGAATGAATGTGCACATTTGTAATCTTACTATAGCTAACATCTTCCTGGTTTAAACTTGAAGCGTCTAAATGAGCAAACACTCTGTATCGCAAAGTCGTTCACTTCCACACAGAACTTCAATAACCTGATTTTCAGCAAATGAAGGACTACTGGGTGAATGTTAAGTCAACAAATTAATAATCAAAGCCAAGCTTATATGGTTTACAATATGTGCTATTTTTGATTATATTTTGTTATAACAATGTCTTAAAGTTTGACAGTCAATTCAAGCGAGATTGCGTATTTAATTACTTCAGCCTGATCTCATTAAAAATATGTGGCTTTGGAGACATTTTTGCAAAATTATAATATGAGGTGAAATTTCCACTGTGTGGCGCTAAAAGGATGTTTAGTTTTCTGTGAAATAGATGAGGTTTTTAAGGTTAATGTTCAATTTTTAAATAGACAAAACCTACCTCTATACCCTTAAATCATAAACCTAAATTTTACCAATAGTGTCTTAAAATGCAATCACGTCATTGTGTGGTGTGCTCATGAAACTTTTGATTAGCGTGTCGACTTGTGCACCCTTCAGAACTCGTACCCCATTTTTTTGCAACACAAGTGCAGCGCTCTATCTGTTGAGAGTGCAATTTAATTGTGGTCAAACAAGCTTGTAAAAGTAGTTGGCTATGTAATGTAAGTCATGCACTAAAGTAAAAGTGTTTTGATGACATAGCATTGTGTGAGGAAAAAGGCGAAAAGTAAGAGTTTATGAACTGATAATCTGCAGTTTTACTTGTGATTTGTGTGAAAGAATATAAAATCATTGTTGTAGTTGTAGGGCCTCTAGTGATAATTTCACCAGGAAAGTTCCGCGACATCAGCCATCACATTCCAGGGCACACACACTAATAGTAAACTATCTCTGCCTCTTCCTCTGCAGTAACCCCTGCTGTTTGGTATGTTTCTGCAACTACAGCGGGGTGAAGGATCAGGACTATAAATCCACAAATGTCTTCACCTACACTCAGCTCATTTCAAGCATTCACGTTTCAGTCCACAGCCCAGTTTAGCTGCCAAGAGGATCAGGAGCAGTCAGGGTATTCCCTCAAAGCAAATGCTACATTGAACATTTTCCATCTCAGAAGGCTGTAAGAGGGACAGACAATGTTCTGTGTGTGTGTAGACTGGTGGAATGTAAAACCTGTTCATCTGCTGATGGCTGTGAGTGAGTTTTCTCTATTCCACTCCATCTTTCTCCAAAGTTAGAGAGGTTGAATAATTTAAAAGAAGGGTGCCTCAGAGATACAGCTTATTTTTCCTCTCTTACACAATAAACTTGGGAGTTACTTAAAGACTAAAGAGAGAGAGAGAGAGAGAGAGCCTTGTAGATTTTAAAATCCCTCTGATAAATTTATAAGAAACAGACTGTAAAGCTAACTCTATAAAATTTTTACGAAATGGTGCCAATGTAGTTGGAATAGAAAAATATAAAAAGAAAATGAAGAAAAACACAATTTATTGACTGCAATATCTCCCTATCTCCCATTAGCAGTTGCTGAGATGAGACGGGAGACATAGGTTCTATTTGCAGGCTTTAAAGAGCACCTATTATGTTTTAAACATGCCTAATTTTGTTTTAAAGTACTCATAGATTTATATGCATCCAAGATCAAAAAACACTTTAATTTGCTCTTAATTTAAACTGCAGCATTACCTTTTTTCCCAGTGTCAAAAACGACTCGTTCAATAATCTGTTCTAAAGCATTCATTCTAAACTCCTCCTTTCAGAAAGCCTGCTCTGCTCTGATTGGTCAGATGTCCCCTGTCTGTTGTGATTGGTCTACCGCTTAGTGTAGTGTTTGAGGGTGGGTCAAAGCTGTTAGCGAGCAGCCAATGAAGACCAGAGACGGGGTTTTTTGTTACCAAATTACATAGGCTAGTACAGGAAGTAAGTCTGGAATTACAAACGACTCGTTTCTGGTGTTCAGAATCGGTTCTTTCTTTTGGGAGTCAATAACTCCATTTGTTGTGCACTTTGATTTTTTAAACTTTGCAGACATTTATTTGTACATTCACAAACAGTTATATAACACACTACATGAAAGGTAATATTTGAAAACCATAATAAGTGCTCTTTAATAAAAAATTATGACAGTCAAACAAACAAACAGGAACTCAAAACAACAATACGCAAGAACTGACAAAGGAATGAACAAAACTAGAGGTCATTTATACATATAAGGGCTAATGAGGGAATGGAGAACAGGTGAGAACAATAAGGAACAGATGGCAGTGATGAGTGCAGTGCATACTGGGTAAAGCAGTCCAGGGGAAACAATTAATAATAAGAGTCCTAGAAAACACAAGGGAGACAGACTGTGACACCCTCCCCCACTTAATGTGGAAAGAAAATACGTATTTGTCAAGTTAAATAAATAGTGAATATTGTTTACTTTTATTTAAGTGCTTTGTTGTTTACTCTTTGTTTCTGATGTACTGAGAGATCTTCCGGGTTCCCCCATTGTTTGCAAAGGCTTACAGTGAAAACGTTCAGCAGAAGTTTACTGTTGGCAATCATTTTCCCTGGGTCTGCCCCAGATTGAATGTGGTTTTAATAAAGTACAGTGTGTATGTGTATGTGTGTGTGTGTGTGTGTGTGTGTGTGTGTGTGTGTGTGTGTGTGTGTGTGTCAGGTCTGGAAACTTTGCTCAAATGCCTTATTAAATTATTGGATTACGGCAGGAGTTTAGATCACTGAGTGAATTCATACCATAAGGTACTGGTGAAAAGCGTGTGTGTGTGTCTGTACATTCTTGAATATGTTATGGAATGAGGCATTTGTTTAAACTTTCATCTCCCTTATTTAGTCTGAATTAGAAATATGTCCCTGTAGTTTTGCCCAGTTTTCTGAAACGAAATACAGGAAATTTCCCCTCAGAACCTGCAGCTATGCTCAATGAATCTAGAGCTTTAATACTAATTTAACACTCTGCTTTATTCATAACTAAAATGAATCACCTTATTTTCTGGAAGGCTATGTTTTGTAATTTTGTGTAGTAAAAGAAAACAGATCATATTGTTTTTTCAGTTGCAAAACATATGTTATGGGCTATAGGATATTATTTATTTTTGTATGCACATGCACAATTGATTTTCGTGACATTTTTCAGTTAGGTTTAGGTTTAATTTGTGGGGTAGGGAGGTAGATTTTTTTATTTAAAACTCAGTAAAGCATTATCCTTAAAAACATAATCTGTTTGGGAGGCGATTTAACTCACTTTAACCACAGAGTAAACATTTCAAATCAGAATTGCCTTTATATGTGTAATGATCCACGTAATGTAATTTTGAAAACATTTTGCTCCAGTAAAGTAATTTTCTAAACTTGAGAAGCACGTTATTTAGGTTAGCATAAAACTTTAAATTTGCAACTTTTTCCATTTGAAAAACTGTATATAAACCTGTTTTACGGGATGTACGGACAATGTTACATAAGGAACATTTTGTTTTAATATTGTGAGAACTTTTATTGACATAAGGATGTTACAATAAGGTATTTTTTAGCAAAGTTTGATCCTAACCTTTACATAATGTCAGCCAAAGTTGGAAAGTTGTCTGCAAGGTGGTAGTTAGAAAATTATAATTTTAGATCAATTTATGATGTGGGAAGAAAGACGAGTGATATAAGAGGAATGAAACAAGCAATAATAACAAGTTATAGTCAGTTAAGCTGTCAATGCAAAAAACATCTGACTGCAGAATAATGCAATTGACAAATCAGAATAAAGCATTCCAGAGAAACATTTAAAAATATACAATATATTAATTACTATACTAAGTGGGCACACTCTTTCAAAAAATATGCATTTCTTAAAACGTTTCTGTTTTCATAGCATGACGCACAAGCTAGTAGAGCACAACTGTGGCATCCTAAATCATTCTAAATCATGAACCAAACCAACCAGCTCCGAGGTGAATCACAACATTACAAACTTTTTTTTTTTAAGCAAATTAGTATTAGAATATCAGACAAAAAGACGAAGGTACAAGACCATGTACTTAAGGGAATGACAGAAGGAACTACAATTCAATGAAGCATTGCGAATTATGTAATTAAACAATGGAAAAATATAAAACTATTGATTTAAAGTTGTTGATTATAAGTATAGAATACATTTATTTAAATTATATTGCAAAATATTTAGATACATCCAAATATATAAGTAGTTCTTCAACAGGAATTCCACTATTAAATGTGAGTTTTGTTTATGAATACATTTTAAATAATGCGGCCAGTGGCTTCAAGATTTACGACCTTAGAGCTCACTGCGTGTCTGTTGTTATAAGTTATAACTTTTGGTTAATAATCAATTCCTCCATGGAAAAAAATTATGGGATTTTTTTCTTCTGGAACCAGACACTCAGTGCTCTATTAATACACAATGTACATAAATGTCACTCTTTTCCTGGAATGAAAGACAAAATGTTTGCTGAAAATCATGGTGAAAGAGCACTTATTAGTTGATAAACACAATTTCCACCTCTTTGAAAAATTATCAGGACCCAAAACTGTGTATACAGCTTATTACAAAAGCTCACACACTCTCAAACACACACCCACACAATACAGTTAATTACAATCCTTATGCTTTGACCTCTCACAACAGCCAGAGCCTAGTTGATGGTTGAGTGATCTCAGAGTGGGAAAAACAGACTGTCTCATTCACTTGCTCTGCTGTCCATTAGCAGTAATTAGTACTCACATAACTGTCTGAAGCAAGAACCTCAATCAGCTTCAGGACAGGTCAGGAGGACTATCGCAGCTATGTACAGTACCTGCTGGCTGAAGGGGTCATTAAGCCAGACACTTGTATTTAAGCTGAGTTACTTCCAAACACAGACTCACACACAACATGTTGACAATGGCTGTAAATTAAAGACACACTCCTTTGAACTCCTTTGTAATTCATCAGCGGGAAAAATTACGCTTTAGGAATGTGGTTAGAAAGAACGAGAGAGAGAGAGAAAGAGACTCTCTGGCCAAAGGGCAGAAATATTGAGCCAATTAGATGACGATTATCTGCTCTAGATAGATAGATTTATGTGCGCTTTACCTCTCTACAGGGACACATGAATCTCTGACGGTGTGACCCATGTGGCCTTGTGCCTTTTGTGATTACCACCCGTTTGACTCTTTGTGTCCTCCATCTCTCCCTGTATGCTACAGCAGGGAGATGTAAATCTAGTCTGATTTAAAGAGAGTTGCTTGGCAGTAGTTCATTTGCATAAAACACAAATGGGACAGAATGCTTCAAGAAAAGGTTGAATGAATTTGACTGTTTTGAGCTGTTTGCTTGGTGTTTTTCTCAAAATTTATTGTGTTGCTTTTTAAAGCTTTTGAACTGAAATTTTAAGTGAAGTATGTTCACTAGCGTCACCAAACAGAATTGCCAAAATAATGATTGTTTTCAAACAGGTTTCCCAAACAATCCCCCTGTCTCTCATTAGTCAAACAAAATGATAGTCACACCCCAAACTCATATCATTGGTTGAGTCCATTTTACTCACAAGTTTGGTTTTGAACAATATAAGGGTGAGTAATTGATGACAGAATTTTCATTTTTGGATAAACTATCCCTTTAACAAAAAGAAAAAATACATGCTTCAACTTTAATGAACAGTTATAAAATGTTATTCTTTAAAGGGGTCATGACAGACAAACTTCCACCTAAATACAAAAAAAGCATTTATTTAAATCAAGCTTCAAAACAGCTTATTTAGATTTTCTCTACTTTGTGACGTCACACTGATGAATAAATCAGCACATGGCTGCCTCTACAGCAAGATATCAATGCCTACTTTAACATGATCGCACCTTGGCCTGCCCACTGGTGCTCAACCAGAAAAGTGAAGGGGAGAAAATAAGACAAATGGTCTACTATTCCTTGACTCCAAAGGGGACTCACACAGGACACCTTTTTGTGCTCATCTGGACTATTGTGAAAAGTTTGTCTACATAAAGATGCAATATACAAACTGCTTTGACCGTTATCATATAAAAGACGCAATCTGAAATTGCAATTCTTAAAATGAGACCCCGTTCTGCGTCTTACAAAATCTGTGATATGTTTAACTGTTGGTCTATGTTAACATGCACTAGATGGACATCATTGAGCGGTTTGATACAGTGATGTGCGCTGCCACCGAGTTTTAAGGTCTGCTTCATTCCATTGCTGCCACTTGCCTGGAGAACTGCATCTCATCTAGAAAAGAAGATGATGTGAGATGTCATGTCCGTGAGGACCATCGTCTGTGCTTTTGCCTCTGTTGAAGCATCCCAACATCAGGAAATAGTGACCAAAATGTAATAATAAGTTCCTGATCACATCAATGCAGGATGAAATGTGTGTGTGCATGTTTCACTGTGCATTGTATTATGTGTGTTCAGCACATTTCAGTGTGGATTGAATAGTTTGGTCTCATAGGCGTACAATCAAACCAGTGCGATTTGCATTCATGATGCTGTTTACCAGCAAAAAAGGGACTGAATTGGTTGTCAAAATGAACCAGCTGCTCAAATAGTCTTTTCAACATCGCAAAATCTTTATTTTATGTCACAAACATTCAAAGAATCAGTAAATAAAGTTTAAAGCCATTACCGTCAGTGTTGATTGTTTTGATGCAGCGATGCAGCCATTTTTCAAACAAAGAACATACAAACTAGTCAGTCCACTCAAGCCTTTTCCCATTCCATCCGTCACTCATTCTAACAACTTCCGGTGCTGGGAAAGTGGAAGGGCTAGGTTTTTAGAACCTTCTTTGCTTCTATGGTGAACTCAGAATCCCATGCTGCATTGCAATGTAAACAATATGGCGGCAGGCATAGCTGGCAAGCACATTCGCCATCGCATCACATCTATCATAATCAATCATTATACATCTAAAAACCACATTATATGTTTGATTATATATAGTCTGAACTTCAGTACACCTGCTGTGGTATAATCTGTCCTCCAATGCATCTGCTGTGAAGTATAAGGTAATATATATATTTTTAATCACTGCGTGCATTAAAGAACTCACGCTGGGGTGTTCGTCAGTACAGGAGAAACTCATGTGTGAAAAGGTTACAAACACAATTGGAACCGACCGCAAAACCTTAAGTAACCAATTCCCCTATGAATGTTTCAGAATCATATGTCATGACTGTTTGATATTTATAGTTTATGGCTCTGCTGTGCTTGAGTGAACAATTTAATATATTTAAGTTATAAAAAAAGTAAGTTTAATTGGCTTAATTTTGTGCATGGATTTCATTGCAAGATACCGTTTATATGTTAGTTGCTTTGTTTAAAGTTCATTGTTTAAATGCAAGACAAATCACTTGGCTATTATTCTTTGCATTTGGATTGTTGTACATGTCGGACCCTGAAATGAACCGGATGTGTTTAATGGCTGAGGCTTTCTGCCTGTATTAAATGCCTGAATGTGTGTACAGGGAGTCATATTCGTACAGCATGAAGAAGACATCAAACGCTGCTCTGAAAGGGCTATAAATCAAATGTGCTTGAAAGCAAAGCTACTTCAAGTGTTACATCATTTGCACTGCCAATAAATATCTGTTAGACAAAGCCACACTTTCCCTTGCCAGGGGATGGAGGAAAATATTCTTTCACCAGCATACTCCCTTTTATACGGTTCCTATGAGATCAAAAGTTGTGAAAGCTGTCCGTCATATGTTCTCTTTTCTTTCTCCCTCTGTCTTCCCAAGTCTCCCTACATTTCCTCTGTCTTGCTGATATGTTTGAGACTCACAAACACGCAAGAATTTGTTTAACTTTTAAACTCTCTGAGGCTTGTAATATGTCTGAGAAATGGCCTTGTGATGTGACAGAAAGAAGATGTATCCATGACTGCTGGTCTATTTCAAACAATCACATCCTGAGAGAAGATTACACATTGTTTGTACTCATAAAAGGAAGGTTTTGATGAGCATCTGTGTTAAATATGTCATAAACACTATGTGAGCACAGAAAATATTTTGAGATTGAGAAAAAAAGAAATATTTTGAAAATGTTTGATAAAAAATTGTCATGATTTGATGAACTTCATGTTGTTCCAAACCCATAAGACTTTTCTTCTTTGGAACACCAAAGGAAATTAAAGATAATCATAGTTAATGGGGATAGATGTTGTCGAGTTCCAAAAATAACAAAAAAGAACCATAATTTAAGTACCATAAAAGTAGTTCATACAACTATTTATAAAGTCTTCTGAATTACCACTCGAACCATTTTACACATTTAAGAGTTAAAACAGGACAACAACAAAAAAAAATCAATCTTGTATTTGTTAAAAATTCCTTTGGATTATCCACAGTATTGGATAAATAAATAAGTTTAAAAAAGTTATTATTATTTTTTATAATGTATTTTAGCAATGCTAGGGTGTTTACTAGTGCATTGCAATTTGGTTGCTAGGGCATTACATATTGGTTGCAAGATAGTTGCTTACTTGCCCTGGTTAAAATAGATCATCCCCAAGTCTCACTGATATCATGATCCCTATATATGTGTAGGGACCTTTTCAATGGAAGTCTATGGAATTTTGTCGCTAATTTATCATCCAGCAGGCAGACGTTTGTATACTGAAAAAAAAAAATCTGTTTTTATTTTCAAAGTGAAACATTTGTATGTATTCTAAATATCAACTTGTTTTACTTCAAATGAAAGGGTTGATCTACTGTAGAGGAATAGTACCACTGATATAACGGCTGCAGTATTTCCAGATTAAATGCTATTCTAAAAAGCTTGTGTTTAGTGTTAAAAACAAGCATATGGCAATGTTTATGTTTATAATGAGAAGGAAGGTGTGCTGCATATCTACTGTACTCTACCAGGTCTTTTTTGACCTGAACAAAGTGGATGTTTAGAATACTCTCCAAAACAGAAGAGTTAAACAAATTCAGGGTGTTTAAGGAATTCTGAATTATTCTTGTTCTGAATCAGAACCTGGACATAATCAGAACATATAAAAATAGCACAAATATTGCATTTGCAACAAGCAAGATGCATCTTATTAAATATGAATGGTGTCTTTGGACCGTACATTTGTTGTGCTTGAAGGTTGTCCCCATTGTCCCTATGACCTGTACGAAATGTTGCTGCCACATCAGCATGAGGTCGGGCCCACCTGGCTGCTGGTTGTCTACCCATCAATAATTACTTTTACAGCCTCACTGTGATCTCCGAGTACAGGTGAAGCTCACGTTCTTTGCTCTGCAGTAAGATATGCGACAAGTCAATCAGCAGCTTGTGGTATTCACTTGAGTGAGATTGTCTATCAGCCCAGCTGCATAGCAAGTAAATGCTTGTCTACAACTACTGAGAACTCCCAAAGTCACTGGACTCACATTCTCATTAAAGGCCATGAATTTGTGTTGGCATTCGACAAGAAATACAATTGCCATGAAAAAGAGGAACCTTTTTGAGAATGACTTGAAGGGCCCACTAAATTTGCGGACCCCAGCCCACTAAAGCTATTTCAGCCTATAAACTGCCACCAGGGTTAGGGGAGGCAATTTTTTCAGAGTCTAAACCCCCCGGTGGAGGAAGATAAATAATTGAGGGCTGCATTCTGCACTTGGGCTGATTTTAAAGTGAACAGGCCTTATGAGGCTCTAAATGGTGGAGTGCAGTACTGTAAATCATTAATCCACTGCTTTTATCCTCTTTGGTTCAGGTCACTGTCCTAAAGGCACTGGAAAGCGGTGGAAAAAGAGAGTGAGGGAGTGAGTGTGACAGAGACTGTCATGGACAAATAGATTAGACTCTTTCCTCTTTAAGATCTGACAGAGTTAGAATGCAAAGCAAAAGAGCCTTAGAGATGAAGGGTAGAATTCGGGGAAAACCGCAAGCCAAATATTATGGCTGCACCCGCTGGCTAGCTGGAGTTTTTGCTGCTTGTAGTGGAGACTAAATGTTCAACTGTTTTTCTTTAGAGAACATTGGGACTTGGGAAGATAATTTTCTCTTTATCATGAACACTAGCATGACAATACTTGCTTTTTAATTTTATGAGCAAAAGTAAAAAACATGTCAGTTTTTGTTCTTATAATAAAGTAGTATTTAAATTCACAACAGTGCCCATCACTTTTTCAGCCTTCTTGGTTCCGGTGGTATTTTTACATATATTTTTGTCCATAGAGATTTCAGAAAGTCCTTCATAAAGGATTTCTAAGCCATACACCAAACCAACCAGTTCCGTGGTGAATCAAAACATATATATTTTTTTTATTTGAAGCAAAAGTGTATTTGAAAATCAGACAAAAAGACAAAGACACAAGACGTATCTGTCATGAGGGCATGAACTACAATCCCATAAAACATTGCGAATGACATAATTGAATTTAAGGTTTAAATTTATCCTTAAAAATCAGTTCACCTATTTAAAATAAATAATGGTATTTTTACTTCTTTACTACTTTAGAGTTGCACTCCATTTCATTCCCAACAAAGATTCAAACAACCAAAGGCTTAAAATAACTTTTGGTTTCAGGAGACAATATGTTTTTGGCTATAATATAAAATAAACAATGTGAAGGGGACAAGCACAACAACTCACTCTCTCACAGTAGAGATGGCTGAACATCCAAATGCAAAAGAGTTTTGGGGCGCATTGCTGGATATCAATCTGGGACAAAAGTATGAAAGTGTGAAAAGTAAAAGATGCTAGAACAGCTTGCAAATCAAATATTCTGATATTGTGTTCCAAATTTTGGTAATAATGTGAAAGCAGGCATTTCCACTTAAACAAGGCATTTCCATAAGGCTTAGTGACCTTATATACATTCATAGATCGATATTTATTCTTACAATTAATGTTTCTGGTTAATACAAGTTAAACTTTATTGACAGTATTTGTCACATAATGATAAGTATTAAAGAAAATCATTTTGACTCATCCCTCTTTATCTAAAGAAAAATAAGTGCATTCATGCAAACAATTAAAGTAAATAGGTACAATACACAAAACATTAACTACACACTGTTTCAAAAGTACAGTACAGCTGCAATACCTAAATATAATATGTGTTTACTTTGCTCTAGTGTGATAAAATTGCTTACGTTGTCTGTGTAAAATATCCAGTGTTTCAACTTCGTTGTCTTTGCACCGGAGCACCGGTAATCTCTGCTGTCATAAATCCAGTTATCTTTTTTGCTTCAAGTCTTTAAACTGGAAGATTGAAATGGCAAATAAATAAATAACCACATTACCCTTAACAGTAAGCATAATACTGTAAGTGCTATTATTGTTTTCAATGGTGTGCAACATGTACATATCTATTAACATCTAAAAATTTAGGTTTGGGGTTTTGTGACCCTTTAATAATTATACTCTTTTTTTTGATAAATGACCAATAGTCCAAGAGGAACCAATCATGGGTCGAGATCTGAACAGCGGTTAACTCATTTTTGACGTCTGTTGTAGATGGTTGGCAGAAAAGATGTTGATTTTGGCATGCTAATAATTTGTCTTTGGTGGAGCTCTTCAAATCTGCCTAAACATAAATATCTAAGAAGCAAAGACAGAGTCAAAATAGGAAGTATTTGGGGTCATGTGATGCTGGGGCCATTGGTCGATGGTTTAATGGAATCTTGGTAAAAGATTTCAGAAAAGAAATCTCACTTTCAGAGATGAAAATAGGTTGACATTTAAGAACAATTTTGAGTGTTAGATGCTGTTTTGAATCTAGAGCACAAAGCTTGGTTCAGTATGATGCTGTGGCACATAACAGGTCAAAAGTACAAGTATTAAATCATGGACAAACAAGACTGATTCAGTATTATCAGAATGGCTGATGTACCTCCAAACTTATTTATATGTATTTCTGTCTGTCTTTCTTTACAGAGACCTGATGCCTAAGACTCTGGAGGGCCAAATCACCATGGAAAAAACACCAAGCTACTTTGTGACCCATGAGGCTCCAGCTCGGATCTATGCCATGTCCTGTGACACCAAGCTGATTGTAGTGGTCCGGGACCCCGTCACACGAGCCATTTCCGACTACACACAAACATTGTCCAAGAAGCCTGACATTCCCTCTTTTGGGAGCCTTACGTTCAAAAACAAGTCTACAGGGTTGATAGACACCTCATGGAGTGCCATTCAGATTGGCATCTATGCTAAGCACCTGCACAACTGGCTGCAGTTCTTCCCCATGGGTCAGATTCTGTTTGTGAATGGAGAACGATTGATTAGTGACCCAGCCGGAGAGCTGGGCCGTGTGCAGGACTTCCTGGGTCTCAAGAGGATCATCACAGACAAACACTTCTACTTCAACCAGACCAAGGGCTTTCCTTGTCTCAAGAAGGCTGAGGGCAGCAGCAAGCCCCATTGCCTGGGCAAAACCAAAGGGAGGACTCACCCAAACATTCACCCAGAGGTAGTGCAGAGACTTAGAGACTTCTACAGGCCGTTTAACATGAAGTTCTACCAGATGACAGGCAGCAAATTTGGCTGGGATGATTGACAACAGTTTATGTTGAACAATGGGGTTAGACTATAGAGAAAGACCCTTGATTAAAGGATCTCCTCACTATGATCACACCAGCAACAGGAATAGGTACTATTTCCTGTCTCTGCAAAATACCAAAAAGTTGTCCAATCTGGCTATGGAGAAATTATAGAAAACGTGTGCACATCCAACCCAAGTTGTATACTGATGCAGGACACAATGCAACTAATGTAGAAAAAACTAACTTTGTTGGATAAACTGATTATTTGCAGGTCTGACAACGGCTAAGACCAGCAAACCAGCTTAGGCCTTTTTCAGCATGGAAAAACCACACACTCTTATTATTATTAGTCCAAATTTTATTAAAATATTGTGACATTTCATCCACTTAGGTCTTCATCAAGCAAAAATATGAAGATAAAAGTTGTTGCGTCATTGGGATTAAAACGTATTTGTTTAATACAATTTTGAGGAATAATAACAGTTTATGCTGAGATTTTCCAGTCTTGTTATGGCTATATTTGTAATTTCAACAGCCTTGTGTTGCCTGAGGCCCTGGAGAGAAGTAATGCTTACTCAAAGCACAGTGCTTTCTTGTAACATAAAAGCTGGGACTAAGCAACAATGCTCAGTGGGACTGTGAACTGTGAAATATCCACTGTGTGTCTGGGGTTTGGAGATCAAACCAGTCCTCCTGCCATATTTAATGTAGAGAAAGACTAGCTGCTTTAACACTCACTGAGCACTTTATTAGGAACACTATGGTCCCAGTAAAGTGTCCGATGTGGTCTTCTGCTGTTGTAGCCCATCTTCCTCAAGGTTCGACGTGCTGTGCATTCTGAGATGCTATTCTGCTCACTACATTTGTGTACAGAGTGGTTATCCAAGGTTTGTTTTTTGTGGCACCATTCTGAGTAAACTCTAGAGACTGTTGTGCATGACAATTTCAGGAGATCAGCAGTTACAAAAATACTCAAACCAGCCTGTCTGGCACCAACAATCATGCCACAGTCGAAATAATTTAAATAATTATTTCCCCATTCTGATGGTTGATGTGAACATTAAATGAAGCTTCTGAACCATATCTGCATGATTTCTGCATCATTGCACTGCTGCCACACAATTGGCTGATTATATAATCAAATGAATTGAAGTTGTACATGTATTCCTAATAAAGTGCTCAGGTGAGTGTACCTTTACAATTATTTTGAAGAAAATATTAAATAAGTGTATTTTTTGGAGATTTCTTTATTTTAAATATGTACACATATACAGTTTATCTATTTTGAATAATCTTCACTAATACCTCTCTTCACTTTTTTGGTGTGTGGCTGGTGGGTGAAATTCTTTTATATTTTGAACCTTGTAACACAAAAGCCTTTTCTAAAACTTTTAATTTTGTATGAATATAATATAAATGTACACACTCAAGATGTTTCTTTCATGATTTTTGGAGATATTTTAGTTGGCAGACAAGATAAAATATAAAAAACAATTATGTCAATGGATCAAAGACTGGAATAGGGCCCCCAATTTGGTAAACATACAGAATATTAAGTCACTTTCCTTCAGGTTTGTGTTTTAAAGGGGCTGGACTATCTTTTTTTTTTCAAACCAATTGAAGACGGTGAGTTTTTGGGAATTCTGTTTGAAATCAGTCTTTATTTTTGCATTTCCATTTGGAGATTCTACAGTATAGTGGTGCAGAAATTACACACTTCCCCTTTAAGTCCAGAGGGAGCAAATTCAAATCTTTCTTTGCAATATTATCAGTCATGTTATGCAGTTAAATGTATGTTTATTTAATTGTAATTATGGATTTTATAAAAGCAAATTTTTAATAAAATGAAAAACATGTTTTTAAAAAATAATATTGACTTTATTTGAAATCCTACATCAATATGAACTTAAAATGCAGAGTGCGTCAGTAATATTATCTCCCGCATTATTTACTTAGCTCTTAGTTAATGCAACATAAATGAAATTATTACACAATAATCAAATGTAGAGTGCACTGTGGCTCCAGCAGGGCTTAAGACCATGATGCAGACAAGCAGTCCTCATCCCAGTACTTCCCAGACCCTGGCTGCACTCCTGTCTGTCCCACTTAATTCAGTCTCATTGTCTTAGCTTATCTCTGTGCCTCCTTTATGCCAGGCGGTTGCAGGATGCTCCAGGGGCACCAGACGATGCTCCTTATTGTGAGCGTATTATTTTCTGGATTCTTGGATTTCTTGTGCATAAGCCTTTTGGGCGCTTGGTTTTCAGTGGGTGCAGAGGCTAATTTGGCTGGCTAACAGTTGTCTGTTTAGCTCCACTGGAAACTGATGGAACAAAGTGGATATTTGGATGATTCACAAGCACTGGCAACCACAGCAACTGCTTGGAGGAATTGTATTTTTAACCCACCCTTATCTCTCTCTCTTGCCCCTCTCATTCTCAATCCTTACTTTTTTAAGTTTATCACTCGCAACTGTCTCTGCTGTAAGGCAGCATCTACCACTAGCTCTCCAGTAATCTGTTTCTTTCTCTTTCCTTGGCTTTCTATTTGTTTTTAATTTCATATGGAATCTGTCCATCGCCTTAGTGTATTGGTTTAAAAGGTGACTCTGCAATCAGGCTAGAATCTGAGTTCATTTTATATTTCAACAGTGTAACTCTCAACAACAACATTCAACAGACAGTTTAATCAGTTGTTCAGCTCAACCACATCACCTTAAGTGGTCTACCACTGCAGTGGTAAACATGATCACTCAGGCCAGGCCAGGGCTCCTTCTACAAGGCAGCTGTGTTCCCCGAAGTGACGTGTGTTCGCTAAGTGGTGTTCTTCCAGTAGTGAAGACCTCCTGAGATGTGCAGTCGGGTCAGTGCTTTCTTCCTGCAGGAGAAGCTGGAAGGGTGGCTATCCCCCTGTATCCTGAAGGTGTACGTAGCTGCTATAGCAGCGCACCATAATGCAGTTGAAGGTAAGTCCCTTGGTAATCATGACCTGATCATCAGGTTCCTGAGAGGCGCCAGGAGGTTGAACCCTCCTAGGCCACGCCTCTTTGCCTCATTGTACTTCTCTGTGGTCCTTCTGTGCCTTCGGAGAGCCGCGTTCGAGCCCGTCTCATTAAAGACACCCTCCTGACTGTGCTCACTTCCATCAAGAGAGTCGGGGATCTGCAAGCGTTCTCTGTCAACGAAACTTGCCTGGAGCTTGGTCTGGTAGACTCTCACATGATCCTGAGACCCCAACCGGACTATGCGTCCTTTTAGGGATCAGGTGGTGAGCCTGCAAGCGCTCCCCTGGGAAGAAGCAGACCCAGCCTTATTGATGCCGTGTCCGGTGTGTGCTTTGCACATCTACTTGGATCTATCGCTGAGCTTTAGACGCTCTAAGCAGCTCTTTGTCTCATTTGGTGGATAGTGGAAGGGAGCGCTGTCTCCAAACAGAGGCTTGCCCAATGGATCGTGGATGCCATCGCATTGGCCTACCAGACCCAGGCCGTGCCCACCCCCTTGCGGGTTCGAGCACACTCTACAAGGAGTGTGGCATCCTCATGGGCACTGGCCAATGGCACCTCTCTAGCAGATATCTGCAGAGCAGCGGACTGTGCAACACCCAATCTTCCAAAAACCTTTGCAAGATTTTTCAATCTCCGAGTTGAGCCGGTTTCATCCAGTGTTCTTTCAGGTACGAACAGATAAAGTTTGGTTATGCAGAACAGCTGGTCGGGTGTATTGCTTGCATAACGCCTTTCCCCTCCCCTGTGGTGCAAACGTGTGCTTATACCCCCAGTCAAGATCACAAAGTCGTGGACCCTGGATGCCCTTCCTCCCTAGCCCTGTGGCTTGCAAATTCAGCAGAGGAGTTCACAGCCAGACTCACTACAGATACTAATATGCCCTGAACTGGATGCGTATAATAGCGTTAGATGGCCCCAGCCAAATCGAATACTCTGTGGAGAGAAAACATAGAGAGAAAAGGCCGCAGCTTGCACGGCCTGCTCTCATGCTAGTTACGTCGCTTCCCCCCCTCAGGTATGTGGGGAACTACATGACATCGTTTGGGGCATTGGGGGAGGTTACGTGTTGTCTGATGCACCTGCTATTATGCCCACAGCTGCTTGCTTGCACCTTGTTGTGGTGTTTTTCTATAGGGACCCCTAGTGTGACTACATCGACACAACGTTGAGTGAGTGACAGAAGGGGAACATCATGGTTACTGTCGTAACCTCCATTCTCTGATCGAGGGAACGAGACGTTGTGTCCCTCTTGCCACATTGCTGTACTAGCCTCTGAATTGGCTGAGACATTGTCTCGGCTCTTCAGCACAAAAACCTGAATGAGATTGGGTGTTCCTTCTCCTTTTATAGCCGTATGTCCAGGGGAGTGGCATGCAAATTACACTTGCTAATTCCCATTGGCCTTTTCTCAAAGATTGAGGTGTTTCTGGCTCTCAAGAGTGACCACTAGTGTCACTACATTGACACAACGTTTCGTTCCCTCCATCAGAGAATGGTGGTTACAATAGTAACCTAGACGTTTCAATGCTATATTGACTCATTTAAAAAACTGGTGTATCCCTTGAAAAAATTACCAGAATTTACCATAATTACCAGAATAGTTTCATTCAAAATACCACACTTACTACAGTTATTGTCACTACAATAAAACTATGGTAACTTTCCATCAAAAACAGAAATTAAAATTACAGAAAGATTCTGAAAGTGTCTTACACTGTTCAAAGGAGATTCCACATTAATTTAACATGGACAGGTCAACACTAATATGTTTCACTGAAAAACTAATTGATTAAGCTAAATTTGCACCTCTCATCCACAAACAAATTTACATCCACTGTAAACGGTGTCTTTAAAAACATTCTTTATTACCACATACTTTGGCAAACGATGTTAGGCAAATGAAAAGTTTTTAAACTAAAAAAGATTAGTGTGAATGTGGCCTATGGTTTAACAGCGGTAAAAATAACCATGGTACTTTTAACTATGGCACTTCGGTGGGAACTATAGCTACTATGGTCAATTTTAAAGTTAAACACACACACACACACACACACACACACACACACACACTCAAACCACTCTGTCACTACCTTCTCCCATCTGTCAGTCAGTGTCTATCAATTCAAAACTGGTAGGATGAAGACACCTGTGTGTAGTCACTTTTATACAATTACCTTCTTTCAGTCCCCTCTTAGACCTGATAACACTCACTAGCTACTGAAATATGACAGAGAGAAAGAGAATGGGAGACATTGAGAAGTAGAGAGAAGCATCTTAATCAATGGAGGCTAGTAGGCATGGAACAGATAGGAAAAGGGTTTTACGTAAAAATAAGATCAGGAAACAGGTGTGAGAGGGGATTCAAGACAGGTAGACAGCCACTGCAAAAGACTTATAGTGAACAACGGTTCATTCAGCAGGTTGTGCAATGTAAAGCAGGATGTTGATGGGTGAGAATAATCTGCCTTTGATGCTGTAAAGTGATGGTGGTCTTTGTGACTTAAATTCTGATTGACATGCAATTTTTATGTTGTGCATATCTGATATGTGCACATACAGTACAAAGACATTCCTGCGGTTGGCCTTCAGTGGGTTCTGCACTTTGTTTTTGCCGTATTTTTTAATCGAATGCTTAATCTTTATAATCGTCTGAGCAAACACAGTTCTAAAGCAAAGCCTAAGTCTGAATTAATACAAAAGTATTGCAGATATGGTCATGGATGTGAGTTTAAACAGTTTCGTTTAATTTTTGTGTGGACGAACAGTCCAGACAAAGAGCAAGTTCTTTTCAAATGAGACCAAGCTCAAAGCAAAATGCCTTGGGTAAACATACCAAAAGCAGCATTTAATTAGACTAATTTGCTGCTGTCATGAAACAGCCAGTTGTTTTTAGGATATGATTAAAAAGTATTTTATGCAAAGCTGTCACTCTGGTCTGGAAATATGTTGTTTATTTTGAGGTTTCTAGTGCTGTCTGGAAAGAAAGAAAACTATAATGACATGAATGTCAACATTAAAAAGCGAAAAAATGTCTTGCATAATAAGACATTTTAAGAGAGAAAAGATAAATCTGGTCTCATAGAATCAGGTTACTATACTTACATTTTTACAAAAATTATATTTACATTCTTCAGTTTCCTGGTGAAATAAACACTATAGTTGCTACAACAACAACTTTTATTCACTCTCACATAAATCACAAGTAAAAGGCCAAATTATAATATGTAAACACTTGAAAAAATTAGAATGTAGAATGACATCATGTATTAAGTATAGTTTTTTTTAATGGACGATAACAATATTTTTGGTGGGTTATGCTTAAAACAAGAAAAAAAACTTGGGCTTGTTTTCACTTTGATTCAAGTTTTTATTTTCCCCTACACCATTGGCAAATCGTTTTTTTTGTTTGTTTTTGTTTTGTTATAAGCATAAATGTTACAACATTTTGTGGATTTCTCTGCAAAAAAAGACAAAACAATTTGCTTCTCAAGTAAATGTATTTTGGTTTAAAGAGATAGTTTAAAAATGTAAATGATCTCATCATTTACTCACCTTCATACCATCCCAGATGTGTATTACTTTCTTTCTTTAGCAGAACACAAACAAAGATTTTTTTAAAGAATTTTTCAGCACTTTAGGTCCATGCAATGCAACTGAATGGAGGCCAGACCTTTGAATCTCCAAGAATCACATTAAGGAAACAAAGTTATCCATAAAACTCCAGTGGTTAAATCCAAATCTTAAGAAGTGACATGATAGGTGAGGCAGAGAAACAGATCAATATTTAAGAACTTTTATTTTTTTT
This sequence comes from Xyrauchen texanus, assembly GCF_025860055.1. Classification (NCBI taxonomy): domain Eukaryota; kingdom Metazoa; phylum Chordata; class Actinopteri; order Cypriniformes; family Catostomidae; genus Xyrauchen; species Xyrauchen texanus. The sequence goes on along the minus strand of NC_068308.1, from coordinate 32,336,869 downwards.
TTTGGCTAAACTATCCCTTTAAGAATGTTAAGATATTTTTACTGGGAAACAAGACACTTTTCTTTCTTTCTTTTTTTTTCTTTTAATTTGTTTTAGCAGTGTACAAGTCCTGAATCAATATTGCCCATCGCATTAGTCTTTAATTCAATTTAAGTGTAATTTGAGTTTTATTTAATTTGCCATTATTAAAAATAAATAAAAACAAAAATAAAATACTTTTTATGCAAGGAAGACTATCGGATGATACCACCTGCACTTTAAATCAAATGAAGGAAAATTATAGCACTGATATTTAGGTACAAAATATCGGTATGAAATCGATCAATTTAGCAATAATCAACCATTATCATATTCAACAAAAGTCTGAGCACAATGAAACTATAAACTCAGTTTCCTCCAAATATCAGTCTATTGAAACCAACTAACATGAAGCACTCTGTCAGCTACTCCATCAAATATACATGCTGATAAATGGCTTGTCCTTGTGATAGGGACAGTAAGGGAGCTCAGCGTGAGACAAGCAGGACTGTCTTGTTTCTTATGGCCTGCAACAAATGGCTTTGAATAAGTAATAAACTAGTTTGTCCATTCAGTGAGCAGGTCATGTTTAGTTCATAAATAAATGACAAGCTCAGTGTTTAACCTGTCCTCATTATAAAGAGCAGAAATTTAAAACACAAGAACACACACAAACATACTTACAAACTCAAACCGCACATTAAAACACTCACACACAAATACAGCAAATGAACGACACAGCTCAGTCATGCAAAGCAAGTGATGATGAAGATTTTAAATTATTACCGCCATCCGAGCACCAAAGTGCCATGCTAAGAGATGACATGCAAACAGATGTGGGCCAAAGTCAGCGACTTCAGCAGGAATAATGTATGACCTTAAGCTACCATGCAGGTTGTTGAATCAGGAACCAAACAGCAGTGAAAAGCAGGGTGGCACATAAGGCGTTGGGCTTGTTTGCCACCCTGGCCATCATAACAAAGGACAACACTTTCAGGAGCTGAAGAACGGTCTGGAAATTCATTCAGCTTTGGATTTATTGGGGTTTATGTTTCTGGGTGTTGGTGTGCCGACACATACTGATAAATCAAGCTGTTCTCGGGAGGGTTGCATGTGGTTAAGATGGAAATTGTGGGGAGTATATAAATTCTGCTTGGGTAGTAGAGGCCAAAGGGCAGCAATATCCCTTCAGTGAGAAGGTTAAACAGACCATTTGGAAAATATTTGTTTTTGAAAAGGGTTAGTGAATACAAGGGAGAAAAAAATAGAGAGAGCAAATTCTGATTGCTCCATGTGGATGCTGAATCATAGCATGAGTTTCCTTTTTCCTTCACCCTGTTTAACTACTATACAGAGGAACATGACAAATGAGATGTAGCCTTTTGCCTATGTTTTCTGCTTCACATATTTGTTTCCTGAGAAAAAGAATCCAGTAATTTGACATCTCCACTAGAGTTTAAGAGAAGATATTAATCTAACAAACTGTGCCCAGATTGGCCAAGATTTCAAAGTCAATCAAATTTCAGTTTGAACTTCAACATTTTTAATCAAATTAAAAAATTATATATCTGAGATGTGCTATCCAGACTCACATTATTTCTAGTGTTCCCACCCTTTTAGAGAAATGCAATTCCGCAAAACTCATAAACTCATAAAAACCTAAACATCTCATTCAGTAATTAGTCTAATTTAAGTCTGATTTAAGAGTTTTACACTCAGGAGGTAGCAATGTATTGCGGTGTTCGTAACACGTTATTACGGTAAGAGTTCATACACTAAAAGTACATTTGTACATGTTAAGATATCTTGTATTTGACCAAAATTCCATTATTGTCAGCAAGCTAACTGAGTAATATTGTTGTGTGACTGGTGTCAAAATAAAAGTTCCTTATGAACGTATAAAAAAAATACTTGAATTAACCTGGCTTTGTGCATGTTTTTGAAAAACCATTAATGGAACTTAAAGTCTTGAAAAACATTCGGTTCCAGAATATGAAACGGTTCTTGATTCCCAAGTTGCTATACAAGAGCGAAATAAAACTGATGAGATCATGACTTTTAAATTTTTTTTAAGATTGTATCAATTAATGACTTTACCAGACCTGGGAATCACAATTTCAAAAAAACTTTCAATGACTTTGGGAACCCTTTATATCAACCATTTTTTCAAGGAATTATAAGAGAAACATCTGAGACAAAGTTGATAATTGCACGAAACATGATTGAGAACTCCATTAATTCTCATGAGAAATAAAAGAGCAACATCTGAGCAATACAAATATCCTCTGGGATCTTTCTCTCACTTTTCTCCACAGCGTGTCACACACTGACTTCCTCATTTATTTTTGTTTCTCTAGGCATGACAATTACACTCTGGCAATTTACTAAATCAAGGACAGGCATCAATTATGTTGCTGACTTCTCTCAGGTGATTGACCTGTAGGTGCAAGTCTATGTAGTAGCCTTTAACTAATGCACGTTATAGAAAATAGCATGTTAACCTTATTTTTACAGGTCTGCTTAATCCAAAACATTGCACACAGAACTGCTTGATTAATGATGAGTAAAATCATACAAAACAAAAAGTGTGTACTGTACCCATACTTTAGCCGTGGCCCAGGTGATAAGGGGAACATGATCCAGGTTTGTGTGGTGTCTCCAGGGGTCAGATAACAGAGTCCAGGTGGAAAACCAGGAGCACCCTGGGGACATGCTAGGGAGCTTCATTTTTGAATTACTAATCCCTCATTCCCTTTCTCTCTTGTCGCTGTCACCTGATCCGAGGTGAGGTGAAAAGAGAGATCAGATCAACACAATGGAGCCCTTTTAATTAGCAGCATTACTGGGATTCGCCCAAGAGGAACTGAGGAAAGACAAGCATCACTTGCACAAGCTGTACAGTAATTGCGCCGTGCTTCACATTTTATTAGTTGATATCATTTCAGAATGTGGAATAAAGCCACCAGTATCGATTTCTAGTAGGTAGGTCAAAAAGTAATACAAATGTAACCCATTTGCTTTCTTAAAGCATGTTCCTAATGTAGCATATAAAATGAAAACTACCATCAGACATGCAGTTTTTTTTTTTTTTTGTCTACATAGAGCAAATAATAATATTTGACATAATCAATATTCAAAAGCAATAGCAGACAGTTCCGTTTGAATAAGATACTTGCTGCATTAAAAAAATGCAAATATATATATTTTTTAGAAGTATTACATTGTTTTTATTTGCGTATTCTTTCACAAGCAGTGGTACAGATGGGTCCAGTTCATACCGTTAGTTCTTGCATGGTGGTATAAGATAATGGTTTGATCATATTTGGCCTCATACAGCATCTGCCAGCACAGTTGAACTGCTGAAATTTAAAAGAGCTGTATGCGATCTGAGTTTGAATCTACCAACAGCATTAGAAAAGAGGTGTTTTAACTCCACAACCAGCACTTTTGGGAAATTTTCAGCTCAGTTTGAATAAAGTGGCAATTTAAAGCAGTTATTTTCTGGGATGCATCATTGTACCAATGTTTGTTTGCAAACAGTAGGGTGACCATACGTCCTCTTTTTCCAGGACATGTCCTCTTTTTCGGACCTTAAAAAAGCATCTGGGCAGGATTTCTAAATTTGCAAAAATGTCCGGGATTCGGCTTTAGTTGCGTTATGATGTGCATCTGGTGTGTGAGCATATTTGCATTACTTTAAGTCCTGCCTTCTTGCACACCAATTGGTCGATTATAAGAGCCTTCCAGCAACTATTGACCAAATTCCTGTCTGTCAATCTCTCCGCGAACGCACAAACTCTGTTGTGTTCAGCATTAAACAGTTGCTTGACAGTAGCAGTAAATGACAGCTGAGTGGAAACAATGCCCAAATGAAAGTGCAATTTACAGAAAATTTGCACAAAACAATTCCCATGCTTTCGTCCAGGAAATCATGGGAATTGATACATACATCCAGAATGTATGACTGGTAAAGCTGGCACTTATGTGTCAGTTACTAATAAAGGTGCAAGTGATTTAGAAGAACACATTAGCCCTGTGAAGCATATAGGGTCAGAAAAAGGACTACTTTTTGTGACTAGGTAAACTTGTCATCACATTGCTTCGTTTTCCATGGCCATTCAAAATAATAGTAATAGTAAATAAAGGAACACTCATGGCATCAAATATTTTATTTTAGTTCATGGACATTCAAAAGAATGTTGGAAATATTTATTTATTTATATACATTTATGTTATGCTAATAGAGTGCATAATTCATGCTATTTCTTACTCAAGATGGTGCTTATGTGTCAGTAATTGACTGAATTTACATTTGACATTGCTATTTGACGATGAAGCAATGTGGATTAAACTATAGCACGTATAACACATGAACAGTGTGATTTGGCCATTGTCCTTTGAGTGTTCAACTGAAATTCTTTAAGTTGTGTGACTATTTAGACTCAAAAAGTGCCTAAGAAATACTTTACATATCCATAGCTTGTGTGTAGCTTATGTGTAGATTATGTGTTATGTGTAGCTAAATATGTGTTTTTGGCGGTGTGGAAGTAATGAATCCTGTTCTATATTTGTTGCACCATCTACATGAAAAATAAAACATAAAAATATATCAGAATATATTTGATTCTATTATTTTCTAATTGTATAAATATTTTAAAAATGTGACACTATCTGGTCATTTTGTAGATCTATTTGTAATAGAACACCTGTTCACCTATTTTTCAAAAAATTATCTAATCAGGCAATCATGTGGCAGCTTTGAAATGTATAAAATCACACATATACGGGTCAGGAGCTTCAGTTAATGTTCACATCAACCATCAGAATGGGTAAAAAGTGTGATCTCTGTGGTTTTGACCATGACATGATTGTTGGTGCCAAACGGGCTGGTTTGTGTATTTCTGTCACTGCTGATTACCTGGAATTTTCATGCACAACAGTCTCTAGAATTTACTCAGAATGGTACCAAAAACAAAAAAATATCCAATGAGTGGCTGTTCTGCTGACAAAAATGCCTTGTTGATGAGAGATGTCAACAGAGATTAGCCAGTTCGAGCTTACAGAAAGGCTATAGCAACTCATTTAACCAATTTGTACAATTTTAGTGAGCAGAACAGCATCTCAGAATGTACAACACTTCAAACCTTGAGACGGATTGGCTACAACAGCAGAAGATCAAGTCAGGGACTTTATTAGGATCATAGTGTTCCAAATAAAGTGCTCAGTGAGTGTTTACGTGCCGAGAGTCAAAAGACCAGAGTATGTAATAATGTTTAGCTAAACACCCATGCATTTTAGGGTTGAGTCAGCAATGAAGGCTGTGCCTGAAGGAGAGAAATGTTTTGAAACAATTAGTTTGGCATTGTGCATGGAGCAGGCATGCCACTGCTTCTAACCCAGAGGTTACATAGAGCCTGTACTTGTTTAAGCTTTCTCTCTGGCCCACATTACCGAAACAGCTTGTTATAATGAGCAACACAGCATGGCTCCTTTCAACAGCGGAAGTCTGACATGCCTGCTGGGCCTTTGGCTCTCCATCTCTCAAGTTTAGCAGTCCGACCACACTTATATCTCAAAACCAGCACCCTACAGTACACCACAACACCTGGGACCACCTTGACAAATAATGCACTAGAGTAGCAGTGAATGGAAACAAGGTGCAAATGGGGCCTCCCTTGAGATTTTGCGATGAGCTCACCCATCATCACGCTAAAACAGTAGCCCAGGGTTACTTTCTGTTGGCACTAGTAGGTCACCAAACAGATGCAGATGTTCTCACAAAAGAAACAGAGGTAGAGAGGTCAAGTTTGTGTTTTGTTTGGGCCCTCTCTCTGGACTTTCTCAGGCAGCAGGGCAGACCAGGAGCTTGACTTTGCTTCAGAGCCATCTTGGGAGCAGCAATCCAGGATGAAGGTCAAAAAAGAAGTCAAAGGGAATCATGAAACAGGGTAATTGCATTCAGTCACTCAGCAAGCTTTATCAGTAGATTTTACATATGAATAATTGTAAGTTATGAGCAGTATATCAACACATTTCTCAGTTTGGAATAGTTCACCCAAAAATGGAAATTCTTTCATAATTAACTGAACATTTTTGTGTGAACCTCTAATGTTAATAAAAAAAGTATGAAAAGTACTTAACTGGACTTGACCTGGTCCTTGTTAGGGAGCCTTTGGGACTTCTATGTATTCATTTTAAAGATGATGATTTCAGCCACTTCAATCACCATTATATCTCTTCATGCCAGAGCAGGTTATATGGCCCATATTAAAAAAAAGCTTTATTCTCTGGTTTCAAATCGTGTCCTCTCCAGCACACCATGGAAATCGAGTATCAGGCCAAGAAAAAAAAAAAGCTGTTAAAATCTTTACCCAGTCTGCACTGACATACAGACTTCCCTTTGAGGCCTAACCAGGCAAAACGAGGGAGGACTGGCTCTTCATGAGAATTTTGGAAGCCCTGATCCCATTACTCGCCCCATGAAGAATGTATCTGTGTGGCTCAGGCGCTTTTAACCTTCCCTTGCTCCTGGCTCTGGATCACCAGGGCAGTTCAGCTCCGTTTTTAAAGCTTTGCTTTTTGTCAACTTGATGGGCCCAGCTCCCACAGAGCATCTGTATTTCAGAGGGCTTCAGCTGAACAGTAGTATATCCTCATTTCGAGAGCACTTGCCTTTGGACACATGGATCAATCTTCTGGGTAAATGGAACTGGACCTGGTATAAGTGCTGTCATTTTGACTAATGCAAATACATCAACAATCATATAGGCTAAGGTTGGGAGGTTTTCTTTCAGAAGCTTTCTGTCTGTATAAAAGGCACTGGGATGTTCAGTCATTGACAGCGGTCTGTATTAGACAAAACAAACTGCCCTTTGGGGAAAGATGAGCTGAATTAGTCTTTGGTTACATCAAAGGTTGAATTTGGTTTCAGTGTTCTATGAAGCTTTTACTTGCAAATGGGTTTGTATGCAAAACGAGCATGGTGAGGAGAAATGGAAAGTTGACCGACACTGAAAAGAACGAATTGGTGGTTGGTTTAGGTTGGTTAGTGCTGGTCTTAGCCATGCTGTTTATCAGCAAAAAACAGGTCAAGCAGTATGGTGAAACTGGTTGGCCAACAAAGTCTTGCTGGTTAAAGGAATGGTCTACCCAAAAATGACAATTCTATCATCATTTACACAACTTATGAAAACCACAACATGAAGCTAAAATGTCCATCCAGTCGATAGGACAATTATAAAAAACATTAAAATGATGTGAATGCTTTGATGCTCTGATCAAGCACTCCCCAAAGTTGGATGTATTGTTCATAATGTATCCTTATCCTCTTTATGATGAGACAGGTGCAAGAATGATGTAAATATAAAATCATACATGCTCATTCTTAAATCATATGCATATGCCAAATTACCTAACAACAGTCGCCCAGGAAAGGATTCCTGAAACATGTGTGCAGCAGATGCTGGAAAAGCAATGATTCAACAAGGTGTGTGCACTTTCAGTCAGCCACTAAATGATTACCAGGAGAGTGGGAGCATCAGGTAGCCTAAAAGAAACATATCAAAAGCTAAGTGAAATGTTACACAGAAACAAATGCTGAAGAATTTAACAAATCCTAGCACTGGAGACTAAAGCTGAAAGTATACTTCAGTTTTGACGCAAATGCTTAGCATCTGTTTTTGTTCCCACATTCGTCTCCTGTTGTTTATCTTCTTCTAGTGCTTCTTTGTAACAGCAACGTTTCAACCTTGAGTTTTGCCACCTTGTGAACCCACTAATTGGTGCAAATAATTTCAGACACATGCGCATACCGACTTCAGAGTTTGCGAGGTTAGGAAAATCGGTCTGCACATGTTCAATACTCGAGCACTCTGCCGATGACAAAATGTGCATCACGCTTCCTGTATGCGATGCCTAGCATTCGTGTTTAAATGTGAGACTCCCCATCAGGCAAGTGAAGAGAAAATCTGTGAAAAAAACAAATCACTCATTTACTTGACGGTGTCTCTGTACCTCAAAATTTTACAAAGGAAAATGAAAAATGTGATGGAATTCTATAGAGGGTGTATCATCTGGTCACTCTAATGGTATAATATAGAATATAAAGTTTTCCAAACTGTAGGGGGAAACAATGTTTAGACATGGTGTAATGTGTTGATTTGGTTTATATTTGGTTGGTGTTTCCACCAGTACAGTGATAAAGACTGTGGGTCTGCCTTACAGACAGATTTGTTCATTAATCCCAGCTCTTCTGGTTTTCAGTCTTTCTTAGGGTGTGTTCACACTTGGCAGATTTGCTCTGTTAGTGCGGTTCATTTGAACAAGTGTGAACACTGCCATCTGAATCTTGGTGTGCACCAAACAAGCGGACCGAGACCGCCTGAATAGTGTGTCTCTGTCTGCTTCCAAACAAACTCTGATGCGGTTTGATTGATATATGAATGCAACATGGACAAAAGACGTCTAAACGGATCAAATACAGGAAGTAATTTGCCTAATACTGACCTCAAGCATACCTGGTTCTTCTCATCATAGGAGCTATGTTGCCCATTAAAGTTCAGCACAGGTGTCGGAAACACCGTCAGCCATCCTTGCAGCATATCTTTGTTTGTGTGTGGAGATGTTTTGACACATTTATACATTTTATTAGCTCTTCGTTTTTCAGCTGGTACAAATACCACCATACATATATAAATCCAACGAGCTCATTTCACCCAGCAGCAAGCATTGTTTTGGATGTTCGGCAAGTTCGGTCATCTGCAAAATATATGTAATAAAATCTGTCCAATCTGGTTGTGACTTTTTCCTGATGACTTTTGTTTCGTATCTTTTTGTTCGGTGATAACAATGCCAGTGTGAACGCTAAGTGGACCATGACTAAATGTATAATTTTATTTTTTGGTCTGGACCAAGAGGACCAAGAGAACCAAACTACAAGTGTGAACACACCCTAAGAGCAATGTGATAGATCATAAATGAAAAACAAATCAACATTAAATTCATCCCATGAACTACAATCAGGTGGGATTGTAGCCATGAACAAATGGCAGGAGAGCTTTTGTTGACCATAGAAAGAACAGGAGATCTATAAATATTTTTGGGTGCTTTCAGAAGTATGTGAACTGGCATTTTTTGTATTGCCACACAAAAGGGTTAACCCTCTATGGTGTGTGTGTGTGTGTGTGAGCGTGTATTTATCACTTTGTGGGGACCAAATTTCCCCATAAGGATAGTAAGACCTGATATTTTTGATGTTGTGGGGACAATTTGTCAGTCCCCATGAGGAAAACAACTTATAAATCATACTAAATTATGTTTTTTGAACATGTAAAAATGCAGAAAGTTTTCTGTGAGGGTTAGGTTTAGGGGTAGGGTTAGGGGATAGAATAGAAGTTTGTACAATATAAAAACCATTATGTCTATGGAAAGTCCCCATAAAACATGGAAACACAACATGTGTGTGTGGATGGATGAATGGATGGATGGATGGATGGATGGATGGATGGATGGATGGATAGATATATTATATAATATTGTGTTATTATTACTTACTAATACGTTTATATAATAAATGTATTATTATTATTATTTATGGATTTTTTTTTTTACATAAAATAGCTCCATTAACAAAAGTAAAAGACAAAAAAAACACTATCAAAATATAAATATACTATCAAATTATACTATCAAAATACTAGTGTTTAAAAAGTGTTCCTCCATTAACAACATTTACATTAATTGATATATTTGTACATTTGTAACTCCTACAAAGTCCAATTGAGTGAATTGGTGCATATACTTTATATCATTATAAACACTCACAAATGATAAACTAAATAACAGTGATATACAGAAATGTATGTCACTATCTATGAATATAAGGCTATATTTTTCCTTATGAAAAGTGACATTACTGAAAAGTGAGAAAGTAGAAAAATGGGTAAATGTTTACAAAAAGGTTGTATTTGTCAATATTAGTTAACACAATAATTAACACAACTTGTACACCATTAATTAATCTCAATAAATGTTAACTTCTACATATACGTCTACATATACTTACATTTTACAATTTTTATTTCTTCATTTTTCATTTAGAGTGGTGTAAGTTAATAGTTACCACATTATGAACTAACAATGAATAATACTATTTTTGTAAATTAACAAAAAATTTACATTAAACAAGATTAATAAATGCTTTAAAAAATATTGGCCATTGTCAGGTAATGATGCCTAAAATATTTACTAATATAAATTAATAAAACTTTATTGAAAATTGTTACCATATAATATGTTGCAACAGTGTACCATAGAGGGTTAAGAGTATCAGGGATAGTTTTCTGGATTTCATAATGGTATATGAGGGATACAAAATGATTCAATATGCCATATATCAAAATAGGGCTGTATATCAGTTATAAAACGCAAAATGCCTCTTTAACATATAGATCCCAACTTTCCTAACAACTTCCAGGAAAGTTCTGAGTGCTGCAAAATCTTGGAACATAATGTTCAGACACACATTTTCACAGCGGTGTGTTAACGTTATGGAAAACCACCATAAATTTGTCTCTATAGTTCATGCTCTTGGGGTTCCAGGGTCCAGAGGATTTCATGCGGTTCTAGATTGTTAATTTTAATATAGGGAGGTAAAAGTCTAAGGATAGTGTGTGGAACACTATCAAATCTTGGTCAGTGAAGCATCGTATGGATTTTTAAAGAGCCCTTCTACTATTTCTTACAAACTAATGTGCTGAAAGTGATCTAAAGCCCCTGGTCATTTCACAGACAAGATGAATAGTAAATGAACCGAACTCTGTTAAGCCCCACTAATAAAGCCTTGGCTGCTACCATTACTATGCATATGATCAATCAAGAAAATGTATTGTCATTTGTATTTCTTTAATTTGATTAAAATCAGAGAGCCGACATTATATTTTAGCTTCGTCAAAAATACTGATTATAAGTGCCACAGTTGTGATACTGTACATTCCAAAAACTTGTTCAATCCTTGTATTCTCAGCTCATAAATTGCAAAGTGTTGACTGGTTTACTGGTAAGGTTTCTGTGGTGACACGTTCCTAGGTGATGGTTTGGTGCTCTCGGGGTATACAGTGTGTTTTATGAATGACCATGGCTGTTGAGAGTTGATCCAGTGGCTTAGAATAAGGTCCAGCACACACTAACAGCACAGCTTGGGAACAGCTGTAGAAACATTTTCTCAGCTTATTTTTTAGGGGATGCCGATTCAAAGAGTTATTAGCAGCTCTGCGATGAACCTTCAACAGGCACAGAGGAATGGATTCCGCTAAATTAAATATTTGGAATATAATGAATATGTCTTACAGTATGAAGCAGTTATTCTAGTTCAGTCTGCCTTTAGATCTCTGTTCCAAAATAATTCCATAGTTCACTTGTGATGGATTTTTGAGCGATAAGCTCATCAATCTGTTATATTGATTGCAGTCATATCTGTATTGTAAATATCTGAGACACTGGGTCAGCCGAGAGACATTGTCAGATGCTGCTTGTTTAATTAAATCTAATCAACAATAGCAACACAATTCTAGAACATGTTGTCACAACTTGATTTCATTGCGTTCTATCCATTTACATTTGTAAAATGGAAGTTTACATAATGCATTTGAGTTGGGAATACTGGAATACATTTTGTGATTTTCATGTAGCTTTAACAAAACCATGAGGGGGATTTCGATTTCTCAGCATGCTTTGCATGGGACTTGATAGGGGGAGTAAATGGGGCAGTAAATGTGTTTTTGTGCTAGGTGAATGTGGGGTACTTGTTAGTGTTTAATGTTTTGTTATGTTGGAGTTTTGGGAGATACCATTATGGTGAAGAGTGGAGCTTCCAGTCTTTCAAAGGATTTCATGACTACAGATGTCAGGGCGACAGGCCTGTAGTCATTTAGTCCAGAGATGGAGGGTTTTTTGGGGACCGGGATGATTGTGGAGCGTTTGAAGCAGGCTGGAACTTCACACAGCTCCAGTGATCTGTTAAAGATCTGTGTGAAGATGGGGGCCAGCTGGTCTGCACAGATTTTCAAGCAGGATGGTGACACACCGTCAGGGCCAGGAGCCTTCCTGATATTCTGCCTTTGGAAGAGGTGGCTCACATCCTCTTCACAGATCTTGAGTGCTGATTCTGAAAGCTGATTCTGATTGAACTAGAACTTAGCTAACGTCCAATTTTTTTTGGAAGGTTCAACACAGAGTGACTTACACTCACTGATCACTTTATTTGGAACACCTGCACACCTAATTATTTATGTGATTATCTAATCAGCCAATCATGTAACAGCAGTGCAATGCATAACATCATAAAATTGCAGATCAAGAGCTTCAGTTAATTTTTACATCCACCATCAGAATGGGGACAAATTGTGATCTCAGTGATTAAGACCGTGGCCTGATTGTTGTGCCAGACGATCTATTTCTTTATCTACTGATCTCCTGGTATTTTCAAGCACAACAGTCTCAAGAGTGACTCAGAATGGTGGCAAAAAAAAAAAAAGAAAAACACATCCAGAGAGCGACAGTTCTGCAGATGGAAACACCTTATTGATGAGAGAGGTCAACAGAGAATGGCAGAAAGGCTACTGTAACTCAGATAACCACACAATTGCAGTGAGCAGAATAGCATTTCAGAATGCACAACACATCAAACCTTGAGGTAGATGGGCTACAACAGAAGAAGACCACATCAGGCACTTTATTAGTGTTCCCAATAAAGTGCTCTGTCAGTGTATGTTTATGTGGGAATGTTAACAGATACCCCTCTCAGGTATCTTAGACCTCCATGTTCACTACATTTATTGTGTAACCGTAGGCCTTAGATTGTAGAGACAGCTCAACATACTACAACAGATTGTGAAGAGGTCATGCATCCTATCACAAATACACATACACATGTGAAACTAAAGGGATGGGAAATGATAGGAAATTCACGTCATGTTGTGCAGAACTTCAAAGAGCATCTACACAATTTATAAAACACCAGAGATTACTGATGTTAGCATTGCTTGGTTTAGGAGAGGTTAAACATAAACAGTGACATATATGTACAGAGATTCATATTGCAACATTATCACATGGGAAATTGACATTACTTCCAAATGTTCATTTACCCTGAAATTGACCCCATTCTTTCAAATTACTGACAAGTGCCATCCCCTATCAGACATTTTGACAATTATTTGTGTTCACCTTCTCCTGCTACTCTGAGCAACCTCTGAGACACGGATTTTGGTCCCATGGAAATGCGTAAATAATCGTGTTCACATAAACAATGGTAAGGGCAATGGGGATTTAAAGGCTATTACATTACTCCATTGAGGGTTGTGGTCAGGGTTAGGTCATAAAGTAAAAAAAAAAAAATGCATTCATGTGACTGTCTACAGTATCACATCATTTACAACTAAAAATAGCCTACAACTCACTTTACGTGCCACTCAGTGAACATTTCACCCGGCAACTGGAGTTCACATGTGCCCATGTTCAAGAACACTTCAAGCTTCGGGCACTGGGGGCAGTGGATCAAATTTTGGCAAGCACAGTCTGATTTCAGCAACAGAACTTTCGGTCTGAAGTTGCTGAATTTACAGTGTGATCAGTCTGCAAACTGTTGTAAGACATTAGGAGACAACACATTTGTGGATTAGCCAAGGATTGAAAAGCTCACACTTGATGAAAATACCAGCAATCCTGGTGACTAATATATGTTTCTGACGCTGGTCTTCAACTTTCTAAATGATGTGCAGAAAGCTCAGACCAATCAGTTGTGATAGAATTCAGCGGAAGTTAAATGGTAGAATAACCTGTATCCTACTTCATTTTCAATGGAAATCTGCTGGTTGAAACATTTACTTATTATGCAATTATTATTGTAATGTTATTGTTTCTAAAACTGCATATACATGTGGTTAGAGACACATTTTATTTTTAAATTAGTAGACTAGAGACCAGAAACATCACAAGAAGGCTTAAATGTAACATGAAAAAAAAGAGGTAAAATGACAAATCTTTTTAAAAATCGAGTTTAAACACTTGTGTCAAGTTCTCAGAAATGTAATCTTTATGTCAAATTTGGTTTCATAAATTTTTGAAAAACCTTTATAGCATTTTCTACAAGAATATTTCAAACTTTGAAATTGTCAATTGGTGTAACCATCAAGTAAAACAAAAAATAATACTTTCTTTGCACCTTGAGAGTATAAACAACTTCATTAATTTCCGAAAAGTTTTCAAATACATTTTTTCAAGGCAAATATATATATATATTTTATATATATATAAAAAATATAGTTTTCTCAGCATTACACCACATGACTTTTCATAAAATGTCAAAATTATTATCAGATGTAAAAATATCAATATGACTTGAAAATATGCTAATCATAGAAGAGGTCTATTCAAGTAAATGGTTTGTGTGAATTGCATTTTTTTTTATTTATGTATTTTTAATTTAATAGATCTAAATAAAAATGAGCATCACTTCATTGACCCTTAGGACACATGACCATAATATGCACCTGTTACCCTCTGTTATTGTATTTTATGATGAATTCTGTGAAAGGAATCCACGTTTTGATCATAAAAAAGCTTTCTTCTTGATAAAAGAAGAAAATTGTCATTGTCACAGATACTAATTTTTTCTACTCCAATAACTGAACTAGTAAAGGAAGTCTGGGCGGTTTCTATGAAGGATGCTTAAACAGTGGTGTAAAAAAAGATGTTCTACACACAAAAGCGTTTTTTGGGTGAAACCATGAAAAGTTTGAGTTAAAAATATGGACACGTTGTAACTGTAGGTTATACTACACTGTAGCAGTATCTTTCATTCTGTTCAAAGACAAAAGATTTCCTTGAACTGTTCTCTTGGCCAGATTGCATGACTAAAGCTTCACCTTGGCAGAATATTTCCAAACTGTTCAAGTGTCAAGATTTGATTGGGGGATTACACCTATAGAAATCTGACAACCTTACACATGTCGAAATCTAATTTTGACTGGCAAATCGCTGTTATTTAAAGTGTGTTATTTATCAAACATAGAATATTAAATATTTTTCTTGCATGATTAGTTGTAAATAATACATGACACAATTAATCTGAAGGGGATGTAATGGGGTATGGTAGTTTTACAAGGGGGATATTTTTTGGTATTTCTTTCAACATGCAGGATTACATCACCTTGCACACCCCCCCCCCCCTCAACTCGAGCCCTGGTTGCACCATGTCCATAAAGAAAATGTTTTAAGGTCACTGTATCAAGTTAAACATAATTTAAAACTTAGATAAACATGTCTCGAGATCCCTGCATTCAAAATTGCGCTCCGTATAGCTGTTTGAATGCAAGAATGAGTCTGTCCGCATCTTGTGCTGTCACTAATGTCGAGCAACTCTAAATATGGTTTGTTGTCTGTACCGCTGCACAATACCTTTACAGATTGAATTTCGCTTACTGCCTCCTGCTGAAAACAGGATGTGCTTCAAGCTTGAATTGTTCTGATAGTAGGAATATTCCGTATTATGGGTTAAGGGCATGATTCATTGCGTACATTTTTATGCAGTTTTATATTTTTATATAATTAAAACATTTGCAGTGAATTAACATGATAAACTGTCACCCCTAATTATAATGAGATCTATTGGTTTTTGATGCAATGCTCACATCTGGTATAAAACTGCATTTGGATGTGGCCAAAGTTTTGCTATGCTGGTCCAGAAATCAACACTAACCAGGAAATATATGCTGGTCAGTAGGCCTACTTGTCTTTTCAGGAAGGAAATGCTAAGCTTTGTCAATTGGCACAATCAGGAATATGAGATAGAAGTACAGAAAATTAGATGGAAATAGAAAGGCAGAAAGATAAATCTAGTTGCTTCAGTAACTGGCTTGTTCTACCCATGAACCAATATAAGGAGTGCCAAATTCAACTGAATGACCGAACTCGGAATTATGCCATTCTATAAAATACTCTGTCATCATTCTCAGTAGGGCAGTGGAGTTAAAAAAAGAGCTTTCAATGGTTTTAATCATTGATTAATGAGACCTGCCCGCTGGCTACATCTGTGTTGCATTAGCCTGTTTGCTGAATCATACTTGTTCCTGTTTATAGTGACTTCTCTAAATAAACCAGGCGGCGTAGCTAATGAAATCACCACTCTTATGCTCCAGTGGGATTATGCCTTTGTGGCATCCAGCGCAGCTGTTCCCAACACACTACAGCTATCTCTGTGCTACACCTGTTAGTTTAACCTGGATTGAAGTTTTTGGAGCAGTGAAGTTTAGTTGTTCTATAAGAGGTCAACAATGGTCTCACAAAGCAAACATGATTGTTTGAAGTTTGTAAAAAGAAATTTGGTGCAATTGGGATACGAGTGTCTTGTAATTGCATTTAATGTTAAAATTAAAACATGTAAATTCTTTATATTCAGGCTGAGACTGCGTTGCTCCTTCAGCTGCTATGGGCAGTGACGTCGTCAAAGGAGCATGTTTTCGTTCCCAGACATGCTTTTTTTGTAAATGACAGCAAAGTCTTTCTCCTTCTCTATATCTCTCTCTCTCTCTTTCTCTATCTCTCATCCCCGAACTCCTGTTTCCCCTGTCATAGCAAGGGAAGGCTGCTTCAAGTCTTTGGCGCATGAAGAAAGGAAAGCCCTTCGGTTTAATTGGCAAGCTCCATGTAAAGCAGCTCTTTTTTTATTACAAGCTTTCACAACAAGCTGTTAGACAGTTATCCTCCATTATAGAGCCCATAGAACAACAAGACCAAGCAAGAAGCAGGGCACAATGGGAGGCCGCTCAAAAAAACACTGACCATAAATTTGTCGCCAAGGAATTTTCTTCTCCGAGCTCAAGAACGGCCATTCTTCTATATAAGAGTTACAGTGCCTAAGAACGACAGTTGGTGTGACAGGGTGTTTTCTGATGGGGAAATGAGAAAATACGGAAAAATGAAAACAGTTGTGAGTCTTTGACGCTCTCAAAAGCTTCCAAGGGTATGAGGTGTTGGCGAAGAGCTGGCCAGAATCCACTCTCACATTATACAGTTTCCTTTTGTGGTGGTGGGACTGTCAATCTTAATGATTGAAAGGTCTAGTAGTGTGCTCCCAATGCAAACAATAACAGCAGTCTATGTTCCCATGAGTATTAAAATAATGGAGAATAATTAATTTCATAGCTTAAACATGATGATAATATCCGAATTTACTGGAATGGTCTATATAGGTCAGGAAAATATTCTCAAGCCAGCTTTTACTGCTGCTTTGACCCTTGATATTGGGTCAAACTAATATAAACACATCTAATGACCAGGTTTTGGTATGAGCTTTAGTAAAGCAAAACGTTAATCAAAAATGTACTAAATGTTTTATCAAATTAGTAAAATACACATATTTTTCACAAGGAAATATAGAACACTGTGTTACTATGAAAAGTGTGATGTTGATTCGAGAATCAATTTGAGAAGTCAACATGAATCAATTTTTGTTATGCACATTATTCTTGTCCATGATTCATCTGTGTACAAAAAAGTAAACGTTAAAGGGTAAATCACACCCCAAAAAATATTGAATTTACTCAACCTCACCCCATACCAAATATGTATGACTTTCTTCTGCTGCACACAAACAAATATTTTTGCTAGAATATCTCGGCTCTGTAAGTCCATCCAATGCAAGTGAATGGTGGCCAGAACTTTTAAGCTCCAAAAAGCACATCAAGGCAGCAGAAAATTAATCAATAAAACTCCAGTGATTAAATCCATATCTTCAGAAGCGATATAGGTGTGGGTGAAACACAGATCAATATTTATGTACAATTTCCCTATAAATTCTCCTCCCTGCCCAGTAGGTGGCATTATGCACAACGAATGTGAATCGCCAAGAACAATAGAAGAAGAATTTGAAAATGAAAGTGTATATTTATATTATACAACAGTTGGTTCTGGTCCTAGAATCTGATTAGATGAGACGTTCCATGAGTGCTGATGTCTCAGTACATCATCGTTCGGATGCTTCACTGTGTGTCACTCCGCTTGTGTTCGTGGTGTTCTAAATTAAAGTGTAAGAGCAGTGCATATGTGTTAAGAGCTATAGGTGTCTCTTTACATTTATTTTTGTGACATTATAGATTTTAGCCAGCAGGTGGCAGGAAAAAAAACTTTTTTGTGTGTAATATAAGCCAGTTAGGTGACGTGAAGTGAGTCAGTGTCAGTCAGTGTTTTCATTCATCAGCAGTTCACTATGTGATCGCTCGGATTATGATTAGGAAATAGCTTTAAACTGCTTTAAACATCATCATTAAGGCTCATCACAGCTGAGAGACCCAACAGACTGATTAATTACCCAAACTCAATGCACTTACCTCTTACCAGATTTTCCACATTGGAGAGGACATACTGTTCAAAATGGTGAAGGAGATTGCGGGTGCTATAGTGAATGAATCTTGCGCTCCGGCTACCACAAAATAGTGAGGAATATCCCTTCATCAAATGAAGAATCAAAAATGGATGAGAAGTAATGTAATGAGGGTTCAATAAAAATGTAAATGTCAATAAAAAAGACAGAGAGATAGAGAGAGAGGGAGAGACAGACAGGAAGAGAAATTGGGAATTTAGATTCAAAAGTGGTAAACAGTCCAAATAAATGAAACAATAAATAATACTCTATATGTTCCTCATATAAGCAACTAAAGTTTGCTTAACAATTTGAGGCTGTTGGCTTGTTTCTGTCCCTCTATTGAGTTAAAGCTGACTTGCTTGTCTCTAATAACAGTTATCAAGGTTTTTCAACCATTTTACCCTGGAGCATGTTTTTAACAGACTGTTGGAGACTTTGAGGTTCATTAGCTGGAGCTAGAGCAGTCATTCTTTTGTCAATAAGACTGAAAGCTCTATTGATTTGTAAAGCTGGGAACATGTTTCTCAGATAAGGTGCTTATAGCTCTCGGAGCCTTTTCAAAGAACTGTCCAGCAAATCTGATGAGTTGTAAGTGCTCTTCACGGAGCAGTGAGTGGTTTCTGCCATTACCTGTGAAAAGTGCTTCTGCTGAGAGTTGCAAAGGAAACTATTTACCACCTGTTTCTGTTTTGGAAACCGCACATAACTGTTTTCACAGTGGTAGAATTCATTGTTCCATCAAAACTGTCAACCCGAGAAAGAGACGCCATTGAGATATACTGTATGATATATGAGATCCTTCCAGAAGAACAACCATCTCTGCAGCACTCCACTAATCAGGCCTGTATGGTAGAATGGCCAGACAGAAGCCACTTCTCAGTAAAAGGCACATGACAGCCCATCTGGAGCTTGCTAAAAGGCACCTGAAATTCTCTGGTCTGATGAAACAAATTTTGAACTCTTTGGCCTGAATGGCAAGCATCATGTCTGGAGGAAACCAGGCACTAATCCTGGCCAATACATCCCTACAGTGAAGCATGTTGGTGGCAGCATCGTGCCGTGGGGATGTTTTTCAGTGACAGGAATTGGAAGACTAGTCAGGATCGAGGGAAAGATGAATGCAGCAATGTACAGAGACATCCTTGATGAAAACCTGCTCCAGAGCGCTCTGGACCTCAGGCTGGGGCGAAGGTTCATCTTCCAACAGGACAACGACCCTAAGCACACAGCCAAGATAACAAAGGAGTGGCTACGGGACAACTCTGTGAATGTCATTGAGTGGCCCAGCCAGAGCCCAGACTTGAACCTGATTGAACATCTCTGGAAAGATCTGAAAATGTCTGTGCAGCTTGAGAGGTCCTGCAAAGAAGAATCTGAGAAACTGCCCAAAAATAGGTGTGCCAAGCTTGTAGCATCATACACAAAAATACTTGAGGCTGTAATTGGTGCCAAAAGTGCTTCAACAGAGTATTGAGCAAAGACTGTGAATATTTAAGTGATCATATACATACACTACCGGTCAAAGGCTTTGAAACACTTACTCAGTCTTTATTATAATTTCTTTCCTTCACATTTTAGAATAATAGTAAAGTCATCAAAACTATGGAATGACATAAATGGAACTATCGGAATTATGTTGTGACTAAACAAAATCCAAAATAAATCAAAACTGTGTTATATTTTAGAATCATCAATGAAGTCACCCTTTGCCTAGAATTTGCAGACATGTACTCTTGACATTTTCTCAACCAACTTCTTGAGATATCACCCTGTGATGCTTTTTAAACAGTATTGAATGAGTTCCCATCTATGTTGAGCACTTATTGGCTGCTTTTCTTTATTATTTGGTCCAAGTCATCAATTTTAAACCCCTTTTTTATTACATTTGAGTTTTATAATGAAATAAATTAATATGTTGGCACAATTATATCCAAAACTAATCTCAAACATTTAAGTATATGCCTTCAGATCAAAAGATTTTAAGATCATGAGAAGGATTTCAGTCGTGTTTCAAAACTTTTGACCGATAGTGTATGTACATACATACATTAAGATAGAAACAAATGAAAAATTTGCTGACAGTTCTGTTCACACAGAACCTGCCCTTGCGCAAAAAGATCTAGACATGGTGTGACTAGTATAACCTACATATTCATGTGATTATCTAATCAGCCAATCTTGTAACCAGTGGTATGTCCAGATTGTGTTGGCATGGGAGGCATGGGATGGCCCTGGCCCCACTAGAATTTTTTTGGCCACCTCAAATTCTAAACTGTGATTGGTAATTTCATCTCACTGCATGTCACATGATCCAAAATAAAAATCAACTTGTTTTCAAAATATCAACCTAACAAAAATGCTAAATTTAACAGTATGCCACACTTCAGTTTAAAATGTTGTTGACCAATATTATTATTATTAGAAAGTAAAGATTCTCAAGAAATGCAACAAAGAAAATAAAACATAAGTCCAAAAAAAATTAACACTTCTGGAAGAAAATAAATACCAAATGAATATCACTTTTTGCTAAATAAATAAATACATTTAAATAGAGTTCTTTTGGCTTTCATAATATATTTTTGTAAGCTTCATTTTGAGGTGGTTAATCAGATTATAATTATCGTTGTGTGAACCACAGATGTTGCACCTGGTTTAATAACAAGCTCCTATTCATTTTGTTTTTACAAACAGTAAACAGAGTTTCTGTTCTCCATTTGGGGTTTTCCTGGGTCCTGGCAAGTGATCCCCCTCTGAGCTCTCCTGTCTCTGGAGCACAAATATCGGAAAGCCTTCTGGATTTGCGTGTACTTTGGAGCTCAAGAGAGAGCGCGCACCACAGTCACGTGAAACATTCACGTGCCAGATGAGAAGAATATTTAGTGCATTTAAAGCGGCAAATGCGTGATGAAGGTCATTACATTTGCTTGGGCTGACACAGAAAATTGTTCAGTGCCAGAAAGTCCCTGTCCATGTTTCTTCATTTCTCTCAGTCTCACGTGAAGCTCTGCCCACTGATATATAAGCCTGTGCTGCGCAAATGTATATTTACATATTCCAATATACACAATATAGCAAAATCTCTATCGACCTTTATATCATCGCAACAATATAAATCGCCATATCAATTTCATTGTATACAATGGTTACATTCACTGCAAACAATGTACGATGTGACAAAAAAGCACTATAATCATCCGTCCCGTTAAAGGTCTGCGTGGGAGTTTTTTTCCATCCTACTACCGCAAGTTTCTGTCCCACTCATAAACTCTTTTGCTGAATTTTACTCCATGTTCACCTACTCTCTGCCCACAGTGATTTTCTTCCCGACCGCTCCCGTTCCCATAACCCCGCATTTGTTTTCCACATAGGGCGAAAGCCAAACAAATATACCACAAGAGTACACAAAACCATTCTATTTTTCTGTTATTGTTATTATCAGATAACATGTGACATCATGCCCATCTGACTTGCCTGAGTTTGGTTTCGTAACACTAAATTGACCATTTGTCCGAGTTACACATCCTTTGAAGCCACAGTGCCCTTATTTTCTGACCGCCCACTCAAATCCCATCGCGTCCACATATCATGGTATCACTATCTGCTCCCGCCTTCAACTCGGAAATCGAATCCTGTTCCGCAAGAAAAAACCTGTGGGGACTCTGCGGGAATGCACCTCTATATCCCGTCACCAGTGCTTGAAAAAGCCAGTATCTTCTTTCCCAACTAGACAAAAACGGCAATGATGTAATCTTCTGCATATTTCATCATCTTATTCTAGCCAAGAACCCTTCATTCATTCAGATATGAAATGTCTGACTACTTTCCCTTGTGATGATTTGGGGTGTATAACATCGATGTGTGCATCATAAGTATTTACTTTTAAACATGCGAGTATATCTAGTTTACTTAAAACTATCTGCCTCAAACAAAGATTTAAAAAATCTTTAAAAAGATACAATGCCGCATTACCACGAAACATGTAAACTTTAGGTTCTTTAGCATCATCATGTGTTGGAGTTCAACTTAAATTAATACAACTATAATTTTTTTAATTAGCAGAAATTTTAGTCTTCATGTAGCCTATATTAATTTCCTTTCATAATGTAATGCATTCAGTCTTAATTCATAGTATGTCTCTATAAAAAGATGCAAAATAAAATACATTTTGGAGATCAGAGAAACTATCAAATTAAGTTGTTTTAAAGCACTGTTTAATTAAGTAATCTAATTACCTTTGGCAGTCCAAATATATGGATAAATTGAGTAGCCTACATAAAACTGAATTCCATGCACATTCTTTATGAGTAGGTCTATGATAAGATTAAGAAATATCTTCAATACAGTATTACGTCATGCCACAGTAGGTCATCTCTCCAACTCCAAAACTTTTGTTGCACAGAACCTCTGTGTTCGTATTAGCAGTGTCTATAACATTTATGCAGTTGAAAAACACACTATCTACATAAAAAATTATACTGAAAAAAATATATATTTTTAATGCTATTTGGTGTCATCTCTGTTTTGCAGTATTAACATTTAATAACAATTAATCAATTATTTAGCTAAGTAACATTTCGACTTTTAAAAATTCCTGAAAATGTACATATCTTATTAGTATTATTATTTTTAATATACAGAAAGGGATGTTGAGTTATGCTACATGCCACCCTTGAATGAGTCTGTGCCCCACATGGGCCACCCCAGTCAAAAAAGTCTCGAAGAGGCAGCAGTGCAATGCATAAAATAATTCAGATGCAGGTCAGAAGCTTCAGTTAATGTGCACATCAACCATCAGAATGGGGAAAAAATGTGACTGCAGTGATTTCGACTGTGGCATAATTGTTGGTAACAGACAGGCTACAACAGCAGAAGACCATGTCTGGCACTTTATTAAGACCATAGTGTTCCTAAAAAAGTGAGTGTATGTATCATTATTATGTAATTTGTGTCCTTTGTTGTAAGGTGTTCTTTTTAATTTGTCAAATTGCAGTTATTCTATCTCTTGTCCTCCTCACCAATGTGTTGTCCAAGCTGTCCTTCATTAATTGGGGTTAATAGGGCAAACCACTGCAATGCTGTAACTAGGTTAATGAAATGATCAAATCAAGGTAAAATTTCTGTAAATCATGTTTGTTCTTGAGGTTGTTCGTGAGGTTGTACAAGCATTTCTCCTCTCATTCTGTGATCTCACCATAATGGGTCAAAGACTAAATGGATAAAATTCACATATTTTATATTTGTCTTTTCTTCTTGTTGATGCATGACTAGACAAAGTGTTTTGCAGTCTGCTAAAGTGAAATTGCAGTTGTTTGTCTAGTCTCTCTGTCTTTTGCCAGAAACTGTGGTTTGTTTATGGGATGGGGGAATGGAGAAAGGAGGGATGTTGGAAGAGAAGGAGATTTGGAAAATTTTAGATAATGAAACTTTGAGCTTGGATGGGCATGATTCCCATGCACAGCAGTATTCCATGTTTTGTGGTTATGACCGGAAAAGTGTGCAGTCTGAAGGAGCCTATTCAGACTATTGCTTAGAGCCTAGTTTTGACTATTGGCATACAAAATGGTCAACATTGCTTGGACATACCCCCAATTCAACAGGAAGTGGCCATTTAACAGACATGACAAATTATTACAGCCTGTTCAAAGCTAGTTTACCTTTTATATGACAATTAGAAATGGGTGAATCTTTAAAAACATATATGTATATTGCTGGTTGATGCCTAAACTACAACATTATACTGGCAAAAAGCATGTTTTTCCATTGATGGCTGTTTAAAAGTAGCCCCAGCTTCTCCAGGGCTGCATGAATCAGCCAAGCAACTGCCAATGAGATGAATGTAAAACTGGGAATGCTAATGATAGTTCCCATTCTGTCACTCACTCGACGTTGTGTTGAATGTAGTGACACAAGGGGTATTTCTTGAGAGTCTCTCGTACCTCTGAACTTGAGAAAAGGACAATGAGAAATTGTCAGACAGAATTTGCATGTCCCGCCCCCGGACATTCAGGTATAAAGGGAAGCAGGCGTGCATCTGTGAGTCAGATGTTTTCTTCAGAGCTGAGCGGTTGTGCAGCAGCAAGCTGAGTTCACCACTGTTCCACTCACCTCTGTTGGCAAAGCACTGCTGTTGGATCTATGGTGCATTACCAGCGGCTTTCTCTCTCTCTGCACGCTGTCCAGTCCACTCCCGTGGGCGATTCGACAGCGCTTCTGTCTGAAAGAGTGTTCCTTCCTAAAAGAGTATATTTCTCTAAAAGAGTTTAATTTTCACTCACAAAAGAGCAATATACAGCAGGCATTGAACGTCCTGTTTAGGACACGTCTTGACGAGGTTTTGAGGGCATCTTTTACTGCCCGGAACGGCCTCCTCACTCGTCCGCTCTCACTACCCTTGATAGTGGGGTGGCCCACGGGTACACAGAGGTCCCCCAGGTGGACAGAGTGGTTGCGATCCACCTGTGCCCCGAGAACGCCGCCATATGGCAGGATTGCCCTGAACTCCCCTCCAAGGCCTGTAGAACGACGTCGTCGCTGACCTCGAAAGCCTACAGCGCCATCGGACAGGCCATGGCTCTGCCCTCCATGCCATAGCTCTCCTTCAGGTCCACCAAGCCAAGGCACTTAAAGAACTGCACCTGGGTTGTCCCGACCCCGATGTGCTGCACGAATTGCGCTCTGCCACCGACCTCGCTCTCAGAGCCACGAAGGTCACTACGCAGGCACTCGGGTGGACGATCGTCCAGGAATGCCACCTATGGGTTACCATGGTCGAGATGCGCAACGTTGACAAGGCCCGCTTTCTCAACGCTCACATCTCCCAGCTTGGCCACCGTCTACAACTTCGCCCAGCAGTTTTTGCCGGTATATAGACAGACAGGGGCTATCTCTCACATCTCTCATCTCGCTCCAGCTCCAAAGCAAGTTCCCCGGACGCAGTCACCTCCGGACCTGTGACTGCCCATATTTGGCAGAGCGGCGCTGACGAGTTCCGAAGACTCCGCTTCAGGACCTCTTCCTCAGTCTCTAACCCGCCCCCTGCCGGGTGCACAGAGCAAGATAAGTGCTATGAGTCTTTTCTCTACACCCAAGCCTTGGGACACACTTTTGCCTCCCGACGCGCTATTACCTGCTCCCCCCGCTGCGAAGCCCCAGCCGGTACATCAAAAACGCGCCCAGACCTCTAGAACCTCCCCGTCTGGTCACTGGATGGGACAGACGTAGACCCGCAGAGATGCGCAGTTCAGTCAGTGCTTTCATTCCTGCAAGAGAGGTTGGAGGGGAGGCTGTCCACCTTCACACTGAAGGTGTATATAGCCGCTATCATGGCCCACCAGGACACAGTGGACAGCAAGTCCTTGGGTAAGCACTACTTGATTATCAGGTTTCTTAGAGGTGCCCGAAGGCGGAATACTCCCTGGCCAAGCCTGTTCCCCTCCTGGGATCTCTCTGTGGTCCTTTCGGGATTTCAGAGATCCCCCTTCAAGCTGCTTGACTCAGTTGAGCTCAAGGCCCTCTCCTTGAAGACGGCCCTCCTGATAGCGCTTGCTTCCATCAAGAGGTTGGGGAGACCTGCAAAAGTTCTCTGTCAGCGACACTTGCCTGGAGTTTGGTCCGGCAGATACACATGTCATCCTAAGACCACTACCGGGCTACATGCCCAAGGTTCCTACGAGCCCCTTCAGGGATCAGTTCGTGAACCTGCAAGCGCTGCCCCGGGAGGAGGCAGACCCAGCCTTTTCATTGCTGTGTCCGGTACGTGCTTTGCGTATCTATTTGGACCGCACGCAGAGCTTTAGATGTTCTGAGCAGCTCTTTGTCTGCTTCAGCGGACGGCGGAAAGGGAACGCCATCTCCAAACAGAGGTTAGCTCACTGGGGTGTTGGCGCTATCTCTCTGGCCTAACAGACCCAGGCCGTGCCTGCCCCCTTGTGGGGTCAAGCACACTCGATGAGAAATGTGGCATCCTCGTGGGCACTGGCCAGTGGCACCTCCCTAGCAGACATCTGCAGAGCAGCAGGCTGGGCATCACCCACATCTCCCTTGAGCAGTCCCTCTGCCCCTGGTCACTGTGTTTGTAGAGCTCATCCCTCATCAGGTAGGACCTGCCACCGCGCCACTCCCACGTGTGTCTTGACAACCCATATGGGGTATTGGCCACATATAACATAGAGAGAGAAAAGGCCACGGCAGGCTGGCTGGCTTGCTACCATTATGGTCATGTAGCACCTGTTCCCCCCTTAGGGGTGCTGGGAACCTAAGGTCTATATATGACACCTTTATCTGGGGGCATTGGGGAGGGTTACATGCGGCCGATACAGTTGCTTCTAGCACATAGCAGCCTGCTTGTATTTGTGTCAGCAGTTCACGTAACACGGTCTAGTGCATGGCACTTTTAAATGGGACCCCTTATGCCACTACATTCGACACAATGTCCAGTGAGTGACAGAAGCGGAAGGTTATGGTTACTGTTTTAACCTTCATTCCCTGATGGAGGGAATGAGACGTTGTTTCCCCTTTGCTACGAAACTAGACCTACCACTGTAAATGGCTGTACCTTATTCTCGGCTCCTCAGTGCAAAAACCTGACTGACAGAGGCACGCCCGCTTCCCTTTACACCCGTATGTCCGGGGGCGGGACATGCAAATTCTGTCTGCCAATTTCTCAATGGCCTTTTCTTAAGTTCAGAGGTATGCAAGGTTCTCAAGAAAGACCCCCTGCGTCACTACATTCGATACAACGTCTCATTCCCTCCATCAGGTAATGGAGGTTACAACAGTAACCATGACATTGTTTTTTTGTTTTTTTGGCCATGTCCACATTAATATGTTTTTGGTTGAAAACACATTGATTTTAACAAATTTGTGCCTCTCATTTACACTGGAACTGTGTTTTGGAAAATGTTTACTTTAGAAAACAGTGATGTTAGGAAACGCAAAACTGAGTTTTCAACCTGAAAAAGTGAGGATGTAGCCTTTGGCCTCCTTGGTGCACCTTGACTCCCTGAATTTGGGTAGGAGCTAGCCATTCAAATTAGAGCTGGCATTTTTCGACACTGTTGTGTGCAGCATTATGTGCAACATCACACATCCATTGCTGTGCCATCCGAGGTTGAGACGCCTGAAGTGTTTTGTTGTCTTGAGAAAATATACATGTATATATCTTTTGTTTTCAATCTAAAAGGTATCTGTGACAAATAAAACATTTAATTTTACTATTTTGACAGACATTTACAGCAACATAGGACCCTCAAGTCATTCAAAAATATGCAGTGTTGGCTGACAAAGGCTGAGCTGAAGCACAGAAGAACTGAGCTGACAAATTCATAAAGTTCAGAACATCTCTGTTAAGCTCCAGAGAAGCTCCCGATCATGCCTTCTGGCATTTTATTACTTTGCTCTTTTCAGGGCTGATTATATTCTTAATATGTAGACAGTAATAATATCAGTGCTCCTCTCTCTCTCTCTCTCTCTCTCTCTCTCTATGCAAAGAGTGCATTACATTGCTGACAGTAACTGGAGCTGTCATGTTGATGTTTTCATGATGGTTATAGGATGTATTTTCTGAATGTTTGTTTATGCAGGGTAATGGTAGGGCTTTGACATTATATAAGCAGAGGGTAGATTATTTATGTTCTGCATATGTTATCTTTGTATGAAATGAAATGTTAAAACATTTATACATGCTGCAGTTCCATCATAAACAGCAGAAAATCCACAATATACAGCCACATGGCAACGAATCTAATTAAGAAACTTTAAAAATAGTTATAAAACTACAGAAAGTGAGAACTATAAAAGTCAGAAAGGAATATAGAAAGAATCTAAACTAAAATGCAGACAAAAAGCAAAAAAAAAAAAAACATTATTCCACTAACTATTCTTATTACTCTGACCCAGGGAAGGATTATGATTTTATTAAGGCCCTGGGCCAATTATCTCTCCCCCTCCAAAAGTTGTTGACCTGGTGGGGAGGGGTTTGTATTCATGTCCAAAAGTTGTTGAGCGGGGGCGGGCGGGGCGGGGCAGGGGTGGTTTTTGTTCATGGGTTTTCGAATGGGGGGATCGCCAGACTGGATCGCACAACCTTAAAGCCCAGGGGCCGCCATGCAGTCAAGTGCTCCTGGGCACTGGCCCCTTTGGCCCGGTCAGTAATCCATCCCTGCTCTGACCTTAGACATCCTAAAAATTATCAGTAATTCAAACTTTACTTAAATTAAATAAATACAGACAATGTTATATATTAAATTTGGACTGTAAATCATTTGAAAGATTTGGAAAAACTTTACAACAAGTTTGAGTTCTTAACATTAGATTAGATTAACTAACAATCAACAATAATTTTACAGCATTTATTAATCTCAATTAATATTAATTTAAACATGTACTAATACATTTTTAAAATCCTAAATTCTATATGTATCTAAAAATGAGCTAACAATGAACACCTGTGTTTTTATACATTAACATTTACCATAAAGATTAAAAATGCAATTACATATTGTTCATTGTTAGTTAAGTAAGTAGTAAGTAAACTTTATTTATATAGCACCTTTCACAGATAAAAATCACAAAGTGCTTTACATGTAGAAAAATAACAATTTAAACAGTTAAGAAACAATTATACAAAGCATACAACATGATAACTAAGTTAACTGAAAGCTTGACTGAATAGAAGTGTCTTCAGCTGTTTTTTAAAAGAATCAACACAATCAGCCACACGCAACGACAAGGGCAGGGCATTCCACAGTTTGGGAGCAACTGCCTGAAAAGAGCGGTCTCCCCGAGTTTTAAGTCGGGTTTTGGGGATCATCAGGAGATTTTGACCTGAGGAACGAAGAGTGCGGAATGAAGAGTAAGGGGTCAACATGTCCTCAATATATTTAGGGGTCTGTCCATGAAGTGCTCTAAAAGTTAAAACTAATATTTTATAATCAATTCTATATTTTACTGGAAGCCAGTGAAGAATAAATAAGATCGGAGTAATGTGAGTCCTTTTGTTTGTTCCTGTTAATAGCCTGGCTGCTGCGTTTTGCACCAATTGGAGACGGTTAAGAGAAAATTTGTTAAAACAAATAAAAAGAGAATTACAATAGTCTAAACGTGACGAAATAAAAGCATGAATGATCAAATCCATGGTAGCTTAGTTAATGATACCTAATGCATATACTAATGTTAACAAATAGATCCGTATTGTAAATTGTGACCAAAATATTTAATCAAATGAATTAAAAGATGTCCTGATTAATTACTCCAACTGATCATAATTGATCAATAGCATATGGATATTTGCTGAGAAAATCCACCAAATGAGCATAATTTAAGAATTGCGTTAGTGTGGCAGACAAAAGCATTGAATAGACATTACAAAAAGGACTTTAGAAGTCACTATATTGTTTATTTTATATGAACATTCCCAGGTACATGATAGGCAACCTAGCTTTTGTGCTCTTCCATAATTGTTTTTGAAGTAAACATTTTATCACTGGTTTTGAGCTTTTAAAAGTGTACTCCAATGACCTCTGAAATGACCACAGAGTTAGCATTTTGTTATGTGATTTTAAGTTTTTTTTTTAAAAAGGGAACTTCCCAGTATATACGTACGTTCCAGACATGTAACCTCACAGTGTCATATCGACAAGAGTGTGTGCGCCTGAGTGTGTATCCCTTTCCAATCAACACACACACTACAAGCCACAGACCACGAGCATCAAGTTCACTAAGAGATTAAAAGATAAACATCATCTCTCTCAATGCCAGTGATTGCCAGATTTACAGAACTGCAGGTGATGAATGGACACATTTAGCTTCAGTTATGTTCAACATATTTTCTCCCGCTCTGCTGCACCATCATTTGCATAGAGCAGGGGGGCTCCAGTGTAGTGGAGCCCACATACCTGTGGTCTTGCTGAAAAAATACAGGGTGGTGCATTTCTAAAGCCTCTTGAGTTTAAAGTGGCCAAAGGCCAAGTTCAGGGTGGACCTCACACTGGCACAATGCCGGCAGTATACTCCACAGAGCCGGAGCATGTGGAAGTGCTTTAGAACTGGGGAAGGAGCAGCCAGCCTTACATAGAATCCCTTACCACAAAGACAAAGAAACTGAAAGCAAATTACTCTTCATTAGAGCCACACTGCCAGTTGCCAGGGAAAAACAACAGGCCCTAGAATTTATGATGAACGCATCATAAAGGAAGGAGTATGACATCCAACATGCCACCTGCTGAAGGCATTTCAATTTTGCGTTGGATGAGAAAACAGAGTCTCTCATAGCTGAAGATGAAGCACTTTTGTGTCTGCATCTGAATTGCACATTTTTCTACTTAATGGTTCTGTCAGTTACTTAAAGAAATGTCTGTTGTAATTCTGATGATCTGAATTCATGTATTTCCTATGGAGTCCCTTAGAGGACAGGTTTTGCATTCCCTTGCAATAGTTTTGCATTCTTCACAAATAAATGTGCTTTCTCTCACACAAAGGCTCATGTTTGGGTTGGCAAGGCTCGTGCTTTAGCCATCCCTTTTGAAAATTAACCATGGCATTACTACAGTAACCATAATTGATCAATGGTATTTGTAGTAAACATTGACCAAAAAAACGTACTAAATAGTTTTACTACTGTAACCATGGTTTAACAATAATATTAGTTGCAAAACCATAGTAATATAAAAAAATCCAAAACTATGATAATAAATATCATCAATCTGCTAAAAAATAAATAATAATAATAAAAACTAACAGTTTTATGATAGTAGCACCATGGTTAAATTGGGGTACATGTACTTTGGTTTTTAAAACTGTTATTCTTAACACAAAAAAATAAATACATTTAATTCTACGTTCTTGGTTACTTTTGCTATAGTGAAATTATGTTAAAACTGTAGTAACCATATTTTTTGCCAAATGATTATAATTTTTATTATCATAATTTGGGTTTCCCTGTATTATTACTATGATTTTACATGAATATCATGGTTACTAGGGCTGCACGATATGGATAAAAAATTTGAGATGCGATAAGTTGTTGGAAAATGTGACTTGCGATACAATAATCCTATGATGATGATGTCATTGTGTGGAACATCAGAACCCCCACCACACAGAAAGTTTATTAGAATAAAAAAGGACCAACTATCCCAGAGATTACAAACATAATTTTGTTCCAAATTACATTTAGACTGCATATTATATGTACAGTTTTGTCAATCACTATGCAGCAGACATTAAAATTCATCTTCAGTTATTTTCTTTATTTTGTGTGTGTGTAAAAATCATATTGTGGGATATCCAAAAAGAACTAGTGTAGTAAAATATTTTTACACTACAATTCATTTTCATATTAATTTAAAAAATAGTTACTTTAATGTGGGGATTTTATTTTGAAAAATGATTTCCAGAAGCGCTTGCTGCAGACATTCATTTTCTGCTTAGGTTTATACATGCTTGTTGTCAGCCCTCACTGAACTTGAAACTGAGAGGAATGATTTCACTAGACAATCCAGTAAATGAAACCCCTATTTGATATATCCACACAGAACACAGCGGACAATAAACAAGCCAAGTTTGAGTTTGTATACTGGTGTCTGTTCTCATTATTATCTGCACACACTCAACACAGAGTGAAGCACAGGACAGCACCGGTTACAGCTACATATGCACAAATTGTGATAACTGCACTAAAACCATGGTAAAGTTAGTAGTTACTATGTTTTTATAAAAAAAATTATATTATAAATACATAGTTCAACTATGGTTAATGTAGTTAAACCATGATTAGTTTTGGTAAGGTATGGAAAAGCAATTGCAAGGGATCCAAAGTGGAATGTAAACTATTGTGAATGAACACAAACTTATAATCAGGGAAAGCAAACTCTTGCAAGGAAACGCAAAAACCTTTTGTGAGAGAATGCAAAACTATTTCAGAAAATTAATTCCCTCCCTGTCCTGTAAGTGGCTCCAGCTCCCTGTGGAATTTATTTTGTTAGCATCTTCAACTCCTGCTTGTTGGTACAATGGCAATCAAACATTTAATGGCCATCTTGAAAATATTACTCCTTAAACAGAACATGTTGTCCTTAAGAAATCTAAAAAGATCAAGTGACGAGACCCAGCCAAAGCTGCATAAAATCCGCTAAGCACAGTGGAGAAGATTTACTGAAATTTTTGCAGATGTTCTAAGAAATATTTCAGAGGATTTCAATGCTGCAATGCTGATATATTTAACTGCTATAGATATGGTTTCAGAGGCCATTCACCTCTGAAATGTTCCAGTATTGTCCGCGCCTGAGAGCAGGGGCCCATTAATGACATGTAGGCAGCAACCCTGGCCCTGATGACAGACCTCAGCCACACAGGGCTATCATCAGCTCGAGTCCAATGTTTTAACCGCAATAATATCATTGTCTCCGAGGTGTGCTGATAACCATCATTTTGTCTTGCGTAGAGTCTCCTCCCAGCCCCAAATGAAAACAGCCCTCCTGGAGCGTAGTTTTTGCTCTGGTCCACAATTTGCTCTGGTAATGTAATTTGCATTACATTACACCCCAAAGAGTTATCCGGTTTTGTCTGGAAGACTCTGAGCAATGTTATTGTTATAGAGCTCAAGATACCTGGTATCTTACCTTGCGACTAGCTACCAGCAAAGCAAACAGTGGACTTCTGAAGGATTGCTGATACCTTTGTGTTCCACTCCAATACGAAAAATCCCTAAACTGACTTTTTGTCATGTAATACTTTAAAGATGTCTCAATTTATGATGCAATAAAACAGTGGAAATATGAGACGGTAGCCCGAGCCAAGTTTTATGTATCTGGAGGACCTGCAGGTACCACGCTGGACAACTGCTGAGCCAAAACAGAAAGACTTCCCAAACTGACAACCTGGAAACTCAGGGAGTTCAAAAAGAGAGGGTGAAAGACAGAGAGACTAAAAAGCCACAGCAGTGCTGTAGAATTCCAAACCATAATTCCATAATTAACTGCCAAATGCCAGGGTTCCCAGTCTTTCTTTTATAAGCTCAACCCATATAGCTTAAACTATCTAATTTGTAACTAATGATAACCTTTCAATGGAATATAATACATTTCACAAAATCTTAATTTCTATTTTTATTTCATTTATATATTTATTTTCATTTTACATTAACCTGTTACCTTGTTTTTCAGCAATTTAATGGCAACTTAAGAACTTATTTTTATGAAGTTTTTTTTAATTTTTTTAAATCGATTTATTTGACATGTTCTTCTATATTTTATTTTATCTTATTTATGATGTTCACTGAAAGTGATATTCCATAAATAAAAATTACAACAGCTAATGTAAAAATTTTGTAAGATTTAAAAACATTTTATAAGAAGAAGATCGAAGTCTGTATTCTATTTTTGTGGTTTTAATATTATCAATTTACTTTACAATCTCAAAAACCCCTGATTGGAAAATTCTGACTTAATACAACAAACATACATCATTTCAAAAATAATTACTTGTAGATGGATTTAAAAAAACTCTAACAGAAGTATGTAACAGAAGGTCTAACCTACCCTCTATAATCACCACCTTTAAAAAAAATAATGGTAAATATAGCATCTTCATTATCATCAAAATACAATGCAGAACATTTGTGACTGCAATAAACTGATAAATCCCAAAGTATCTGTGGAGATCACAGTATGGGATTTTCCATGGCCAAAAGTGTGAACAAAAGCGCAATATGGTTGGCTGTCACAGTTGGGAGCTGTCCCTTGCCATCATGCTATTGGATTCAAAATGAGTGTGAAACAGTTGCCGCCACCTCTGTAGCCAACTGAGATCTTCAGTTCTGAGTGCAGTCATTCATGCCAAAACTCCCATGCTGGGTGTTATTGTCTATCTGTGGGTCCGTTCTGTGTTCCCCCAGATCTATAATGGGATGAGTGAGCTCTGAAAATGTTTGGGACAGGGAATGGGATGGTGTCCCAACTACAGGTGTCTGAGTTTGATATACATGTTTACACACACAAAGAAAGTTGAAATGGAGACAGATCCCAGACACTTTGTTGTTAAAAAAAACTAGCATTTACTGGTTAATAGCATGGCTATGCTTGGCCCCAAGCTAGACCAGCACCAAAGAAGCACTAATATGGTTTTTAACCCCCTTTTTTTATTGTAAATCGTATGTGGTCTTAGACTAGATGCTTTTGACAGTATCTACAAGGCTTTCTGGTAACAGTTCTTGGGTGACAGGGCCTTGCCGCTATTTTGTGGCCACAGAAATGACAGTTCGTCATGTGTCTCTTCCTGTAATTATGTGTGCTCATCACCACACCCTCTTGCCTGTGCCTTCTACATCATTTCCAAATCAAATCTGCAATATGAACCCAGAATAGAGATAGAGCGAGAGACGGAAAACTTGCTCTGTGGTTGACAGCATACAGCTCCACTGGTTATTTAAGGTGTGATAGACCCATTGACAAGCAGAGACTGTCATTTTAAATTGTTCAGAGAGCAGTGACTATAGGTCTGTACATTGCTGTGAGTTTAATTTGATTTGTCAAACCAAATAATTAGATCTTTAACTTGGCAAGGCCTCTGACACCTCTAACACAAATTAGCAAATTAATTAACTCTCATTTTACCCTCAGTTATATAATTTGTACATTTAAATATTTATTTTCTCAGACAATTCAGATAATGAAGTAATAGTTAACCCAAAATAACTGCACCATTAGTGTCCTCCAACAAAATAATGAGCAAAAATAATGACTTTTTAAATAACAACTAATGCATTTTCAAACAAGTTTTCCAAACACTACCCCATCTGCCATTGATCAGGAAAACAGAGAGTCCCACCCCAAACGCACACCATTGGTTCAGCCACTGTTAGCAATTTTTTGAAAGCTCCACATTGTTTACACTTTTTTGGGAAATCAACCTTCAGATGGCTTAATAATAGTTGCTATATGTGCTAATAGTTGTCTATGCACATTAAGTTGGGATGGATGGGTGTGTTTTCACACTGCAACAATTACACACATATTCATTTTTAGGCATGCCCAGATACTGGTATCTGATTTGAAATAAACAGTTGATGTGAAGTTCAGAACAGAAAAACAGGTATAGGACTCTGTATTGGCGAGTACCAAAAATGAAGAATTGTTCTAAAAAAATACATTTATTGGGACATCACTATTAATTTTTTATTTAATTATTATTTGACGCTAAAGACTTATACAGCTATTCAAGATCCAGGTGATCTTTGGTTCGTCTGTGATTTATTTGCTTCCAAGACACAATATTTACACTACCTTTGACATCAGATCCGCTGCTCTGTTACTCTAAGCTGTGTGTAAGGCACAGCTGTCCCACGCCTGAGTGCATAAGCTGGGCTGCACACCAGGACAGCAGATGCTACACTGGACTACTCATGCACACATTCCTGATCCTACATGATTGTCTGTAATTACCAGCTGTAAGCTGATTGCAGGGGGAATAAGGAGTCTATTGAGCTGTCAGTGGAGGCAGGCTGTTGACATGGACAGGTACAGGCTGAGCAGCAGTGCTTGGAGGAGAAAGGGCTGAAACCAGATACCTGTTACCTATTGGTTACTGACATCAACAAAATGGTCTTCTACTGAACACGACTAGTACATGCCTGTCCAGCTCTTAAAATCACTATCGGATGGTTATTTTTCCAGTGCGCATATATGCATTTACAGTTATAGTAGTTCTTCAGACAGACAGACAGACAGGATGGTCACCAGGTCTGAAGAACATAGAGAGGACACATGATTCTTGTGGCAGGAAGTCACTGTCAGGGAGGCACCTAATTGTCTACTGCTTCATGTAATTACAAGCTTACTCAACATAAATCTTTCATTATTAAGCGCTATTTCTGTCCTAGAATACAGAGGCTGTGCGTCCCTCAGAAAGCAAGAGAGAGAGAGAGAGAGAGTTAGAGAGATGTGTAGAGAATCAAAACCCATTGCTTTTTACCCAATTCAGACAGAGAAGAGACAGCAAGAGAGGGAGGGAGTAATGAAAAGGACTGAAAATATAAATGCTGCTTGCATGTCAATGTGAAGAGAAACAAACTGGGCACATGAAATCAAAACTGAACCTATTTTAGTTTCTGTTATATACATTCCTGGTCTTAGGCTATGTCCACATTAATCTAGATACATTGGAAAACTGTGTTTTAGTTTTCAAAACGTTCTCTGTCCACACTGCCATTTTCAAGCGTTTTCCAAAAGTTGCTTGTCCACAATGAAACATATGAAAACACTTAAATCCCCTTACTGTGCATGAGAAAAATCTCCATTGCATGTATGGTCTGAAACGCAATTGGTCTCGTGTTCTGTCGCCGGATACCAATTCCAAGCAAACTTCCCATTGCCTTTAAAGGAATGTTGTATAAAGTAACATTTATCTTTTCCAAGGGTGTCAAATATCAGGCACAACAGATGTGCTACAACACAGGCCGCCATCTTGATGTTTTGGTCGAATGGATCACATGACTATGTCACATGACAACAAATATATAATAGTTTTCAGATACAGTATCTCCGTCTTCCCCAGACACCAATGCAAAGATGGCATATTCAAATGTATCTACTTGAGAGAGCATTTTTGAAAAGCTCAGTTTTGCTGTCAAAATTGCCATCTCAGTGAGGATGGAAGGCCAAAATGTAAAGAAAAAGATGTGTTTTCAAACAAAAATGTATTAGTGTGGATGTGGCCTTAATGTGTATGATTCATCAGTGCACTTTATTCCAAAGAAAATTAACAATTTGTCTTTGTAATTTTTCACAAATCCTATAACTTTCTCTGATAAACTTTTAGTCCTGCCCTGCATTTTTTCTTGTTGAATATTCTGTTTTACTTGGAAATGCATCACATTAGAGAGGTAAAAATGCTTTGCAAATGCCATTTCATGCTAACTTTAAATCTGTATCAGAAACCTGTGGTGGCTGAGGGGTGCACAACTCAACCAAATTAGCAAGCAAATAAAAGCTGAAAATGCAACGGAAATAAGCCACAACACAACAAAATGAAGCCACAGCATGATGAAATTAAACCATGAAACAAGGAAATAAGCCACAACATAAGGAATTTAAGCCACAAAACAGTGGCAAAATGATAAAACACAACACAATTATCAAAAAATAAATAGTTATAAAAACACTGCACTTATTTGTCCTTAAGTGCTCTGACCAGTACCTGGTTGGGTTTCTAGCAGAACTTAATGCACATAACTTCATCAACATAAGCCCAAATCCGCGCAATGATGCACAAATGGCGTCACAGTTCCTGCAGCTATTCTTGCTTACTGGCAGCTCTTATAAGGTGTCCTGCCCCAATTTTGATGCCGAAGGGTTTAGGGGAAACACTTACTGACATGTTTCATGTGATGTCACTGAATGACCACGCCACCATTTTTGTGACCAGAATTACATATTTCTTAATTGTATGGATGAGCCCAAAGCCGAATACCTTATTTGGAAAGACTTCAAAAGAATAATGGTTTCATCCAAATAATATAATAAATATTTGTTTGATTGATTATCCAGAAAGCACAAGGATAAAGCAACATTAAATAAACATATCTAAAATTACAATGAATTTATGAATCTGTGCAGCCAATATTTCTAAATTGTAAACCTTATGAATGAAATTTAAATTGTATGGGTGCGGTCTCAACTCTGTTTAATTGTGCGCGTCTGGAGCTTATCAAGTGTAACATTAACAAAGATACAACATCATGTACACTTTCCACTTCTTGATATGTCTTTGTCAATGTATCACACAATTCACACGTGATTCTCGTGTATTTATTTATAGCCTAAACCTGAGCATGATGTTAAATTCCTGACCCGAAGTGATGATTTCACATCGGGGCTCGTCTAGCCATCTCCTAAAGTTGACCACATTTATATTCACATCAGCTATTAAGGTAATTAACTGGTTAAGACTTTATTCTGAAAAAAAAAAAATAGTTAAAATGCTCCATAAATGTTTAAATGCTCCTTAAAATATTCATCTATTCTGAATATTCCTGCATATGTAAAATGAAGAAACCGAAACATGCTTTTCTTCTTCTTACATTTACATTTATTCATTTGGCAGACGCTTTTATCCAAAGCGACTTACAAAAGAGGAAGAACATCAGCGAATCATCTTAGGGAGACAGTGGTACAAAAAGTGCCATATTACAAAGTTTCACTATCATCAGAATAATATACAAAACAGATTTAAGTGCAACAAGAAATGTAAATAATTTTTATTTTTTTTAATTTTTTTATTGACCGGTTAAGTGCTTTTGGAAAAGATGTGTTTTTAGCCGCTTTTTGAAGATAGAGAGTGAGTTAGCTTCCGGATTGAGTTGGGAAGGTCATTCCACCACCGTGGTATGATGAAACTGAAAGTCCGGAAAGTGTTTTGGTGCCTCTTTGTTTTGGTATGACAAGGCAACGTTCCTTAGCCGACCGCAGGCTTCTGGTGGGAACGTAGCTCTGCAGAAATGTTTTTAGGTATGCTGGAGCAGACCCAGTGACTGTTTTATATGCCAGCATCAGGGCCTTGAATTTAATACGTGCATGAACCGGCAGCCAGTGGAGAGAGACAAAGAGTGGTGTAACATGTGCTCTCTTAGGTTCATTAAAGACCAGACGTGCTGCTGCTGCATTCTGGATCATTTGGAGAGGTCTAATAGCACATGCAGGAAGGCCTGCAATGAGAGCGTTACAGTAGTCCAGTCTAGTTATGACAAGGGACTGAACAAGCAGTTGTGTGGCATGTACAGAGAGGAAGGGTCTTATCTTCATGATATTGTTGAGTGTAAATCTACATGATCTTGCAGTTTTTGAAATGTGGTCTGTGAAATTTAACTCATCATCAATGGTTACCCCTAGATTTCTGACCGTTTTCTTCTTTAAGCTGTGCTAAATTTGAGAATGTTAAGTGTTCTTTAAGGCACATTTCAATTTAACATTCTTATTATTAATAATCATTATTATTATTATTGTTATCATTATTATTTAACTAAATAAAGGTCGTAAAAATCGTAAAAATTCCTTTATAGACTTATGGGACTTTCACCTGTTTGTCGACTATATTTATTTTATTTAAATTTATTTTTGAATTTGTATTTATTATTCACTGCAAAAATGTTTGCATGCCATTTCACATGTTGCTTGACACCTCTTGCCTTCAGAATAATGTTGTTATACATGCATTATATAATATCTGAAATACCAGGAGAAACCACATTATATTCCACAGTTAATGTAGCCTACAAATTCAGCTTAATCTGGTAAGAAAAAAATAAATAAATTTAAAATAATAAATGTATAATATTATTATTATTATTAGACAATTGTTATGAAAAGGTATATATAAGGTATATTTTATTAATAGAAACTTAAAATGTAAGAGTAATATTTAAAAATGGGCGTTTCATTTAGTTTTGAGGCATATCCGGTTTAAACCCCACCCACACCCTGGTTCAATCCGAATACAGAGACAGATAATTTGTCATATGAACAGATACAGATACAAATACAGATATGGCTCCGCTGCACACACCTACTTCATTGTGCTGAGCTGTGGAATGTGGCAAAAGCAGGTGAAAAACAGAAAACAACATAACATTTGTAACTTCTGAATGAGAGATGTGTACGGTGATTACCGATTGACGTGTGTACTCGTCACACAACAGACTCGCCGATGTAGGGAGATGAATCGAGGATAAAATATATTTAAATATTCAGCTAGAAGTCAAATTTGGCAATATTTGTCCTGTCTTCAGAACTACACCTTTCCTGGGCATATATCAAAAGCATTTTTTGAGGTTTTTCTTGATTTCGTTTTATGGGTGTTTTTCCATTCACTGCCATTGTTTTCTGCCACTGATGGTCACAAATGTGGCAGCTGCAGGGAAAAAGTGACGTCACTGAAACGGGTGAATAGTGACTTCCAGTGGGTAAGTCTAGCAGCTCTCTGCATCTTCCAAGCATCCTCATGATCTCTCATGCACTGAGTCAAGACTGCTACACAACTTAAAATACAGTGCTTAAAAATATTTTCAGTTAATTTCGCTGTGGCTTAATTTTGTTGTGTTGTGGCTTATTCCCATTGTGCTGTGGCTTTTCTGTTGCATTTTTAGCTTATTTTCTTTTCTAATTTGGTTGTGTTGTGCACTTCTTGGCCGCCATAGAAACCAACAAATTACAAGCAAAAGTGAAAATATACAGTAGCTTTCCTCAAATAAAAGACAGGCCCCTGAGGCCACACAACTCATTAATACATATCCTGCCCTTTAAGAGTGAAAGTGAAAAATAAAAAGATTCAATATGATCTTATTGTAAGATTAGCTTTTGCTCAGTGAAGCCAGAAGTGGGGAAAAAAAAAGCTAAATGTAATTACTGCATTGTCGTGAAGAGTCATGTTCAAATGCTCACCCTAAGGCTGTTTTTATCGACACCCTGCCCTCAATTCCATGTGAAGATAGGCAGAAATGCCTTAAGATACATGTTCAGCTCCATGCTGAATGGCTGTTTGCAAGGGCGTAGATTTGGCTTGAACATTGGAGGGGTTGCAGCATGAAGCATTTACATATTTCCATTCGTCATGATATAAATAATGTTGGGGGGGTTGTACTTGCTTGTTTTGATTATTAGAGGGGGGGGTTATCTCCCCCCATCCCCCCTGGAATCTACTTTCTATCGGAAAGACATGCAGGCTTGAGTGAAGTTTAAGATGCCATTTATTTGATAAATGTAAAACAGGAAGTAATGTCTCTCCCTTTGGCGTAGGCCCCGTCCGGCGGTCCAAGGGAGTTGTTCTCGGAACCGTCATGTCCTGCCGGAGATAGGAGGCAGGGGCGAGGAGCCTACCCCCTTGCGGAACAGGGCTCAACTGGTGGTGGTGGGGTGGTGGAGGTTGTCGTGTTAGCACACTGAAACAGCAATGTGATAGATTGTGAGCAGACTTATAAAGCAATGGCTTACATGCGATTGGCTAGGAATTACCCAGCTAATGATGTGATGATGTACAGCTGCTAGTCTTCTCGCTAGAACTACACTGCGCTTCCATTTCCTGGCTATTTGCAGGGACATTAGGGTTGCTCCTATACCAACATTTTGACTTCAGTACATATCCAGCCCTTGTACCTCAGTATCATTCTAAACTGATACTTAGCCAAAAAAATAAATAGCCTCAAATTTACGATGAAATCCACCATTGTGCCTGTAATGAAGCAATCCAAAATCCCCTTAAATGACTGGCATCCTGTTGCTCTGACCCCCATCATCAGCAAATGCTTTGAGAGGCTAATCAGAGATTACATCTGCCCTGTGCTGCCTACCTCACTGGACTCACTGCAGTTTGCCTACCACAACAGCCGCTTCACTGATGATGCCATTGAACTTGCAATACGTACTGCTCTCTCCCACCTGGAAAAAAGGAACACATATGTGAGAATGCTGTTTGTAGACTACAGCTCAGCATTCATCAGCATAGTGTCCTCCAAGCTCTGGGCTTAAACCACTCAATGTGCAGCTGGATCCTGGACTTCCTTTCAGGCAGATGCCAGGAGGTCAGAATGGGAGGTAACATCTCCTCACCTCTGACCCTCAACACTGGAGCCCCGCAGGACTGTGTTCTCAGCCCACTCCTGTATTCCCTGTACACTCATGGCTGTATGGCAACACACATCTCCATTGTCATCATCAAGTTTGCTGATGATATGACGGTGGTGTGTCTGATCACTGACAATGATGAAACAGCATACAGAGAGGAGGTGCACACTCTGACACGCTTTTGTCAGGGGCAAAACCTCTCCGTCAACATCAGCAAGATCAAGGAGCTTGTAGTGGACTTCAGGATAAAAGACCACAGCCCCATCACCATCAATGGAGCCCCGGTGGAGAGGGTCAGCAGCTTCAAGTTCCTCAATGTCCACATCAATGAGGAACTCAGTGGTCAACATGGGCCGTCCACACAGAGGCCTTTGTGAAGAAGGCTCACCAGCACCTGTTCTTCCTGAGACGGCTGAGGAAGTTTGGAATGAACCACTGCATCCTCACACTGTTCTACACCAGCACTGTAGAGAGCATCCTGACTGGCTGCATCACCGCCTTGTACAGCATCAGCACCGCCCTCAACCGCAAAGCCCTGCAAAGGGTGGTACGAACAGCCACGCACATCATCGGAGGTGAGCCTCCCTCCCTCCAGCACATCTACACCAGCCGGTGTGTGAAAAAACCTCAGCAAATCATCAGAGACACCAGCCACCCGAGATATGGGCTGCTCTCACTGCTATCATCAGGCAGGCGGTATCACAGCATCAGGACTTCATGACAGCTTCTTCTCCAAGCGATCAGACTTTTGAACTCTTGATCTCTCACGTTCAATATACACTCAGCGCTGCACTTCATTAATCTTACACTTGATTGTCATCAATTATATTTTCTCTTAACAACACACTGGCAACTGATTATCAGCCGACAGCCTGAATGTCAATACAACACTATAGAACCTACTGTATATTTGATATATATATCATTTGTTTTGTATACTGTGTATTCTATATTGTATGTATTGTATACTTTTCATTGTATATTAGTTTTGTAAATTGTGTCTCATCACTGTCATGACTACTATGTTGCTCGGAACTGCACCCACGATTTCACCCACTGTTACACTTGTGTATATGGTTGAGTGACAATAAAGTGATTTGATTTGAAGTAGCTTCTGATCAAAATCTTCTCTTCATAAGCAAAATGTAATAAATTGCTCTGGCTTGAAAACGATTGTCCTTTTCGACTGACGTCATATAACCCTCTTACTTTTTAACTCCTCCCCTCCCCTTTTCATGATCTAGCCTAATCAATTCCCATTTGAACAAAATCAAGAACCGCCCTACAATTTTGCATCATTGAGTATCCTGTTTCAATCTGAAATATGCTACATTACTGGAATAAAATGGGATGCAAACATATTTTTATTGACTTTCAAAATTATCATTGAAAAAGGGTTTGTTCATTTAGATTAAATTTTTTCTTGGCCCAAAAAAGCAGCTTTTGTGTTGTGACAATATGGACACTTAGGCATAAATCACCTTTGGGTGCAAAATATGTCATTAACATTGGTCGTTTTTAAAGAGGCAGTTCACCCATTTAGGAAAATTCTGTCATTTACTCACCCTCTCATGTTGATTTAAACATGTATGACTTAGGCAGTAGCCTATGTAAGCCTTTCATCGTATGGAGAGATAAAAGATGCAATAAAAGTGAATGGTGACTGAGGCTTACATTTTGCTTAATATCTCTTTTTGTGTTCCAAAATAATAATAAAAAGTAAGTCATATGGAACAACATATGGAGGTGAGTAATGGATGACAGAATTTATTTTGGGGTAAACTGTTCCTTTAAAAGTAAACACCATATTGCAATTCTGATAGCCATTGTTTATAAGATTTTATATTGTTTTATACTGACGAAGAGATGAAGGTTCCTCAAGATGCTTCACTACTATCCCAATATCTGTAGACATTCAAATCAACCAAGAATTAGCAGGAGGGATTGTATTCTCCCTATTGCTCCAATTTCAGCCGTATGTTTGTGTATACTGCCCCCTATGCTCCAAAAGATTAACAAGAATCTTTTTTTTCACCATAAAAGGGAATATACTGAGAATGTTTAGCTAGCACTTCTACAGTGCAGACAAATAGAATTTGCTGTCAAGTTTTGTGAAAAAAAAAGTTATTGTTTTTATCCCTTTTTGTTTAAAGACAAAAAAATAAATGCGGTTTTGGTAATGCAATCACCACATCAAA
The DNA here is from genome assembly GCF_025860055.1 of Xyrauchen texanus. Taxonomy (NCBI): domain Eukaryota; kingdom Metazoa; phylum Chordata; class Actinopteri; order Cypriniformes; family Catostomidae; genus Xyrauchen; species Xyrauchen texanus. The sequence goes on along the minus strand of NC_068308.1, from coordinate 32,292,623 downwards.
GGATAATTATCAGTTCTCAACAGACAGTTGCTTCATCGAACCCTGTGTGAGACAGCAAACCACCCAAAGGACAAAATAACCAATGCGTTAAACGCGTCTCTCTTAAACTCTGTTTTCACTGGCTCGTGTTTTCTGCACCTCATTACTCAGCTCATGTGCTGAATCAACAGTAACAGTCAATCCATTTTTAACCTCCCAGAATTAGCACCTGGGCCATACGCCAGCAACAAAAGGTCTAGAGGTCTAAAGAAAAAATATTTCTCATCTCATCCTTCTCATTTTCACCTGATTGATCATGTCTGCAGTTTTAATGTCACCTTTTTTCTTTAGATTAACTGCAACGCTGTGTGCTTTTCCTCCGTGTGTCTGTCTCTTATTTGGTATCCAAGTAAACATCAGTTATAAGCACCCATGTAATCACGGTTTGGAGCTACACTGCAGGACTGAGCTGTTGAGTCCAAAAAAGTAGAAATAAATCATAGCCGTACAGTTGCGTTATCCGCATTGTGGACAAATGAGTTTAATACGCCCCTCAGCCCTGTCATTAATTCTCAATAACAGGTACCCAAAGTGTGCAAAAGGCTCAAGTGATGTGAACTTAGTTTGAGCATGTACAGAGAGTGTTCACTCAGACCACGCCCCTTTTCTGACATGTTGCGACATGCCCTGGATTACAGAGAACGATCGTCAGTTTAGTTTCAGTTTCTACGTTAAGCTTCAAGTTGTGTTCGTGTGCGTCAGTGACCACAAGTAAGTTACAAGTATCATAGGGATAGGTTAATAGTAGCAATTTATGTTAGGTTTACAGTTAGTGACAGATTTTATCTCTGTCCTATGTGTAGATTGTATGGCATTCTGTTTGTAGTTCATGTTTCAGAACGTGTTTAGCATTGTTTATTTAACTGGCTAGAGAGACTTATCAACCTCAATTGTGTTTATGTTAGTTAATATTGATGTTTATTTCCTTTCCTTCAGAACCACACTTACACTGTAAAGTTAATGAGGAATAGTGCCTGTGCATCTGTATTTCTAATATATATTAAACCATTCAACGAATATCCCTGCCTTCCGTGTCCTGACTAGACACCCCATATTGGTGACTAATTTCAAAACCAGTAAAGCCCCACTACAATTTATGGTCCATAGAGTCAACGATATGGCAACCAGTGAGGAAGGAATCAGCCTCCCTGTTTCACCTGCGTGCCCCAAACGCGCAGTGCAATGCCCAAGATATCTGGATGATTTTTTAGTTGAATATTCCGACCAGCATAGCTTAGCGCAGATGCACAGGCATGAAGAGGAGAGGAAGCTACTCAGTCCTGCTAGAAGTATATCCTCAATGACACCAATGCAGAATGCAAATGACGCCATTGTTCATCAGGCTTTGGAGACAGCGCGGCAACAGAGTGAAACGACAAAGAAACAAACAGAGCTTTTGGAGTTTTTCCTGCAGCACCATTCCCCTCGGATCTCAGCTCAGTGGTCAAGGAGGTCATCACGGCATCAGACCCCAGTACGCCAACTCTACCCAGACAGAGGAGGTGAACCACAGCCTTCCCCAGCCCTTGCTCCTCACCACCACAGAACTGAGGATCACCCAAGTGTTGCTGCAGACCTTACTCATCAGCTAAAACAAATGACACTTCCTCCGCCTCTTAGCCGAGTCATTCAACCCCTAGGCACACGCTCGATCCACGCTATGACGTTCAGGCTGTCAAGCAGGATACTGAACATGATCCACCAGCTCACCTTCAGCCCAGCCATCCTAGCGGGTCACCCCAGGGACTACAGCATTCAGTAGGCCTTTTAAGAAATGCCTCATTATATAGCCCACTACCATCCTACCCCATTTCAGGTAATTGTAAGCCCAACGCAGCAGCACTCGGCAGCCAGCACGAGAGAGGTAGGGAGCCTCAGTTGGGAAATCCACATCTGGTGCCACCTGAGCCTCATATCTATCTCCCACATGTGGCTCCTCCCAGATCGCTACATGTAAATCCAGCTCTCGATCAGATGAGGCCTCCAACCGTGCACCAGTCAATACACCAGCCTCGTTATGTACCCCAACCCTTCTACCAAGGGAACCCAGCCATGCTGGCCCATTATCCCTCCACCGGGTATCAGCATGCACCCCTCAATATAGAAGGCCCAACATTTCCTGACTTTACCAAGGAGGATAGAGCTCAATATGTGGAGCTACGCCTTTCCCTTAGCACACTTCTTCATCCTTCTCAGTCCGAGCATTACAAGTATGCCATTTTGCTGAAACATGTCAAAGTGCCACATGCACATCGCCTCGTGCTAGCTCATGCAGAGTCCACTATGCCCTACTCTGAAGCTCTGAAAGCACTGGATGAACGCTATGGGCGTCCATATCAGTTTGTGCTGAAGGAGATAGAGGATATTGAATGCCTACCCCTCATCCGATATGATAGGGCTCTCGACGAGTTTTCCATCAGAGTGCAGTCGCTTGTCGGGATGCTGAAAGCTCTCCGAGGCAAAGGCCATGAGGAACTCCACTGCGGCTCAAATGTGAAGCGCCTTCTAAGTAGGCTCCCCAAACACCAGCAAGAGTGATTTCGTCGTCAACAGTATAGGAAGGACCCTGATAAACTAAAGTTAACACTCACTGACTTTTCAGAGTGGCTGAAAGCAGAAGTCAGATGCCTGGACATTGAGCCTTCACTCCAAACTCACAGTGAGAAGGACAAGAGAGAATTCAAGCAGCTTAAGTCCAAGGTTAAGATCACTACTGTTATGCATGGGACAGGCAGATTCAGTAACCATCCATCCGACATGCCCTCCCAAGCAGCTCATTCTATCCGAACCCAAGGGAAGGGTAAGATATACTGCCCTTACTGTGAGGCAGAACACTACCTCAGCCAATGTGAGAGTTTCGCTAAGCTTACCAAAGCAGAGATGGTGGACTGGATTAAAGTCAAGAGAAGGTGCTGGAGATGCGGACGTTCTCACCTAGCCTCTGCCTGTGACCTCAAGAAGCCATGTCGCCTTTGTCAGTCAAAACACCTTTCTGTTCTACACGAGGTCAACCAGAGGAGTGAGAACGAGCCCACCATCATATCGACAGCAGAGACTCATTACTTGGATCAGCCAAATAGATATAGCCAGGTGCTGTTGAAGATTGTCAGAGTCAATTTGCAATACCAGGATAAAGTGCTCGACACGTATGCAGTGTTAGATGATGGCTCTGAGAGAACCATCCTGCTTTCGTCTGCAGCACGCCGCCTGGGAGTACAGGGTCAAGCAGAAGACCTCACACTCCGTACTATCCGCCAAGACATCAAAATACTGTCAGGCTCACGTGTGTCTTTTACGATCACTCCAGCTTCCCAACCAACGAAGAGGTTCTCCATTCAAGGCGCATTCTCAGGTGAACACTTAGGTCTCTCTCAGTACAGCTACCCAGTTACCCAGCTCCAGATAAGATATCGGCATCTAAGAGGTCTGGCAATCCCACCCATCGATGGAGCTCAGCCAACCCTCCTTATTGGATCGGATAATGCTGATCTGATCGTTCCGATTGAGCCAGTGCATCTGGGTCCCCCTGGTGGTCCTGCAGCAGTAAAGACTAAGCTCGGTTGGACACTCCAGGGTCCAGCAAAATACCTGTGGCAGCAGCTTCCCAACACACAGTGTTTGTTCACCACAGTTTCCTCCCCTTCTGTTGAGCTGTTCAGTCAAGTTGAACGGTTGTGGCAGTTAGATACATTGCCTTTTAAAAGTGAGAAATTGGTGACCAGATCCAGACAGGACAAGTACTCAGTGGACCTATTAGAGGCCGAGACCATCCGTGTAGAAGTAAACGGAGTGCATCGGTACGCTACACCCCTTCTACGAGCCCCAAACATGCCCAAGATGCAAGTTTCAAAGGAAGGTGTGATGAAGAATCTGCGAAACACAGAGAGGAGGTTAGTACAAGACCCACTGCGTGCATCTACCTACCAGGAAGAGATCAAGAAACTGGAGATTGCTGGGTACGCCACCAAGATTGACTCATGCGAGGCAGACTATTCAGAGGAATCATGGTTTCTGCCCCACCACATGGTCAGGCACAATAACAAGGAACGGATTGTTTTCAACTGCAGCTTCCAGCTTGGCAGACAGAGTCTAAATAACTACCTCCTTCCTGGTCCAGCCTTAGGACCCTCACTTCTTGGAGTTCTCCTGCGCTTCAGAGAGCATCGAGTCGCAGTGAGTGGAGACATTAAAGGAATGTTTCACCAGGTCCGCCTGCTGGACAGAGACAAGCCCTTGCTGAGGTTCCTTTGGAGGGATCTAAAGATGGATGAACAGCCATCAGTGTACCAGTGGCAGGTCCTGCCGTTCGGGACGACGTGCAGTCCCTGCTGCGCGATCTTTGCTCTCCAGAAACATGTCAATGAGTCAAGTCAACCAGGGGAAAATGTCCGACACAGTGTAGAACAGTGTTTCTACGTCGATAACTGCCTGCAGAGTCTACCCACTGTAGTAGAAGCCAGTAACCTTGTGACGAAGCTTAGAACTCTTCTAGCTGCAGGTGGCTTCGATATACGCCAGTGGGCCAGTAACCAGCCAGAGGTGATTTGTAACCTGCCTAAGGAGGCCAAGTCTGACAGCAGCGAAAGATGGGTTTCTCAGATGTATGGTGAAGCTCATGAGATGACGCTAGGCCTCAGTTGGCACTTCATGGAGGACACACTCCATTACAGGCATCGCCCGGTTGCCCCAAGTCAGACGACCATGTGAAATATCTATAAGATACTAGCAAGCCAGTATGATCCCCTAGGTCATATCCTGCCCTTCACCACAAGGGCTAAAGTTTTGGTCCAGAGACTGTGGGCCAAAGACCGTGATTGGGACGACCCAAACTTACCGGTCGACCTCCTGCATGCCTGGACTACATGGGAAGAAGAGCTCCCTCAGCTCCCAATGGTCAGTCTCTCCCGGAGTTACTTCCCACTGGACGTGGATGTAAGTGCCATCACCCTCGAGCTTCACGTCTTTTGTGACGCATCAGAGTCCGCCTATGGGTCAGTTGCTTACCTATGTGGTGAGGATCCTCATGGCCAAGTCCATGTAGCCTTTGTGCTGGCACGCTCAAGAGTGGCACCGAAGAAACAACAATCAATGCCACGCCTTGAGCTATGTGCCGCCCTTACCGGAGCTCAGCTTGCCCAGATGATCCAGAGAGAGCTCACCCTTCAGTTGAGTAACACAGTGCTGTGGTCTGACTCCACCACAGTACTCACCTGGATACAGTCAGAGTCCTACAGATACAAGGTGTTTGTAGGGACTCGTGTATCTGAGATTCAGGAGCTAACGGATCACCGGTCATGGAGGTATGTGGACACACAGAATAACCCCGCAGATGCTATCACCAGAGGGATGACACTATCCAACCTAGCTAAGCCAAACCAATTCAGTCAAGGTCCTACCTTCCTTCGGCTACCACGTGAGAGTTGGCCAGCCGCAACTTCTTTCATGGAGGTCCCAGATGAGACAGAGATGAAGAGATCTGCGTTCTGTGGCATCTTGTCAGCCATTACTGCTCCAGAGATCCCAGCCGCTGAAGACCACTCTACCTTTGAAGATCTCCTTGAGGCAACGAGTAGGTCACTGCATAAGGCGGCCTCCCAGTCAAGCGCCCTCAGTGCAGATGACTATGCAGAAGCAGAACTCCGGATCCTTCAGAGAGCGCAATATGATAGTTTCCCAGACGAAGTAAAGAGTCTAAAAACAGGGAAAGCACTTCCATACAACAGTCGGCTCTTGTCACTTGCTCCAGAGTACGACGTCTCTAAGGGCCTTATCCGAGTAGGTGGTAGGTTGCGCCGTTCTACTAGTCTGGAAGAAGATGTCGTTCACCCAATTGTGCTAGAACCTAAGCACCATATTACGAGACTTATCATACAACTATGACAATAAGTTACTCCATTCTGGATCGGAAAGGGTCTTTGCAGAGCTCCGATGCAAGTTTTGGATCCTGCAAGGCCGCGAAGCTGTGCGTCGTCATCAGAGATCCTGCCCGGAGTGCCAGAAATGGAGAGCGAAGCCGGTTATTCCTAAGATGGCAGATCTGCCCCCTTGTCGTCTCCGCCTCCTGAAGCCTCCATTTTATTCAACAGGAGTAGATTGCTTTGGCCCGTTCCAGGTCAAGCGAGGTCGGAGTACAGAAAAGAGATGGGGAATAGTGTTTAAGTGTATGACCACCAGGTGCCTTCACCTAGATGTGCTGCCCAACATGGATACTGACTCATTCCTTATGTCACTCAGAAGGTTCGTGGCTAGACGGGGAACTCCCTTCGAATTTCTCTCTGACTGTGGGACCAACTTCCGCGGAGGAGAGCACGAGCTCAAAGCAAGTTTTGAGGCCATGTGCGAAGAGCTACAGACCAAGTTGGCTAAGCACCAGATCCGTTTCCAGTTTAACCCACCAAATGCACCTCACTTTGGTGGAGCCTGGGAGCGGGAAGTCAGATCCATTAAGGCTGCACTGTACGTTATTCTGGGAGCACAGACAGTGACCAAAGAAGTCTTGCAGACTGTTCTGATAGAGGTAGAGGGAATCCTCAACTCCAAGCCACTGGGCTATGTGTCGACAGATGTAGCCGATGTAGATCCCGTAACCCCCAACTACCTCCTCATGGGGCGGCCCGACTCTTCGCTTCCTCAAGTGGTGTACCCTGAGTCTGAGATTCTCAGTCGGAGAAGATGGAGGCACAGTCAGGTGTTAGCTGACCAGTTTTGGACCCACTTCATACGGAACTACTTACCTTTCTTGCAGTCAAGGCAGAAATGGGTAAAGGACACAGAGAACCTCACTGTTGGTACAGTGGTGACGGTAATTGACCAAAGGTTAGTTCGGGCATTGTGGCCCTTGGGACGAGTCACAAAGACCATTAGGAGTGTCGATGGGAAAGTGAGGACTGCTGAGGTGCAGGTGGACGGGAGGACTTACACCAGACCAGTAGCCAAGCTCATTGAGCTGCCGGCCATCCCGGAGGATGCCTCGACAACAGCTCCTGTGGATAGTTGAGCCTTCCAAGGAGATAATTCACACTGTGAATTATGGGGCGGCTGTGCAAAAGGCTCAAGTGATGTGAACTTAGTTTGAGCATGTACAGAGAGTGTTCACTCAGACCACGCCCCTTTTCTGACATGTTGCGACATGCCCTGGATTACAGAGAACGATCGTCAGTTTAGTTTCAGTTTCTACGTTAAGCTTCAAGTTGTGTTCGTGTGCGTCAGTGACCACAAGTAAGTTACAAGTATCATAGGGATAATAGTAGCAATTTATGTTAGGTTTACAGTTAGTGACAGATTTTATCTCTGTCCTATGTGTAGATTGTATGGCATTCTGTTTGTAGTTCATGTTTCAGAACGTGTTTAGCATTGTTTATTTAACTGGCTAGAGAGACTTATCAACCTCAATTGTGTTTATGTTAGTTAATATTGATGTTTATTTCCTTTCCTTCAGAACCACACTTACACTGTAAAGTTAATGAGGAATAGTGCCTGTGCATCTGTATTTCTAATATATATTAAACCATTCAACGAATATCCCTGCCTTCCGTGTCCTGACTAGACACCCCATATTGGTGACTAATTTCAAAACCAGTAAAGCCCCACTACACAAAGCAAATGTCATTCATCAGATAAGGAAGCAGCTGTTTCAAGATAATTGCTTTATTAATAAGCATTTTTCAGTTTTGTATTGATTACATGCTTGATTTTGGCAATATATATATATATATATATATATATATATATATATATATATATATATATATATATAACTGCATTTAGTAAAAGCATGTCTGTTTATTATATTAGAAGGTTAGCAAGCTAAAGAGAAATACGTTTTCTCTCTGCACATTCATTAGATTTTTTTTTATTACGTTTATTTTCTTGACGATTAAGGTTGTCCGTGATCTAGTTTGAAAGCTCATATTTCAAGTTTGTATAAATGTACTTTTTGTGTCCATGTTGATACTTTTAACTCAGAAATTGGAAACATGTTCATCATAACGGAATTGTATTCAAGTAACTGTTTGTGTGAATTGCATTTTTAATGTACTGTATTTTTGACTAACTTAACAGATACGGACACAAAAAAGAAAGAAAAAAGAGTCACATGATTGAACCAGAAATCAACATTTTAGTTTAGTAGTATCTTGATTTAAGAATAATTACAAAAAACTTTCATAAGATGCAACAATGGATTTTCTGCACACTTTGAAGGTCTTTTTGCTAGACACACTTTTTTTAAATGTACATTCATCAAAATAACACTACATTACTGTAAGCCCTTTGTATGGCGAGGGTCTTTAACTCCCACATAGTGTGTGGATCTTAAACTCTGAACTGCTTTTCCAGCTGTTGAAAGCACGGCAGGCATGAGGGAGATCCACAGAGGAGCAACGGATGTCTGTCCCACGGGATTATCATGCTGAAGACATCCTGGTGCTGAGCTGCAGTGGATTTAAAAGTACTTTACCGATAATAACGGCACTCCTGACTGAAGAACAAGACCCCTGAGGAGAGAGAGAGAGGGAGAGGAATCAGTAAGTCAAGCAGAGTGCCGTGGTAAAGAAAACACTGCCTCATCTTTGAACTACCCAAACACCTGCTCTTTACTAGAATAATCCCTTGTTCTTTGCTTTTCTTCCCTTTGCTCTTGACAGCACTATAACATATGTCGTAGTACAGTGTAAGTTTGTTTCTTCTGCAATTCAAAGGCTGGGATTTCCATCCAGAAGGGTTATTACAGAGTGGGAAAGGAATTTCTGAAGTCTTGTTGCAGAGCTTCTTGTATTGGGGTGATTGACTGGCCTCTATCATGTTTGCTTTTGCAGTAAGTTTGAAAATGAGTCTAAGTAAAATTAAGTTTGCTAAGAGCATTTTGTGGGATTTTGGGGCACAGTTTGTAAAGTTCATAAAACCTACTGTTAAAAAAATGGATTAGGGCTTCAGCAAACCTTTTTTCCAGTCAAAACTATCCATATAATTGAGTGTTCCCACTCCTTTTGGATAATAAACCACTTTGGGGAGTTTCAGGTCTGGCAGAGTCGGGCTCAAACTGTAAGTGTGTCCCGAATGTAGACACAGGTACACTTGTCAAATATCATGGTTCATGGCATGCATTCACTAAATCTTTCTCTTTGTCTTTTTTCAACTCTTAACTCCTAAATGTATACATCTGCGTTGAAACTATGCAGCTCTGAGAAGTTGCTAGGAACTTTGAGAGGCATAAACACATCTGAATAAGGCAATGACAAAAACACCAAAATGAAATGAGAAAATATTTTGACATCAAATGAATCACACACATCAGCTTTAAAGTGATTGCACTGTGATTTAAGCTATATTACCTTAAGTTTTATTGTCTCAGATTTACTTTAATGCATCCTAATCTTATCTACACTCACTAAGCACTTTCTTAGGAACACTATAGTCCTAATAAAGTGTTCAACGTGGTTTTCTGCTGTTCTGTCTTCTCCCATCCACATCAAGGTTCGAAGTGCTGTGCATTCTGAGATATAATTCTGCTCATTATAATATTACAGAGTGATTATCTGAGTTACCGTAGCCTTTCTGTCGGCTCGAATCAATCTGAACATTCTCTGTTGACCTATACACAGTGAGTGTATATCAATGACAGTCTGAATGTACTTCTAATTCTTTCCCTACATGCTTGTTTAGCAACATCACACACACTGCAGGTAGGCTTTGTAGCATTAAAGATTACTTTCATCATCTGTCAGTGCCAGCTGCATCTTTTTGCCATCATGTTCATCCTCCTACTGTTCTTTATTTATCCGTGTAACAACTACAATGTTACAATCACCTCTTGGTGAATCCTGTTTCCTCGAAACTTGTTTAAACTGACATTAAATGCATGCTGATGCTTGAAATGTATCTCTGTGTTGAACTAGACTGCTTGAATAATTTGGGATTTGTAAACATGCATATTTTTTATCTATTTATTTGTTTTTCAGTGTTTTATCTTTACCATTTTTATTTCAGAAAAGTACAGTGTCTAGGGTCAAAATAAAAGCATAAACAAATCCCACATTTAGGAACACAGAATGAAGCAGGAGTGTGAAAGATATATATAACATGTTTCAGGATAACTGCAGATGTCTGGACGTGCATCACATGGTGCTTTCTATAAACACCAAAGGAAACATGCAGCCTTTTCTGCCCAGACACAGCAGTGTCTTCAAGAAATGTTGGGCTTTAAAGCAAATATGTCACAGGAGCCCTGTTCATCTCAACTGACTCTTCACATGAACCCTTTCATTTTTCTCAGCTGCCATCTTTGAAGGTCACAGGGTTTTGGGCAACATGGGACAGTGCATGCTGAGATACATAGGCAGTGGAGAGGCCACCCTCCTGTGGCCCTGACCTTCACACGCTTTTATGACACTTGTTGCCAAGGGAAGCTGGCAGCTGTCTGACAACAGAAGCCATTGCCATTTGTTCTGGCTCTTTCGTTTTGAAACAGCATTTGTGTAATAATGCCAAACCTATATGCAAATTAAGCTTGTAATGAACATTTGAGCACTTTGAAACTGTAGCTCCTCAAGCTAAAAGCTCCTAATAATTTCAAATATTGTCTTGCTATAATTGAATAGTCTCAAATATAGTTAGCTACATTACAGGTTACAAACACAAAGAAGCTATCTGCATTGAAGTTATTAAAAGAAGAAAATATTTCTACAAGTATTACAATCTGATGAAATGTAATTGTGCAATAAGATTTTCTTATTGCAGAATTAATATCACAAGTCATAATAATGGTGAAAAAACTGAATTGAACAAAAAATGTATACTTAATATTAAAGCAATATCACACGAGCAGTGTTGTATGTCCAGCTACAATATCAGTATGTCGGTGATTCGGCCGCGGCCTCGTGCTACAGCCATGCTGATAGATGAACACTACAGCACAATTGCCAGTGTGGTATTGCTTTTTACTACAGTTCAACGAACAAGTAAATAACGAAATAAGTAGGGATAAACAAAGGGCTAATTTTCATGGCAATAGCTAATGTCAGATTACGTCAGTGTTTGTTGGAAAACTATACCACACTGCTCAAACATTTCAAGACCTGACAAAAGACAATTGAACATGTTTAATCAGTGAAAACAGACGCCAACAATGCCAACAAACTCCAACTGGGTAAACACACAGACCCAACAAAACCATTGAACATGTTGGTTGCCATTCATTGGCATTTGTTGAGGCAGTGTGAAATGGCCTTAACAAGTTTTTGGTGAAACACGGATGTGTGTATGAGTGAGAGTGACTGAGCGAGTGATTACCTGTGTCTGTTACAGTGATGAACAGTAATGCTGCAGCTGTTAGTTTAACTCTTTTTCTCAGCAGTTGTGTGATAGTAATCCTCTCAGATCATGGAGTGATACTGCTATCATGTATCTGAATAATCCTACAAGTACTTCAGTCACACTGAAGTGTTTTTTGTTTTGTTTTGTTTTTGTCTGAGAGAAACAACTCTTGGGCAACTCTTATTTTGACACCAACACAGAAACCAGACTATCCTCCGCCATGTTGAAAGTTTACATCTCCCAACTCGGAAACTTGTATCAGGTAGGTGACCTGACAATGTTTGATTACTCCATCTATCGTGACTCTCAGCTGTGATTGGCAGCAATGCTGAAGCAGTTAGTTTAACCCTATTTCTCAGTTATAATGTAGTGATCATGGAGTGAGAGACAATTCCGGATGATTTCACAATACCTTTTAATATAAAATATTAACCTTTTAATTTATGAGACATAATAAGTGAAGTGAAAAATAATAAGATTAAAAATGGCTGACCAACAGCCTCCTCTAATCTGATACATTTTAAAACTAGTTAAACCACTGTTACAGTATAACCATCTGTTCCAGGATGTTTCAGAAACAAACAGTACAACAAAAAATCAGGTTTAGCACACCCAAAATTATTTAATTAACTCACCAACACATTGTTCCAAACTTAGTGGAACACAAATTCGATACCTGGGACTGTCAAACTTCAAGAACTTTGGAAATAGTCCAAGCCAAGTTTTCTGAAGTCAAACTATTGTTTTGTGTGGAGATTAGAAAATAACTAAATTGTAAATATTGTCACCCACTGTTTCCTTGGAGGACGATCCTCAAGGGGGCACTTGACGTCTCAGAATGTCGAATCCTGTATTAAAATCGAGAAGGGTATAGCTGCAGGCATTACTCCAAAAAGGGGCATGAGCTCCAAACCGCCAAGTTATAGGGAACCCCTAACCTTACCCTTTCCCTAACCTTAACTGTGAGTGGAAGTGACCCCTTTTGTAGTTGGCACAACACACTTTTTGAGTAACCACGCTGCCATCCTAACCACCCTAACCCACCCTATTTTGGAGATTCTGCTCCCATTTGGAGATATCCGATCCGCAGTTATTCTTACTTGTTAATCTCAAGACGTGCTCACAGTAAATTAGAAAAATTATAAAAGAACTGATAATTCCAAGGATTCGTAACTGTCGATGGAAACCCAATCTAGCAATGTCTGTTAAAAAAAAGAAGAAAAAAAAGAAACATAATTCATAAATGACTGTGATTTGTCAATTCTAACAAATGGTGAGAAAAGTTGCAGATATCATGTGACCATTCGTTCAGTGAATGAGTTACTCATAAATAATCTGTTCTTATCGATGAGTCATTCAAACGGCTCAGCAAAATGGTTCACGGCTCATTCTGAATCATTCAGACAGTTCACTCACAAACTGAATCATTTAGAGCTGTTTCTCACTAAGTAAACGGTAACTGGTTACGTTAGAAACGTTGAAACAAACAGAGCGCTGGATGAAGTGTAATTATTTCAGATTCAGAATGTCTTCAAACATTTCAACACCTGTGTGTACAGCTGGTGAAAAATACATTTTCTAACCACAAGTACATGAAAGTTGGACATGAACCATGGCAATACTGTGGTGTTTTCTGAAGTACCATTAATATAGTAATCATTCAGTATGACTGATAAGACTTATAGAGATATTTGGATTTGACCATATGCACCTGGCATCTGTTTAATGTTTTAAACACTCACTTTCACTTATTAGTATTAAAATAGCCTATCATATTTTAAATGTGTGTTTTTAATGCACAAAGGAACATGAAGTGCTGAAGTATTATACAGAATACCAAGAGGAGAATGGGTTGTTAGGACAGACCTACAGTAAATACATGTTCCTTTTTATTCCTGTTTCAAAATTAATTTTGTCATGTTATTAAAGGTATAACGGAAATGATAAGACTGCGCCTGCAATGGAAAGATTATTTTATTTTAGATTAACTCAGTTGTCATGTTATAATGGCATGCACCATTCTGGATGAGGTTAAACCTTAAAGCATGTTTACATTATTCTTTAAAAAAACACTAAAGAAGCTTGCCAAAATGAAAATTTGAAACAGATTTGTATACAAACAATATTAGGGAGTAAATCTTTAAAATGTCAGCCTAGTAAAATATAAATAAAAAAATTGCAATGAAATGCAAATGTGAGTCAATGAAAAAAAAGAGTACATTCATTATACAAAACTGATATCTGTTTGAAATTCATTGCTCTGTTATATATAAATTGTGTTCAATGCTTTGTATAGTGTTTTGGTCTACCATAGATTTATTCCTGTCTGGCAATTCTACTCTCTGGTAACCTGACAAAGCAGCATCATTAGCTATAAATGTGCTTAATCCCTGTCATAATCCCTCTGATTAGACATGATAATGCGGGCTAACACCTTCAAGTTCTCCAATTAAAGTGATCAGACAAACAATGTTCATCTCATTTTACTTAATCCGTTCATGCAGAAGGAACAACAGTGAGGGAACCCGACACCATGCATACATGGAAGTGCTTACATTAATGAAAGAAATTTAGTAAGGTTCTAGTAAAGAAAAACAGCATATAGTTAATTATTTAACAAATTTTAGACATCTCAGTAAGCTTTTTTTTTTATATAAATAAAAAAAAACTATATATATTTTTTTCCTTTTTTTTTTTTTTTTTAAACATGCACTACACGGACGTGTTTGACCATCACGCTGCATATCACTGTTTTTTTTTAATACCTTGTGCATTTAAGAAGCCTCAGTTTAAAATAACAATCTTAAAAAAAATACATCTCAAGATACGTGCAGTCTGTTCCATTCATTGCACTGTGAAGGTGCAGAACAAATAGCAGAGAATGTTTTAAATTCATGATCAGAATTTCTGTCGTCAAAAACTCACAATGCAATTTGAGGCGGAGACTAATCAGAAGGGATTTGTACAACACTTCTTTTGCGCTTTTCTAGGGCTCTGATGCTATTTGGAGATGGAAACTAAATGTTTCTAAATCCTCTGAGCATGGTTTTATGTGACTATATACATACTTTCATATTATGGATATGCGGCCCCCAGTTTCCCATGGAAATAATGCAGGAAGGGCTCCAGTAACTGAAGACAGCCCAATGTCTCACAATGGTTGCGCTGAGAGATAAAATGAAATCAAAACAAGCTGATGACAGTGATGGCACTTGTGTCAGAATTTGAGACGGATGTCACCATCTCCCCCACAGAGATATTTCAGAATGTTCTTTCCAAACACACACACTCATGTCCATTTCATATTTGGGGCCATTGACTACCATTTTAAATACATTTCTATTCACTTTAAATAACCTACAGCTTTCTTTCCCACATTTCTACAGTGATATAAAGGTTAAAAAAGTGAATTATGAAATCATATCTGGGATTAAACTCAAGATCTTCATACTCTTCATATTCATACTCTGGGGTTCTTCTAATGAGACGAGCCAACAATGACGGTCATAATGACAACAGTGTCAAGTTCCTTTAAGCATTTTTTATGGACAAGGGAGTACACAGAGGCCAGAGCTAGAGCTAGATTAAGAAATGATTAGACCACCATTTTTTGCCATTAAAACCACCAGCCGAACAGAAATAAAGAGAGTGTCCAACTGCATAGTTTTCTGATTACTGTGGTAGTTAACCCTTAAAATGCAGGCAGCTATTGGGCAGGCTGGATTCCTTTTATACTCTTTTAGCATGATTTCGCACATACAGTACTAGTGAAAAGTACGGACACACCTACTCATTAACTATCTACAGTATCTGTCTATCTAGCAACAGTATACAATATAGCCATCCATCCGACTGTCTGTCTGTCTGTGTCAACAAATTTAATTTCAAGTATTTAAGCATAAACTTTGAGACAACAATGCATTTAGGATCATGACAAAAATACCTTTACACTGATGTATCCAACATGCTCACACGGTAAGTCACCATGTTGTTTCTGAGAGTTCCAATACCCTTGGATCAGCTGTATTATGTCGACTCACCGACAAAGGGATCACCTATCAGATATTTTGGCATCAGCTCCAACATGTTTACCTTTCCCTGTGGTGTGACCGGAAGTACGTGGCATCAGCAGAACCTGGAGACACAGGTTCAGATCCTGCTTTGTAACCAGGAATTAATAATCAGTGATGAGCGCGATTCGGATATTTTATTTTCCATCTAATATTACATTTTTACTCAACTGATGTTTAGGTTTAGGTTTGGAAATGATAAATGGTTTATAAAATATGCAATCCTCTTCACTGTATTACAGCCTGTACAGTTGAAAACAACTTGCTTTTTTACTTGCTTTTGGCGCCTCTTTGTGGACACAATGAAAATGGAGTTTACACTTACTGCTTTGGCCACAGGGGACAGTGTTTTGCATTTCGGTAAGCACATACAAATTGTACCAGTAAGTAAACCAACTGTTTCTGATTTCACTGTGTTTTCAGTCTGGTGTGTCCATATTTCAGACTGGTACTCTATATATATATATATATATATATATATATATATATATATATATATATATATATATATTTATTTTTTTATTTTATTTTTTTTTTTATTTTTTTCATAAGTGTTATGGAACACTTTTTATTCTATTCAAGGTTTTTTTTTCTCGACCAGGCTTAAAAAAATCCCACCAGTTCTTATTTACCACATGAGTTTTGCCCATTTTCTTAGTCAGCTTTTGCTTTTTATTCTGTTCATGGAAGTCCAGGCTTTCCCCCAGTTTGATCTGTTTTGGAAACATTACACCATAATGGCTGATCTCGAACATCACATGTTTTTGATTTGAGAGCATTTTTTGCAGTCTTGAGCCTTGGCAAAGTGTAATTTGAAAACTATTTCAACAATTGGATGGTTTGCATCACTGGTACTTTGTTGGAACTCCCTGAAACTCAGCTCTGTTGTTGATTAAATGTAGTAGAGAGCTTATATTATCACCTGGTTCAAAGAGTATGATCTACTGTTTAGAGTCAGCATAAATTTCACATTCATGTCACTTTTTTTTGTGTGGAAAAACTAAGCTTTCCAACCAATCAAATTCAAATGCTTCTACTTAGCCAGTGTTCCTTTTGGAGCTTTCCAAGTCTAATTTTGCATTGCAAAGGCAGCACAGCAACATGCCGTCACTATCAGACTAACTGTATGTGACTTGTATGTTGCATGAAAGGCTATCCCTGTGGTTTCCACCCAGTTACTGTGTATTTTTTATTTTTATTTTTTTGGCCAAGTTTAACGCTATGTGCAAGCCTTTTAACACCTCTTTGCTCCTATACTCGACCCACCACAGACATTGGAGCATCTCACAGAGACTAGAGCAGACAGGGAAGAAATTGAGCCCACATTGCTTGCATCCAGCTGGGTCATTAAGAACCACATCCTGGGCCAAATCAAACACAGCCCCTGCCCACAGACAGCAGTCTGTCCACTTCCTCCTGTGTTCTGTGGTAAGGTATTAAAATGAGGAGAAATATGTTATGAATTAGATTCATTAATCTACAAATGTCAAACATATGAACATTGCCTGCTGATCAAGGGAATCTTTTTGTGTTCGTTATAGTTTTGAAATAAAAAAAGTTAATATTTAAATATATTCCAGGTATAAACATGCAATGGAACTACATAGTTGTTAACTAGATTGAAACATCAAAATCAGATTATGTGATGTATATGGGGCTATACATTACATCAGCAAATTGCTTAATGAAATTAAATTTCACTTGTTCAGAATTACCTTGTAATGATGTGCACATTGAAATATTATTGGTTACAGTCATGCTAACTAACTCTCCAAGATATGGTTTCTCCACAAATCCTTATCCTGTTGATATTGTGTATGTTGCCTTCACCACAGGATGATTGCAATAAACAAATTGTACCCAGACAGGAAGTGACATTTATACATTTTATTAAATATTATTTTTCAATCTTTACTCTCATTTATAATTAGTCATTGTTTTTGACCAAAAATCACACATGTTTAGTGCCTCATTGTCTTTGTGGGAAAAAAAAGAAAGATGTTAATTAAGATGGATACAAGTGAACAAATTCTAACTTAAATGGTTAACATTAAAAAGATAAATACGATTGGCAAGAAATAGCAGTACAGGTTTTATGTAAGATAGGTTCTGATTCTGTATAAATGGAATCAATAGAGAATCAATAGATTGACTGTGCAGTGCAAAAACGGCAATGGTTAAATGTATGCAAAGAAGACAAGTCCAATCATAATTCTTACACAGATGAATGCAATTAGGGAGATCAGTCTTAATTCGGTATGTACATATTATGATTGTGTCATAATGATCTTAAATATCTTAAAACTACTGTATGTATATATATATATATATATATATATATATATATATATATATATATATATATATATATATATACACTCACCTAAAGGATTATTAGGAACACCTGTTCAATTTCTCATTAATGCAATTATCTTATCAACCAATCACATGGCAGTTGCTTCAATGCATTTAGGGGTGTGGTCCTGGTCAAGACAATCTCCTGAACTCCAAACTGAATGTCAGAATGGAAAAGAAAGGTGATTTAAGCAATTTTGAGCGTGGCATGGTTGTTGGTGCCAGACGGGCGGTCTGAGTATTTCACAATCTGCTCAGTTACTGGGATTTTCATGCACAACCATTTCTAGGGTTTACAAAGAATGGTGTGAAAAGGGAAAAACATCCAGTATGCGGCAGTCCTGTGGGCTGAAAATGCCTTGTTGATGCTAGAGGTCAGAGGAGAATGGGCCGACTGATTCAAGCTGATAGAAGAGCAACTTTGCCTGAAATAACCACTCGTTACAACCGAGGTATGCAGCAAAGCATTTGTGAAGCCACAACATGCACAACCTTGAGGCGGATGGGCTACAACAGCAGAAGACCCCACCGGGTACCACTCATCTCCACTACAAATAGGAAAAAGAGGCTACAATTTGCAAGAGCTCACCAAAATTGGACAGTTGAAGACTGGAAATATGTTGCCTGGTCTGATGAGTCTCGATTTCTGTTGAGACATTGAAATGGTAGAGTCAGAATTTGGCGTAAACAGAATGAGAACATGGATCCATCATGCCTTGTTACCACTGTGCAGGCTGGTGGTGGTGGTGTAATGGTGTGGGGGATGTTTTCTTGGCACACTTTAGGCCCCTTAGTGCCAATTGGGCATCGTTTAAATGCCACAGCCTACCTGAGCATTGTTTCTGACCATGTCCATCCCTTTATGGCCACCATGTACCCATACTCTGATGGCTACTTCCAGCAGGATAATGCACCATGTCACAAAGCTTGAATCATTTCAAATTGGTTTCTTGAACATGACAATGAGTTCACTGTACTAAAATGGCCCCCACAGTCACCAGATCTCAACCCAATAGAGCATTTTTGGGATGTAGTGGAATGGGAGCTTCGTGCCCTGGATGTGCATCCCACAAATCTCCATCAACTGCAAGATGCTATCCTATCAATATGGGCCAACATTTCTAAAGAATGCTTTCAGCACCTTGTTGAATCAATGCCACGTAGAATTAAGGCAGTTCTGAAGGCGAAAGGGAGTCAAACACAGTATTAGTATGGTGTTCCTAATAATCCTTTAGGTGAGTGTATATATATATAGGAAATTGACATTCACCAAATTGGCATTCATCTGGTCACAAAGTATAGTCAGGACATTACTGATGTAAAAAACAGCACCCTCACTATTTGAAAAAGTAATTTTTTATCAACTCTAGACAGGCCCCATTTCCAGCAGCCATCACTCCTACACCTTATCCTTGAGTAATCATGCTAAATTGCTAATTTGGTACTAGAAAATCACTTGCCATTATATCAATCACTGCTCAAAACTATCTGGTTTGTTAAATGAAGCTTAACATTGTGTTTGTGTTTGTTTTTGAGTTGCCACAATATGCAATAGACTGGCATGTCTTAAGGTCAATATTTGGTCAAATATGGCAAAAAGAAATAGCTTTCTCTAGAACCTGTCAACAAACAGCATGCGTGCATAGGTGTTCTTTTTGTCCAGATGCTCACACATCTGGACAAAAAGAACACCTATGCACGCATGCTGTTTGTTGACTTCAGCTCAGCATTCAATACTGTCATCCCAACTAAGCTAATAGCCAAACTTGGAGACCTGGGCATCAACACCTCCATGTGCAACTGGATTTTGGACTTTTTGACCAACAGACCCCAGAATGTTCGATCTGGCTTCACCTGCTCCACGTCCATCACACTCAACACTGGTGTACCACAGGGCTGTGTGCTAAGCCCGTTCTCTACTCCCTCTTCACCTCCGACTGCAAACCTGTATGCGAATCTAATTCCATCATCAAGTTTGCGGACGACACTACTGATGATTGGTCTCATCAGCAACAACGATGAGACTGCCTATAGGGAGGAGATCAAGCACCTGGCCACATGGTGCACTGAAAATAACCAGCTCCTCAACACCACCAAAGCGAAGGAGCTCATCGTGGACTTCAGAAAAGAGCCAAGAGGCATACACGACACCATCCACATCAATGGAATGGCTGTTGAGCGTGTCTCTAGTTTCAAGTTCTTGGGAACCCACATCTCGGCGGACATGTCCTGGACAACCAACACCTCCTGCCTGGTCAAGAAGGCTCACCAGCCTCTTCTTCCTGAGGACACTGAGGAAGAATCAGCTTCCTCGACTATCCTGGTGAACTTCTATCGCTGTGCAATAGAAAGCATCCTGACCAACTGTGCTACAGTGTGGTATGGGAGCTGTTCTGTTGCAGAACGCAAGGCACTGCAGCGGTGGTGAAAACGCCCAGCGCATCACTGGGACTCAACTACCTGCCATCGAGCACATCCAGAGGAAACGCTGTCTGCACCGAGCTCGCAGCATCCTTAAGGACTCCTCTCACCCAGCCCACAGACTGTTTTCTCTCCTGCCCTCTGGCAGGCGTTTCAGGTGCCTCCAGACCAGGACCAGCAGACTAAAGAACAGCTTTTTCCCCAGAGCTGTCTCTTTACTGAACTCTAACCCTCACTGATCCCACTCCCTCATATACTGATAAACTCTCCTCTCCCTCCTCATACCTCATACACTTTGTTATTTGCACTGCTATAATGTTCATTTGCACTGCTGACTATATTATAGTAACAACTGTTTACATATGCATCTTGCACTACTTATCTGACTGGAATATCATTTGCACTGCCGACTGTTTATTTACAGTACCAATTGTTTACATATACATTTGCAAAACCGTACTTTAACTGTAATATGCAATTACTTTCCACTGCACTTTTACTCGGATAGTTTTTGTCCAATTTAATTTGTACTAATAGTATTTATTGCACTTCTGGTTAGACCCAAACTGCATTTCGTTGCCTTGTACCCGTACTTGTGTAATGACAATAAAGTTGAATCTAATCTAATCTAATCTAATCTAATCAATCATTGTTTTGAGGAATTAATGCTATACAATGCTTGAAATTGCAGAAAAACTGAAGATTTCATGAAAAGGTGTACAATACAGTCTTCAGAGACAAATGACAACTGGCTCTAACAAGGACAGAAAGAGATGTGGAAGGCCAGATGTACAACTAAACAAGAGGATAAGTACATCAGAGTCTCTAGTTTGAGAAATAGACACCTCACATGTCCTACGCTGACAGCTTCATTGAATTCTACCTGCTCAACACCAGCTTCATGTTCAACAGTAAAGAGAAGACCCAGGGGTGCAGACCTTATAAGAAGAATAGGAAAGAAAAAGACACTTTTAAAACAGAAAAACAAAAATAAAAGATTAGAGTGGGCAAAGAAACACAGACATAGGAAAACAGATAATTGGAAAAGAGTGGTATGTATAGCATACCTTAGACTTTACAAAAAGTTTGGATGTTAAGTTGTTGGGGCTGAATTACAGTAATTTCTGTAAATTCATACTTTCGGTTAGGAGTAAATAAAATACAAAATATATAAAAATCCCTAACCAGAATGTTGAGAAATATCAGTGTAGTGCTGCCTTACAAAATATAATTAAAACATTGGATGATAATTTGTTCCTACCTTTTCTTGACTTAAATTTATTTGTCTTTCCCTAGTAGTTGGAAAGAACCTTTAGCAGGACAAAAAGTGCCAGACATTTTTCATAAGTCATTCACAGCCTGTCTCGTAACATTAGAATTCCCCAAGATTTATAGTGTACAGTCACCTCTTACAGGGGATTTTTCCTCCTGTCTTGCATTACTAATCAACCTGTAAAACTCACACTGCCGGACCAGAGTTGTGAAGAAAAAATAAACGGTGATCAATTTGCCGTCTATAAACTTTGGGCACAATGCCCATGCTCATAAGTGCCATGTTGGTTCCTGTAACTAAACAATGATGAAAGCAACTAGGTTGATGAATGTAGAGGGGTCTTTAGCACTGGACTATTGGATACTACTTGTGCTTTTTCAGTTCTTAATGGGTCAATTCAAATCATTTATCAGTGATTTCTCTTTCTTTGATATCAAGTGCAATGTTTTAAAACCGAAATACATTAAAGGGATTGTTCACCCTATAATTCAAATTATCTCATCATTTATTCACCCTCATATTGTTCCAAAACCATATGACTTTTTGTGTGGAAAACAAAAGTTGTTAGACAGATTGACAGCTTCAATTACATTCACTTGTACTGAATCTTTTTTATAACAATGAAACAAAATGCTGACTGAGATTTTTGTTCTGCCAAACATCTCAGTATGTGTTCCATGGAGGAAATAAAATAAAATGGGTTTGGAATAGGCTTGGGATCGATGCCTTTTTCACGCATCAATAATCATAAGATTTTCCCAATGTTTATAGATATATCTGGATAATAGTGCAATCATTTTTGGACAAAAAAAGTGTGAGCGACAGTGCAAATGTCTGGTGGATGGTATGGCATGTTCTAAAATGTTAAACTATTTTCTTATTTTTTTACTAAGGTACACAAACCGGCAACGCTTAGCATAAAAATTCTGCAACTTGCATAGTTTTCTATTAAATTTAACCCAAATCATTATTAAAGGACAAAGATTATTTACTATAGCATCACTGGATGATATATTGGGAATATGTATCTTTCATATAGCCTATGCAATGCATTTTCAGTTACAAGTAATTTGTTTTGTGTTTGACAGCTTGAACGAAATATTTATTCAAGGCTACTTACAGAGAAAAGACATAATAAATGTCACCATTTCTAATCGTTCAGTTTGCGCATTTACACCAGTTTCATACACTAACCTGCAAACTCATAAACGTCATTTTGTTAATTCTTGAAGAATAAAAACTTTCGTAATTTTGGACTGACATCTGCTGCACCACTTCAGCTCCTGTGTGTGTGTCTGCCTGTTTGTGTGTGATACCTTTCCTGACCAAGACCAGCTTCAGTAAATATATATCACCATCTTGTGGTCTGTCAACCCCAACTCGCCAGACTGTTATACAGAGGCCAACTGTTTAGTGAATTGGAAAGCATGCAAATTAGGATTTTAATTTAAATATCTCAGGGGGCCTGGATAGCTCAGCGAGTTAAGACATGTTCGCGAGTTGAATCCCAGGGAGTGGTGAGTGATTTCAGCCACGTCTCCTAAGCAACCAAATTGGCCCAGTTGCTAGGGAGGGTAGAGTCACATGGGGTAACATCCTCGTGGTCACTATAATGTGGTTCGCTCTCGGTGGGGCGTGTAGTGAGTTGTGAGTGGATGCCGCATTGGATGGCGTGAAGCCTCCACACGCGCTGTCTCCGTGGTAATGAACTCAACAAGTCACATGATAAGATGAGCAGGTTGACGGTCTCAGACGCAAAGGCAACTGAGATTCATCCTCCACCACCCGGATTGAGGCGAGTCACTACGCCACCACAAGGTCTTAGAGTGCATTGGGAATTGAGCATTCCAAACTGGGGATAAAATGTGGAGAGAAAAAAAAAGTATGTTAAAAACGTTTTATGTTAAAAAGACATCTGAGAAAAAATATATTTGCAAAAAGGTGAATACAAAATTATTGTCAGAGTAAGCTTGTCCGTTCAATGGCCTGCAATTAAATGTGACAAAATAAAACTATCCGAAGGACAAGAACCTGTCTTCGTCTTTAAGGATGGGTCAGAATTCAGCATGCAAATATCCAATCCCACATTGGGGACTCGGGGAAGAGAGCACAGAGGCTTTGCTTGTCTGTTTGATTTTCTTGTCATAAGACATGCTTCTCACATGACCAGATTACGTTCTTGTCCTGCAACAGCTGGGACTAACAGGTGGGAACCCATCCTCTCATTGGACAAGTTCAGTAGCCAATGGCTACCTACAGAACACTGGAGTAAAAGGGTCTAATTGGTTTAAGCTATGGGTTAGACGAAGGTGAATATATATGAACTTGAGACAGCCACAGCTCAGGCCTGAAGTCTACCCAAGAGGCCAACAGACAAGTGGAGGACGGCTGGCACTTGTAACACTTAACTCATTTGACAAGCTGTGGAAGGCATGAAGGGACAGTATCTCAAGGGGTCCATTAAAAATTCAACAACATCTTTGTAAAATGACACTTAATTAGACACTATTGTGTCTCACAGCTGGTCCACTTTTAAGTCTTTTTTGCTGAATTTTTTCAGTATTTTCAATAAGGGGAGTGTTGTAAAAGACTTTGTTTTAAGATGTATAATTTAAAACTCTTAACACATTTACATGCACGATCTTACATTTACTTATGCTTAATAAGCCGACAACATGTAAGGCCATGTAAACACTTTAATGGTTTTCCTTTATCAGGGTAAGGTCATAAATGTTTAAAGATGCAATATGTAAAATTGTTCATGTAATATTCACCTTTTTTTTTTGCCAATGTGTGAACGGCTTGTAACACACCTTTAAAAATCAGCCCTTCTCGGACTTCCTAGGTTGCCTATTAAAGCCTGTAGACTGATTTTAATGCGAACGGAACGGGTTGCTTTTGCCGGGAAAATCTAAAGGATGTGATGTTTATGTGTGCTCCTGAGAGCCTTCCCTCAGACAGTAGCTTTTCTTTCGCTATTCAACAGTGACAACAAACTGCAACACTATTATCTTTTATTAACGTTATCTTAGAGATGGAATCCAGCAAACGTCCGGCTCCCAGCACAACACATACTCCTACACAAACTCAGAGTAAGCCAAAATATTTTAGCTAACTTGATCTTGCCTGCTAACACTGATGCCTTGCTTCGTAATTTTCAAATAATTTCAACGATCTTCTCTTTATACTAAAAGTCAGGTTAATGTCAATGTTAATATGTAATTGTTCAGCAAGGTAAACTACAATAACACATGAAATGAATGCTAGACAATTTTCAAGATGATACAAAAAGCTCCATTCATTAGTGTAACGTATCTTGGTTATACGGAAAATATATACAATCTATTATTATAAAACAATAGATCGATTTATCAAAATGACAGTTGTGATGAAATCACATCATTACTGAATTGTGTCAACATATGTATAATGTACAGCCTATTTTATAAACCGATACTGTCATCATCCAACAAATTTAGCTAACAGCTATTGATAAAGCTGGCTAGCTAGCTACCGCCGAAATAGGCTTTCATATAAATAGAGCCAATGGCTGGGTCTCATTTGGAAGGATGCGACCTTCAGAGGTCGCATTTGTCGCCTGCATAGGTCTCATTTCAGAAAAGCGAGTAGAACACATTGAATGCATTCTTCGAATGCAACCTTTTTTCACGGGAATTCGGAGGATGCATGAGGTGTATCCTTCATGGGCACTCATAACCCACAATTCTTCGCTTCAATGGAAATGTCTAAAAAAATGACGCCAATTTGCCTGTAAATATGATGTTCAAACACAAGGAATGTTAATTCCCAAGTTGAAGTACCTCAGTAGATAGGTGCAGAGTATATAATTAAAATAAAGTATTAGACTGAAAGTACACCTGTAAAATCTATTTTTGTTTCTCTTTACATCATTATAACTCTCCTAAAATGTACGTCATGCATTCCCTTCCAGAGGGACTTTATTTCCTTCTCACTCAAAGTGCTCGTGCTTGTTAAAGAGTGGCGTGCTGTCATAGCAACCATGTTACATTCCGTTTCGGTTTGTCCTACGAAGGCCGTCTCGTTTAAACAAGGCTTGTTTAAAGGAGGACACTCGGTAAACTGCAGTCTTCCAAACGAGACACATTCAATGTATCATGCAAAAAAAAGTGATTACTTCATACTACAGTCTCGCATAATCAGACCTATATCCACACTTGTTTTAGCCCTGTTCCAGCACTGGAGAGTAAAATATAATATGCAGTCTCAAAGTTTGTAGTAAAACAATCATAACTGTATCATTTTAATTATGCTACCTCATCTGTTAGCATGATGTCAGTGAATCAAGTTCAGCCTCTATGTACGTTACGTCATTGTTTTGGTCGATGATCGCTCTTGTCCCTACAGAGTGTGTGTACGAGCATGAGCAAAATGCAGCTGGCTGCAGTTCACTTAATGGCCACAGGTGTCAATAATAACAAGGGTTTCTGAATTTTACATACTGCACCTTTAAGTAAAATACAATCAACACAGGTAGGTTTTTGCCCAGTACCCCGATTTTGCGTAGCATTTAAACAGCTTTACCACCACCATTCGTGCTAACTTATCCAGTGTGTGCAAGTATTTAGCACTTGCCTGTTTATGTTTTGACAACAAAAGCAGAGAATAATTGGATGATTCAGAATATCACATTAACATGGTTTTCTTGCAATGCAAATTTTTTTAATTATCAGCTTTTTATCAGTGTATTGGTGTGCATATAAATACAAAATACATATTATTTCAAAGTAGCTTTAAAAATTATTGTGTCTTTCACAACACACAATAAAACTTAACTCTGAAATGTTCTGAAAACTAAATACGAACTACATTAGTCTTTGGGGGGGAAAGTTATTTGTAATGATCATTTAATGACAGATTTGACAGTGTATTGGCTGTAGTTAAAAGTGTTTGTTCTTGACCCTTTTCTCTTAGTAGAAAGAGACAAAAATAGAAAGAGACAAATTGACCATGTGCTCTCACAGAGCAACAAATGTTTTGATGGCATATTCTTAAATGGAGAAGGAGCCAGAATCATTAATATGTCTTTGGTCCGCTGCTTTTTCCAAAACCTGATATGGGGACCGTGTCTAGTCCCTCATAGATTTTAACAGCAGGGCTTCTCATTATTATGTAATTAAGAGGTATTTTTTTAACTGAGTTTTGGAGAGCAAGACCATCTGCCAGAGGATGCTTGCAAAGTTATGGAAAGCTGAGATTTATGGAAAATTTTGGGACAGTGACAATACACTCAAACAGATTGTATGGATAATTTGGACAAAACCAAAGGCTCTTTATAGAATTTTAAAGTGGTTACTCCAATAGACTTGGGGCCTCAGGGGCACACACACACACACACACACACACACATATATATATATATATATATATATATATATATATATATACTTTGAGCATGACACAACTAATTTTTCTAACAATTGTTTACAGACAGATTGTTTCACTTTTAATTGACTCTATCACAATTCTAGTGGGTCAGAAATGTACATACACTAAGTTAACTTTGTCTTTAAGCAGCTTGAAAAATTGTAGAAAAGCCTTTAGCCAATTAGCTTCTAATAGGAGGTGTACTGAATTGGAGGTGTACCAGTGGATGTATTCAAAGGCCTACCTCCAAACTCAGTACCTCTTTGCTTGACACCATGGGGAAATCAAAACAAATCAGAAAAAAAATGTGGACCTCCACAAGTCTGGTTCGTCCTTTGAAGCAATTTCAAAATGCCTGAAAGTATGTTTATCTGTACAAACAATAGTACACAAGTATAAACACCATGGGACCATGCAGCCATTTATACTGCTCAGGAAGGAGACGCATTCAGTCTCCTAGAAATGAACGAAATTTGGTATGAAAAGTGTCAATAAATCCCAGAACAACAGCAAAGAACCTTGTGAAGATGCTGGAGGAAACAAGTAGACAAGTATCTATATCCACAGTAAAACGAGTCCTATATCGACATAACCCGAAAGGCTGTTCAGCACGGAAGAGGCCATTGCTCCAAAACTGCCATAAAAAAGCCAGACTACAGTTTGGGAGTGCACATTGGACAAAGATCTTACTTTTGGAGAAATGTCCACTGATCTGATGAAACCAAATGGCAATAATGACCATCATTATGTTTGAAGAAAAATGGTGAGGCTTGCGAGTTGAAGAAGGCACTCTCACACACACCTTACAGTTTAACTGATCCCAAAAAAGCGCAATGGGGTTAAGGTCCATAACACTCTTTTCCAGTTATCTGTTGTTCAATGTCTGTGTTTCTTTGCCCACTCTAACCTTTTCTTTTTGTTTTTCTGTTTCAAAAGTGGCTTTTTCTTTGAAATTGTTCCCATAAGACCTGCACCCCTGAGTCTGAGCTGGTAGAATTCAGTGAAGCTGTCAGCTGAGGACATGTGAGGCGTCTATTTCTCAAACTAGAGACTCTGATGTACTTATCCTCTTGTTTAGTTGTACATCTGGCCTTCCACGTCTCTTTCAGTCCTTGTTAGAGCCAGTTGTCCTTTGTCTCTGAAGACTGTATTGTGCACCATTGCATGAAATCTTAATCTTAAATCTTGCAATTTTAAGCATTGTATAGCCTTCATTCCTCAAAACAATGATTGACTGATGAGTTTCTAGACAAAGCTGTTTCTTTTTTGCTATTTTTGTCCTAATATTGACCTTAAGACATGCTAGTCTTTTGCATACTTTGGCAACTCAAAAACAAACACAAAGACAATGTTAAGCTTCATTTAACAAACCAGATAGCTTTCAGCAGTGTTTGATATAATGGCAAGTGATTTTCTAGAACCAAATTAGCAATTTAGCATGATTACTCAAGGATAAGGTGTAGGAGTGATGGCTGCTGGAAATGGGGCCTGTCTAGATTTGATAAAAAATTTAATTTTTTCAAATAGTGAGGGTGCTGTTTTTTACATCAGTAATGTTCTGACTATACTTTGTGATCAGTTGAATGCCACTTTGGTGAATAAAAGTACCAATTTCTTTCCATGAGAGCAAAATCTGTACTTGTTTCTAAACTTTTGGCCACCAGTGTGTATATATTTTTGTTTCAAGGGAGAACAAAAAAAAAATCTGAATTTCGAGTAACATGGGTGGGTTCAAATTATTGCAAAGGATCTGTGGAAAGTGCGTCTTGAATTGGACAGACCAAATGTAGATGTGTGAATGACTGATTTCTGCAACAGTGTTTTTGACAAACGCTTCTTTTACACTACAAAAGTCGCACAACTTATAGAGCTCAACTGTGTGGTTCTGGAATTAAAAATCCCTTTCATTTGTTTTTCTACAGGGGACATCAGTAGCGGATCCTGGCATAGGTGATGTAGTCAGGGCGTCACAACAGGGTACCTGCTCGGCTGCACTTCGGCTATATATATATATAATTATACATGTATATGCGTATATACAGTATATACATAAATACACATATAGCTGCTTCATTTCTATATTCTTTATTTTTATTGAAAGGGATAGTTTACCCAAAAATGTTAATTATCTCATAATTTATTTCCTCATGACATTCCAGAAACATGGCTTTATTTCTTTTACAGAATACAAGTATTTTTATAAGAATATTTCAGCTCTCTATGTCCATAAAATGCAAGTGAATGTTGGCCAGAACTTTGAATCTTCAAAAAGCACATAAAGGCAGCATAAAAGTAACCCATTAGACTCCAGTGGTTAAATCCCTTCGGAAGCGAAATTAAAGATGTGGGTGAGAAACAGATAAATATTTAAGTCCCTTTTTTACTCTAAATCTCCACTTATACTTTCAGATATGAAAGTGAATCTAAACAGGAATCAAATGTGACTTTCAGATGTGAAAGTGGAGATTTAGATTACAAAAAGGACTTAAATTTTGATCTGTTTCTCATGTTGTTGTTGTTGATATTAAAGGGGGTGCCACGTCGGATCTTGCCTATAGGGCACAAAGTAAGTCAGTACCTCCACTGGGGGAATTGATTATTAAGGATAACAAATAAACCTTTTAAGACAGCCCTACCGTGAGCTCCGACGTTGATAATCAATGGTATATTCTTCATTGCCATCAGTGAGTGTTATTTTCACTTTTAAAAATAGTGTTTAATAGTACAATTAGTGGTGAAGAATGGAGCTAGTTGGTTTGATTCATGGCTTAGAACAAATTTATGATGGATTTTATGAAATTCCTATGGAATAAAATAGTGGGCAGGCACTGTTGCACTTTATTATCAAAGGCACAGATATTTATGGGGGAAGTTGCATTTAAAATCACCAAATGTTTAGTTTGTAATTGTGAAAATATGTATATTTTCCAGGTCTTTTCATCTTACATTTTTCAAATGCAAAATTCTTGTTCTAAGGTCTTGCTGCTACATGTAATGATCATTTCCATGTCCACCGGCTAATTCAGAGGTCAAAGGAGGTCAGGACCTTGAGGTCAAGCCCTCATTAGGTTACCTGGTCTGCCATGACTGATTACCTGACAGCCCAGTCAGTGAGAAGAACAAGCTGATGTATGAATTAGAGCCTGTGGTGTCATGCATAGATGTATGAGCCAAACCCAGACAGCAGCACACCATCAGGACATCAACGCTAGCAGCAGGTGACTAGAAAGATGACTTTAACACCTACTAACACACACACACACACACACACACACACACACACACACACACACACACACACACACACACACACACACACTCCCCTCTCCTGCCTAAATAAGCTCAGCTTATTTATTTCTGGCAGCCACAAGTGTCTATGGCTGTTTTTCATCCAGGACTTGCTGACAGGCCCATACTAAGTATGCAATCTTCAGAGAGGCACCTTAGGAATTCTCCTCTGTGATGTGGTTAGAAATATGGAATGGATTGTTACCCCTATCAGGGGGGGTTCATGGGTCAGGAGAATTAAAAAACACATATAGCAATGCTGGGACTGAAAGTCTATCTTAAAGGCCTTTGTCCCCTTGTTATCCTCCTTTGCTATAATCCAACTGTGAGGTAATCAATCATGTTTTTGTTTTTATTTTATTTTTAATATATACAGCGTTCCAAAAGGTCTTCAAAATACCAAGGAGGGAAAAAATAGGAGAAGAAAGAATGATAAGAAGAAACCACAGGACATTTTTAGCTGGCTCTGATCCATTGTGTTGCCGTAATCTATGAAAGATCTTGTGTCTGGTGCTCCAAGAGGCATTTGTCACATTTCAGATCTCACTTTAGCATACACATGGAAAGAAGGAATTTTCATGCCCCACTAAGACTAGCTAATGTAATGTTACGGGGCAGCCAGTCCATCATAATGTGATACTCTGACCCTCTCTTTTACCATAGTCAGATTCTCACAATAAATGTCATTATGATTTGATACACTACAAGTCGCCCTGCGATGGACTGGCGACCTGTCCAGGGTGTCCCCTGCCTTTCGCCCAATGTTAGCTGGGATAGGCTCCAGCCCCCCGCGACCCTGTACACAGGATAAGCGGTTGACGATGGATGGATGGATGGACACTACAAGTCAGCATGTCTTCCTAAATCTAGATCTTAACTAAACCAAAAGGTTCCTTTACAAAAGATAAAGATAAAGCGTGTATGTTTTTCTATGTTAAAATACTTTCTCCTACACTAAAAAAAATTATTTAATCAACAACACCTTCATTTCCATACCTTGTCACAACAACTCCTCCCATTTCCACTTGATTTTTCCAGGGCTAAGACGTCACCTTAACAACTTTTTGCCTGCTTTATGAAAACATCCTTGTCATTCTGTTCTCAATTCAGTTGGGAGGATTCCGTTATATGCTCAGCAATCTTATTTTATTGATTTATTGATGTGTTTAGCCACAACATTATATTTACAGTAAAAATACATTAGTTAAGTTACATTAGACTATCAAACCCAAACCCAACACCACCCATATACCTAACCACTTATAAACAATATATATCAGGTGGGTACATTTAGTCAAGATCATTTTAGTTAATTACACTATAATATACACTCACTGAGCAATTTATTAGAAACACCTGTACATCTACGTATTCATGCGATTATCTAATCAGCCAATTATGTGGCAGCAGTTCAATGCATGAAATCATGCAGAAATGGGTCAGGGGCTTCCGTTAATGTTCACATCAACCATCATAATGGGGAAAAAATTTGATCTCAGTGATTTCGACCGTGAAATGATTGTTGGTGCCAGATGGGCTGGTTTGAGTATTTCTGTAACTGCTGATCTTCTGGGATTTTCAAGCACAACAGTTTCTAGAGCAGAGGTGCCCAAACTAGGGCCCGCAGGCCAAAGTTGGCCCGTGATGACCTTTGATTTGGTCCGCCTTGCCATAGATGACGAGGGAAAGAAAAAGAAAAAAAAATATGGCATTGATGCAGCTCTTCATTTTTAATTCAAATTTTTTTTTGAGAGAGATTTTTTGTTTTTTTTTGCATTACAAAAACTATAGCTTATTTGAAATGTAGAGAGTATAAGTTACATTTTAAAAAAAATGTATATGCATACTTCAATGACCTTTAAATAAGTGGCCATCCCAGGTTCCATCCCCAAATCTTCACTATGATTGGTTTAAAATGGAGCGGGAACTTAATAGTGATGGGAAGATTGGATCATTTTACTGACTTGGATCTTTGAGTCTCGTTCAGAAAAATTCATGAATCTTTATTTGTCATTTTGTTCATTTCGTTCATTTAAGCAGAATTAAATTAAAATGTTACATTTTCAATAGCCAAATCAAAATCAAAATCCCATTAAATGTATTGCTGTCACGGTTACAAAAATAATAAGCATGAATCAAAAATATATAAACATATTTAAAATATGCTACAAAGAAAACATAAGAAAAATTAAAGCAAAGTCATCAGAATTGCAAACAAAGTCATGTTTTCCTTGGTTAAATTACTGTTTTTGTGCTCTCATTTTCATTGTACACTTACGCTGTATTTTCTTGCTTTTGTTTCCAAGAAGAGCGATTGGTTTTACAAAACTTGTGAGTAGAGTTTCATGTAAATCAGGGGTTGTTTTGCATCCCTGTTGGTCTACTAGTTCTTGGTCGACAGCTCCTCCTCTAGCCAATCATTAGAAGAGATGAGGTGAAATCACTCCAATACAACTCCGATGGCTGTTGCTCAATATTATATTATTTGTGGTTGATAGATATGCTGCTTGTGTCTGTTTTGGAGCTCAATGGAGAATAGTCAGGTTTGAGCTGACAGAAAGGCTACAGTAACTCAGATAACAACTCTGAACAATCGTAGTGAACAGAAAGCTCTTAGAAAGCATATAAGCAGAAGACCACACAGGGCCCCTTATTAGGACCATATTCCTAATAAAGTGTTAAGTGAGTGTAGATATGTTTAAATACTTACCTTAAACCCTTCACCAAACCAATTCTGAACAATATAAAAGATGTTACAAACAATATGTATTAAAAAAAAAAAAAATTACAAAAAGCAATGAAACTTTCTTCTGAAAGCACAAAATAGCTCTGTGTAAGAACATAGAGAAACATCATCACTGATGTCAAAGCTGTAAGTCATTGTTTGGTTGATTCCCCTGAAAAGTGTAAAAACATCCAAACTCATGCTCTGTTTGTTTGAGCATCCGGACCATCCAGACACAACAATGTTGACACAAGCAATGACATGAATTTGTGATGGGATGAATTTGTTTGACCAACCAATGGAAGCCTGGGGAGTTTTTCATAAAGCCAGCTTAATAACTATTATTTTTGCAATTCCTTTTGGTAACACTAGTTGCAGAAATTGCACACTTCACCTTTAAGTAACAGCTTAAAAGAGCAATATGTTGGGTTCATAAAGTCCACGCAAAACCTGATAAACAAACTGCATTAGGTCTGTTTGCACCTCAAACTAACAGGAAAACAAATCCAGTTTAATTAAAACACAGCTGCCCAGTCTAAACAGGGAACACAGGCAATGGATTTGGTCCAACATCTGAACTTCCAACACAAACTATTTTTACCCAGCTGTCAACTGGAAAAGCACTTATCTTTGTAAAAATTGAGCGGTATCGTTTTCCATCATTTAAAGGCATTTTATGACTACTGTTAGGCTCAAGGGTGCTAATTAAAATGGAATTTTGTGCCTTTTACTGTATTTCGCTACACGGTACTGCTTTGCGTTTGTCAAATGGTGGTAACAGTGTTTTCACAATTAGACAGTATAAAACTGTCATTAGCTTTTCAGTGAAGGAGCAAAACCGTGAGAGCAGCCAATTTCCACTCTTCTGGGACACATGCAACTTTGAAACCCAGAAACTCAGCAGCTCTCACTCTCTCTCTCTCTCTCTCTGAGAGATGTTTTTTTACATGGTTCCATCTATAAGAGTAGAAAAAACATACCTTTAGGATGTCGAATTTACTAATACTGTATCTCACACCCCAATAAATCAGCTCTGTTTTCAGGTATTTTCCAGGAATGAATGGACACTCCAGTCTGTGAGAGCTCTGTTTTAATTTGTGTAAATATATAATGGCAGGGAATGGTCTGGAAGTGGTCAAATTATTTTCCAAATCAGTATCTACTTAAAGCGAAATGTTTCTACTTTGGAACTGCAGTCTTGATATAACAGGATGTCTAGTTTCATGACCTGTAGACAGAGGAGACGCTTGTTTGTCTAAACACCTCATGAAGCAAATAAGTGTGATGACGTTAATCCAACCATTCTGCCAAACATTTTACTGCATTTCAATAGAAAATACTGTATATTGGTCTAAAATAGCCAGGACATGGCAAATAAAAAGTGTGTTTGTTGGATATGATGTAAGGGTAATTGAAGGGAATTAATAGAGAAGTATAGGTATATATATATATATATATATATATACGTGTATATATATATATATATATATATATATATATATATATATATATATATATATATATATATATGGTGAAGCATATCACCAGTGATGGGCAGTAGCTTCGCTACAAATAGTGAAGCTATTAGCTTAACTACATTTCTGAGTAGCGAGGTGGTACTTCGCTAGTTTTTAAATCTAGTAGCTTTTCAGAAGCAAAGTTATATTTTTTATTAGGTAGCATGTAGCTTTGACTAAAAATTGTTTCACACCGGTGTTTACTACCAACTCACAAATGAATCGCTCATCTAAGTCGATTCTTTACAATGAATTGTTCACACGTCATGTTGCCAGTGATGAAGAAGCTATTTATTAAGTTCAACACGTGTATAGCTTAAATGGCACTGCAGGTAAATACATTTAACCCCCAAAAGAGTATCAAAATACTTATTAGCCTAACCAAAAATGCATCAAAAATCTACCATGGCGTTGCCATGTTTTTTGGCATGTACCATTACCTGGGAGCACCATATTAATAAAGTGGTATACGACTAACTTAGTCATATAGTGAAGTATCATATTAGTACCATGGTATTCTTTGAATTACCTTGAAGTACCATATACATTCAATTGTATTTGAATGTGGTAATCATATATCAAATTATGGTATTCTTAGAAGTATTTTGAAGCACTGAGTAAATACAGAGTAGTACATAAATATGTTAATTGTACCTTAAAGTACCATGGTATTACCATCTGTTACCATCAGATATCACATTGTTTTTTCCCAGATGTGCTCTCACACACACAACAAATATGGCCTCTGATTAGAAGCTTCCAGTACCTACAGAAATACAACAGCTAGACATAGAATTATAAGATAAAATGAATAGTACATGTACTAGAGGTGGGACAAAATATAGATATGTTAAAGTATCATGATATTTTTTCCTGTGATATTGTGTCAATATTTGCATGCCAAATATCAATATTTGTATTTACATGTTTCCACATTAATATTATGGTGATGGGAAAAAATGTGCTTTTTGCAAAATTGATCTAGGAAATCAACAGCAATCCCTAAGAAGGTGCAGTTATCATGCTTTACACATAATCGACCCCCCTTACTAAAATGTATTATGATTTTATAGTAACATTATCTGAGGTATTTTGACAAAAATGTTAGTGTCATATAAAATAGACTAGCTACATTAACCTAACCACAGAAATAGGGAGCCGTTATGGTCTTATATGCTTATGGTTTTGCAATGTATATAGATATTAGAAAATAAAGTAGCCTTGTTTAGTAAACTGGCACTTGTATATTAATTTAACAATGCATTTGGTGATTTGGAAAAAGTTCTCTTAAATCCGATATAGACGAATGAGAAACACTAAGTAAAATATTGCAATATATCATAGCTTTGAATCGCTATAAACCAAAAATACAAAATCATCAATATTATATTGTATTGCCAGAATCCTTAATGCATAAATATAAATGTACATGTTTTTTATATTAATATTACATTGCACCATACTGCATACTTGTATTGCACTATAATGTACTATACTGTACTATGCTTTACTATGGCTTTGATAAACATTTTGTGAACAAGTCTTTAATATGTATGGTCTATGACAGTATGCTCTGTGCATCTGGTTGAAAAAAATATCAAGTAGCTTAAATGTTGCAAGCTACTTTTGTCATGTAGCTTGTAATGTAACTTGTTACTTTCTCTGAAGTGTAGCGTTTAGCTTAGCTTAACTAATTGTTATGTTGAGTAGTTGGTAGCTTTTCTTTTCTTTTTTTTTTTTTGAGTAGCTTGCTCAACACTTCATATCACTATTTTTACCAGGCTACACTGTACTCTATGTAACATATACAGTATTTGTAACATTTTGCAACAACCAATAAAAATGTATATTTAGGGCATTATTTCCACTCCACATGTCCATGCTGAGACCACCCCTGTTCTGCACCATTACAGAATGTTGCCAATGGCACATCCTAATTTTTTTAAGCCCGCCATCCGCTCCTGCAGGGTACAAAGCTGCCCTGCTATGAGGAGTATTTCCTGTTTCCCCAACAGTCCTGATCGCAGGTAAAAGCCCATTACAAAACTGCTGAGTTTGCTGAGACAGAGAAAGTAGACAGTGACTGCTCTTCAGGTAGCCTTCGTAGTCTGCGGGTGGTATAGTTAAAGAACAAAGGCTAGACAAAGCAAGTTCATGAGCAATGTCTATATCTACAGGAAAATTATAAAAGTGCAGGCACTGCACAAGGTTTTGCTCTGGTTCAGCAGGGCAAACAAGCAGGGGGGCTCAAGTGGTTCTAGTTAAAATAGGAAGCTTTTGAATGACATTTTCTGTTCATAAAATTCATACTAGTAAGTCTGCAATTAACCATCAGGGATCTTCCATTCTATCAATTGTGGGTTAGACAGACATGCATAATGGCATATGGCTGTTATTATAGCATAGTTACGGACAGACTACCCTTCTGTCGCAGTACAAAAGCAGCCTACAAATATCTCACAAAACCTGTGATGAACATGGAACTTTTCACCCCAAAATTAAAAGAAATAATATTATGCATAAATGACCATTAAGATTTGTATTATTATTATTATTATTATTATTATTATTATTTTATTTGCACTGGTAATATACTCAGATGAACCAAAATATTATGACCACTCACAGGTGAAGTGAATAACTATGCTCATCTCCTAACAAGGCCACATGTCAAGGTCTGGGTAGATCAGTAAGGGAACAATCAGTTCTCATGGTCAACAGGTTGAATGAAGGATGGGCAGGAGTAAAGACCTGAGGCTTTTGGCAATGTTCTGCTGGGAAACCTGTGTCGTGCCATTCATGTGGCTTCAGTTTGACACGTGCCACCTGCCTAAACATCTTTGCAGACCAGGCACCCTTTCATAGTAGTGGTATTCCCTGATGACAGTGGCCTCTTTCAGCTGTATAATGCGCCCTGCTACTCTGCACACATTGTTCGAGAATGGTTTGAGGAACATGACTAAGAGTTCAAGGTGTTACCCTGGCCACCAAATTCCCCAGATCTCAATCCGACTGAGCATCTGTGGGATATGCTGGACCAACAAGTCTGATCCACAGCGGCTCCACTTTGCAACTTACAGAACTTGAAAGATCTGCTGCCCATGTCTTGGTGCCAGATACCACAGGACACCTTCAGGAATCTAGTAGAGGCAATGCCTCTGAGGGTCGGTGCGGTTTTTGCAGCACACAAAGGACCAACAGAATATTAGGCAGGTGGTTATAATGTTTTGTCTTATCAATTTATATATGACAGTTAAGTGCGTACTAATGTATTGCAAAAAAAGATGAGTGTTTGCAAATAGTAGATCAATGTTGTCAACTAAATTACTGATGAAACTTAATGTTGATGAAGGGTACTT
The DNA here is from genome assembly GCF_025860055.1 of Xyrauchen texanus. Lineage (NCBI taxonomy): Eukaryota > Metazoa > Chordata > Actinopteri > Cypriniformes > Catostomidae > Xyrauchen > Xyrauchen texanus. Next base: position 32,254,857 of record NC_068308.1, on the reverse strand, counting down.
TGATTTTGTCAGAGTTAATGAAGATTAACAGGTTTTCAGGACAGTTTTCATGGTGTTTAGTCTTACATATTAAACATATTGATCATTAATTCAATAACCCCTAAACCTAACTCTAAATTCCCTTTACAAAAATTAACAATGGTTTTACTACATAAACCATAGTATCACCATGGTATTTTGTAGTTAAATAAAATTAACCACATAATTAAATATGGTTACTATATTAAAACCATGTTAATGTAGAAACACCATGTTTATTTGCAATAAAACTATGGCTTCCACCAAATAAAATATGGTAACTACCATTACTATAGTAAAACCATTTACCCTGATCAAACCTTTCTCTCAAACTATAAATAGTTTAATTTATTATTATAAGTAGTATTAAATGAAATATTAATAGTGGAGACTGAAAACAGGATGGGAAAAGTGGGACAAAAGGTGGAATTGAACCTGGGTCGTCTGGTTGAAAAACTTCACACCCCACTGCAGCAACCCTATTCATAAATGTTTTAATAAAAAAACTGAAGATGAACACTGATGGCAGATGTTGCACTGCCATTAATTTAATCTTATTTAAATAATAAGTAATTCGATTACAGTAATATATTGAAAAATGTGTATTACAGTAATGATAATCTATACTTAATTGTCATGAACTTAATGTGAAAATAACAAAAAGAATCTTCATGTTGCTAAAAATAGGCTTAATTTTCTTTCGTTTCTGTAAGATTCGACCCTAACGGATGCACAATATTAATGTGGAGCAGAATAAACTGTGCCCTGACCAAAGACAACAGTCTAGCTCAAATCAGGCTGAGATGATCAGTAGTGAAATGTCATCTGGGCCATGTTTATTGGATACAAACACAGTCAGTATTTGTCTGTTGCTTGGCTTCCTTGAGTCTGATGTATCTGTTTAATAACACATTGTATCTTTATCAGTGTGAGCAGCCAGAGAGTATTTCCAAGCCAGATGTGTAAACCAGAAACACAATTATCTGGCAAATAATAGAAGCTTTCATTTTTGCCATTCTATTTCTCTTCATTTCTTTAAAAAATGCCTTTAAACTTTATATTTTTTCCCCAAGATTTGCATTATTTTTCCTCCTCCAGTTCACAAGTTCAGCTAAAATGCAATGGTTTGTTTAAGATGATAAAGTACAATTCAGTGGTTTGAGTATATATGTATTACTTTATTTAAAAAAGACCAAAGATAAACAGAGTTGTCCAAAAGTTTCTGTATGGGATTATAACATGATCAATCGTCATATCTGTGACACAGTGTGTGTGGTCTTCCATGCGTGTTTTACTCTTCCCTGTGCTTGACTGGCATTAGCTATACAGTTGAATCCATGGACAGCTTGTCTTAAACATTCCATGCATCAAGAAAACGATGATGGTCTTTGCAGTAAAACATTTAAGATGGACAGTCTGCTATTCTCTGGACCCTACTCTTCTACTTTCTGTTCCAGTTCACATGAGCATCAGCAGAGTAAACTAAGTGCAAAGACAGATGTGAATCATCAACAAAGATAATGCCGGAACCATGGGGTCCAGAGCTTAGCAATCTTTGTTGTGCTACAAACTTTCAATTTGAACCCTCCACTGATTATTCAAATGGCCATTATCTTGAATTGCCTCTTTTGTCCATTTTGGCATTTGTTTGTCTTCAAAACTGTAGTCCCAATTGTGTTACGTAAAACTGAAAATCTTGCATCTGTAGCATGACCAAAGAACATTTTCAATAAGTTTCCTGGGCCTCTTTTCCTTTTTCTAGGAAATGGGAGGATGTTTCTGGTGTGGTTTGGGTGTCCCAAACCAGATGTTGGATGTGGCAACATTTATGAGATGTGCATTTAATCTTGTATTGTCCATGGTAACATTTATGGAGGGGTCTTAAGTTAGTGGTTCCTTTTACTTAAGATCCATTCTTGATGGCATACAGTACATTTGATATAACTCACCAGAGATTATAAAAACTCCAAATACTTGGTACATAGTGACTTGATGGGTGTGTTCCAGGCAGCAAATATTACTGTGGAAAAGCAACTGACTTGTATTTTTTTTTTTAAGGCCATTGACTGAATGTAACATTCTTGGCTACTTCCTTTGCTTGTCACTTGGAACACGTTAAAAGTTGAAAATGGAATAGAGAACTGCAAAGGCAATATTTTTTCCAGAGAGAATGAGGCAGTGAATCCAGTTTCGACTGCACACAGAGAGTTGTTAGGAAGCATGAGATGAAAGCTTATTTGGATTGGCGTGGGTGTCCATAAAACTGTTTTTATTTCTTTATTCTTCATTAATGCTGTAATGAAAGTCAAGACAGTATGATATTCTGGTAAAGATCACTCTGAATGATAGTTCTGAATTAATAGTTTGGCTATCATGCATTTCGTTTTTCTAAGTTTCCAAAGACCATTGTACATCATCTTGTAAGAAAAGCCAAGTTTAGTAGGTAACTCATTGGTGTTTATTAAGTGTCAGTGTAATTTTTTTTTGTGCTTTTTTGCTTTGTTTTGCTCAATCGACACCATTTGTGGCATAGTGTTGATTACCACAACAATTTGTTTAGAATTTACCCTTTTACTTAAATGACTTACAATGTAAGTGAATGGGGCCAATCCTTAAATGTTAAAATACTCACCTCTGTCACTGGGCCAGCTTCCAAGATTGTCAAAATCATGGTGACTGACTAGTTATTTATCTTCATACACAGTTCAAGTGCTGACGTAGTCTAACTAAAGAGATTCAAATCTGCTTTAGCGCTACCGCCACAGAGAAACAGACTGGCATAGACTTGTCATTATATTCACAGTTCACACATACCTTTGCTAAGGCAGCTGTCTTCGGTTTCATATATTACTGGAACACTGTTGGTTCAACTGCATGTCCTTGTATATGGGTCCCTCTTTTTATGCGACTATTAAATAATTTGACAGTCTTTTATTGTTTGTGTCTGCATTCAACAACGTTACATAAGCACAATATGCCCTGTGTTTTATACAATTTATAAAGCAGTATATTTTATTTCACATTGTGTGACTTGAAGAGGTAAGGATTAAAGTTATTTCCTCATCCCTAATAATAGGATACAAAGCAAAATTTGTTCATTCGAAAACATCTATTTTTCTAAATTATTCTATTTTTTTAAATTAGCTAGAATCAGGGGCAGTTTGTATAGAAGTTCTCAGAAATGCTCTTAAGAATAGACTTAGTCTTTGACTTAAGTGTCATTCTTAGCAAAGAGTAGGACTTGTGTATGAGTAGGAGCTTTTTATAAAGATGCTAAAAGCAATTTTCAGCAAAATCCAAGACTGATTCTTAAGTGATGACTGAGGTGACACTTAAATGTTATGAAATAAGCCCTGTGTCTCAATCAGCTCCCTAGCTCCCTATGTCGTGAATAAGTATATCGTGAACACAAATTCAGGCACTAATAAGGGTACTGATCCACTGAACACTGGGACACTTATGACTCCATCACTTGTGACATGATAACAAGCTTTTAGTAACGTATAGAAGCGCATTAATAAGCATCATCGCTGTATAAATTATACTATCGTTCATTTTCCTTGAGGAAATTCAAACATACAGTGTTTTTATAATAGATAAATTGCATAAATAAAGAAATACAATTATAGGAGTGTATTTTAAACCTTTTAACAACTCAAATATTTAAAAGATTGTTTCACTTTCATTTTAATTATGAATGAAAGACATTACAAACAACATCTCTTTTAAAGAGAAAATTAGGATGAGAGTCTTCATAATTTTACACTTGTGCTCATCTTCTAATGACTTTAGAGACTTCAGAAGACATGACGATGTTTCTGGTAAGGGAACATAGTGAGCAATGATACTCCCTGGTTTTTAAGGTGCATTGTGGGATTTTTTAGGGAGCGAATGTTCCAGTGCACTGGAACGATTTTGCGAATGAGACGACTCACTGATTAGTGCCCTCTCGACTGAACTTGGGAGCTGACTGAGACGCACCTAAGGACTACAAGGATGTTGTCTCATAATGGCCGCCCTCAAACACTAAATCAGCCAATAGTGAGCCTGCAAGTGTAATATGTCCCAGCTGGTATGACACCATTATAAAACAATATTTTTGATTATAGGTTATTTTCTGTTGATTAATTATTTGATGAATCAAACGAGAAAGCCAAATTTTATTTCCTGTATTTAAAACATTTATTCACCATCTTGCTGAATGTTGTCCTCAAACATGGTGCAAATTGATGGCAACAAAAAAATCTAAATGCAAAAGGTTGCAATATAAATTATATTTAGGCTTTTCACGTTATCCAAAAAAATTCTTCACAGTTTTAATGTAGAAGTACGATTTAAATCACAAAGGGAAACGATAATAAAACAAACTTTTATAATCCATTACATGTAAGATTTCAGTTAAACACAAAAAGACGTATAACTATTTGAAGAAATAATGACTTGCTTGCTGTTTTGGACGAGGTGTTTTGCAAAATGGAACTATAAACTTTATATATGCAAGACTTTATAATATTTACTAATAAGAATATAATGTATCAGTAAAATGTAAATTTTGAGCTGGGGTTAAACATCTTTCAACAACAATCTTTCAAAGCACCTGACACCCAACATAAAACTATGAGCTTCTTAAACATGAACATAAACATAGTGTTTGGGTTTGGGTCAGATGCAGCTGTGTACAATTTTTTTTATGCTTCACTGTCTATTTTACACACACTCCTGCTGTGTGTGTGTGTGTGTGTGCCCTGTTTATTGCCTAGTATTAAGATATGTATTAACAGGCACATCACCATTAACACCTGGTAATTTGCGTCTCTTTTGACCAATTGTGTTCAGATTTCGAGGAGTGGGTATCTGAATTAATGACTGCATAAATCAGTCAGTACATGAGTGGGTTACTGCATGATTAGTGTGTTAATTTATTATAATAAATTGCAAAAATATATAGTAACAAAATGAAAGCGTGAAAAAGCGGAGCATCGTTTCTGCCAAATGTATTTAATCTAAGTGCAAACATGGTGCTTAGAGAAAAATTTACAATAATTTTAAAGGAGTACTTGCATTAGAGCTTCAGAGATGTGTGTTCTGTGATATCAGGCGAATTGAAAATGTTCAGGGAACTTGTATGTATGTATGTATGCACATTTTCAATTATTCTGATAGGATGTTTGTTTCCTTTAAAAGCTGCACGTAACTGGCAAAGTTTAAAATCTTGCTTTAGTGCAGTGGTTGATTGACCAGACTCGCTTGGGGAGTAAAATAATATATTATTTAAACTTATACATGTCATGTAGTCTACTGTATATGCCATTACATTGGACACTAAAATGTCCCATGATGTAGTACTTATAAAAGGAAAACAAAGTATGATGGATAAAATTAGACCATGATGGAAATTTTACAACTCAGTCTGTCAAAATGACGGATAAAGATTTTTCTAGCACAACCTCTGGTGTCACTGATGGAGATTACAGTGCAAAGATATTCAACTAATCCTAATCATTATTTTCATCATTGAATTTTATAATTTAAGTGGAATTTAGATTGTATTAATTATTTGTTACAGCCCAGTGAAAGTTTAGGTATCATAGGATATTTAGGGGTTGAAGAATTTAGACGGGAACCGTTAACGTGCCCGTCTTCTAACACCATTATATGTAAGGGAATTTAGGGTCTTGAAATTTGTGAGCTATGAGCTAAATTAAACTGTCCTTATTGTACATTTTTAGGTAATGAAATGTATAATGGAATTAGTTGCGTTCAACAACCATTATAAATTAGATAAATGACAAATAACTATATTATTTGTCTGAATAAATTCTCCACCATTAAACTCATATTACAACGTCTATTTGTATCCACTAACAATTTCTACTGTTAGGAATTCGCTTTAATAAGTGAATTATGATTAATTCACTTATTGGAGTGATATTATTCTCATGGCTTATTGAAAGTAATATCAAACATATTTAGGTACAACTTTGAAGTGAAATCTTTTAGAAACAGGGATGAGATTATTTATCGAAATATACCACAGTCTTCATCTTTGAATGCAGACAAACTTCATTACTATTCTAAACATAAATCTAATCTAACACATATATACATGAGACAGGTTGGTGAAAAGAGTAACAGAATGTGAAATACAGTCAAAAATCTATACAGTGAAAATTTACTTTATGGAGTCTGTTGACAATACCTGAAGAACCATTTACCCTTCTTTGAGTCTACATCGATTTTCAATTGGATTACCCAAAGTATTTAGCAAATACACCAGCACTTTGAGCACAATATTGGAGATGTTCTTGCGTGTAGTGGTGTTTCCTTGCATTCTTTTTGTTGCTTGGTTCTTGATCGAAAGTTTTGGACCTCTGTAAGTCCGTACAGTTATTGTCTGTATGAATTATGAGGTTGGCTTTGAAGCGAGGCCTTCTCAAGGGTGTGGGAAATACAAATATTGGAGTGTATTTTAAACCTTTTTTTGTAGAGAGTGACAAGCTTTCTCAGGACATCGAGTCCCGAGCTTCCTTGGAGGTAACAAAACAAGAAAATCCCTGGTTACAAATCATACTGGTTAATTCCTTGGTTATACAACATGGATAAAACATTACACACATTTTAAAGAGGTATATCAGGCTATAATCATTAAATTGTTAGTTATACAAGTTACCACAGTTCAAAGCAATTTTCTGAATTACCTAGCAAGCCTAGGTATTGTACAAATGTTGAATTTAAATGCATTCTGTACATTTTAGAAGGTTAAATCCTTCCTGTTCCTGGATTAAGATGTGTTAGTATTCGAGTCGGGCAAATCTGATGGTCTTTTGGAAACCTTTCAAAGAGAAGTCTGCTTTAACTCTGTTTGGAAGCTCAGGAGGTCGTGCTGTGGGGCCTTTCTGAGCAATGTTGATGCCTGAGCCGTCTAATTTATGACGTTGTGGAACTCCAGGATTAAGATTGGGTAAATCCTAGATTCAATTCATGTCGTTTCAATTCTTCTGCATGTATAATCCAACAGTATGTAGCCAATCACATTTTTGCTTAATTCATAACAATGAGTTTCAATGTATTAATTAAATGAAAAAAATTAATTCTGCAATTAAAAAAATTATATTGATGGATTTCATTTCACTCAACTTTGAAACAAATTTGCCCAAACGCTACTATCATAAATCTAACACTTTGCTTCTTTGTTGTAGAGTGTGTTATCTCAGGAGAAAACTGTCATCGTGCCACCCTTAACTAGGTTAGGATACCTCTTCAGCACTCTTTTAGGGGCTGAGACCAAGTCTTAACACAGTCTTAAACTTTATGAATCATACTTATTCTTAAATCAAGGAATAAGAGTAAAATTACGTCATTCTTAGAATTTTGACACACTTAAGATCAAAAGTTTACTCTAAGTGGCTTTATGCAAACAGCCCTTAATCTATTAATTGCTAGAGTAATGACGTACACCCTAATAAACAATATAAACTACTTTAAAGCTCAAACAATACAAAGGTTTTAACAAAATAATTAATTTATAAAATTATAAGATTTCCATTTGAGCCTTTAAATCCTCCAAAATTGGCCCTATTTACTGTACAATAATTTTAGGTTCTTCACTGGAACCTCTTTTTGTTAAGAAAAGGAGCGAAGAGTTGGAATGATTTTTTTGTCAAATTATACAATAATGCCACAAATGCTGTCGATTGAGCTTAACTTGTATTGAACCCAGAATATTCCTTTAATTACAGAATCAAAGTACTTGAATGCAATGTAAGTTACTTTGGATAAAATTGTCTGCCTATTGGTTTAAAGCAGGGGTGCCCACATTTTTTGTGTGATGATCTACTTTTAAATGACAAACTCTATAAGATCTACCAACTAAAAAAACACAGTTTCATTTAAAATAAGAAAATATTTGTTGGGACTACTGCATGTATCCCTACATGTAATTCATCTTCTAATTAATACAAATATATATAATAATGTTCAATGTTGATATCATTCAGTTTTAAAACTAAACCGAAAACACCTACAGCACAATAGATTACAATAGCCAGGGCATTTACCTTATTCTGATGACTTGCACTGAATGGAATCAGACAGTTTTGCCTAATCAGGGCAGTAGCATCGCAATTTCGCTCTCTGTTCTCAGAAGTCCTTGGAAGGCACGTATGCGCATACATAGTTGTCATGGCAACTGAATAAACAAAACCTTGCCTGGTCAATATTTACTCGTCAAGTGCAAGTCAGACAGAAACTAAAAGAAGGAAAGACATTATATTTATTTTTATTAAAATTTAACAAAAGTACATTTAAATTGTGTGCGATCTACCAGCATTGGCTTTGCGATCGACTTGCAGATCGCGATTGACGTATTGGGCACCCCTGGTTTAAAGTAACTCAGCAATGGCTTCAATACAAATGTTCAGAAGATAATTTTTGCATCTGATTGAGAAATCAGGAAGCCTGAATTTAGTTTGATGTGAATTTCACTCAAAAGTACTGATTAGGTAAATATTTCTCTTCTTAGACAATCTTTATCATCCACATTCAATTGCTTTATTCAGAGATTTTACAGCTGCTGCACTTTACAAATGGACCATCTGAAAGAATTTCTCAGGCTGTGGACTGACAGATTTGATCTGTTTGAACAGTGAGATAAAGAAAGTGTGGATAAATGGGCAGGAAAATAATTCTCATTCAAGTCATTAAAGATTTCAATGGAGAGGGTAGAGAAGATCCAGTGGGACAATTCTTTAGTATCACTTAGCCCTGATGGCAACATTATATGAGGGCTTCAGTCCAGATACTGTCAAGGATGAAGATGTAAAAGTGATCTTTCCACTTGTGTGATGAGAAAGTGATGAGCTGCTCTACGGAGGATTGACGCAGAAGGAGCCAAACCAGCTACGATTGATTTGAGCCGGGTGACTGCATAGATCATAATGTGGAATCTCAGGAAGTTCTGCTTCCTGCAAAGTGAACTTCCTTTGAATAGAGGTTTGTTGAATATTTCAAGAGGAGATAAATCACTTTCTGTTTTTTATAGGGCAGATACAATACTTTTGGTCAGTATTTTATCTTTAGTAGTCTAACATACAGTGTATTCAGAAAGTATTCAGACCCCTTTATTTTTTTCACATTTTGTTATGTTGCATCCTTGTGCTAAAATGCTTTAAATAATTTTTTTCCCCACATCAATTTACACTCCATACCCATAATAACAAAGCAACATTTTTTTTTTATAACTTTGTAAATGTATTAAAAAGAAAAACTGAAATTTCACATTGACTTAAGTATTCATACCCTTAACTTCATAATGATAACAGCTTCAAGTCTTTTTGAGTATGATGCGAAAAGCTTTATATGGGGGACCATCAGTTGACAGCCATTGTCATGTCTCTCCAGAGTTGTTCGACTGGGTTCAAGTCCGGGCTCTGGCTGGACGACTCAAGAACATTCACAGAGTTGTCCCTAAGCCACTCTTGAGTTGTCTTGTCTGTGTGCCTAGGGTCATAGTCCTGTAGAAACTTGAAACTTTGGCCCAGTCTGAGGTTCTGAGAGCTCTGGACCAGGTTTTCATTTAGATTTTCTCTGTATCTTGCTGCATTCAGCTTTACTTCAACCCTGACCAGTCCCTCAGTCCCTGCCATTGAAAAAGACCCCCAAAGCATAATGCTACCACCACCATGCTTCACTGTTGGGATGGTATTTTGCAAGTGATGATTGGTGCCTGGTTTCCTCCAGACATGACGCTTAGAATTGAGGCCAAACAGATCAATCTTCATTTCATCACAGTCTGAGAGTCCTTTTACATGCTTTTTTTTACAAATTCCTAGTGGACTTTAATGTCTCTTGCACTGAGGAGAGGCTTCTGTCGGCCATTCTGTCATAAAGCCCAGATTGGTGGAGTGTTGCAGTGATGGTTGTCTTTCTGCAAGTTTCTCCCATCTCCACACAGGATCTCTGGAGCTCAACCAGAGTGACCATCAGGTTATTGGTCATCTCTCTTAGCAAGGCTCTTCTCCCCAGATTTCTCAGTTTGGCCAGCTCTAGGAAGAGTCCTGGTTGTTCCAAACTTCTTTCTTTTAGAATTATGTAGGCCATATGCTCTCAGGGTCCTTCAATGCAGCCTAATCTTTTGTAGCCTTCCCCAGATCTGTGCCTTGACACAAACCTGTCTCTGAGCTCTGCTGGCAGTAATTTTGACCTCATGGCTTAGTTTTTGCTCTGATATGCATTTTCAGCTATGAGACCTTATATAAACATGTGTGTGCCAAATAATGTCCAATTGAATTTTCCACAGGTTGACTTCAATCAAAGTGTAGAAACATCTCAAAGATGATCCAGAGAAATGGGATGTACCTGAGCTAAATTTCAAGCATCATGGCAAAGGGTCTGAATACTTATGTCAATGTGCTATTTCGTTTTTTTCTTTTTAATAAATTTACATAGTTGTCAACAATCTGTTTTTTTCTTTTTCATTATGGGGTATGAAGTGTAGATTGATGTGAAAAAAATTTAAATAATAATTTAAAGCATTTTATCATAAGGCTGCAACATAACAAAAATGTGAAAAAAATGAAGGGGTCTGAATAATTTTTGAATACACTGAATATTAGACTAGTAAAATATTACCAGATTAACCAGCATGATGAATTTATGGGTTAGTATTCAATAATTTATAATTCCATCAAAATTATTTATCTTTATAGGAGAGTGTGTAAAGTTTAATCTCCCTCAACTTGAATCTAATCAGGAGTTGAATTTGAATTTGAGCTAGCACATTCAGAACAACACCATCTTGGTGTGATACCTGTGACCCGACAAGGTATGGCACTTGTCTGGTGTGCAACACCCTCCTTTAGACCAGGGACAATATGTAAGAAAACAAATAGATTTTGATTTTATGTTGTCTTTACACACCAAATGTATTGTGTCTCCCCTATAAGAAATGGAAAGTGATTTATCGCCTCTTGATTCAACAAACATCTATTCAAAGGAAGTTCACTTAGCAGGAAGCAGAACTTCCTGAGATTCCACATTATGATTTACGCAGCCACCCGGCTCAAATAAAATCAATCGTAGCTACTTTGGCTCCTTCTGCGTCAAACCTCCGTAGAGCAGCTCATCTCTTTCTCATCACACATTTTTAAATCCCCAAATCCAGGTGTGCAAAGCTTGTCACATCATACCCAAAAAGACTTGAGACTGTAATCACTGCCAAAGGTGCTTCAACTAAGTACTGAGTTAAGGGTCTGAATACTTATGTCAATGTTATATTTCAGTTTTTTCTTTTTAATACATCTACAAAGTTATAAAAATATCTGGTTTTTGCTTTGTCATTATGGGGTATGGAGTGTAGATTGATGTGAAAAAATAATAATTTAAGCATTTTAGCATAAGGTTGCAACATAACAAAATGTGAAAAAAGGAAGAATTCTGGATAATTTCTGATTGCACTGTGTCTCTGTATTCTAAGAAGCTATGTAGCAGTTAAAGAACAAGTTATAAGTTGTTACTATTTAGTTAGCTAACATTAACTACCTAGCCTGGAAATACTGTGGCACCAGTAAAAAGATAGTCATGTAAACTGAAGAACCCCACACTTATTTTATTATTTGGCCGTATTTTCATTGTGTAATAATTTATTCAGACAATAAAATATTGGAAATGTGCTATTGGTTCATATTGTTCATTTTGGTTGAACACTGCATTAATGATTTACCATTGAATAATAGTGACAAAATACATCCAAATATTAGGGGGAGCTCTCGCAGCACTCTGCTTAAGGTCACATTTATTACTGCAGGTGATGCACTATGAACATGCCTAAAAAATCTATACACTCCTTTAACAATTCTTCTTTATTTTGAGATCTTTCCTAACATCATCCAAAAAAAAAAAGTGCTACACCAGAAAAGGCATCTGTACTTTTTTAAACATAGCAAACAGCAAAATGTTCCTCCTTCCCCCTCCAGTGAGCTCCCAATGGATCAAATATGCCTTATATTATGTCCCATTAACAATTCTTATTTAATCTAAAATATGTCAGATTACAGAAGTTGAATATGTTGTATTTAACAAATTAAAGAACTGTCTTCAATGCCTTTTTTAATTCCATGTATTTTTCAATGTTGCTGATGAGCTCTCTCTTTGTTCCAGCTAGAAGTATAAAGTTGAAAACAGATCATTCTCCAGTAGCATCTGGACCCAAGGAGGGGAGATGGGAGAGTGAGACAGAGATGACTTTGAGATATCTGCTGAAGTGATGGCTTTCTTCGCAGGCAAAAGGGATCACAGCTCATTTGTCAACCTTGTATTCCTGTGGCAGTGCATGAAAGGAAAATGGAGGTCTGTTATTCCAATCTGACATGCCAAACGTCTTGATGTATTGTTGCATGATAAAATCCTTCAGAACTCACTTCCCAAGAATGCATACAGAACAGATTATATTACAGTCAATATAGATTATCAGGGGTTTATATATTTCCTGCTATGCTTTATTCATCAGACAATATTGGCAGTTCTCGAGTTGAGGGGGGATGCGAGGGGATGCCATCCCCCTTGTTGCAAGAAATACCAAAAACCATCCTCCTTGTAAAACCACCACCCCCCCTTACCCTCCCCTTTAGATTAATTGTGTCATGTATTACTTAGAAATAAGTAACTTTACTTATGCAAGTAAAATATTTAATTCTCGACATTTGATAAATAACAGACTTGAAATAACGGCAATTAGCCGATCAGAATTAGATTTCAACACGTTTGGGGTTAGATCTTTACACTCACACAGTTTGGAAATATTCTGCCAGTGTGACACTTCAGTTGTACAATCTGGAAACCATGAGCGTGCAAGTTTTCTATCCACTGCAAAAAGGTGCTAGTTTTCTGCAAGCACCGGCAAATAGGTGTGTCAAAGTTTAGCAATGGGTTGAGTTAAAAAGATTCGCACACTTCCAAAAATAGTCATGACAACAGTAAAAGGAAATCATTTGACTTTTAAAAAGAAGAGAACAGAAGGTAAGGTATTGCTATGACAAGAGCACAGTTACAACATGTAGGCTCAAACATTTTTAGGGTTTCGCCCATAAATCGCTTTTGTGGAGATCTGTTATTCCAATCTGACATGCCAAAGGTCTTGATGTATTGTTGCATGATAAAATCCTTCAGAACTCACTTCCCAAGAATGCATACAGAACAGACTATATTACTGTCAATATAGATAATCAGGGGTTTATATATTTCCTGCTATGCTTTATTCATCACACAATATAGGCAGTTCTCGAGTTGAGGGGGGATGCGAGGGGTTGTTGTGTGTAGAACAACTTTTTGCACCACTGTTTAAGCATCCTTCATAAAAACAGCCCAAACTTCCATTATAGTTTGGTTACTGGAGTAGAAAAAATGTGTGTGTGACAGTGAGTGAACAATCTAGAATAAACCTCTTTCATAATGTGGATTCTTTTCACAAAATTAATCATAAAAATACAATAACAGAGGGTAACAGGTGCATATTATGGCCATATATGGGCCAGTGATATTTTGTCCAGAAATATTAAATTAAAAATGCATTTAAAATTCACAAAAAGAAAACACCATTTCTATGATGAACACATTTTCAATTTCTGAGTTTGAAAATCATATTAATATTTTTTCTGGGACTTTAAGTAAAAGCTGTAGTGTCTGGAAACATCTCAGCTCATTAAAAGCTGAAATTCTTGAAAAAATAAATGTTGGCATGAAAAATGCAGAATAATCTTTTATTGTCATTTCTTAAAATAATAATAAAACAAAATAAGCAGTGAAACAATTGTGATGTAACATATAAGTCAATGTTAAAAATACTTTTGTCCATCAAATCAAAGTCATGTGGTGTAACTAACATGTGCGTAGCCATTTTGTTGTTTATGCTGACCATAAAACCATAAAACAGAGCAGACACATTAAGACCCTCAAAACTGAGCATGATGTTAATAAAAAATCTGATATTTATTTTGACATTTTTATTAAAAAGGCACATTTTGTTCAGGTCATGTAATGTAACCCTGAGAAAACGTCTTGATATTTTTGACTCCCAAAAAATAAATAAAAATAAATAAATAATAATAATATTATAAAACTTTATATTTTACTTAATGAGGAAGTTGTTTATAATCTCATGTACTGTATTCGAGGTGCAAATTCAAGGTGTAAATAAAGTACTTTATGGCTACACAATATGAATTTTTTAAGTTGTATTATTTCTTTATTTTTGTAGTAAATGCTATAAAGTTTTTTTTTTAAATGTATGAAAACAAATTGAACACAAACATTACATTTCTAAGAACTTGATACGAACGGTGTGGCTGGTTGTTAAAGGTCATGTGAAATGGCTTGACGAGCTCAGTTCTTTTCCTGTGTTGACATATTGGATGGCTTGTCAATTATTTTTTTTTAATTAGCAAATTGCATTTTTTTTTTATTGTTATTCTTTTTGTTTCTTTATACTTATTATTGCTAGTCAGTGACAAATGGTATAAGGAGTAGGGCCATTCTCTTTCTAAGCAGTATTTTATTAGACAAAAATGTGTTCGCTCCCATGAGTACAGTATTAATATTTTTGGTCCGTTTTCCCAAAAGAGAAAGACTTTAAACTTTAATGGGAAGTTTTAGGAGCATGCTAGCATATAAATGGCTTTAAAGCTAATAGATGTGAACTTAAAACCCCCCAAAAATAATAATAATAAAAAAAAATAAATAAATATATATATATAAATATTTGATTTTGATTAACTTTAACAATAATAGTTTTTTTATTTTCACAAAACTTGTGTTCATGAAGTGAAATTACTGCATTATGGCTGTAAAATTCACCATTTGTGAGAGTAAGGAGTTTTAATATCCTCAAGTTAACCTCAAGGCTAGGTCTGTGATAAGACTAGCATATCAAAAACTGTGGATTACCAGATTACAAACTGTAATTAAAAGGGTATTATGCTATAAATGTTGTTTACGACAACATTTCCAGTGTCTCCATAATTCAAATCACTTATTAAAACATACATAGATGTTTTTTTGGAAAATGTAAAAATGCTGTAAGTTTTATGTGAGGGTTAGGTTTAGGGGATAGAATATAAAGTTTTTACAGTATAAAAATCACTAAGTCTATGGAGAGTCATCATAATGATAGCCACACCAATGTGTGTGTGTGTGTGTGTGTGTGTGTGTGTGTGAGCGTGTATTTATCATTTTGTGGGGACCAAATGTCCCCATAAGGATAGTAAAACCCGAAATTTTTGACCTTGTGGGGACATTTTGTCAGTCCCCATGAGGAAAACAGCTTATAAATCATACTAAATTATGTTTTTTGAAAATGTAAAAATGCAGAATGTTTTCTGTGAGGGTTAGGTTTAGGGGTAGGGTTAGGTTTAGGGGATAGAATATAAAGTTTGTACAGTATAAAAACTATTATGTCTATGGAAAGTCCCCATAAAACATGGAAACACAACATGTGTGTGTGTGTGTGTGTGTGTGTGTGTGTGTGTGCGCGTGTGCGTGCGTGTGTGTGATGTTAATATAAGGGGATAAAGATTCAACTTTGCTTCTTTATTTATCACACTGAGTTTATTTCTAGAAACATTTAGAAGATGATGCAAGGGCAAGTATATAATGATGTGTTTTAAGAGAGTTGTTAATACTTACTTATCCAACCACACAGACTCTTAGTCTAGTCTAGTAACTTTTATACAGCACCAGAATATCACTATGATGCAGTTTATAGTGGCTAAAAATATGTATAGAAAATGCTATGGTTATAGATGCTACATTTTATTACTAATAGTATAATGTACTTACGCAAGTATATCCATGTATTGTGAAAATATACAAAGATTTGACAAAATCTTCCAAACTGAGGTTAGAATCTCACCACAGCAACATTTTGTTGGTGCATAGATAAAAGTTGCCACAGCAATGTACCCTTTATGAGACTGCACTGATTTGTCTGTGCACTAAAAAATTTTTGCATGTCCATACAGACTGCAATTGGAATCCATTTCACTCGAGCCAGTGGAATAAACCCAGAATTAGAAATGTCAATGTTCTGCCAAAACTGCCATAGGGAGAAAATGAGATGTCATAACTCATCTGAATTTATAACAAAGTCACGTCTGGCGTGAATGAATGATGCTTAAATTATTCATACACATCATTTGTGGATTAGAAATTGGCCTTAATTGAAACCATCTCATGCATGTCAGGCCTTTTGCGTGTCGTGGTGGGGCAACAGGGTTGATGCATACCAGTCCCATAATGCAATATAAAGTTGGCACTTTCAAAGGGGGAATTATGGATCTTTATTTTTCCTTGAGGAATCTTGGTAGGGCCGGGTTTTGTGTTATAAGTGCAAAACATGAGGTTTTGTTGGATTGAGAGTCTTCAAAGTTTTGCACCTTATTTGCATTTTGCCAGAGGTGCACTAAAGACCTGCTCTGTTGTATTTGAGCTTGGTTACTTGTGGAGACATTTCATGCTGGGCTTTACCTGTAGAAAAGAAAATTCTCATCTCTTTAATATCTCGATTATTTTCTCCTAAACAGCAATCAGTGTTTTCTTGATAAATTCACAAGGAATCTCACAGATGCTCCTCTTGAGCTTCAGAAGAGGTCAAAGTCACATGATCAGATTTGCAAAGACAACAAAGTCTATGAAGTCAAAGAACAAACGGGTGTGACATTATTTAGAACAAAATCTGGCTAAAAATAAAGTGTTTCTGTATTCGTTTCAGTGGTTCGTAACAGCTTGTCTGGGCAAATATCTAAGAAAAATCTTACCGGCTGCTAAACACCTTTTAATGACATTGGTTCATGGTATCAGTAGGTAGGACCAGGGGCTCCACCTATCCAAAGCAACTTACAAAAGTCAACTTGATCACACCAGAGTTATGAGCTGGTCCAAATTTATCTACATCTTTATGATCGTTCCCATAGAGACACTTTCCAAGACCATGCCATGCGATTTTTGTTTAATTAGCATACAAAAGGAATCAAATACTCTCAAGTGCCAGTTCACTCATGTGCCATCTGCAGCCGAATGCCATTCATTCACACATCACCCCAAAGTAAGATATGCCTATCTCATAATTTTGTCTGTATTCTGCCCTTTAACACTTTTTTATACACCCAACTTTGCAGTAGTATCAGTAGCCCCTTTCACACATACAGCGTTTTCCAAACAATGTACTGCAATTTTCAGGTTAGAGTTCATGTGTGAAGTTGTATAATTAGTACCTCTAAATGTCCATTTTGATTGTATGTATGAACAGTGCATGATATGTGTGAACAGTGTGAACATGTGGTACATTTACCAGTAAAGGCAACCCCAGTGATAGCAGAGTTACCTGGCTGCATTGCTGGTCTAGTGAAACTTTTGTGAAGACAACATTATCTTGAATGCTTTACCATCACCTCACACTGTTTGTGTACATTGTTTGAGATACAAGTGTTGAACTGAGGTTGGCTAACAAGCTAAAGCTAGTGACAACACATCACATGTTACTATGTTGAAAAAAAATGTTTTATTCAATTTGTATAGGAAATTCATAGTGTATAGTGGGTCATTTGGGAAACATCTTTAGACTATTTATAGATTTTAAACAAGTCTATTAGCTTGTGTTAATACTTAATGACATATATATATATATATATATATATATATATATATATAAAAACAAAGTTGACTAATTATTTCCTCATCCATTTCATCAATCTGCAGTCTCAAGTTCTGTTAACAGTGTCTTGCTTGTTAGACAGTTCTGTGATCTGAGACAGTTCCTCACCTGGGCTAGGAGACAAAAAGGCTTTCAAACACTCCATCTGTAATGGTGGTCGAAGCCATTTTTCATAACTGCACGTGTGAAGCCTTAAACATGCAGTGTAACAGTTTACTTTCTGTTTGTCAGAATACAAAAACAATCAATCTTGAGAACTATTTAAACGTGAACAAGCTTCAAATTAAATATGATTTCACGATAAAAAACTGTCTAATTCTACGTCCTTTATTTTTCTTCTTATTCTTATACAAAAGTTAACCGTTATTATGTGTACGTATTAAGCATGAAAATGAAAACCATCACGTGATCCCAAAAAAAAGGAATATTTGAATGTTCTAATACAAATGCCAAGATATAAGACAAAATGTATATACTAAATTACATTATACAATAATAATATTCAAAATAAGCATATCTTATTATGCAAAAACACACTTTGTATTTACAAAAATATTATGAACCTTTTATGGTGTTTATGGCTCTAACACCATCCTTTGTCTGCCTGTGATCAGATCTGTATTAATGAGAAGGTTTTCGTCGTGGGACTTCCTATTTAGTGACTGACACTGAGATGAATAGCGCTGTTGGCAAACAACAGGCGGCTGTCAAAGACAAATGGGAGAGCAGGCCACCAATGAGCTCACGCTAGACGGGCTGACTGGGTGCAGAGCAGGCATGGGGCAATTTGTCTCCTGCCTGAATATATCATAGAGATTGATAGGTATGTACACTGGGGTAAAGAGCAGACATGGACGTCCCAAGTGTGTATGTGTTAAAGAGGGAGAGAAAGAATGACCCAAATAAAGCTTGAGAGTTTGATGGAATGACTCTTGAGTTCAGGATTTTGAGGTTTAATACATTGGTCAAAATGTATTTGTGGTGGTAAGTTTACAACAAAATTATTTAATTAGCCAAGCAGAACAAATTGCCAGCAGCACATGGGTCACAGTTTGAGATGTCTTGAGAAACCATTGAGGAGGCACAAGAGAGATTACTAGGGTCTTTTTCTCAGGAGAAAAATCATTGAAGTATGAGACTAAAGAACAATTCTCCATTTGCTCTCCATTAAATCTCATAGCTGTCCTGGAGGATTTGAAGTATTATAGGGATCTCAAATCTATATACCTACAGTGCTTTTCCTTATTTTCAGTCGAACTGTGTTACTAACACTGTGAACATTTTTTTAAAGGGTCAGATTAGGTAGAAAAACATATTGAATTAACAACTGCACATTGTCACTTTTTAAGTAAGAAGCAAATTAAATGTTATTGCATTATTCATAAAATGAATAACGAAAAAGTAGATTTCTCTAAACAGTAACTAAATATTTTAAAATGTTATCATGAGATTTTAATGAAATCATCGCTTTCGGACCTAAAATAAAATCTGGTTCATTTGAGGTACAGTTGAGAGCTGAAATGATCATTCATAAGTCACTTGTGGTTTTATAATATTTGGTTTGCAAATTGATTTTTGATTGATGTACATTTAAATACCCTTAAGAGACCTGCTTATTACATTCACCGTGCAACTTCACCACCAAAGGGCCAAGACATACAACAGACCTTCAATTTTTTTTGTCAAGAGTCACGGCTGGAAACCTACATAGTAATTTACACCTTTATTAAAAACATTCCTTCACATATATACCAGTTCCTCCTCTCCATCTCTCTTTCTGCATCTCCAGAAAGATCCACTTATACCTCGTCTATCTCTGCCAGTGTTTCTATCCAGCCCTCTTTCCAGACTCCTCTGTGCTTTTAAAAGCTGTGTTATCCATACTCGCTCTGTCCCTGTTCACCCTGTGCTCACAGCATCTTTTCCCAAACTGGCCAGTCTTAAAAGGTTGCACACCAATGATGACAAAAAGGGGTTGAGTTTGAAGTGTTCATCTTGTTATCTCTTTTAAACAAGCCAGAGTCAGGTGGCTTCAACACTATTATCACTTGTCTGGCCATTTATAAGTAAGCTGCATGGGAAATATTGCATTTGGCAGAAGAACAGGTATTTTACTGTTGCCAGGAAAAGCACCCCATGCGGCCATGCCTGTTTTCTTTCATTTTTAAATTGTGTGTGTGTGTGTGTGTGTGTGTGTGAGAGAGAGAGAGAGAGAGAGAGAGAGAGAGAGAGAGAGAGAGAATACAAGTTTACAGAGTCCTAGTATCTTCATCCAGTATCTCACCCACACTTTTAATGTATGTAATTATGTAAATGCTGCATAAACTGGCTACCAGAGCACAGTTTAAACCTTTTGCATTTTGGACTTGGAAAAATAGGCAATAAATTGAAAGATTCTTCAATTGTTTTCTCCAATAGATTTCCTATAGAATCATTATTCATAGTCATGGAATTTCTTTCTGCAACTCACAATGAAACATATCTGTAGCATTCATGTACCAAAACATTGTTTTTTTAAAGTAATATTCAGGGTTCAATTCAAGTTAAGCAAAAAAAAAAAATTCAGCTTTTGTGGCATAATGTTGATTATTACAAAATATTACTTAAATTCATTCCTCCTCTTTAAAAAAGGCAAAATAAATAAATACATTTACAGGGAGGCACTTAATATGGAAGTGAATGGGGCCAATTTTGGAGGATTTAAAGGCAGAAATGAGAATCTTATAATTTTATAAATGCACTTACATTAATTCTTTTGTTAAACCTGTGTATTGTTTGAGCTTTAAAGTTGCCATTTCAGGGTTTATGCTATTAAATCATCACTACGCAGTTGTAAAATTGGATATAACTATACATAAAAAACATTGGTAAGCAATTTTAAAATCATGTTAAAATGCATATTGTTATGTGGCTATACTTTTGAAACAGTCAGTATTTTATGGATTGGCCCCATTCACGTCCATTGTTAGTGCCTCACTTTAACCATGTCTTTATAAAGTCTAAATTAATTTTTGTGGTAATCAACATTATGCCATTTGTTATGCCGAATTAGCTTAAATTGTATTGTATTGTACTAAACCCAGAATATTCTTTTAACATTTTAACGAGGTAAAAACTTTCCCAGAACAATGTGCTAGTGGTCCGTAAATACATTTTTGTAGAGTGATATTTAAGCAATATCACTACCAGGTCCATATAGAATTTTGCGAGGGTGATATTGCTTATTGTGGAGCGGAGGGGGGCGGGGCCGGTCGGAATATCGCGCGCCCGGTCCCCAATCAGCCTGATGAGGCGCGCGAGGGATAAAAGCGGCCGGTGACGATGGTTCGAGAGAGAGAGAATTACGGACATGTCCGTCATGTGTGTGTGTTTATGTGTTTTTGAGTTTAAGTTTCTCATTAAAATATAATTTATGTTGACAAGCCGGTTCTCGCCTCCTCCTTGCCGGGTTTCAGCACCAATGTAACACAGTTGAAGGATGGGCCCCGCCCCCCCTCCGCTCCACACTTATATACAACATTTCAACGAACAAGTAAATAAAAAAAAACTAGGAAAAATTAAGGACTATCACAAAAAACGCAATTGTGCATCTGCCATTGCTAGTTTAAAAGATAAGCCTCCGTTTCAATGTCACTTTAGAACTAGTAATGACTGATTGGACTATTTCTAACAAGTTACTGGAGAAACATAGGATTTGTGTGTTTGAGAGAGAGAGAGCGAGAGAGAGATTGATCTTCCTGCGTCTGTTGCAACTCTCAAGCAGAGATGCTGTAGTGTGTTAGTCAGCATGCTGAAGATATTGTGATTTTGGTTAAATACAAACTATATTCTCAGTGGAAAAATAGCCATCCGAGCGGGGGTCTTATTCCCTATTTCACGGTAGTGGATGTGAAAGAGTAATTCACTATAGAAATCATTCTCTCCGCTACCATGTTGAATCTTCTCCAAAGTGGAAACTCCAGTAAAAGGTAAGCACCTTGAGTTTGTGTTATTACTCAGTCTGCTGTGTCTCTCAGCTGTGATACATCCTAATGCTAAAGCTTTTGTGTAGTAGAAATCTGAGTGATCATGGAGTGAATGATAATGCCGATGATTTAAAAGAAGCCGCTTTCGACGCTGACTCTCAGCGCTGACTCAATACAAGTCAACTCAACTGGCTCATTACACACAAAAATTCAAAACTACATACTATTTTCTCAGTGTAAAAATATGTTTTTTCCATGTTGATAAGATCTCCTCACAATGCAGAAACTCTGGTATAGCTAAGCCTCTTGAACATGTTTTAGATTTTTCCGTCTGTCTGTTTCCGTCTGTGATTTTTCTCTCAGCTGTGATAAACCTTAATGCTGACCTTGTTAGTTTTACTGTATTTCCCAGCTGTATTGTTGTAGTAGTAATCTGAGCAATCATGGAGTGAAAGACAATGCTAATGACTTCAAAGAAACCATGCTGAGTGACGTGCACAGACACATGCATGGCATACTTTACTGGCTCATTACAAATAAGAATTGTCTTTTGTCACCACCTGCTGGCTAAAATCTTTAATGTTATCCACTGACGTTTAGGTTTAGGGTTGGTGTTTGGGTTAAGAGGTGGAGTTCATAAAAAATGCATTCCTTTTGACTGTACAGTATTACAAAATTTACAACAAAATATACAACTCACTTTTGGTGCTACTCTGTGGAAATTTCACTCGGAAACTGCAGCTAAAATGTGACAATACATACAACAACATTGTCGGCCACTGGCCGAAGATAATTTAATCCGTAAATGATTAAATACTCTCTATTTAAAAGTATAGCCACAAGGCATAAACAATATGTGTGTTAACATTATTTGTGTCTGATAAAATTATTTACTAACCTTTTCTCTGTAGAGTTATAGCCAACTTACAACTTCATTGCCATGATGATGTAATGTAAACAAACCCTAAAACGACTGTAAAAATTACGCTTAAAATAACTTTACAGCTCAAATAATACATGTTTTTTTTTTTGTTTGTTTGTTTTTAAGATTAACAATTTTTATTTGAACACAGAAAAGAAAAACATAAATACACAAAATCAACATTGAACTCCCACTACCACCCCTTCCCAACACCACCCGACCCTCAAAATACACCCCTGTGGTCACACATGAGCACATACAAAAGAAAGAAAAACAAATACAAATATAAAAATCACACATATCACCAACTACCCCTCACTCGCCATTGTTCCACCCTAAGAACCCTACAAGAGTGCCCCATTTCCCAACAAACAAATCCAAATTCCCCATCCTTCTATATGAACCTTCTTCATATAGGAGAAGAGCCGCCACCCTCCCCATCTCTGAGCAACACTCCTGAAATGGGGTTGCTCCAGCTGACTTTCAACCCCTCAAAATCACCTGTCTGGTGACCATAACACTGGTTAGGACCCAATCCTCCACATGTTTATTCCCCACATTGATGACCGCCCCATCTCCCAAAATACAGAGTCTGGGGCAAAACGAAACCCGAGAGTCCAAGACATCACATGCAAAACTCTGAACCCCCAACCAAAACTCCTGGATCTTAACACACCCCCAGAAAACATGGGTTGTGTCTCTATCCTCCGACTGGCATCACCGGCAGGTGGGTGTGTCTTTAAGACCAAGCCTACACAATCTAAAGGGGGTCTGATAGAATCTATGTAAAATCTTAAATTGTGTAAGTTGAACCCCTTGCATCTCTAGATACAGATTTTTTATTTTTTTAGAATCCTAGCCACACTCCCTTCTCCAATACCAAGTATAAATCTATATCCCATAATCTCTTGATAGAAGTTACAGCTCCATCCCACAGACTCTGAATTAACAGGGAGTAATACACTGATGCCTCATGACCTTTTCCAAAAGCAGAAATCACCACTCCCAGAGTATCTGCCCCTTTAGGGGGGTGTATACTACTCCCCAAAACAAAACAGAGCAGGTGCCGCAGCTGTAAATACCTATAGAACTGAGATCTGGGAATCCCAAAATGTTGAACTAAATTATCAAAAGATCTCAACGCTCCACTCTCATATAGGTCACCGAAACGTTTGGTTACGTATGTAACCTCCGTTCCCCGAGGGAGGGAACGACACATTGTGTCGGAGAAGCGACACTAGGGGTCTCTCTTGAGCGCCGATATTCACCTCTGATCTATTGAAAAGGGCCAATGGGAGTTGGCAGTCAGTATTTGCATACCCCGCCCCCGGACATACGGGTATTTAAGCGGGGCAAATACGGGAGTTCATTCAGGATTTTTCTGAGGAGCCGGAAATGGTCCGGCCACAACAGTGGCTCGGTTCAGCGACATGGCGGAGGAAAGACACAACGTGTCGTTCCCTCCCTCGGGGAACGGAGGTTACATACGTAACCAAACGTTCCCCTTCTGTCGCTCTCTCCACGTTGTGTCGGAGAAGCAACACTAGGGGACCCATTCCAATCTTGCCATGCGCTGAACCATGTACATGAACCGCCGACACAGAGGCGGGCAGGGATTTCATCCAGTGCCATGCATCGTCTGTACCTGGCTGCACGTACCCTTCCCTAATGCCCCATAAGAACATCGGGATCCTTCTAGTTACCCTGGGAGGGGAACAAGGCTATGTTTGCCAACATGGGAACGGGCCAGCCTGGCTGGGCCTCTTTTCTCTCTATGTTTCTCGCATAGAGCAATCACGGCCGGGGCCCTTACACGCATATAGGGAAGGGGGTCTTCCCAGACCCTGCGGAGACCACACCTGCCCTTTTTCTTGGGGAGGAAAAGTGGTAGACACGTCACACGGCTGTCTTAGGGCTCGTGTGGAAAGTATGGTGCGGTGGTAGATCCCAGCCTCGAAGGGGGAGTTGCTACAGCATCGGCGACCGGGCAGCTGTAACTGCCTAAGGGAGACACGGGGGTCCGCTCGTAAGGGGACAGAACCGTGGAAAAACACACAGGGGGCGTCCGCACAGGAGGCCTTCTACTTTACCTGTGGAGCACCTATACCAGTACAGAGTAGCCATCAGGATACCTAGCTTGGGTCGGCGAGTTCCTCCGCTGAACCGCGGACCCGGAGGGCTGGGGAGGAATCGACCAGG
Source organism: Xyrauchen texanus (assembly GCF_025860055.1). Taxonomy (NCBI): domain Eukaryota; kingdom Metazoa; phylum Chordata; class Actinopteri; order Cypriniformes; family Catostomidae; genus Xyrauchen; species Xyrauchen texanus. The sequence continues at coordinate 32,230,052 of NC_068308.1, read as the reverse complement.
GTCCCGACTCGGAGTGGGGCGCCCTGGGAAAAAGGCGCACTACTTAACCTTGACGTCAGGAAAAGGGCGCTGGGCGAAAGCGATCCACCCGGCCGGTCGGTCTACGTGTTACCGAGTTCTACGGGCTCGGACCTGAGAAAACACGTGATGCAACCGACTCAACGCAGAGGTTGTAAAACCTTGCGAAGGTGTTGGGTGTTGCCCAACCCGCGGCTCTACAGATGTCTGCTAGGGAGGTGCCCTTGGCCAGTGCCCACGAGGACGCAACACCCCTTGTTGAGTGAGCTCGGACCCGCAAGGGTAGGGGCACGGCCTGGGTGTGATAAGCCAGTGTGATGGCATCGACAACCCAGTGGGCGAGCCTCTGTTTGGAGATGGCATTCCCTTTCTGCCGTCCCCCAAAGCAGACAAAGAGCTGCTCAGAGCATCTGGTGCTCTGTGTGCGGTCCAGGTAAATGCGCAGGGCGCGCACTGGACACAGCAACGAAAGGGCTGGGTCTGCCTCCTCCCGGGGCAGCGCTTGCAGGTTCACTACCTGATCTCGGAATGGTGTGGTAGGAACCTTGGGCACATAGCCCGGTCGCGGTCTTAGGATCACAGACGTATCTGCCGGACCGAACTCCAGGCAAGTGTCGCTGACAGAGAACGCTTGCAGGTCCCCGACCCTCTTGATAGAGGCGAGCGCGATCAGCAGGGCCGTCTTAAGAGAGAGGGCCCTGAGTCCAATTGATTCAAGCGACTCGAGGGGGGGTCTCTGGAGTCCTGCCAAGACTACCGAGAGATCCCAGGAGGGAACTAGGCCTGGCCGGGAGGGATTTAACCTCCGGCGCCTTTCAGGAACCTGAGGATCAGGTCGTGCTTGCCCAAAGACTTGCCATCTACAGGATCGTGGTGGGCGGCAATGGCGGCAGCATACACCTTGAGGGTGGACGGGGACAGCCTCCTGTCCAGCCTCTCCTGTAGGAATAGGAGCACAGACTTGATAGCGCACCTCTGCGGGTCTTCAGTTCAGGAAGAACACCAATCTGCGAACAAGCGGCACTTTAGGGCGTAAAGGTGCCTGGTAGAAGGGGCTCTGGCTTGGTTGATTGTATTCACAACGGTCACCGGTAAGCCGGCTAGCTCTTCCGCATCCCGTCCAGGGACCAGACGTGGAGGTTCCAGAGGTCTGGGCGCGGGTGCCAGAGCGTGCCCTGTCCCTGAGAGAGGAGGTCCTTTCTCAGGGGAATTTGCCAGGGAGGAGCTGTCGCGAGAAGCTTGAGTTCCGAGAACCAGGTCTGAGTGGGCCAGTAGGGGGCCACTAACGTGACTTGCTCCTCGCCCTCCCTGACCTTGCACAGCACCGGTGCAAGAAGGCTCACTAGGGGAAATGCGCACTTGCGCAGCCCCGAGGGCCAGCTGTGTGCCAGCGCGTCTGTCCCGAGGGGAGCCTCTGTTAGGGCATACCAGAGCGGGCAGTGGGAGGTTTCCTGGGAGGCAAACAGGTCTACCTGGGCCTTGCCAAACCGTTTCCAAATCAGCTGGACCGACTGGGGGTGAAGCCTCCACTCCCCGCCGGGCAGGCGTTGTCGTGATAGCGCGTCCGCTATGATGTTTGAGCTTGCCGGGGATGTGAGTGGCGCGCAGCGACTTGAGTCGCTGCTGGCTCCATAGGAGGAGACGGCGGGCGAGTTGTGACATGTGGCGGGAGCATACGCCGCCTTGGCGATTTATGTACGCCACCACCGTGGTGCTGTCCGATCTCACGAGGACATGTTTGTCCCGAACTAACGGGAGGAACTTCCTGAGAGCAAGAAGGACGGTCAGCAACTCCAGGCAATTGATGTGCCAACGCAGCGGGGCCCCTTTCCAACGGCCCGCTGCTGCGTGCCCGCTGCACACGGCACCCCACCCGGACCGGGAGGCGTCGGTCGTGACCAGGACGCGTCGGGACACCTGCTGCAGGGGCACTCCTGCCCGTAAAAAGCAGAGGTCTGTTCAGGGTCGGAGTGTTTTGAGGCAGGCGGGGGTGATCCTTACCCGATGCGTGCCGTGGTGCCATGCTTGTCTCGGGACTCGAGTCTGGAGCCAGTGCTGGAGTGGTCTCATATGCAATAACCCCAGCGGCATGACCGCCGCGGAGGACGCCATATGCCCCAGGAGCCTCTGGAAAAGTTTTAGAGGGACCGCTGTGCCTGGCTTGAAGGAAGCGAGGCAGTCCAGCACCGACTGAGCACGCTCGCTCGTGAGACGTGCTGTCATTGAGACTGAGTCTAACTCCAACCTGAGAAAAGAGATGCTCTGAACCGGAGTGAGCTTGCTCTTTTCCCAGTTGACCTGAAGCCCCAAGCGGCTGAGGTGCCGGAGCACCTGGTCTCTGCGGATGCCGGCTACTCGTAGCGGGGCAAGGGCCACCTCTGCGATCTTCGTGAAGATGCGAGGGGACAGAGACAGGCCGAAGGGGAGGACTTTGTACTGAAACGCCTGGCCGTCGAACGCGGACCGTAAGAAGGGTTGGTGTCGTGGCAGAATTGAGACGTGGAAGTACGCGTCCTTCAGGTCTACCGCTGCGAACTAATCTAGATGCTGAACGCCAGCCAGAATATTTCTCTGCATGAGCATCTTGAACGGGAGTTTTAACAAGGCCCGATTGAAAACTCGCAGGTCCAGGATTGGTCGTAAGCCACCGCCTTTCTTGGGTACAACGAAGTAAGGGCTGTAGAAACCCTTCCTCATTTCGGTTGGAGGGTCGGGCTCTACCGCGCCCTTGGCTAAGAGGGTCGTGATTTCCGCGGACGCCCCTGAAGGGGGGCCGGAGCCGGGCAAACTGAATTGCGTAACCGAGTCGAATGGTCCGGTGCAGCCAGCGCGATGCGTTGGGAAGCGTAAAGCCACGCTTCCCAGCTCTACGCTTAGGGGCACCAAAGGGACGAGTATTTTGGACGTACCCGGCGGGCCTTGCAGCGGTGCGGAACAGGTAATGCAGCGTCGGGCGGCTTCGTTGCGGCCTGAGGCTGAGGTGCTGAGAATAGACTCAAAGCACTTACCTTGCTCGCGCGACCCGCAGGGGCGGGTTCGTGACTGAGGAGGAGGTCTGATGCTGGCGTCCTCTGGAGTCGTCTGAACTGGCCGGCCGGGGACAGTCGTGGGCAGGCGGAAGGCGGATCGCCGCGTCCGGTGTACCGGGACTGTCGTAATCTGAAAGCAGATTGCCGTGAGATATTTTTTTTTTTGCGGCATTTGCGGGCCGCAAAAAAAAACGGCATTTGCGGGCCAGGTGACCCAGAGGCAAAGGAAATAGCTCTATTATTGAGAATGTGGAAAATGTAAAAACAAAGGATTCTCCTCCCGGCCCTCCACCGGGGAACTGAGAGGTCTTACCACCTCCGGAGCTAACATCTCTGGGTCGGTCGTCTCAGGAGCGCCTGGGAGCCTTCCGGGTCCTCGAGGGGGTCCGTGAGACGAGGGGGCGTCCTCTTTCTACGGGGAGCTCAACGCGGGGCTGAGAGCTAGGCCCGCTCTCGTTCGTTGAGGCGGAGCACCACTTCCTTTCTTCCTTGAAAGCCACAGGAGAACGCCCTCGGCGAGCAGACAGGGCATGGCCCCTGGCGGCAGGTTTGCGGCGGGGCAGGACGTGTGACCTGGCCTCTGTCTGTTTCTTCACCACTGAGGACTGCTGGGTGGAGTCGTCAGGTGGTGTCGCCGAATGGAGCTGGGAGACTGGAGAGTTTTGAGAAAGCGTGCTTTGTCTACCTCCTGTACTACGACCAGATCCAGTCCATTTGTTATGTTTCTGGACCACGAGGGTGGACATCGCCTGTCCGAGTGCAGTTCCTGCAGCACGTCAAGAACAGGACTACCCAAGTGCAAATCTTGAAGTGCCTTGGCCCGGTGGACTTGCAGGGAGGGACCATGGCATGCAGGGGGGGGAGCGGTCTGGGACCGTTCTACCGCCGAGGGTAGTGAGAGCGGAGGAGGGAGGGAGCTTGGCTCGCTCAGCTCGTCGTGCACGTCCAGGAAGGAACTGGGGCGCGGCTGTTGGCGGCGCACCAGCCCGTGAATCATCAAGCCCGGGGAAGCATAGCGGATCTCCATGCGTCAGGCTCAGACTGGGCAAGCAGACCCGTAGGTGGCAGCCCAGGCGAGTTATCCGCATCCGATGCCGCTGTGACGCTCTCCGATGCAGCGGTGATGTCGTCATCCAATGTCCGGGAGCTCCAGGGACCGGGCGGCCGGCCGTTAGGCGGACCACGCTTATCCCGAGCTCGTGAGGGGAGCAAGCAAGCATGCGGGGGGGGGCGGGGGGTTTCGAGCGGTTTTTACCCGGCGAAATGCAGCCCGCCATTATCCCGGGATCATCGTCATCGCTCGCGGCACCTGCGTCAATCCCGTAGGAAGGAGGCGAGGAGCGGAGGGCGGCTGAAGTGGCTTTCTTCCTCACAAGAATGCAGAGATCGCAACGCTGCTGCAGCTATGTTCTCAGGCTGAAAACATAACCCATTGGAGAGCATGCTCATCCCGAACCCGGACGGAAAACAGCAAGCGTGCCGGGAGGCGGGGGTTTCAAGGGGTTCACCCGGCGAAACGCAGCCCGTCATTGACCCCAGATCGTTTTCATCGCCCGCGGCGCCTGCCTCAATCCCGTGGGAAGGATGCGAGGCACGGGGGACGGCTGAAGCGGCTCTCTCTCACTACAAGAGAAAGCCTACGACCGCAATGCTGTCATGGCTATGTTTTCGTACTGAAAACATAGACCATTCATAAAAAACGCTGCCTGCATGTTTCGCAACCCAGGTACGCCAGGCGGTTTTATGACCGTCAGAGGTGGGGAGAAATCACCACCTCCAAAAACTACACAGGGGCGGAAAGGCATCTTCAGAAAGACGCGTCCTGAAAAGGACGTTCAACGCCGCTGTGTTTGCTCTTTAGAGAAATTTACTCTTTTAAGGAAAATAACTCTTTTAATATACACAGTGTGTATGTGTGTCTGCGCTGTCGAAGCGCTCAGGGGCAACAATGCACGCCGTGCAAAGTGAAGGAGAAAGCCGCTGTTGTGCGCCGTCAAGATCCAACAGCATGCAGATCGTCAGAGGAAACAGGAACGTTTTATAGTGGTGTGTAAACTCGCAGCAACTGCAGGCAGACCATCGGCTCCGAAGAAATTTTCTGAATGAACTCCTGTATTTGCCCCGCTTAAATACCCGTATGTCCGGGGGCGGGGTATGTCAGGTAATACTGACTGCCAACTCCCATTGGCCCTTTTCAATAGATCAGAGGTGAATATCGGCGCTCAAGAGAGACCCCTAGTGTCGCTTCTCCGACACAACGTGGAGAGAGCGACAGAAGGGGAACCCCCCTCACAATTCACTCTGACCAGGCAATTGATAATTTTGGGTTCAGCCAAATGCTTGTGGCAACATTTAAATAAATGTCTGAATTAAACACTCTGGACACTTTTGTCCATAATGAGTGCAACTGCAAGATAATGAGGTGTGTAACGTTCAATAGAAAGGGGGAGGTGAGAACTGGCTTGGCAATGTAAATAATTTAAAGACAAACACAAAGAAATTTAAAGACAAACACACATGACGGACATGTCCGTAAACTATCTCTCTCTCCTTGCACCACCGTCTGCCATCGGCCTTTATCCCTGTCGGAGGCTTAATTAGCCTGATAAGGGGCCGGGTGTGTATAATCACTCTCCGATGACTAGATAATCGATCCATTTCTCGACGTCCCTGATTCTTGTAACCAACTCAGAGAATTTCATCTCCATTGCAGTGATCGATCGACGTATTACAGCAATATCCTCCAAGTCCGCCACCAGCATTACAGACATGCTTGCCAGTTGCTGCTGAGTTCCTGGTCTGCGGCCCTGTCAGGAGTATCAGCTTGAGCACGTAAGTGTCTTTTAATATATCCAGAACCCGAGGATTTTGAATTCTTTGGCATGTTGACTTCATAGAACAGTTATGTAGCAGGGTGTATCGAATCTCACCAGTTTAAGACAAACTAGCAAAGTGTGCAGAGCTCGCCATTCACACGTCTGACCCTTGTATGGCGCCACGCGACTCTAATACATGAGTTATAACATAATAATTCATTTAAGTGCTTTATTAAAATGATAAGCTTCACGTGTCTGCATTTAAAACCTCAAAAAAATGGCCACATTTACTTCCATTGTAAGTGCCTCACTGCAACTTTGCTTAAAATTGCTTCTTTTATTTTAAGAAAATGTTGGACGTGTCAAAATTATTTTTTGTGGTAATCAGCATTATGCTTCAAATGCTGTCAATTGAGCTAAACTTTGTTGAACCTGGAATATTTCTTAAACGTGTTATGGACTGTAAAGTATATTTAAAATTTAACTAGTGTAAAATGTCCTTTACTTTCAAAAACCATCTACCTCCTGAAGGATTTACCGTTATACAAATAATTTGTAGCTCACCAAGAACAAAAGGATATAACAAAGGGCTACTGGATATTAATGACATCAATGCCCCTTAAAACAGACACCTTAACATTTCCATGTTGGCAGAACATTTCGGATAAGTAAACAATATTTCACATTCTCCCACTAATCACAATTTAGAGCAGTAAGAAGGACTGCTTCATGGTCTTCTGTGAATGTGTCAACTGAAGGAAGAAGGATTCATCTGAACCACGGCTGAAATCAGCAATATCTTGATGAGAGTCAGTGAATTTCCAGCAGAAATTCCTTTTTGGAAATCTGTAAGTAATTAGGATATTCACGTAGACCCAAGGTCAGTTTAAGTTAAGCCTATAAGGTTTACAGGTTATACCTTTTATTCAGAATTCCTTGAAATCTGCCAGAATTTTCTTCTCATTATTTGCGATATAGGCATTATTTCACATTGCCAAGATTCCCAGATGCTTCTTGATGCACAGCTGGAAAAATGAGCTCACAGTTCTGTCTAAGAGAGACTCATCCACCGGAAAATGTCTCACTGTGTGAATGAATTACTTATAATGCTGTCATTCAGCTCAGCTACAAGGCAAATGCACCCTCACATAATTCAATAAACATTAGTTTGGATGTTATGTATGAGCATGAGTTTCTAAGGATTTATTTGATCTACACTGGCAGGAAAGAAGGCATTCACATCTAGTGTAAATTCCTAAACATTTTACATAAGCTGTTTACTCACACTGCAAAAAAAACTAAATTTGCTTGACAAGCAAAATTGGATAAGATACAGTATTAAAGCTTGTTTTTTGGTAACATATCTTGAGTTAAGTAGATTTTTTTACCCTATTGGCAAAGAGGTTTTTTCTTGTTTAAAGCATAAACCTAACACAATTTTTTTTTAAGTCATCTTGTGTAGTTTTTGGCTTCAAATGTACCTTAAGTTTATTTTTATAGGAAGACCAGACAAAAATACTGATTAAGTCAGTATTTTTTATATTTTGTATTGCAGTGTCATAGAAGTGTTCATAATAGACCCTCTTCACAACAACAATTGAGCTAAAATAATTACTAAAACAAAGAATGGAAAAATAAAAAGTGGATGAATGAAACCTATAGACAGTCCCGACTTCAAGTCCCCCTCCTCCGGTCGAAAGATAAATCGCTTGAACCAGTCTTGAACCTTTTCACTGTATGAACTGAAAGAGAATCACTTCATTAAGATTCCTTGCTCATCTGTTCGACTCTTCTCCTGTTGTTTATTAAGTCTAGTCCTATCAGCATGGCACATATCTCTGTTTTCATCTCTGCAGAATGTTTATTGTCATATCAAGCTTGTTTTCTGTGGCTGCAGGCATATTGCATTCCTCTTGCTGTCATTATTAATCATGAGTGGAGGAAGGCCTGTGGAATTAGATCCACCAACACAATCACAATAGCCATCCGCTCACAGGTCTGTTTTTACACTGCTCCAAATGATTTTCTGGAACAGTTGCTTCAGGGCCCAGATTGAGCCTGATCTCATGAAAAATTATATTACATGGCTCAACACATCCCACAGTAGTTACGAGGTGAAGTGTCCACTGAATGACACTCCAAGTAGTTACATATTCTCTCAAACAGATGAGGTTTTTAAGGTTAATTTTCTACTGAGGAGGGTAGGGTCACCCTACCCTAAAGCTTGAACCTAAACTGATAGTTTTATAAAAAGCAAATTTGAGATAAATAAAAAGTGCAATTGGTGAAGCAACCATTTCATTTTGTGGTCTATCTTTGACACTTTCGGCTCATGTGTCGACAAGCTACTGCACAATTTGATTGTGGTCTAACAACCATAGCGGTTCGCCCTGGGCGAAACCCCCTTCTACACAAAGAAAAAGTTAATGAACTGATAATCTGCCGTTTTACTGTTCCCTTTGTGTGAAAGAGAAAAAAGTTTTAGCGTCTCTTGTGTTCATTTCACCATGGAACTGCTGTGATATGTACAACAAGCCACCTTTAAAATAATTTAGGAGTCTTGATCGTCTTCTTTTACATTTTATAGTTTTGTTCATGGTTTAAGGATGAGGGTATGTCCATGCAGCCTGTCCATGTTGGCATCTGGCTAAGCTGGTGAGCTTCTCCTAAGGTGACAGATGAATGTGTGGCAACATTTTGTATGGTTTGATTGGATCCACAGCCTTGGATTTCCAAAAAATATATGGGATATATAAGCATTTTTTCCTCCCTTTTAAAAGCTGATAAGGCTATGTGTTTTCTCTCCTAACTGTACTTGTTTTGTTGAATTTTATTATTTGCAATTAGCAACATTTTCTCCCTGTCAGGTCAGAACAGACTTGCAACCCACCAGTTGAGAATCACTGTTCTAGAGTGTATTTTTGCAGTTCTATGCATGTTTTATGCCAAGTGTTATAGCCACAATTTTCAATGTCATACAAAATAGTCTATACATATCAATGTGAAAGCTGAACTCTTGTGCAATGCCTCCATTTTATTTATGGGTAGTGTAGAATATTTTTTGTCAAGTTGAGTATGAATTAATGACGTATAATCAATGCCATTTTATTCTACAATTATTTCTTATGGTCAAGGCATGTAACTTAATGTTTGTGTCTGTTTAGAGGCCTGTGCAGCAATAGGAATAGGAATGTGCTCAAATATGTGCTCTCATGACTGCTGAGAAAATACATGGTTAGGCTCTTCCACAGGTTTCTCCTGTCCACTTCTTAAAATAATCAGACTGGAGTCAAAGAATAGGATGATGGATAATGGTGACACATATGGAATGTATTAGCCCTGCCTTGGTATCATATATAAGCAGGAAGGAACCCAGTTGCAGTAGTTGCTTTAGCAGGGGCAACTCAGCTTTTTATCTCTGATAATAAAGACTTTCTTCTGGCATCAAAACCCCAAGACTTCGAGTGATTGTTCACAGAATGGGCAGAAACCACAACAGTATTTGGATCAAAATATGTCCTTGAGCTTTATCAAAATCTAGATTTTAGGTAAAAAGTTCTGAATAAGGAAAAGAGTAGGCCTATATATTAGGTTATGTAACTGGTCACTATTTTTAGAAGGTTTTTACATTTCTTTAGCACCTTTTCACCTTCATTCGTTCATTTTAAATGGTCAATTAAAGGAATACTTCGGGTTCAATACAAGTTAAGCTCAAACAACAGCATTTGTGGCAAAATGTTGATTACCACAATAATTTAGAGTCCCTCCTTTTCTTTAAAAAAGCAGAAATTTAGGTTACAGTGAGGCGAGGTGAGTTACATTGGAAGTAAATGGGGCCTATTTATGGAGGGTTTAAAGGAAGAAATGTGAAGCATATAACTTTATAAATGCACTTTCAATAATTTTTCTGTTAAAACTAATTTATTATTTAAGATGTAAATTGGTTCAAATCAATATTTTTTACAGTCATTTTAGAGTTTGTTGACATTAATTGTCATGGTAACAGAGTTGCATAACTGGCTATAACTTAAAGGTAAGCGATTTTATCACAATCTGTCATTTACTCACCCTCATTTTGTTTCAAACCCATATTACTTTTTTCTGTTTCCACATTGTAAGGAAAAAAGATGCAACGAGAGACTGGCTAACATTTAAATGAACATGAACTGCATTATATCACGCTTCAAATCATACATTTATTTACCTTTTATCTAGGGCTCGGCAATACAACGATATTTATATTTATCAAGAATAAAAATCCTTGATATCAATGATAAACTTTTGAGTAATATTACATTTCTTGCCTAAAAGATGCATGTCGCTATATGCAAGCAGTTTGGTAAAGTTTTACACACAAATAAATCAGCTAGTTAAGAAGTGTTATCCGTGCTGTCATATAAACCAGTAATGAGGCTTGGTAGCCAGTAGCTATCTGACTAATGTGATATTGCTGTGTACCGAACTAGTGAACAGCTATCGACTTAACAGCAACTCCAAAATCAACACCAGTGCTGTTTATTAATGTAGTATTTGCTTAATGATCATGATCCATAGTGCTCTCATGCCCGCTAATTTTATGACACAAGCAAGAAAGTATTTCTTCTTGTGATGTTTATTGGTGGATAACAATCCAGCTTATGGTGCATTACCATCACCTACTGAGCTGGAGTGTGGAGCATCATAAGAAAGTCTTTCAGTGGAGTCAAACGTCTGCTTAAGATGATGAAATTGGAGGTCCCACACCATATGTACGAGTAAATACTAATCTGAGTAGCCTACTGGTATGCTTCCTGAATTTATAATTTAAAGGTAGCTTACTCTATGGCGTTTACTTGTAAACATACAAGTTATGTTTACATTTATTCTTGAGGTCTAACAAACATTCCCTTCCCCATTAATGGAATGAAATGTATATCATGTATATCTCAATATCGAACTATATAAAAATAAATATTGTAATGATATTCTTGGCCATATCGCCCAGGCCTAATCTTAGCAGATAAGTAGGCAAGAGAAAAAAGGGATAATAAATACCGTTCTCTTCTGGGGTCATTTCTACAGACCATCTTTGTTCAGTCCATGAAAGATTTTGATAAAACTGTAATATCAGTGTCTCAGTATGACTCTCTGCAGGTGAATATTTATGAAATGTCTGCAATGTTGATTGTGGAATAGATAGAGGATATTGGCAGCTGCTACAGTTCCTTACTAAAAGCTGCACAAATAAATGAAGACTTGTAGATTATGTCAGCAGATAGGAGAGGAAGTAAGCCTGGCAGGACATTTTGACACTTGTGGGGCATAAACAGAGAAAGAGAGAGAGAGAGAGAGAGAGAGAGAGAGTCAGTCTGAAAGGGGCATCAGGCAAGCTAACCACTAACCCATGTTATGTTATTGCTGCCGTGGGAGAAAAGGGCTTTAAAAAGTTATGCAGAGAAATTTTACTCATCTGACCAAGAAAAACAAGCACAGATAGAGAGATTGTTATAGCTTATGAGTGCTGGGATACTGTTAGACTAAAACAGTACTACAGTGGGTAAGTACATTGTGCATTAACCTTAGACAGGTAGGTAACATTGCCAAGAAACTGGGAGTCTGACAGATATTCTGTAGCCCGGGTACATTTACACTAGTGGAAACTCTGGAATATAAATATGGAGCATTACAAGACAAGTGAATGGTAGAATAGCTCCTTTCAGTTCAGCTATATCAGCTTTAATTTCTAGCAGTATCTCTTGTACAATGCCTGCTGATCAAATGTGATGATAGGTCCTTTTACCATGTTCTGGATACATTTTTTGCAGTGATTTGAAAACAACCAGCTCTCTTACTGGAAAAGACCATTATTTAGAGCCAAATGACACGGCACAATATCATAACATAAAAAGGGTAGGGTGCAAGTTTCCTCTTCAAGCTTACTACTTGACCTTGATGATGACAGATTTAATTCAGGCAGAAACACAGAAGGCATATCTGATATCAGACATCTCGTTACTTTACTTGTCTCCTTTGGAGCCATTTTCAACTTGGCAATCACGGTCAGTTGGGTCACAAATATTGTGTAAGTGCAGAACAAAGGCAGGCATTGGTGTTCATAACCACACTGTTTTTGAGTTTTAACTACTAGAGGAGACCTGAATGAGGAAGGCAAGTTTGAGCTGATTAGCCATGGAGATTATTCCCAGTTGGTTTTCATTTTCCCACCTTGTTTATAAAACATTACATTCCCCAAGAGTCCCAAAACAGCAGCTGAGGTTTCAGCAAGATTACACAGTACACTCGCTGTACATGGTGGGACTGGGGTATTTGTTACTTTAGAGTAGGCCTTTGAGTGCAATTGGGTAAGTCAAACATTCAATTAGTTTTACTTAAACAGTTGTGGGCAGCCCTTACTGTAATGTTTTAATTGTGCAGTCTATTGGCAAACTACTTTGTGCCCAAGCAGGAAAGCCAACCCTCTCTTTGCTTTTACTGGCTGACAATGGGTGACCAAGGAGGTGATAAATTAGAATGTTAATGTCTATGTTCCCATCATGTAAAGGGCTCCTCTATCAATGTTGTCTGTGTGCTGTAATATTTATATCATGCTGTACTGGTTTCATTAGAGCATTTGGCTGTTCTTAAGTGATTTTTGTTTTGGCCTCTGATGATTTCATTATGCAAACAGTGTCTGTATAAGAGGACCTCTATGTTTCATTCTCTGTGTTAAAGGTTACGTTACGTTTTTTGAGGGTGGCACATTTTGAGAAATGTGGCATCTTTACAATGCCAATCTATACCACAACAATTCTCATTAACACTTAGAATGAACACATTTTTTTCAGCATTGATTCAACTTTGTTACTGTTTTTGGTTACTGTTATTTTTTACTTATGCATAGTACATTTTTACAAATGTAAGAATTTAAATAGCAATTTAATATCTTTAAAAGTTGCTTACATTAACAATAGTTAACACATTTTGCATTTAAAAAATACCATTAATAATAACTGCCTTTAAAAAATATAGCAATAAAATAAAAATAACCAAGATTAACAAACTCTGTAGAAAAAATATTTTGTTTATATATATATATATATATATATATATATATATATATATATATATATATATATATATATATATATTTATACTTATACAATTTTTACTGTTTATTGTTAGTTTATGATACCTAATATATTTATGTTAACTTATAGAACATTATTGTTAAGTGTTTTTACAAGTAACAAATTGTAACAAAAATAAGGAACAAATTTGTTTTTATTTATTAATTTTATTATAATTATTATAATCATTATTAAGTTGTTTCTTTACTTGTTTACCATCTGTATTTGTTTGAAAAATTTGACTTAGAGACTTACATTCAGAGATATTGAGTTACAGAGCTTTGGCATAGAATCTAAGGCACCTCATAAGGATGTGGTTTTTTAAGATGCGTTTTTAAATGCCTAACTTGGAGCTGTGGAGATAGCCAGCAGTGTGCAACATACTGTAGCCTGCAGTGATGATTTCTTCCCCTTATAGGAATATAAGCATGAACCCAGAACCATTATAACAGGGTCCAACACTGTCCCCTTAGTCTCCCTCTTATACTGATTTCCATTTTTACAACTTGAAGAACTCGATGGTGTGGTGAAGATTTACTCGCAACAAAACTTCTTATAAAACAAGAGATGATATCATTATGGTTTGACAAATTTGCGTAGTGCACAAACTGTAAATATTGCTTGTTTATTGCTTGACTTATTTCCCATTATTAGTACTAACTCTATAGACAGATAGATAGATAGATAGATAAACAGACAGACAGACAGACAGACAGAGACACAAAGTGAAATGAAGCAGTGACAATAGAAAATAAATAATAAAAGGAAAGCATGCCTGTATTGTGACAGATTTATTGATTTAATTTGACAAATAAATAAAAATTCTCTGTGTTATAGACTCAACCATTCAATTCCTATGGTGGGTCAAATATGACCCAAACATAATGAGTGTCGTCCGTTTTCTTTATTCTTTTTTTTTTTGTGCAACAAATTAGACCACTTAATACATTTACTATTTGAAGCCAACCAAAACCGAACCAGACCATAAAGCCACAATTTCAAAAAAAGAGGTGTGATCATCCCTAGATATGCACAAATTCCCAGATGTTCCTCTCTCTAAGAGGACTCTTCCACTCACTGGAATAAATTCCCATTATATGCAACACATGTATGGCCAGAAAAATTTCAAGAATATTTTCAGTAGCCGTGAATTTGCAAAGATTATTTCTGACTTCTCTACATCAAATATGTCAGTGCGCAAACCTCAACACTTGTGGAAGACTGACATATCTGACTTATCAAATCAGATCAGGTTACTGCACTTGGGCACATTTTCTCGGGCTTACTGCACAGGGCTCTTAGCAGAATTATTAAGATCCAAGACCTGAGCCCCCCATTACCAGCCCACTCAGCAGATTGCAACTGCTATTTTTTAACCCATGACGCTTTGCTTTCCATCATATTTCACTGACAGACCTCCAGGATGTGCCTTCATTAACTTATAGATAGCTTCTGTTCTCTTCCCTGCTGAAAAACAAAAGTTCAAACCGGCCTGAAAAAGCTAGATGACGCATAACAAATGAAACAGAACACAGGTGTCTTGAGATGTGTTTTTAAAAAGTTGAAGTTATACAAGCTTAATATATGTCTTAATTGTTAAGCATGTACTTATTGAACAAAATGCTAAAAAGCAGAGAGATGTGTTGCAATGGTCTAAGACGTCCATCAAGTAAAGTTTTACATAGAACAACAAATCCAAAACAGCGCAGAGTCAAAAAAAGAGTGAATAACAAGTTGGTTTGATGATTTTCAAGGTTGGTCTGTACAGACCCAGTCTAATGCCAAAGAGAGTTTGCTTAGATTTCCAGCAACCAGTTTACATGCCAACCCAACAGCAGCCAAGGTGCTGAGGGATCAGTTATTTTCCAATCTTGTGCAATTGTGGCTATATAAACACCCCAAACAATGCTGTTAATATGAGCAGAATGTGGCTGGTAATATCGTTTTATTATCTCTAGTTTCTAAACTCTCTCCTCAGCCTCTTAATTAATTTCTGTGCAGCTGTTAACAGATGTAGTGAGGTTAAACTGTACTATATGTTATTTAGAATTGTTATAGGCGGTCAGGGAGAGTCCAATAAAACAGGCACGTCAGAGCAAACTGACAGCCAAACAGACACAGGCATGAAAACATTTGCTTCAACCGAAGAAACCTGAGAAAAAGTCACCAGTGATATATGGGTCTTGGGAAGTTTTTGCCCTCTTTGTGTATGTTCACCAAGAAAAACTACATTAAAACAGATATGAATCTGTGAACAAGCTTTTAGAAGCACCAAGGGAGAGAATTGCGGTTTGTGTGTTCTACTGATAATTTTCAAAGTTAGAATTTTGTAAAGTGTGTGAATTCAGGACTAAATTACTTGAATTGAGTAAAGTTTTGATGTTATGTAAAAAACATATATACGATTTTAGGCAGACCTTGAAGCTTTCCATTGGTCATATTCATTTACACTGTTACCTAGGAGCAAATAATACATATTGTAAGAAATTTATTTTCATTCAAATCACTTTTCATTAAACTGATTAAATTCTCTCTCTGCAAATGTCACAAATTGAAGCAATTAAACATGTCTACAATAGAAAAAAGTCCAACTTTGAACTTGAAATGTTGGCTTGACATTAAAAGTTTCAATCAGCTTTAAAACATGTTGAAATGTGAAGGTCATTTAGAGCTTTTGCAGTGTGAATGCTTGGGCAGTTTGAAGGCAAAATGTAAGTTTGAAGGTTATAAGCATTGTGTAGTTGGGCGGTTTGAGAAGTTTGAAGGTTTCATGTACCCTGAAATCATCCCCATTTAGCCGACTTATTGACAAGCACCATCCCCAATTAGACATTTTTGGATCAATTCAGGAGTATTTTCACTCAAAAATATTTTTTTTTACACCACTGATGATTAGGGTTGGGGTTTGGATAGGGGGTAGAGTTAATAAAAGATGCATTCCAGTTGACTGTATTACATCATTTACAACTAAAAATGCCACTCGATTTTTGGCACACTCTGTGGACATTTCACCGAGAAACTGAATCTCACACATGCCCATACGTTCAACAACTCTTCCAGATTTGAGGGCAATAGTTAGAATTTCAGTAAGCACAGACCGCATTTAGATGCAACATTTTCAACCTACTGTTCCTGAATACATTGTGTGATTAATCTGTACTTCATGAGGCTAGGTGTGAAATAATGCATTATCTTCACAGCTGATTAAGACATCTGTTGAAACCTTTAAAGATGTGTGATCTCTCCCTTCATACAAGACTTTCTGTATACATGACAATGACCTAATCTGAAGTTCTTCCATTGGGCCAGTTCTAACATATCAATGCAGATAAAAGACATACAAGAGACTGGAATATGAGGGTGTCTCTGCACATACAGCAGGGAACGAGACAGAAGAGTAAGATGATTTGAGCGAATAGTGTAAGGCCCCAAAGAGAGTATTGTGAATACACCAAGATGCATAGGGACCCTCTGGTGTCTCAGACACCACCACAAACTCTATGATGTTCAGGCTCTGCTACAGTAGTGACATTGTTTTATCCAGAGACAATATAAAGACAATCAGACCACTCGAAGACAAATGAATGTGAGAAACTAACACTCAATCAGTGTTATATTTGCAGTTATAATGGAGCTTTAGTTGGTTTTTGCCTAGTTAAGATTCAGTAGTCATCTGTCTGTCCAAGTATACTTGATGGTGAAAATGGTAATACACCTCTTTCGGAGCATGTGTACAACACCAAGCCCTGCTGATGGTCACATTAATTTGCATAAATGTTGTATGAAGCAGAGCTAGAATCACATTATCTTGTTAGTCCAATTTCACTAAAAAAGTTGGACTACAGCATTTACACATTTTAAAATAGACTAAATATTTAGTCTGAATGAAATTGAGCTTTTAAAGTGCTTGTAAACGTACTTAAAATGGCAGCTGTAGGAAAAAAGTACTGCCTCTCTGTTAATATTTTTATTTGTATTTTTTTCTAGAATGCACATATGTAGCCTGAAAAATACAGTTTTGTCATGATTTTAGATAATTAATAAAACATTGATGATACCATTGTCAGATTATATTGCTGATTTGAAATGTTTCTGAAATGTTATCTTGGCCAAACATTTGAGCTTCTAATCTAAGAGGGAGCAACATAGGAACTGAACTCAAACATATTTAGTTAGCAACAGGAAAATCAAAGTAATCTTATTATGTTAACCACCCCAAAGAATCCTTTAAAAACCTTGTCTTTCCATGACACAAATAACCCAAACATTACCACTTACTGGCTTGAATAGACATGTACAACATATAGAATGAAGTGGGTTTGCATTTCACCCACATCAAAAGGCCACTGGTTAACAAAGGCTTCTTAGATGGTCAAAAATAAATGGACAAGGGCATACTTTACAGAATATCACATGAATGAGTTGGCAGAGTGTGTGTTGGGGAAGAGTTGGGTCGAAAGCCTGGTCAAGGTCCCTTGTATGGTCAATATGGCAAATGCTGTTTGTTCTGTGTGGTAATATCATGATTTTAGCCACATAGTCTCATGAGAATTTGTCACAATACTTTGAGGTGGTGAATTCATTCCAATTTGTACACCTAAATTCTTACAAAACTTACAACTTATATATCAACCAATCACATATGCTTCACGAACACACGTTATGAACCTCGAAGTGTTGCTTTCGTCTTACACGTCAGGGCACGTATTCACAAATATTTTTATTAGGGCTGTCGATTTAACACGTTAATAACGTGCGATTAAATTGAAAAAAATTAACGCACTTTAATCGCAATGCTTTCCTGAGAAATTCCAGCTTGTAGTACCACCTGTTTACTCCAGAGGGTAGTAATTGAAATTTCAGCTGTGTGAGCAACACACAGTTTATACAGTGAAGAAAACAATTTCTTGCGTTCAAAACACTTGGAGCGCAAATGCGATCTTTATGGGATCTTGAGATATGTTTAAAGATTGAGTATTAAACTATATTTAACTCGACACAGTGACCTAAACCTTTTATTTTTTAACACACCCGAGACACGACACAAGCATGTCTGACACAGGTCGTATGATCTTTACCTCATACATATTTAATTACCAACGAGGTTAAGGAGGTGTTCTTTAAACTGTTACACTGTTTTTACCCAGTCAATCTTTATTTAAGAAACATGCTCCCTGAAATAGATCCACTTAGCTCCTTCAGTAATGCTGTAGATGAAAAGTTGGTTTGTTTGTACGTACCTCTATTTTAACTAGTTTTTCTTTGCTTTATAAAGACGTTTTATTTGGTTTTCACAGATTTTATAAGTTAATATTTTCTGATTATTCTGTTTATTTTTTTAAGTTTTTAATACGTAAGTGTAAATTTATGTCTATAAAGCCCCTATTTGCATTTTTTTGTAAAGACTTAAAACATAATTTAAATACTTTGTACCTCCAACAACTCCAAAGCATTTAAAACCATTGCACTATGTAATGAATATAATGTCTTGGCATTATTGTAAAATATATCTGTAGTACTGTGTACTATTTGTACCCCTGGCTTGTTTAAAAAAAAAAATGTCTGACACAGGTTTGCATTGACGGCTCCTTAAACAAACCCTCACAATAAATCTCCAACTCATTGACAAATTGACTTGTGAAATGGATTGCTGTGAACTGTATGTCAATGATTGATTTATGATTAATAATATGGTAGTAAACAAAACATTGTATTCTAAAGCCGCTTTTTATATTGTCTTATCAATGATGAACTCTTCTGCCACAAGAATGTAATGCATTTTATTTATCTGAATATTTGTTTATTAAATATATATATATATATATATATATATATATATATATATATATATATATATATATATATATATATTTTTTTTTTTTTATATATATATATATTTAAAGATAACTTTGTCTAATTATTTCATCATTATATATTGAATTATTGTTATATGAGGGTCTTTCTCAGCATATATTTGTATATGCGGTTAATCACGATTAATTAATCAGGACACCATGTAATTAATTCGATTAAAAAATGTAATCGATTGACAGCCCTAATTTTTATCTTACCACTCAGAGTTCTCCAAAGTGTTCCTAGGTAGGAATTTTGCTTCAAACCTATTCACAGAACTGCTATGAGCAAGTTTTCCCTAGGAAATCTTAAGATAAGAGTAAGGAGGAGTTGACCTCATTGCTATGGATGATGGCACGTTTTATTAGCGCTCTCTTTTAAATCGCCCACGGTGATTAGTAGATATATATGCTATATATGCATACATACAGTAGAATGCCATCTTTTTTATCTGCTGCAAGCGCACATCCACAGAAAATTATATGCTATGAACTGTAGACGATGTGTGGTCTGGAGAGGACATATATAGTTTAATAGATTCTTCTATTGTTGGATGACAGATTTGTCAAAACCTTCTCCGGTGTAATTGGGTTGTTGCGATTCGTGGGTGAGGTACCTGCATCGCTAAATAAGTTTACAAAAATGAAAACACCCTTGTGATTCAGATGATACCTTTTTTAAGGGTCATTGTCAACATTATAATATGAACACTGTTCATTGCCTCAGTTGTGATTCAGGTGATATATTTTTATATGGTCAATGTCATAGTAATTTTGAAATATATTGTTTTTAATGTGGATTGAAAAAAGCAGGCATGCCTTGGATCATTTGTGAGACACTCTAAGCCAAGGGATATAGAAGTCCTGAGGACGACTTCTAAGCTGTTGTGGGTTTAGGAGCTACATTTAGGGTTAATATGCTTCATGAATTACTCTTAAGGCTGTGAAACATCAAACTGAATTCAGACTAAAGCAGACTGTGGGGTCAGACGTCACCAGCACCTGGGTCAAAATGTTGGTCTTGAACACACCGCAAAGACGACATCCGATGGCCAACTATCACGTCCGTTCATCACCTGTGTGAGATGAAGTAACTTTCCGTACCAGCAGGTGGCAGTAGTCTGTATTCGTTACTCAAAATGGGAAACCGGAAGAACTAGTGACTGCTGGGATACAAAAGATAAACAAAGCTGTGCTTGCTTTACATTTTCACACAAATCTCGTTCACCACAGACAGATTCGTGATATATCAGAAATGTCTGATAAGTTACAAATGGCACTGGAGTTGTCAGCCCTTGGTCTTTTGCTTGTGGAAGAAGAAAGGAAGAAGTCGATGCGAAACTAAATGGGTGAAATCGTGGACACTCAAGAGACAGGCTCAAGGGGCTCCCTCTTGACTTCATCGTTTGCTTGCTTTGTCACTTCCGTTTTTCTTCTCGTGCACTGGTTCGCTAAGCTGAACAGCCAATCAGAATGATCCAATGATCTCCACCACCGATTCAACATGCTCAATCGGCCGAAAAAAAGCAGACGGGGACCGACTTCAGTTTGGTGTGTCAGGGCCTTTAGATGAAAATTTTACAAGCCTTAAAATTAGGAGTGACATGCCGAAAATGGAGTTGGTAGAGCTGCTCCTAAATTTCCAATTTCAGAGCTACTTTTAGTCTTAAGATTTTTGGTGAATATGGGCCCAGCGCTTTTAATAACTTCAACTTTAAAAACAATATGATGGTGAGATACAGATCACTATTTAAGTCCTATAAACTGCTGTAATATATATTATACTATAAATGTCCTTTCAAACAGCCCACCTATGTGCATGAGAGATTTCCTTCTACTGCTTTTTGTGGCGATTCGCATTCTTCATGCATATTGCCACCTACTGGGCTGTTGTGCAAATATGATTTATATAAATCCTTCATCCCTCCCTTTTTTTTTCTTTCTCCTCCCTGCCCAGTTGGTGGCTATATGCACAAAGAATGCAGAATTTTAATGCAGACTGTTTACATATTTCACACAGCTGCCACAAACCATTTCAATGTGTTTCATGTAGTCACTATTTAGGAATTTTCCAACATTTCAGTAGATGTATCTCGCAACTCCAATGCCTAGAGGAGCTCCAAAAGAAGCCTATTTTCACCGTCCCCAGTGGAGGTGTCCATTACACATCACGTTGGATGAATTGGAACCACCTGATGAACAGAACGGATTATTACAGTAGATGTTGTTAATACCACAGTGGATAAGAATGTCAGTAGTAAAGAAAACCATGCCATCCACCACAGCTCCCCAAAAGACTACCTGACTCAAATCGCTTGGCACCTAAAGACCACCGGCTCCACACGGAAACAATTACATGCATAATTTCTAGTGTTTTAACAGCTGACTTGGTAAGTGCATCTGTATGTATGTGTTTTAGGGGGTGTTTGTGAATGGGAAGATGACAAGCGCATGAATCCTCAAGCCATGTGTTATCATGCAGAGCTGTCTAAAATGTCGACTCAGGGTCACTGCTCAGCTAGGGTTCATTTTCTCACACTTTATCCCTAATAGAGGGCTCTGCTTAACTTTGTGTTCAACAGTTTAGTCCTAGGAAAATAAAACTTATTGCTGGAAACTCTTGTGCATAATACAGCTGTGAAGCATTTTACCCTCAGATTTACTCTCACAACATTTAGGCATTTGACAGGCATATTTATCCAAAGTGACTTACAGTGCATTCAAGGTTTTAGACTTAGAACTATTATATATTTGTGTAAAACTGATAGTTCTGTCCTGTTTGATAACTGGTCAATAGCCATGCTTTATTCACGTTAAATCACAGCTACAGTACTTCTTCACTAAGCTTCTGTTTATATGACTGCACCAAACCCATAGCTGATAGTTATTACGGTTGCATAGCAACGTTCTTTTCACTGTTTACTATAGGTGCATCCCAAACCACACACTATGAGTACCCGTATTATGCAGTTCTTCAACTGTCAAAACCTGTGTGGAATGTTGACTAATTCGTGCACTTGACAATTTTCGTTCATAGCAGAAGGAGCAGAGTTACCTGGCTACATTACTGGTCTTCCAAAAACAATTGGAAATAATTGGAAATGAAGCAACTAGTGAAACTCCAGTGAAGACAGCACCTTACAACTATAAGTTGAATGCTTTACCATCACCCCACGCTGTGTGAATATGTACGTTGTCAGAGATACAATTGTTGAACTGAGGTTGGCTAATGTGCTAAAGCTAGCCACAACACATAATGCGTGTTTGAAATGCCACTTCCATCAGCTGTTAAAAAATCATTGACTGTTCCATTTGGGTCGATACTACACTTTAAAAATTCATACATGACAAGGCTGAGTGCAAATAGTGTTTATTGTAAGTGCGTATAGTGCGTAATTTGGGAATCAGTGTATACAGTATCTTGTAGCAGAAGGATGCCATTTTACAAAGCCAAAAAAACACACAAAAAAAACATTATGAACATATGTGTCCTTATTATTTGTATTATGTGATTGCTGTTTTATAAAAGCAGCCTTTTATATAAGGCACTCAAGGCTATGCCATATTGTGAATATAGCCATTCCGCTTCTTACGTGCCTATATTCACAATATAGCACAATATACAGTATATGTTGTCCTAAGAAATATTTTAAAGTGATGGTTCACCCAAAAATGAAAATTATGTCATCATTTACTAACCCTTGTGTGTTCGAAACCCATATGACTTGTTGATAGAAGGTGATATGAGGCAGTTACCATTCACTTTCATTGCATCTTGTTTTCATACAATGAAAGTGAATGATGAATGATGTTGTCAATCTGTCTAACATCCTTTTGTATTCCAAAAGGAAGTAAGAAAGTTAGTCAAATAGGATTGGGACAAAATGAGGGTGAGTAAATATTGGCAGCATTTTAGCATAATTTTCTTTTTATTGGGTGAACTATCCCTTTAATTAAATCACTTTTCTTAGAGGCTGTTCACACTGGACAGATTTCTGTTTGTTCTGTTTACACACATTTGTTTTAATTGTTTGTCTATGTACACGTGCATCAATTGAACAACTTTGGCCGTACAGTTGTTTTTAAGGCAAGTTAAAAGTTCAACCTTTAACCATTGCACTTCTAGATTTTAAAACCCACTAATACATCCTGTATGAACAGCAACCACAAAAATACCCTCTGTTTGAACTGTAACACCCAATGCCTCCACACTAATTGGTGGAGGTGATCGTGAAACAGGCTTTCAAACATCTGGTCGTGGTGTAGAGGTTGTTTCCTCCATCGCAGCAACTGACAATAGAGCTCTTTTAATAACTTAATTTGAAACACAAATCAAGTCATACTCTTGGTCTGCTTCTGGCACGACACTTGAGTTTATGTAAAAAGTATCGGCCTTAAATGCTGAAGTCAGGCAAAGAGAACAATGAGCCCCTGTGTTGAGTGGCCCTTGAAGTTAACTTATGATTTAACATTAAACAGTGTCACTCTGTCACAGCAGAAAGGGTGTTATGGACAGGGTAAAGGTAACTGTTTCTGAACAATGAACAACACGTTATGTGACATTTAAATTAAACTCTGAAATCATTCATTAATGACTTACTAGATCCAGCCAACACATTAATAACCTCAACATAATTGATCTACTGATCCATGAAAAATGTTGAGTAATGGAAAGAAGTGTAATTGATATTGCCATTACAGTGTGCTGATGTTTCACTCAATGTTTATATGAAACAATAATTAAATATTTATCCATTAGTTTGTGCTTGAAGCTGATTGACTTTAATGGGTTTAGGTTACAGGTTGTTATCGCTTCTTATATTTCATCACTGATTTTCTATAAAGATGGGTGGCTGCAATGAACTCAAGCCAAATCTTACAGCTTGCAATCCCTCTTGGACCAGGTTAAAGCCAGTTCATCTTGAATTTAAATCTAATAGTCTAAACCCTAGAAACTAAAATGAGGCAATGCAACTTTCTCTCCTGATAACACACACTGAAGAGTAGCGACATTATTCTGAGAGAGCAGACACTGGGATATTGACATACGAAAGCGTGTTTGTAAAAAGTGTTCATGTCAATAGCTAGGTTTCTATCCATGTATGTGTATATGAATTTTGGGATATAGTGCCCATACGCCAAACAACACTGGAGGCAGTGTTTCGAATTTCACTAAGCACAGATACATTTTAGCTAAGAAATGTCAACCTACTGTTTCCGATTTCACTGTGAGATTAGTCTGCTTCCCTATTACTACAACATCCATTTCTTATTATATATCACACCAATTTCCCCATAAGTAATGATTTCAACCCAGTTTGATGAGAAAGTGTTAGTTATATCTTGCTATTTATTTATTTTTTTGCATTAATTCAATTCACATTCATTCATTCATTGGAAACCATAATAATGGGTGTGTCCAAGAATGCTCTTTTATCTTTCTAAACTGCTCAGACAGGCCCCGCTGTCACTGACATATCACATGCTGTTCTTCTGTTTCCTGTGCTTTTCAGGACCAAGGAAGAGTAACATCTCTGGGAAGCATGTGGTAATGGCTAATTGCTTGTTAAAGCAGAATGAAAAACTGGAGTCAGGCCCTCACGACGGTTCTAATAGCACTATTCATTAACTGTTCTGCTCAGTGACTGCTTTGTCTAGGTTAGTGGACTAATCCCACTCATTACCATTACTTACAAAAACAGCCCTGATAGGGATGTGGCATATTCTTAAAGTGGTAAATACATACAGTATATATATATATATATATATATATATATATATATATATATATACATATATATATATATATACATACATACATATATATATACATACACATACATACACTGTCAGCCAAAAGTTTGGAGTAATCTACAGATTTTGCTGTTTCGGAAGGAAATTGGTACTTTAATTCACTAAAGTTGCATTCAACTGATCACAAAGTATAGTCAGGACATTACTGATGTAAAAAAAAAAAAAAATCAAGACAGGCCCCATTTCCAGCAGCATCTCCAACAACTTATCCTTGTGTATTCATGCTATATTGCTAATTTGGTACTAGAAAAGCACTTTATATCAAACACAGCTAAAAGCTATTTGGTTTGTTAAATGAAGCTTAACATTGTCTTTGTGTTTGTTTTTGAGTTGCCACATTATGCACTAGACTGGCATGTCTTAAGGTCAATATTAGGTCACAAATGGCAAGAAAGAAACAGCTTTCTCTAGAAACTCATCAGTCAACCATTGTTTTGAGGAATTAATGCTATACAGTGCTTAAAATTGCCAAAAAACTGAAGATTCCATAAAAGAAGTGGAGGAGTGGTGGTGGTGGTGTAGTGGTCTAAACCACATAACTGGTAATCAGAAGGTTGTTGGTTTGAACCCCACAGCCACCACCATTGTGTCCTTGAGCAAGACACTTAACTCCAGGTTGCTCTGGGGGATTGTCCCTGTAATAAGTGCACTGTAAGTCGCTTTGGATAAAAGCGTCTGCCAAATGCATAAATGTAAATGTAAAGAAGTACACTGCAGTCTTCATAGACAAAGGACAACTGGCTCTAACAAGGACAGAAAGAGATGTGGAAGGTCAGATACAACTAAACTAGTTTCTAGTTTGAGAAATAGATGCCTCATGTCCTCAGCTGACAGCTTTATTGAATTCTACATGCTCAACACCAGCTTCATGTAAAACAGTAAAGAGAAGACTCAGGGGTGCAGGCCAGAAAAACAAAAAGAAAAGATTTGATTGTGCAAAGAAATGCAGACAATAGACAACAGATAATTGGAATCCATAAAAGTGTTATGGAGTGTTATGGATCTTAACCCCATTGAGATTTTGTGGGATCAGCTAGACTGTAAGGTGTGTGAGAAGTGCACGACAAGACAGTCGCATCTATGGCAAGTGCTACAGGAAGCGTGTGGTGAAATGTCACCTGAGTATCTGGACAAACTGACAGCTAGAATGCCAAGATCAGCAAAGCTGTCATTGCTGCACATGGAGGATGATGAGAACTCTTTGAAGTAGTTTAAGAAATTGTAATAGTAATTTTTCACATTATTAATGTCATGACTATATATTGTGACATTGTGATCAGTTGAATGCCACTTTGGTGAATAAAAGTACCAATTTATTTCCATAAGAGCAAAATCTGTACATTATTCCAAACTTCAGTGTATATATATATATATATATATATATATATATATATATATATATATACAGTATATAAGCTTGTACTATATACATTACATACATAGGCTATACAAATGTATTTTATTATTTATTTTTAAATACAGTGGTATAAATACATAGTGGAGAATACAGTCCAATATTTTGGCACAAAAAACTTGTGCATCTCTATAAACATCGCACTACAATTGTCAATTTTTTTTCATTATTTGGTTGTTTTTTTGTTGTTGTTTTTTTTTTACATACTTGTTAACACTAAATAAAAAGGTTGTATTTATTAACATTAGTTGACGCAATAGGTAACATGAGAAGTTAACAATACTGGACCTAATGCCTTTGCTTATGTTAACAAATGTATCTTTTTTGTCAAATGTAAAGAATTGGCTTTGTAAAGTTACACATAATACATATTTGTGAGTTAATTATTAACAAGAGTTTCAAGGCTTTTTCAAACTAAATAAAAAACTTGCATGACAATATTTTTAAAACAAAACAATACATCTCTATATGACAATTTACACTTTATTGCAATGATCCATAAGGCTATTGGATGCTGAAGAATTAATTCAATTTATCCAGATTTTTTTTTAGAGAAAGAGGTTTTGTCATTTTGTTACCTCGTACCTAGTGTGAACAGGCCTTCATTCTTCTACCAAAATTAAATCAATGAAAACTTTGCATAAAACTCAAACTGCCGTCAAGCACAAGAGCAGAATTACATGGTGCAAATACAGACATTTGGTAAATAACTGGAAATGTCCTGAATACTTCAATAACAGAACGCTCATCATCAACTATTCTCTAGCTTAGACTGACACATGGAGGCTGGTCTCATTTGGCTGCCATTCATTTGAGTTTGTGTTAAAGTCAGGAAAAAAATTAAAACAGTAAAGACGGCTAATGGAATTCATTCCTGTGTGAATTGGCTTCTTGTTCAAGGTTGCCTTCCTTCACTGCCCCTCTGATCAGGAAGTGCTTTGCTGTTCACCTTTGACTCTCCCGTCTCCCTGTTTATGCCTTCAAAAACAGGAACATTATAACAATCATCACTTTTTTCAATACACGTCTGGGTCACTATGTTTGGCCAGGACAGAGAGCCTTTTAAAACCCCAAAGTACCAAGTCTCCTTTTAGAATAAGACCAATAATAATTCTTACCTGAATAGGGTGCTTGTCTTACACTCATGCGTTGCAACAAACGTCTTGTTCTGATAAATGCAATTGCCTTCAAATCTTTTTCAAATGTGTTGTTTAAAGATTTAGTTCAACAAATATGGAATTATGTCATCATTTGACTTTTCAATATCATATATATATATATATATATATATATATACAGGTGAAACTCGAAAAATTAGAATATCGTGCAAAAGTTCATTAATTTCAGTAATTCAACTTAAAAGGTGAAACTAATATATTATATAGACTCATTACAAGCAAAGTAAGATATTTCAAGCCTTTATTTGATATGATTTTTATGATTATGGCTTACAGCTTATGAAAACCCCAAATTCAGAATCTCAGAAAATTAGAATATTGTGAAAAGGTTCAGTATTGTAGGCTCAAAGTGTCACACTCTAATCAGCTAAACACCTGCAAAGGGTTCCTGAGCCTTTAAATGGTCTCTCAGTCTTGTTCAGTTGAATTCACAATCATGGGGAAGACTGCTGACCTGACAGTTGTGCAGAAAACCATCATTGACACCCTCCACAAGGAGGGAAAGCCTCAAAAGGTAATTGCAAAAGAAGTTTGATGTTCTCAAAGTGCTGTATCAAAGCACATTAATAGAAAGTTAAGTGGAAGGGAAAAGTGTGGAAGAAAAAGGTGCACAAGCAGCAGGGATGACCATAGCCTGGAGAGGATTGTCAGGAAAAGGCCATTCAAATGTGTGGGGAGCTTCACAAGGAGTGGACTGAGGCTGGAGTTACTGCATCAAGAGCCACCACACACAGACGGGTCCTGGACATGGGCTTCAAATTTCAAACGTCTTACCTGGGCTAAAGAAAAAAAGAACTGGTCTGTTGCTCAGTGGTCCAAAGTCCTCTTTTCTGATGAGAGCAAATTTTGCATCTCATTTGGAAACCAAGGTCCCAGAGTCTGGAGGAAGAATGGAGAGGCACACAATCCAAGATGCTTGAAGTCCAGTGTGAAGTTTCCACAATCTGTGCTGGTTTGGGGAGCCATGTCATCGGCTGGTGCTGGTCCACTGTGCTTTATTAAGTCCAGAGTCAACGCAGCCATCTACCGGGACATTTTAGAGCACTTCATGCTTCCTTCAGCAGACAAGCTTTATGGAGATGCTGACTTCATTTTCCAGCAGGACTTGGCACCTGCCCACACTGCCAAAAGTACCAAAACCTGGTTCAATGACCATGGTATTACTGTGCTTGATTGGCCAGCAAACTCGCTTGACCTGAACCCCATAGAGAATCTATGGGGCATTGCCAAGAGAAAGATGAGAGACATGAGACCAAACAATGCAGAAGAGCTGAAGGCCGCTATTGAAGCATCTTGGTCTTCCATAACACCTCAGCAGTGCCACAGGCTGATAGCATCCATGCCACGCCGCATTGAGGCAGTAATTAATGCAAAAGGGGCCCAAACCAAGTACTGAGTACATATGCATGATTATACTTTTCAGAGGGCCGACATTTCTGTATTTAAAATCCTTTTTTTTATTGATTTCATGTTATATTCTAATTTTCTGAGATTCTGAATTTGGGGTTTTCATAAGCTGTAAGCCATAATCATAAAAATTATATCAAATAAAGGCTTGAAATATCTTACTTTGCTTGTAATGAGTCTATATAATATATTAGTTTCACCTTTTAAGTTGAATTACTGAAATTAATGAACTTTTGCACGATATTCTAATTTTTCGAGTTTCACCTGTATATATATATATATATATATATATATATATATATATATATATATATATATATATATATATATATATATATCTTTTCATATATTTTATATGACTTTTCAGAAAAGCGAAAGGAGCTGTTAGGCTTAATTGTTTTTGGGTACAATCTTTGGGCGAACTTACCCCTTATGTGTTGCTAATCCTTCATTTATTACATTTATTAATTCATAAATTACATTGATATAAATGTATATAATATTATGTTCGTTCAACAAACTAAAGTGTTTATCATATTGACAACAGTATATGGTATAACCTACTCAGGATGCTACAAGTTTTTTATTTCAAACGACTGGCTTAATCAACACCAGATGAAAAACGTCTGCCATGTACCTGCTTGTGAGGAAAACGGTATTCAGACAGTGGAATAAATGTCAGACTGTTTGGTAGAGGTACTGAAGTGACAGAGGACTGGTAAGGAAAAATGCTGAATTTATGTGGAAGTAATGACATGCTGTTGCAGGAGGCTGGTAAATCATTTATATCTGGCAGTAGCAATGAGACATTTTCATTATAAAGAGCCAAATTAGGTCTTATGTGGATCAAGAGCGCCACCCAAAGGCCTTATCAATAGATATCACAAAGGGAATTTGTCACAAGGGCTATATCTCAGTAACTATAAGATTTAAAGTCAAAATTTTAATTGCACAAATGTGTTTTTGTATTTTGGTTTCAAACATTTAGTTCAAAACTGTTCCTTAATTTGAGTGTCTTTATTCCATCCTCCAAATTAAAGCTACAACATCGCAAACAACAACACAATAAAACCACATTGGCAAATGTTAAAACAAGGTTCAATAATACAATGAAAGTAGATTAAGGGTACTTTTCATAAGAGTCAAATGTTGTACATAGAGTGGTGGTGGGGGCGTAGTGGCTAAAGCACAGGGCTGTTAATCAGAAGGATGCTGGTTCAAACCCCAAAGCCACCACCATTGTGTCCTTGAGCAAGGCACTTAACTCCAGGTTGTTCTGGGGGGATTGTCCCTGTAATAAGTGCACTGTAAGTCGCTTTGGATAAAAGCGTCTGCCAAATGCATAAATGTACATTTATACATTTTCTTAATTACAATATACTCAATGTTGTCCAGAACAATGGTTTGATATTTTTGTATGTTACCTTTTACATTTTTTCTTTTTTATGAATTGATTTGTGGATAATATTTGTCTTAGAAAGCCTATAATTATTTGTATACGGCAAGTTCCATTGTGACAACCTCATTTATTGTGACACAATAAATGACACAAAAGTTCAGCCTATTATTTCAGTCCTTATCAACAAGATTGAGGAAGGCTAATTGATCCTGCTTCCTTTATTCTAGAAACACAATCTAGTTGGCCCCTTCTGACAATCCAAAGATCTTTAGATTTCTTTGTTAATGCTGCACTCCTCTCAGTCACATCAAGGCTCTTCCAAAACCTAATCAGCTGCCTATGTAGGCAACATTTTAAGACATCATAAGCTGATGATTAAGCATTCATCTCATATTTGCAAGATGTTGTCTTTATAGAAGTTTCACTAGTTCCCACATTTATTATAATTCAACTGTTTGTCAGGCTAGCATATTGGCCATCGCTGAGCATGGCACAATATGCTAGGGGTTATCAAACTGGGTTCCCGGGGAACAGGGTTTAAGGGGGTCTCCGTAAATAAAAAAAATGAATGCAAAAAATTTGACATTTTTACTGTTTCATTCTGCTTTCTAAAGACTGGTTGGAAAACATGAGATTTATCATGATTATTTTATTCTATTGACTGCCATGGTTATTGTAGGTTTTTAAATAGGTTTGTGATTAAAACAATATTTCTCGAAATCTTTGCTTGCTTGGTTGTAATATTCTCAGTAAAGCATTTTTGGAACAATATTTATTGTGAAAGTGCAATACAAGTACATTTAAATATAATTGATAATTTTATCTTTAGGTTTAAAAAAATGGTTAATAATAAAAATTATACATTGTAAATACAAAATAAATATTTTTGGTGATAACATTTTAATCATACCTTTTGTCTTTAGTACAATGACATTATTTAATTTAGCTAACATGTTATCTTTATAATATCACATCATTTTTTCTCACAGTATAATTTGGTCTTTATACATGAAAATATAAAGCTGCTCTTATATTTGAGGAAGGGGGTCCCTTGCAAAGATATTATAATGTTCGGGGGTCTTTGTCATCTAAAAGTTTGAAACCCCCTGACTTATGCTACAAAAGGCAGTAGAACAGGGCAGAAGAATGCAATTTGGGACACAGCTTTAGATTAAGCTTTCTCACTGTAGAAAATATGATTTGAAAAATAATGACAAACATGGTTTTGACAAAGAAAATCAGACCATCTGTTTCTACTGAGTTTTCACATCACATGCTGGTCAAGAATTACACACATTCTCATGTAGCTTCTTGCAATAATGGTGATTCGTTTGTTGTTACAATGTGGCTTGACATTAGAAGTAACACTGTACTACAGTATGAAATGTTTTAAACTTTTCAAATATATCTCAACATCATGCCAATATTCTTTGCAGATATTTGTTTACGAAAGAGACTCTCAAAAAAAAGATATTGTGTTGGTGGCAATTAGGGTCGTAACAACCATACGCCCTTACATCCTTACAGGCGATGCACATAAGCAGACTTACTCATGCCAGCAGAAATCTCTACAGATTTCCACAGAATTGGAACCCATATCATTCAAACAGTTCTACACTTCCCCTGTCCCTTGCATCCTAGTTTATAGAATATTTTGGCTAATTTGATCATGTTTAACACATTTTACCAGATATATAAATCTACTCCACAGAATTCCACAGATCAATTCCCCCCAACCCCCCACGAGATTTCATGAGACTATGTCGAAATATGTCTCAAAATTTTGCATTTTGGGTTTTCTCGTTTAAACACTTTTCTTTCAGAAATGAATATGGCCAAAATTACCATAGCTGCTTTGTATACCTTTATTATGTCATGTCTACCTAGCCTATAGTTACAGTTCTGTCAAATGAAAATGAAATAAAATAAACTGTGGTTTAGGAGTTAAAATATGGGCCACCGAGACCTCTAAGAAACAGCCTGCCATGTGTTTCCAACTGCCAACTCCCTCTCTTCAGTTGCAGAAATGTGATTTGACAGTCCATCATGGCTAAATCCCAAGATCACAACACTCTGGTCATTCATATGCACCAATTCTGCCTCATTGTTCAGCATTTAAACTCCCATCTGACCTGTTTTATGGAAAGCAGAGGACCTTCTTTCAAGAACCCTTCCTGATCTCTGTTTGCATCCAGCTAAAATGCCTCCCACCCCAGGTCTCGGAGAGGAACAGGAGGCTTGCACGCACTCCTGCATAAAGAATGTCTATTGTTCACCTATGCTTTGATTTCATGCTCGTTATCTTACAATGGAACCTCTGACCCTGGACAAGAGGCTGCTACCTGGGGGAACAATGCTGGGTTTTTAGAATTTTGTTGGCCACTGAGAAGGTTTTAAGAGTTCCTGGTGAGCACTGAGGGGGACGAGCATTCTCCTCTCCCAATTTCAGACACAGTCAGTGGACAGGGAGAAAGGAGGGATGCCGTTAAGCCCTATTTTCTGCAGATTAAAGTAAATTAGCACAAGAGTAGACTCAAGGGGTGATTGCTCTTATTGCTGCCCACTCCTCACTCTCCACCGCTTTCACTTGATTTTGGCTTCCTCCACTGCACTGCTGCACAGCTGTTGAATGCTCAAATGGACCCTCCTTCAAACGGAACCACTTCCAGTAATGCTCTAAAGGAAATGGGGAAGAGCAGGTGGCAAGTAGAATGTACTAGTCAGGAGGATGGGCCATCACCAGCTGCTGGACATAAAACTAGTGGCATCAAAGTTTTATTAGAAGTGCACTGAAAAGTATTGTGCAACTTATTTCTGCACTAAATTACTTTGTAGTCTGACAGTACACTAGGACATATGTTTTGAATAAGTGAATCAAAGACAAATACACTCACCAGGAAATATCCTGTGTCCAAAATATAGTTGCTTTGGTGACTGAACATAATGGTTTATGAGGTACCAGATATATTTGATTCAAATCGCTACACTACTTGTTCACTTCCCAGATAACTGGTGTTATCCTGCACTCTATATTGTTGGAATATTTATATTTACGCATTTGGCAATGAGCAAATTCCAGTGCTCTTGGGGAACACATTTTGTATAAATCCATACATTCCCTGGGAATTGGACCTATAGTTCTAGTCATTGCTAGCACTATGGTCTATCCTGTTGAGCTACCGGAACTGCAATATTATAATAAACAAACAACCAAAGCTCCTAAAGAATGCCTCCAATATTTTATTCCAAAAACATATTTTGTGGTGAAGTAAATATAGCAGAAAAACATTTCTTTCTACATTGAATATGTTAGTTTAAACTTGAAAATATTAAGTAAATTCTACATTTGTACTAAATTAAAGTGTAAAAAATAATGCTCTAGCTTATAAGTAAATATTATTTATGATTGTTTGTTATCTTTACAATGCATCATCATTTAGGATTCTACCAATCCTGAAGTAGAAAACCTTGTCATATTTATCTGCTAATTTGAGTAATTTTTGCAGGTAAATGAAATAAGTAAATTTTACTTAACGTTTCAACGGTTTTCCTAGTATTTAAAAATTAAAGAGCTTGAATGGTTTCACTGTTTGCAAGTTGATTTACATCAATTGTATTGTTGCATACTTTATTAGGTTTGGTTACTTCTTATCTTGTGAAGACTGAAGTTATTTTTCTATTCAAAATAACCCCAAAATTGTTGATAGATTGTTACTGGCATGGTTATGTGGAAGGGGTACGTGTGCATGTGTGTGCGTGTGTCTGTGACTAAGTATGTTAAAAAGGCATTGATGTGGCCTGGGTAGCTCAGCAAGTAAAGACACTGGCTAACAAACCTGGAGTCGCAAGTTTGAATCCAGGGCTTACTGAGTGACTCCAGTCAGGCTTCCTAAGCAACCAGTTGGCCCGGTTGCTTGGGTGGGTAGAGTCACGTTGTGTTAACCTCCTCATGGATGAAAATCAGCTGAGGTCACTGTTATTCTAAATTTCATATTTTTCTCTTTCTCCCTTTTAAATTATGAGAGTTATTTCTGATGGAAATAATTAAGATTTAATGTTAAGCCTATTTTATGGGACAGCACTAAAAGTCCAATTATGTACTTATCTTCAGAGTTTTGGGAATCGCGATGATGAGGAGATGAGGTTTTTTAGCCAGTAGTCTGCTGAACAGCTTGGAACATCTCATTTGTTTAAAAGGAAATTTGTCTTATTGATACCAGAATTATATTTCCATATCAACTTTCAACAAAAATAAAACCCCAGCTTGAGGATAATTACGTTTTCTGTTTTAGTTTTCAGAAAAGTTCCCCAATATGAGTCAGTTAAATTAAAAAAGACAAAAAAGGATAGACGTTTGACTGTTATGAAAAGTTTCTTCAAAGATCTCTAATAGTGTATGGCAAATCTAATTTATTTTACTAATCTCTTAAATTCAGCACAATACATTTGACTTGGTGATAAACTGTCTAAAAGAAGACACTAGTACTAAACAGATCCTTTGAAACAACGTTACAATTTCTAATGTAATATGAAACAATGTACTAACAGATTTATATAACAACAACAACAACAACAACAAAAAAGACATGACTTTTGATCACCCATAGAGCATCATTTGCAGGGGAGAATTTGAGCTTGTACTCTGCTGCCCTCTAGCAGTCCTAACTTATATTAGGAGCATCAAAAAACAAATAGATTGAGAGCTCTACACAAAAACCTAATGTAAGCCAAATGAAAAAGTAAAAATCAATCTCAACATTTTAAACATTAAATCATGTTGTTCATGTTACTTCTAGAGTACACAAATTCCTTCGAATTCAGTTGTGGTAGCTTCTTGGCTATAACAAAAGTGTGTGTCATGCCTTAAAGTGATAGTTCACCCAAAGTTCTGTCATAATTTACTCCTCTCATGTTGTTCCACATCAGTATGACATTCTTTCTACCATGGAACACAAAAGGAGAAGTTAGGCAGAATGACAACAAGATGTTAGTAGCTTCTTCTATATAAGTAGAACACACCAGTTCCCTTTACCGAGAATAATAGCTGTATTTCCAAGCAGTTTTACCCTAGTCACCCCATCCATGTGTGTGAATCTACTGTTGTCTGCTCTGATCCTGATTTAATTCCTCCAACTGTGTGTTTGTCCTCAGCTGAAAGGTTCCCTGCACCCTGAATGGGTATAGTGTAGGGGTTGGGAACCTATGGCTCGTGAGCCATAAGAGGCTCTTTGTTAAAAATCAAGTGGCTCGCCTGATCATTTAAAACTTTCTAAAGATACTTTTCCTGCAGAAAGAGTGGGTGTAATTGCAAAGCTTGAAGTCAATGACACTGTTATGATTTAATTTCTCCCAAATTTATTGTGCAGCCGACTCTGACGAACAAGGTTTGAAATTCAAGTGCAATAGTGGGTAATTTTGCTGATGTACCAGCCACTATGGAGGATGATCTGTAAGACTTCTCGGAGTGATCTATGACAAGAAATCAAACACAAAGACACGTGTTTGACGAAACCTGTTTGATTATATTTTGAAGAACAGACGGAAGAAAATGATTTGATGTGTGCGCAGTGTGCTCTGCTGTTCACAAGTGCATTGGAAGTGCTTCTCTAAGTTCTGGGCCTCATTTGCCAATAACTATTGATCTTAGCTGTTAAGAGCATTTTCTATGAGCAATTTTACAAATGTGTGTTATTTTTAATGTGCGCCTAGGGTGCGAAATAGCACATTCATTTTTAAAGCTATCAATAAAGTACAAATATTCACTGACCCTCGGCAGGGGGGTTGATGATACAAGCGGATATCAACACATTTTTTAAGGCAATTATTGTTAAAATAGCTTTTCCACATTGGCCAGCCCAAAATAGAAGTGAACTTTTTCATGACAAATTGTTAAATTAAGTAATTGTTTTGGAGACAACAAATACATGTACTAAATGCCTTATGGCAACATCTTACCTGTTAATTGTTGCATATTTGTTTTGTCTATGGGCATAATAAAAAATGTATTTAATTGAAAAATCTTGTTTTTTGAAAATTGTAAATTATTAGTTTGTGTTATGGCCTTTTCGAAAAAATGCATCAACCAAACATTTTTAAATTGTCTCCTTAAACAGCAACCGATGTCCTTCATAAAGTCAATGGAGTGAGTAAGTTATTTTGTGGTACTCATGTTGCAGCCGAATGGACCGTTACACTGAACATTCACTTGAAGCTCTGAGGAAAATAGCACCTTTTTTGTTTCTTTTTGTGCTGGTTGGAGTTTGTTTTGTGGAGTAACACTCCTTTGGGACAGTATTGTGGATGAATCTGCACGTTCTTTTTGCTTATGCCTCCTATTGACTGGAGTATGTTTTGTGAAGTATTTATTGCAAGTCATTGGAGTGATTAGGTAATTTGTTTCACTCATGTAGCAGCTGAATGGGTTGTCCGAGGAATCTGAGCGTGGAGGAACACACCTTCGGGACAGTAATGTGTATGAATCTACACGTTCTTTGTGTTTATTCCGCCTATTGGCTGGAGTTTGTTTTATAGATTATATTTTCTTGTGTAATTTTGTCTCAAACATTTTTTTATAGAAACATCAGTCTTGAGCAATCCAACGGCAACGTTTTCACAAGGGCTCTCGTAGGTGTATATGGACTATTTCAGTTAATGTTGGAATGTGGTCTTTATAATATTGTTTTTGACACACAATCTGAGTTTATGGTCTCTACACGTGCAATGTGAAGAAGGAAGGCTATTTCTCTTTTTAAGCATAAGAAATATGATAAAGTCCCCAAAGGAAGCTAAACAAATTTGGGAAGATATGGGGTGGACATGTATTCTTTAGTGCTGGCTCAAGAGAGTGCAGATTAAAGATAAATTAGGAAGAATCATTATTGTTTTAGCAGAAATTCAGAGGCAAAATCTTATTTTGGTTAATATTTACACACCAAGCACTGATCATCAGGGCTTTTTTATAGATCTTCAAGGGATGTTGCAAACCGCTGGCACCCCTCATGATATAATATTGGGAGGAGACTTTAATCTATTGATGGACTCAGTCCTTGATCACAGTGAAGCAAAGGGATTTCACTTGACGCAGAAATGGTATACACTTTATATATAGTAGAATGGGATTATCTTTTAAAGATTTAGGAAATATTTGGGTTCAGGAATACTTTTGTTCTGACTTGTCCTGGAACCATTAGCGAAAAGACAGGAGGATGGTTTTCCAGGGCTGGTGGCGGGAGGTATGGCGCATAAGCTTTTGCTTTATGCAATTATTCATCTCCGACCCCACTAGAGCTATGCCTTGCCTCCACATAATTATTAATTCCTTTTCTAAATTATCATGATACAGAGTCAATTGGTCTAAATCCGAAGCTTTGGCTCTGACAGCGTACTGCCCAGTAACGGCTTTTCAGCCGTGCGGCTTCCAGTGGCCCAAACAGGGCATTAAGTATTTGGGCATTTTATTCCCAGCAAATTTGTGTGATTTAGTTAGAGTTCATTGTTACCCCTTAATAAAAAGTTTTTTGAGTGATGTGTGCTGGTGGGCTTCTTTAAATATATCTATGATTGGGAAGGTTAATGTTATTAAAATGAATTGTATTCCAAATTCAATTACCTGCTACAATCTCTCCATGTAGATGTCCCCCTCTCTTATTTCAAGCAATTTGACAGCATTTCCTGCATTTGGAAAAGTAAACATCCCAGATTACATTTCAAAAAGTTACATAGGCCAATTGACATAGGTGGCTAGGCCTCCCCAATATTTAGTTTTATCATTGTGCATTTGGTCTTAGACATTTGGCTCATTGGTCAATTCCACCTGAGAGAGCCCCACCCTGGTTTTGTAGTTAACAGTAAGTTCTTGCCCCTATTTCGCCATTGCAAAGCCTTTCTATTAAACTAACCGGAGAAGTTAAGTTACACCCTATTATCTCGCATTTGGTATGGACAAAAGTGTCAGAGTGTTTAATTCTGACATTTATTTAAATGTTGCCTTGAGCATATGGCTGAGCCCAAAATCATGTATTAATAAGTCCCCTTTTTGCTGGTCAGAGTGGATTATGAGGGAAGTTAATATGCTCGGTGACCTTTATGAGAGTGGAGTGATAAGATCCTTTGAAAACATGGTTTAACATTTTAGGTTTCCCAGATCTCAGTTCTTTAGGTATTTACAGCTGTACCACCTGCTCTGTACTACTTAAAGCGGCAGATACTCCGGGAGTGGCGATTACTGCTTTTGGTAAAGGCCATGAGGTATCGATGTATTACTCCCTGCTAATTCAGAGTCTGGGGGATGGAGTTTCAAATTCTCTCAAGAGATTATGGGAGAAAGATTTAAACTTGATATTGGAGGAGGGAGTGTAGGCTAGGTTAAAAAACAACAAGTCTACATCTAGAAATGCAAGTGTGAGCCTTATGCAATTTAAGATTTTACATAGATTCTATTGGACCCCTTCTAGATTCTGTAGGCTTAGACTTAAAGACACACCTACCTGCTGGCGATGCCAAGAAGATGGGGCACAAACCATGTTTTTTGGTGGTGTGTTTAGAATGTGCCAAGAATTTTGGTTCAGAGTTATGTGTGATGTATTGGACAATCAATATTCATTTTACACCAGACTCTGTATCTTAGGTGATGGGGCGGTCATTAATATAGGGGATAGACATACAAAAAGTTAGGTCCAAGCCAGAGTTATGATCATTTTTAGGGGATGGAAGTCGGCCAGAGCACCCTCATTTCAGTAGTAGCAGCATTCGAGGAGGTGATTCTACATGTGATTCTACATGAGAACGCCCCCAAAGTTGTTGACCGGGGGGTGGAAGGGGGGGTCCACGGTCTTTGATATCAAATTAACCTACTTTCCCACAGGCAATGAAGTCATTTGTATAGAAGAACAGGTTTTGACTATTTCAAGGGGCTGAAAGGAATAGTCTGCAATCACACTGACAAGTGAAAGAAGGCATCCAAATTCATATGAACTAGTCAAGGTTATCTCTATGACCCCTGACAGAGGTTTGGACGACCTGGGGACAATTGTGAGGGCTGGATCATCTGAGTTGTGGCTGCCTGAATCTCTGTGTTTTCTCCTTGTTTTCTACGGGTCCACACGCTGCATGTCCATCTCATCCCAGCTACTCTTGAGAGATCTGCTGTCCTTTGCTGGACGGTAAATGTCAGTGTAAAAAATTAATGACTTTGAATCAGATTCAAAATGTCCAATCACTAATGCATTTCAAAAAGCCATTGTCTTAAAGAGATTCACCCAAAAATTCAAATTATCTCATCAATTACTCACCCTCATCCCAGATATGTATGAATTTCTTTCTTTTGCTGGACACAAACAAAAATTTTTAGAAGAATATTTCAGCTCTGTAGGTCCTCAGAATGCAAGTGAATGGGTGCCACATTTTTATGCTCCATTTAGCACATAAAGGCATCATTAAAGTAATCCATAAGACTCCAGTGGTTAAATCCATATCTTCTGAAGCAATCTGATAGGTGTGGGTGAGAAATAGATAAATTCAAGTTCTTTTTTTACCATTCTTCTCCCTGTCCAGTACAAAAAATAGAAAATGTAACCACTGGAGAAATATGGATCACTTTTAAGCTGCCTTTATGTGCTTTTGGAGCTTTAAAAAGTTGGTACCCTCTGGAGACTATATAAAGGTGGTCTTGGTCTGGGTCTGGGTCTTGGCTTAGGTTCTTAGTCAAGACCCCAAGCAACACAAAGCAATCATTAGTGAATTTTGGTTATAACTGCCATGTAGAGACCATGCCTTTTCTTATGAGTTGTTGGAGGGGGAAATGCTGCAAAATTATGACTAAAATCATAATTGAAGTTAATTTCTCTTGATTTTGGCAATGAGTCTAGTCATGATCTGGGTCTTGGATGGTCTGGTCTTGAATACACCTCTGTTGATAATTTTTTCCAAAATTAAATTAGCAGATTATAGTTGATGCATTAAGTACTTCATGAAGGAACAAATGTTTTATAGTGGGATTTCTAATTTACAAATGATATTTGCCAGGAGATCTAAATAGGATCAGTAGCAATATCAGTGACTAAGAGTTTACAAACACCCCAAAAAATTTCACCAACAATTTTTCCTGCAGGCATGTAGGAAATGGCATGTTCTCCACATGCAAAAGTGTGCATAATAAAACAGAATTTTGCGGTTATGCCACTGGACATACTGTAGTGAAGCATTTTTTTATGCATTCAATTTTCATTCAATGTTGTAAAAACTGTATAGATGGTCCTTGTTTTAAATTGTTTTTTTTTTTTTTGTTTTTTTTAACTTCGAACTTCTTGAAGAACTTCTCAAGAACTTTGGCCATAACTAGAAGAACATTTATTATCATGTTTATTTAAGACTAACCCTAATCTGTTTGTAAGTTCAATTATTATTATTTTTTTATGTAGAATCTATACAAAAGTTAATCTGTTTTAGAAACATAATTTGTCTGACATATCTTTCCTTACCTCTCCTATTGATTCTACCCAACAGAGTTTCACACGATTGTTGTTCTGCGTTTGAAAGGTTTTTTCCTCTTCATAATGCAAATCAGTGGTGTTCTTCATGCATTACTGCATGTTATCTGTTGATATGTATCAGATCTTACAGTATCATGCATTACAAAGACCAGCTACATAGCTACATAGGGGTGACATGTGTCAAACCATGGAAACAATGAGAATACAGCATCCTGTTTAAAAAGAACCAACATGACTATGCCGTGGTGATTTAACAGCGACTATATACACAAAGATAAAGAGAGAGTGTCATAGAGCTGTGCGTGGTGAGAGAGGAAGGAAGATGGAGTGAAAGAATGGCAAGAGGAGACACCGTTGTAACAGGTTCTGATGTATGAAGAAACAGCTAAGTTGCAAGTCCGACTTGTACAGGAAACCGTAACTTCCGCAACCTACATGAGATACTGTGCTGCTAAACATGAGACTTTCATAAAGACTCAATGATCCTATTCATATTGCCGTTTTACTCTTTGATACGGCAAAAAAGAGAAACGGGTAGCATTTGATAAACACATTGTTTATCTAGTTTTCAGGAGGGCTGAATAATCGGAGAATGAGTCTCTTTCATGTGAAGGTCAGAAACAGCTGTAAAGGGAGTGACAGGCTTGCTGAAAACATGGTACCAGTCCAAGATGGGGCATCCAAACAAAGGGAAAGCCTACTTATTCCCCCTAAAGAGGTTAGTATATCTGGGTGCATTTTTAATCTTTTTTAATTAATCATATAAATTATGTGATTTTGTTTATTAAGTTATAAAAATCTCTTGAGTTTTATGCACTGAAGTAAAAGAGGAAAGTCTCAACATTTCAATGATTATATCTTGTCAACTGCATGGAGTAGACACCAAAATATTAGCCTATATTATTAAAAAGCTAAAACTTTCTCTTTTTACTTGAGTGCTTATAACTCAAAGTGACACAAAAGATTTAGCAGGTCACATATTATTATTATTATTAATGTCAGTACGATCAAAACAATACATTTTATAGCATATTTTGAAAGGTAAGCGTAATGCATTGCGTGTTACCTCTACATCCTAAGTTGTGTCATCAGCTATAAATATGTACGGTAAATATGTTTAATGTATTAGATACAAAAATAGGATAACTGTAGCATGTTCTGAAGCAGTTGAACACATGATCATTGTGAACATTATCTGTTCCAGCAATCTGTTGCGGTTGATTTGATCTTTTGCAATGTTAAAAAATAGTTAAGGCAATTTTCCTTTAAGGTTAAGGTGCTTCCCTTTAAACTTTAGACAATAACAAAGTGACCCATTAAAAAAAAACAAGAAAAGAAAAAAATTCACTATCATGAAGTTTACTTATTGCTAATAATAAGGAAGTGCAATAGAGGAGACACGCAGCCATCACATATTTGCATGAGCATATTTTTGTTGAGCCCTGCACTTGTCATAGCTGATCACAAACGATGTCATGCAACAAAAAATAATCTAAATAATTACATTTCACTACCTGTTTGTTTTATAGCTATTTTCGAACATTAAAGGGACACCACAAAATATAAATTCTCTCATCCGTTTACTCACCCTAATGCCATCCTAGATGTGAATGTCTAGTTTCTTCTTCTGAACACAAATGAAGATTTTTAGAAGAATTTCTCTTTGTTCGTCCTCTCAATGCAAGTGAATGGGTACAAATTTGAGAAACTCCCAAAGCACATAAAGGCTGCATAAAAGTCATCCAGTCTCCAGTGGTTTAATCCATATCTTAAGAGGCATTATGATAGGTGTTGGTCAAAAACAGATCAACATTTAAGTCCTTCTTTACCATCAATCTTCTCTTTCCTCATTTTTCTTCTTGTGTTTTTGGAGATTTTCATTCTTCATGCATATCGCCACCTACTGGGCAGGGAGGAGAATTTATAGTGAAAATATTGATTCTCACCCATGCCGATCATATAATTTCTGAAGACATGGATTTAATCAATGGAGTCTAATGATTATTTTTATGCTGCCTTTATGTGCATTTTGGAGAGTCTGATTTTTGATACCCAGTCACTTGCATTGTGAGGACCTACAGAGCTGAGATATTTTTCTAAAAATCTTCACTTGTGTTTAGCAGAAGAAAGAAAGTCATAAACATCTTCGATGGCATGAGGGTGAGTCATGAGATCAATTTCTTTTTTGGGTGAACTATTCTTTTATTTTAAGAATACAGTACTTGCCATTCAGACAAATCAGTGCAATTATGTTTTTATGCAATGAATCTACGTCTATGAATACAGATTTGTGTTTAAATATATGTTGGCAAACATCAGTAGTTTTTATGTTATTTTACCATTTTTGGGCCTGATAATTGCTAAAATTTTTCCCAGTTATTTTGCATTCATTACATTTTTCCAGTTACTTTGTTTATATCCATATAGGCCCATACGGAAAGTTCAGAGTCCAATAGGATCCGACCGAGGCAGGTATGAGGGTTCTTTCTTTCTTTCTTTCAATTTAAGAATGTAATTTTCTTTCCCGGAATTAAAGAATGAAATTGAATTTTCAGGCCTCCCCTGCACGGAGAATTGGCATGACCAGAAGATGGAATGATAAAAAGGTATTGAATTGTTCCCTGAAGAAGGCAGTTATGCCAATACTGTTGGGTTTCCAATCCACAATTCATTCTTTTATTGATGATAGTTTTTAAATAATTTCTACTATAAAATCCAATATCCAATAAAGACATTTTATCTAATAACTGAAGTGTGCCTTGGAACCTATTTTTAAATTATGTGATTTTTTTTCCCCCATCAAAGAGCACTTTGCTCCATCCTTTTTGAATGGTTGCTTTTTGAATGGACATTTTATCATTTAAATTAGCTAAAAATATGTATATTTGCTATATTATAATATTCAAGGATTTCAAGGACATAGAGAACCCAGAGGAG
Source organism: Xyrauchen texanus (assembly GCF_025860055.1). Lineage (NCBI taxonomy): Eukaryota > Metazoa > Chordata > Actinopteri > Cypriniformes > Catostomidae > Xyrauchen > Xyrauchen texanus. The sequence goes on along the minus strand of NC_068308.1, from coordinate 32,186,592 downwards.
AGTGAGAAGAAACATAAAGAGACAGAGGTACAGTAGTTATCCAACAGAGAACGATAACTAAAAACATTTTCCCTTGAGTTGTTTCGAATTATGACCATTATTGTCCCTGCAGCTCAAGCCATTGTACAGGGAACTTCTGTACACAATCACTCATCGATTAGGAAAAACAAACACAAAAGAGAAATACAGTGCCAAAGAGTTGCAAGACTACGTCAGAGAGGTAAGTCAACACACAGTTTTCTTACTCACTAAAATGTGTTAGCAGTCTCATTTGATGTAATGGATTTTTAAGTCTTAAATATTCATTCTCACTCAGGCATTTTCCATGACAGAGGCAGAGCATGAAAGCTTGAGTGAAAAAGTCAGAAGCTCATTGGTAAGAAAAGTGTCAATATATTTAAACATAAATCACCATGACATAATATAATCATATACTTTGTATAGGATGTACAGTCAGCCAGTAATTACCCACAAATAACCCTGACAAGGTGATCAAGACCCTGACACCCCAAGGGTCTTCTTGCATCACCCTGAAGGGCCTTATTTTGAGTTAATGACCCACTGACTGTACATTATTCCACTTAAAAACATGGCTTACCAAATTCATGTACCACTCAGTAAAATATTGATTTGAGTGTATTTATATATATTTTTAATATATATGAAAAAAGAAACATGAGAGATGAGACATGAAATTAGTACAGCTATGTAGGAAATAAGTTGCATTGGACATTGGTCATTTATACAGATTAGCAGTCATTATACAAACATTTTTGACAAGACAATGCTGCAATGGACCACTCAAAATCAAGTATTCCAGAAACCCTTGTCATTTTTTCAGCTTCTAATATCATGATGTTTATGTTGTTTTATGCTGGATTATTTATTTTATTTACTGTATACATCTCTCCATGGTAAGACTCCAGTCTACTGTCTGATGGTTACAGTGAAGCAAGCCAAAGGTATTCTTGGGAAAGACGTCAGTGGTAAGAATTTATCTGTGTTTTGTTGAGTGAGGGTTGATCATTTTTACATTAACAGCATGTATTGAATTTAATGTATTTATCCCTAAATAACTTTTTTAAGTAAAAAAAAACAGCTATATCAACTCAAGACAACCCTTCTACATGTATCTAACCTATTTTTATAACAGGATTCAGTGATCCATATTGCCTGCTGTCGATGTTACATGAAGATAAGGAGTCTCATAGTGCCGCATCTTCACACAAACCCCAGAAAGCAGTAGTGCGCAAGTCGGCTAAAGGGCAGGTGTTCCAGACAAGCATAAAGAAACAGACCCTCAACCCCATCTGGGATGAGACCTTCAAACTGTGAGTACACCGAACTGACTTCTACATTTCTGTAGCCTTTTTAGAGAATTTGACCAGCTTTTCCTATAACATATTGGCCTTAAATATATTCTAATGTATTCTAAGCATGAATATGGACATCTATTTATCATTTGACCTAAATATTTGGTTTCTTACAGGGAGTTTGACGACATCTCAAGTGTAAATTTCCACATCGAGATGTGGTAAGGGATCAGAACTGGTCATATTATGCTCTCACAGAATTGTCAGTGTTGAGGCATATTGGAGAGTAATTGATTACATGTAATCTAAATGTTTGTAACAGGATTTCATTACATTTAAAATTATGCATAATCAGATTAGTTACTTTTAATGGATTACATGATTATATTTTTATTACATTACCAATCTGCCACCGCAATAACTAGTCCATAATTTACTGATAATGCTCCTAGATTACTGATAATGCAACTGCATTCTTCTGCACCATGGACGTGCACATCGGCCCATGCTTCAGGATGGCAGAAAAAAGCACCTGTCATAGGTCAAGGCCACACCCTCTCATGAATAATATATGAGGAGCTACAAATTGTACATCTCTACAACATATCTAGAGACATTCACACATTATTTATATTAGTCGGGTCACTCAAAACAAACTTTTTTTTTTGAATTTTTTATAGCGCCACAGAGACAGTTTAAATTTTTAGAGGAAATCAACCTATGATTGGCTTACTTACTGTTGTTTTTGCTTTTTAAGCTGGGACAGGAGAAAGTATTTTCATGCAACGACTAATCCAAAAGTAATCCGATTAGATTACCTTAAAATGTTATCTAAAAGATTCAAATTTCTAATGACAATTTTAGTCTTTTCATTTGTAACCAATGTCAGTTTACATTTCAGGAGTAATCTACTGAGTATTATTTTATTGTATGTTTTAATTCTAAAGATCTCAAAACGTTTTGCTTTACAGGGACAAAGATGAGGAGGTGTCACTAGCGCAAAAACTTGATGAGTTTCGCACACACATCCAAGGACTTAAAAGGTTTAAAACAATTATATAACACACTTTAAAAACCTTCAACTTATAAAAACACATACACAATGCCTTTAAAGTGCATTTAGTTTTATGCTGTGTGTCAAATAATTTCTTGACAGGATGATAAAGGATGCACGAAAGGAGAAAGGCCAAGATGATTTTTTGGGTTATGTTGTTCTGAAATTAAAGGTATTGTGCATTACTATAGTCAAGATTGCATAATTTTCCATTTCCATATATTAGGACTTAACCATCCAAAACACAGACTAATATGATGTATATGTGTTACTTGTTGTGCTTTAAATTTGTATGTTGTGGGCAGGACTTGCATTGTACTGAGGACAACTGGTTTAACCTGGAGCCCCGAACAGAGACATATCCAGACAGAGGACAGTGTCATCTTCAGCTTAAATTCATTCATAAAGAGGTGAGAGCTTTGCATTTCTCATGTGTTAATTAAAAGGCCAGGACTGAATAAAGTTTGCTGTTGTTAAAACGTTACTGCAACAAAATGATAAAGTGTGATTTCAATATATATATATATATATATATATATATATATATATATATATATATATATATATATATATTTTTATTAAAAATGAAGTGTGTGAAAGCCCACAGCCTGTGAAATGTAGTTAAAAAATAAGTGTTTTCAGTTAATCTTGTAATTTTTGAGAAGTGAACCTAAATGCATGGTTATATGCATGTGGGGCATGTGTATGTCAGTGATAAGATATAACATAACATGCTGTCTAGATGAAAGTGTCTGATAATTGATCAAATTAAATATACAGTATATGCTTTTTTGCTGAATCCATTTGTAGGCTGCCTCTGCCTAAACAGACAAAACCAGAGAAAAAGATTGCAACCTGACAATTATACTCTCTTAAAATACTTAAAATATATATTTTTTTCTGCATTTACTCAGGATTAACTGACTTAAATTAATAAAGCCATTGTTCTAATAGTTGATTTATAATTGACAGCGAGATGAAACCCTGAGTTCTGGACGGAGTCATTATGTGAACTACTGTGGCATCCTGCAACAGTTTGTTCAAGCCCATATCTCTAAGCAACAGGTACATTCCCACCTCATACTGAAAGCCTGTACCTGTCATCAGTGTGTGATGAAAAGAGAAAGTAATGTTGAGAATATAATGTATGCTTGCTAATCATTCTGTAATATGAGACCAGCTGTGGTATGGCAGATTCTAGTCCTTTAGAAAGCCTTTGTGATCAAACTTAATGGAATATTCCAGGTTCAATACAAGTTAATATAGCATAATGTTGATTTCCAATAAAAATGAATTTTGACTCACCCTTCCTTTTAAAAAACAAAAGGTCAAGGTTACAGTGAGGCACTTACAATGGACTGCCAAGATGCCACTTTTGGGCCCTTGAGTAAGGCCCTTGACCCTATCTGCTCCAGGGGTGCCGTATCATGGCTGACCCTGCACTCTGACCCCATGTATAATGTGACCAAAATAAAGGCTTCTATTTTTTTCAATGGAATTCAATTGGTGCCAATTTTTGGAGGGTTTAAAGGCAGAAATTAGAAGCTTATAATTTTATAAAAGCATTTACATTAATTAAAACTCATGTATTATTTGAGCTGTAAAATGATTTAAATCGTAATTTTTAAAGTCATTTTAGGGTTTTAGGGTTTGTTGACTACATTGTCATGACAACAAAGTTGTCTACAACTTTACACAGAAAAGGTTAGTAAGCGATTTTATCACACTAAAATCATGTTAACACTCATTTTGTTTATGTCTTGTGGCTACACATTTGAAACAGTGCATATTTTAACATTTACAGATTGGCCCCAATTCACTTCCATTTTAAGTGCCTCACTGTACTCAGATTTTTGTTTTTTTAAAAGAAAAGGAGGGGCGAGTTAAAATAATTTTTTGTGGTAATCAATATTATGCCACAAATGCTGTCGATTGAGCTTAACTTGTATTGAACCTGGAATATTCCCTTAACAGAGAGTTAAATTAGACATCTATGAATGCTTCAGTAGACATTACGAAATATCTTGTTAAATTACTTAATGGGAGATTAAAACCGCCACTTGTTGTGTAGGTTTCCAGCTCAGTCATACAGCATTGCCTGCCATGCAGTACTGTTTAAATTCAATATTCTGTTTATATACCAAAAAGGTTAAACTTAACTATTCTTTTCACAACTGTGTCTGTGTTTGACTACGAAAACTAGATTGAATCAAGTGTGATGCACAACAGATTGCTTTTGACATTTTGGACCTTTAAGCATTTTAATTGCACCACCCTCCAGTGTTAAGCTTTCAGTCTCTTTATCACTCTACCTCTTTTTCTTTTTTTTAATCTTACTCCATTGTTACCCTTCAGGACAGTAACCCATGGAAAGGAGAGCTGTGTGGGGAGGGGACGGCCCTGCTTGAGTACTACGCCACTCAGAATGATATTTCACCTTTTCTTCAAGACTTGGCGTAAGCACCAACATGTCTCATGTTATTCTATGCATGAGGAATTTATTTGAGAACAAGACCGATCTCATGAAAATTATGTAACTATGGTGACATTTTTGCAAAACAATGTAACGTGGTTCCTTATGCGTATCACTGCAATGCCATGGTGAAATTTTCACTGTGAAGAACTAAAAGCAGGTCAAATGTTCTCCATAACAGTGTTTAAGGTTATTGCTCTATGGAGTTTGAATAACTTACCTCCCTACCCTAAACCTTAAACATGTCTACCTGTCATGCATACCAAATTGCAGGTAAGCCTAATCAAACCGTTTCTCCTGCTCCCCTTGACCCAATACCTGTGATGAGAGAACCGTTTGAACTGTTGATTATTGATTGTGTTGGGCTATTTCCTAAATCCAAATCCCGGACGAGCCCCCAATTGTTTCTCCTCTCCAAACCTAGACTGGGAGGATGTAACAAACCTAACCAATAGTCTCTTACAAGCAAATGTGACATGAAAAACACAATTGCTGAAGTAGCCAAGTCATTTTTTGGTGCTTCTATGACACTTTCAGTTCATGTGTCGACACGCTCTTCAGGACTCGTGCAGCATTCTATCAGTTGAGCCCCGCAATTTGATCTTTTATGCTTTAACAAGCTTGTAAATGTACTTGATTTTGTAATGCAAACTTTAAAATGTATTGCCTTACAAGTCCTGCTATAATGTGAGTACACTGAGTGAGGAACATGTTTTACTCGTGATTTGTGCGAAAGGGAATAAAGGTAATTGTTGTTGTAGTGCCTCTAGTGTTCATTTCACCAGGAAACTGATGCGAAATGTATAACAAGCCAAATAAACATTATTAGCAAAAATTTAGGTATAGTAACGTGATTGTATGAGACCATGTTGCAAAAAAAAATAAGGGTTTATACACTTACATGTTGTTCCACTACATACTCAGTCAGTGGAACTCAATGATAACATTTATGCATTTAAGAGTGCTGTTTACTTGTAACGAATGGGATAAATGCTCATTCATTTAAATCTGTTTTGCAAATGTGTGGGTTGTTTGTGGGGCTATACAGGAAGTGGGTCGCATACAGTAAACTGTACCAAATCCTAGAGGTGGATTCAACGGTGCTTTTTCAGCAAATAACAAGTATAGAGTATCACTGGGACCACCAGGAACTCCCCCAACAACAAGTTAGTAATTCTTGCTAAGTCTTTTGCCCATGTGATATGAAATTTTATAAGACACGGTTTTCAGAATGGGTGTAGATGCACTTTCTAGAGTACATCATGAACAGTTATGATTCAACAGTACAGTTTTGCATAATGTGTTAGCACTTTACCACTGAAATGATCAGCAAGTTGATATAATGTTGCCATGCCGAAATCTCTCTCAAGGTAAATCATTATTGCTCAAAGGTTGCTTTATCATAGCTCATCAGACTTAATGGAGAGCTCAGTTACGTTGCATAAATGTAACTTTTTTCTCCTAAAATTCTGTGGGAGAAATTTAAATAAACACAAATGAGACAGTTGTTGAGTAAAAGTAAAGAGCTGTTAGACAAATGTTTGAGTTCATATTGAATCTTTGACATTTGATTGCAAACTTTTGTATCTTAGCAAATCTAAGTAGGCTACAGTTTGTAATATTGTTGAAATGAGACGTGAGGAAAGTTTGAAATTTCATCAGCATTGTTATGTAGGCTACTGTAACGTTACACTAAATCAGTTCTGTGTTTTGGCATTGTCTAAATTCTAATATCAAGTTTACATTTTTACAATGATTGTACAAAGACCATAATGGCATTTGTGTGTGCGTGCATGTGCGTGGTTAAAGAAACAGGAGCTAGGTGATTCTCTGCATGGGTTTCTGCAGTATGGGCTCTGCTTGGTGTCAAAATACAGAGACATCTTTTCTCCAACCCCCAAAACAACACCACGGCTACATATACTGCTGAGGTAACACACACATGTTTGTTTTCTGTCGTAGTGGGGACGTTCAATTGCATTCTATTGATGTTGTACTGAGCTAATAGCATTTTCTAACCCTTTACCCTACATATAAACCTAACCCTCTCAGAAACCTTCTTGCATTTTTTGATTTTCAATAAAACATTATTTAGTTTGTGAACTAAACAATTTTCTTCATGGGGACCTTTTGCTGGTTCACAAAGTAGGTAATTTCAGGTTTTAGTAAAAAATAGTAAAAAAAAAAAAAACTAACTTGCAAGTTTATTGTCTTTTCTATGCCCTAATTATACCCCTTCCCTACTGCTCAATGCCTGCACATTTTACGGTTCACTGAACTTTCTGGAACTATAAAAATCTGCTTTTTACCTTTAAATATATAGCTAAACACATGAGCAATGGTTGTGTCATATTCCCTGTTGTTTTTGTGCTTTTATTTTGGAATTCTTGTTTAGTTTCCTGTTTCCTGTGTTAGTTTTGTAGTCATTGTAGTTTTATTCCTTGATTGATTCTACCTGATTGTTTCCCCAGGTGTTCCTTGTTTTCCCTTGTGTATTTAAGCACTTGTTTTCCCTGTTCCCTTTGTCTGTTGTTGCATGTATTGTCATGTTCTGTGCCTGGTTTCCTGTGTTTTGTTATATTCTAAGTTACTTTGTTCATCTTTTGTTTGCATTAAAGCTGCACTTAGATCCTCATTCTTTGCCTGCCTCGTCACAGAAACAAAAGACAACAGAGAATATGATACACATGTAAAGAAACACCATCAGGGTCACACATGTTACACTAAAATAATGCAATAAACAAACTAAACTACATAAAATATAACATAGAACACCCTAATGCACATAACTGATATATAAAATTAGAAGAAACTTAACTACTGTATTTCTATCAAATATAATGAAATGTGATGGGTCATGCAGGCAATTTTGGAAACGCCTGTTATTGTTTTTCATCATAATATTAAAAATTGATTACTGTAAAAGTGTATTGATTCTCTTGTTAAAAATAATATACATTTTTACTGGTAATTATACAATAAAATAATATTTTTTTACATCTAAAAACATATTTTTTATAATATTTACATGTATTAAATGTTTTTACATGCAATATTAGGTTTTAGGTAAAAACCTAAAACTTTTGTAAAAAAAATATATATATATGTATAAAAGAAAAGACAAAAAAATATTAGACAATGGTAACATTTTACAATAAGTTTTTAACAACATTAGTTAACAAACTATCGATGAACACTACTTTTACAGCATTTATTAATCTAGGTTAATGTTAATTTGAACATATAATAATCCATTTTTTATTGTTTTATTTTATTTTAACATTAATGCACTTTGAACTTACAATAAACAATTGTATTTTAATTAACAAACATTACAAAAGACTAATAAATGCTGTAGAAAATTGTTCATTGTTAGTTCATGATGGTTAATGCATTAACTAATGTTAATGAATGGAACTTTATTTTAAAGTGTTACCAAAAATATCATAAAAAGAAAACTGTGTAAGACAATCAGTGTTCACAAATGTTATTTATGTATATATATACAATACGGTACTATATTACTATATGAACACACACAACCATGTAGATCTTAAATAATCTGTCAATTAATAATAAAGTTATTATGCAATTTTCTCATAATGTGCTTTTATGTGTTTTTGTAGGGTTCTTGTCCAGATTTGTAAAACTCGAGCATTTCAGAAGCTAAATCCTGCTAATTTTGACTTACATGTTGAGGTCATCAATTCTGTTGCTGTGAGTAAAAAAAAAAATTTTGATTTATTAAATCACAATAAAAATCCCTGTTTGCACACATGTTCAAAACTGTGTATTTGCTTTATTTATGAGTGTGACTTAATTTAGGTATTTAAAATTACATCTACATAGTTTATGGGAATTTAGATATTTAAAATGAGCTTTTTTGTAATTGGCAGATTTTATTCAATGTTGGCTATTGAATAAAGGTATATTATTCAGTAATTTCAAGCATGCTCTTTGTCTCCCAGACTGGCACAGTAGAGTGGTTTAACATCAAAAAAGGTTTACATCAGCCGATGACTAAGGTAAGAATCATCTTATTCTATATGTATACAAAATATATAGTCTTTATCCTACATTTTGTGCTATTATTACATACTGCATTAACTTTGCTCATCTCCAGACACTTCTTTGAATGTTGGTTAATTTTAAGCACTCTTTGACAGGATCTTCTGGAAACTGTCAGTGCTCTCTCTCGGTTGATTGGAGAAGTGCAAGAAGACATCCGGCTCAGTAAAGATGTCTGGAACAAGGTGTTTGTCAGGTAAGAATAATGAAACTCATTTTTGCATTTTAAATTTAGCTAATGCATATTTAATGTCATCTATATACAATACACATTTAGCTTGGATGCAAGCTTTGCTTCATCAGCACTTCATTTGAATTGGTAGCAGCCACACCTCTGCGTGTAGTACATTTACATATACAATACATTTGGATTTCCTATAGCTCCATTAAAAGATCAGCCACTATTAAAAAAACTTCTAAATAAATGAATTGGATTGCTTGTTAATAATTTGATATTACTGATAACAAGTCAAGACTTCACTCTCCTTTTAATAATTTTCTTTCTTTTTTCAGTGCAGTGCAGTTGGATGTTTTCACTGTGGTTTACCATAAGCTTGACTCCCTGGTGAGAATCAGGAATATACTGTACATCAAAACTATTGTGTATTGCTTCTCTTTTAAGTGTTTCTCTATGATCAGTAGATGTATCAGCTGTCCCTCAACTGTTGTATTTGTGTATGCATGTTTGTACAGTTGGCTGATGAGTTAAAAGCTACATTCTCTCAGTTGGAGAATCAAATGGATCAGCCGCTGGCAAACAGCCTGTTTCCTGTGTATCTTTCCTTGCAAGCAATACACAAAGACAAAGCCTTCTTACAAAAAAGGTGAGATCACCAATGTTAATATTTCATCTATATGCATTTTTAGCTGCACTCTCGAGTCTCGCAGTCTGCTGTTACCCCATGAAATGTTACATAAGCATAATAACTTTTAAAAAAAATCTGTTAACTGTAAATCTCATGTTCTTCATAATTTTCGAAACATCAGTAATTTATACCACACATTACTAAGCATAAAGGACGCAGTTTAAATTGCTTTCAATTGTTAAGGGGGAAATTGCTGCAGCTCACAAGTTTCCATGAGGACTTCAGAGATGCTCTTCCATACTGGTTAAACAAAGCCTTTAGCACCACGATTGAGAGGGTGGAAAAGGCCGTGAAAGTGGATCAGGTACAACCATCAATCTGAAACACTTTCAACACCATGAAAGGCAAAGTCAAACATCTTTCTTTTTTACCCATTAAACAGCCCGTTAAGCAGCTCTAACTGCTATTGGTGACTGCTAGGAATATTTATCACATTCGTGTCCAAATTAAACCCTATTTACAAATGGACTTGCCCAAAGTTGTTGAGCGGGGGGTCATTTTCATGACCAAAATTTGTTGGGGAATTTGTTGTTAGGGTAATTTTCATTGTTGATGGGTTTTCGAGCAGAGGGATCGCCAAACTGGATCACACAACCTTAAAGCCCAGCCTCCCAGGCCAGTCAAGGGCCCCTGGGCACTGGCCCCATTGTAGTTACCTTATTGCCCCTGATGTTTTAAAATGTATTCACTTTTGCACACATTCTGGCCAACTATTTTTATTGATTTTGTTGCTCTAAATAAACATTAACACATAGTTATGTGGGTAGTTGAAATGTAATTTCATTGTCAGCAGTGTCCTATACAATTAAAACTATATAAGAATATTTTAAACAGAATTTTAAAATGTAAAAATGTTGTGTTACTTTAATGGGTAACACTTATGGCTGTATTTGTTAATTACATTAGTTAACATTAACTAACAATGAATAATACTTATTATCTTGGTTAATGTTAATTTCTACATAAATGTTATTAAAAGTTTACATTAGTTAATACAATATGAACTAACATGAACGAACAAGAAACAGTTGTATTTTTATAAATTGACATTAGTCAAGATAAATAAATGGTGGAAAATTGTATTATACATAGTTAATGATGCATAATGCAAAACTTATTGTAAAATGTTACCCAGTAATTACCATACTTGCATTTTCCATGACCTCAAATTAACTGAGACACTAGTTTATTTGTACATCTAGTAAAAAGTTTCAAATAAACCCACGGGCCAGTCCTGATCGCTTGGCCTCTGAAACAACTTTTCTTTTTGGCTGACATCACCAAGCCCTCTTATTTTTCAGCTCCTCCCCTTCAACCACCTGTAGACACCACTTTTCATGATCCGGTCACATCCTTTTTTTTTTCTCATTAAATATTCTGTTCTCATCAGAAATATTTCTGATAATGGAAGTATGGATTGTGCATGTCACCTATAAGATGTAGAATTACATGTAATATTTATCGTCATAAATATGTACAAAAAATAAATAAAAAATTTGCCATTTGAAAACTGCACTTGAAAACCATATCTTTAAGGGGCTGTTCAGAAAAATGCATCACTGTGGTAAAAAAAAGCATTCGGTCTGAATTTCCCCTAATGCATGTTTAGTTTATCTGAAAAAAACAAGCAGTGATTTACAGCAGTGAACTTTATTTTAACATACATGATACATGTAAAGTAAGCAGCTACTGATCAATTACACACCCATAAACACTTTCTTTCCTTCTTGCAGTTGCAGCCACTGCAAACCGGAACAGTTCCCATCAAGCACAGCTCTTCTGCAGTGGATATTGCAGCATGTTTACATCCTATTGCACAGCTCTGGGAACAATTGAGCTGGCCTGATCCAGAGGAGGCCTTCATGCTTATGGTCAAACTCACAGAGGTGGGTATACACCTTTTTTTGTCATTTTAGGATTTCATTCAACTGTGACATGCATGAAAATAGACTGCACTATATGTGTACAATGTGGTCACATAACTCCACTTTAAATGTGAGTGCTTTTTGTGTTCCTGTTACAGGATGTGTGTAAGATTGCATCAACATACTGTCAGATGCTGAAGGCTCGTGTGAAGGAGCTCTCTGTAGACTCAGATCATGGCAGTGCTATAAACATGGTAAGCTGTTGATGAGAGAACATATGACAAAACCATATTCATTTAGGATACAGGTCAAACTCCAATTCTGGTTTTTTTGCATCTATGTTTAACAATCTGATTAGTAATCTGATTAGTAAAGCTTTTTATATGCTCATATAAGGTCAGGCTTGGGGGGAAACCAATGGAAATGTTTAAGAATCTGTCATTTAAAAAACCCATCTTGATTGACCACTAATGAATATGAATATTGGTGGGCACACTATTTCACTATTATAGTCACTATTATAAATCTATTTCACGCTGTTAGAAAATTTCCACTGAATTGTTTGCATCTAGCAAACTCTAACCATCTGAATGTGGTTGTAATTTCATCTCTTCCTGGTTGATGCATCTCCAGTTATGTGTAGTGGTGAATGATCTGGAGCATCTGCACACTGTTTTGACACGGCTACCACAGCAACTGAACTGGGAGGGGCTTCGGGAACGTACACGGCATGGGATTGGAGAGGCCCAGTTCCAGAATACGCTTCCATCGCAGCTGCAACACACACAGTCCGCCCTTAACCGAGAGATCCGCACTGCGGTTGACACACTCGGGAAGAAGGTATCGTAACCATAATGTCATCTGCAGCATCAGTTTGAGTCTATGGGAGACCATACTGGATTCTGATGTGACATAAATGTACCTTTATCATATCCTAGCTTAATGTGCATAGACAACTAAAAGAAAGTCATTGTAGGTTGATTTCGCAAAAAATGTAAACACTGTGACACTTTGGTCCTTTCAACATTATTTGTTTGCGAGGTCAGACATAGCAACATCAAGTTTTGGGAATTTTTTTTTATTTTTTATGTACAATGGAAGGTGGATGAGTGACACGAAAAGTATGTGAACCTCTTTGAAATTTGAAAGTTTTCTGCATTAATTGTTCATAAAATGTGATCTCATCTTCATCAAAGTCACAAGTATAGACAAACACAATGTTAACAACACACAGACAATTATAATCTTTCATGTCTTTATTGAACACATACCATTAAACATTCACAGTGCTGTGGAAAAACTAAGTGAACCCTTGGATTTAATAACTGGTAAATCCTGCTTTGATGGCAATAACTTCAACCAAGCATTTCCGGTAGCTGCGGCGGACTGGTGTGTGTGGTGCCCTTTTTACGCCATACGTAGTGCCGCGTGTTATTCCCAACCAATTCAACCTCAGTCCACAAAACAGTAGTATTGTGGAGTGTCAATGTGGTATTTGGCAAACTGCAGATGTGCAGCAATGTTTTTGTTGGAAAGCAGTGGCTTCCTTTGTGGTGTCCTACCATGGACACCATGCCTGTTTAATGGTTTCAGTTTAGTAGACTCACGAACAGAGATGTTAAACAGTTCCAATGATTCCTTTAAGAGTTTAGCTGGTATGGTCCATGTCAGCAGATGCTTCTTTTGAATAGCTAACTCAAAATGTTGGAGTTTTTTTATTATTCAAAGTAGCTCTCACACACACCTCAAATCTCGTTTCACTAATTGGATGACAGATTTGCCAACTACTGACTCTAATTAGTTTTGTTGATGTCATTAGCCTAAGGGTTCACATAATTTTTCTTGCCACTGTATTTGGAAATCCTGTTTGAAAACAGTAAATATTAGAAGTTGACCTATAGTGGATTTTGCTGATACTGATAACTAAGGTGGTGGAAATAGCCGATTACTGAATAAACGGCTGATAGTTTTCAGAATCGATTTATAGAATGTAAAAAAAAAAACAAAAAAACATCTTTCTTACTATGATGGGCACAGACTTAAAGGATACAAAAGTCAAAATTTAATAAAATCCCTGATGCAGTTTTTGCAATCACAATCCCAATAATAACCTGAAAGAAATGAAGATATGTTGCATAACCTGGGACTTTTAACAATTAACAATCCCAAAATAAACTCAGTTATTTTTGAACTCTTATTTTGAAATGACAAAGACTTAGCTCCATTAAAATGCTCTATATTTAAAATGTGACCAAATTAAGATTTGCATAGCCTATATATTCACCAGATTAAGGATTATATATGTATTTTAAATAAAAGGCCACTGTTATACTGTAGAACCAAGCTGTTCTAACTGCATTATCTTCCACAGAGGAAACAAAATATTTACAAAAGCTATCAGCGTTTACTTTTTCCCGATAATTTATAGTTCCAAAAAGCAGCCAATTAATTGGTCAAACCAATATATCGGTCTAACTCTAGAAGACATAGACATTGAATAGAAATATACTGTTCAGCTTTAATTTAGGGCTTCCTAACTATAATGATTGACCATGATGGACTGTTTGGTGGTCTTCCACCTGACCATATTGTACCTCATCTGTCTGAATAATTTTTTTATGCAAAAAAAAAACTGTTTGCAAAGTATTACAGGAATTATTGAGTCTTGGCACTTATTGGAGATCTACAGGACTCTTGTTAAAGATTGTGTTGTCCAAAAGTTCTTTACAACATGCTTCAGGTGGAGGGGGCTGATATATTGTAATCTCTCACATCTTCACGGGCTCTTCCTGAGGAGATGATGCAATAAGCCAATTTCCTCAGAGCAAGAGGTCTGTTTTTCTGTGAGATTAAGAAAGCTAGAGTACACTCTAATGATTACAGAATATACATCGCTATGACACATTATACCATGTCTGTCTTCTCTCTTAATATAGTTGAAAAGAGATATTGAGATACACGTTAGCAATATGGCTTCACGTCATAGGTTTCCCTCCAGATCAACAGAAGAGGTAAGGCCAATGTTTTTCAGTTTTAATGTTTTTTCAGTGTTATTACCTTGAGGTATAAATTGGCATTATCTCTAAAGTGTACTGAGTTTTTGTGACTCTCTTGTCTCTAGGCTGTGGTTCCTTTAATGAAATATCTGGAGACAGAACTTAAGTATATGAATGAAAATCTGGTACAAGAAAATTTTAACAGGTATCTTCACCATGTCTTTCACACAGACAGTATGCATGACAGCTCTCATGACAGTCCTGTGCTTGGGCCACTTCGTTATGGATAGCAAACCAAATCTGTTTACCTTAATGTGCTCCAGGACTCGTGAAATAAAAAATTACAAATTTAAGCATACATCATTTTGATTGCCATTCTCTCTCTCTCATATAAGTCTTCTTACACCATTGTGGATGAACTCGGTTAAGATTCTGCAACAGATGTCTGCACAGGGAGACAGTAACCTGGTTTACTTTCAGAGATTGCTGTACACACTGCAGGTCAGTTTACTCTTCTTTTTTTTTCAAAACCCCCTAAATCTAAGTATTAAACTTTGATGCATAACTAATCCTGTACCTGCATTCAATGTCATAAATGATACCTCAAATCATGTGGCTTGTAGAGAAGTGAGCCATCACTTTTCTAAACAATCAGAATTCAGCTGTTTTCGCCTGATAAAACATAGGAACCAGAATATAATAGAGACTTGTGGCTGGGCTCTTTTGACTTAGGCCAGTAAGTAACCACTTAGCAAACACTAAAAACACCATAACAACCAAATAGCAATACACTAACAACCAGTTAGAACACCTTAGCAGCCACATAGAAAGCCCTTAGCAACCACCCACAACACATTGGGCAAATTCCAATTGAAAGTGATCATTCCTATATCCTAATCAATCCAAAGGACAGAGCTCTTGATGTGGGCACTCTGAAGGGAGCATGGTAACTGTCTATGGATGTACCCTTCATGAATAAAATCTTTTTCTTACTTAAGTTTGAAAACAACCATTTGAGTGGTGTTGCCTTCCCACGGTGCCCTTTAAGGGCGCTAAAATGCTGTTAGGAAAACGGCCATTTTCTTCAGAAATGTACTGTAAACATTTATTTGTATATGTTATCGGCAGTGTTTAGAACAGTGTTTTCATGCTGAAGGGAATGGACTTCCTGTTGAGACACTACATACTGATGAATACAAGGTCAGTCAAGATGTTTGTATTCTACATTTGTTAAATGAATATTCCGGGTTATATACAAGTTAAGCTCAACCGACAGCATTTGTGGCATAATGTTGATTACCACAAAAAATGTATCTCGACTCGTCTCTCCTTTTCTTAAAAAAAAAAGCAAAAATCGAAGTTACTGTGAGAAGTTACAATGGAAGTAAATGGGGCCAATTTTTGGAGGGCCAAAGGCAGAAGTATGACGCTTATAATTTCATAAATACCATCCATCCATCCATCCATCGTCAACCGCTTATCCTGTGTACAGGGTCGCGGGGGGCTGGAGCCTATTTCATAAATACTTTACATTAAATTATTCTGTTAAAACTCATGTATTATTTTAGCTGGAAAGTTGATTAAATTGTATTTTTTTTACAGTTGTTCACGGTTTGTTGACATTACTTCATCATGGCGAAAAAGTTGCAAAATTGGCTAACTTTACAGAAAATATTATTTTTTTCACTCTGAAATTCTGTAAACTCACATATTGTTTATGTCTTGTGGCTATAGTTTTGAAATAGTGGATATTTTAACGTTTACGTATTGGCCCCATTCACTTCCATTTTAAGAAGCTCGCTTTAAATATTTTAGAATTTTTTAAAGAAAAGGAGGTACAAATACATTTTTGTGGTAATCAATATTCTTCCACAAATGCTGCCGATTGAACGTAACATGTCTTGAACCTGGAATATTCCTTTAAATTTCTCTATCAATTTTTTTCCCCAGACACTGCGAGCACACTTAACACAAAACTCTTTAAGCTGTAATCAGCTGATAGAGAAATTCTTTGAGAGAAAAGTGTGGGAACAGGTGAGTACAACGAGTGGAAAATCATCCATAAGTCCCAGCTAGATGTTTGCATGCATGTGTTATTGAACTGGTTCTGTCTACATTTTCAACAGAAAGTGTTTAATGGAGAGAAATATGGAGCCGTCACTCTGATCACCTCATACAAACGCTTAGACCAGAAACTGCATGTAGAGGTGCTCAACGCTGTCAACCTCACCCCTCTCGACTCAAATGGTGAGAGGACAAAGACATTTACTTTTCTTTGTGCAGGTTACCATTAAAGCCTTTGAAAATCACAACATTATATAGAAAATTAGGAAGGAGAAATTGATTCCTTGTAAAATGTTGTTAGATAATGTTGTGAAACTGTATGTTCCTCACAGAATACAGAAGCTCCAGAAAGTATTTGGACACTTAAGCCACACATGTATGATGTGTCATTGCATTAGAAATCTAAACACAGGAAGGTAGCACATGCACACTATTCAACATTTCTTATTTAGTTCTGAGTAAAGGTCTAGCATTATTTGTTTGCAGATGCCAACTGGTTTGATGTTTTCTTATCTAATACATGGCATTCTTACATTTAACCATGACTTCAGTGTTCAAATACTTTTTAGGGGCAACTGTTTGTATGATGCTTGTTCATTCTATCCAACTGGTTGTCTTGTCCTTTGAAGGTTCCAGTGATCCTTTTGTTCAGCTGTCTCTAAGACCAAAGCATGTGTTCCCTGTGATTGAGTCACGATCCACCAAGATCAAGCAATGCGATCTCAACCCATTGTTTGAAGAGTCCTTTGAATTGTGCGTAAACATACACAACTCTCACTGCCAAAGCAATGTGCAGTTTTACAGTTTTAGTCACAGATCAAATGTCCTACAAAGCTCTTTCTTTGAGATCGAGTCCATTTAACATGTAATATTGTCTTCTTAGTGTCCATTGGGACTGTCTATTCTCAATGTTGATTCTTATTAGATACCATTACTGCACAAAATGACTGGAATACAATTATTTTTACATTTAACTCAAATTGAATCATTAAAAGCAGAACAAGTAATACTACTGATGTTTAAAATACAAGTTTAAGATATTAAATATAAATGTTTTGCATTATGTTAATAGAATGGCTTAATGTCTCAACCCCCCAAAAATAGTTGCCCTAAAATTCTCATCATTTACACACATCCCATACCAGATGTGAATTACTGTCT
The DNA here is from genome assembly GCF_025860055.1 of Xyrauchen texanus. NCBI lineage: Eukaryota > Metazoa > Chordata > Actinopteri > Cypriniformes > Catostomidae > Xyrauchen > Xyrauchen texanus. Next base: position 32,168,732 of record NC_068308.1, on the reverse strand, counting down.
TTCATTTGCTTAACACAAACAAAGAAATTTAGAATAAATATTTCACCTATGTCAGTCCAAAAAATTTAAGTGAATGCTGGAAGAACTGCGGTCCAAAAAGCACTTAAAGGCAGCATTACATTAATCTGTACAATCTGTACATCTGTGGTTAAATGCATGTCTTCAGACGTAATATGATAGGTGTGGGTGAGAAACAGATGTGTTTTATTATTTTTTTTTTACTATAAATCTCCACTTTTACTTTCACATTAGTAGTTTTTGTTGATTCTCTGACATTTTTCATGCATATCGCCACTTATTGGGCAGGACGATAATTTATAGTAAAAAAGGACTAAAACATTGATCTGTTTCTCACCCACACCTATCATTGTAGTAGTATGGATTAATGCAGCCTTTATGTGTTTTTTGGAGCTTCAAAGATTTGGTCACCATTCATTTGCATTGTATGGACCTACAGTGTTGATATTCTTCTAAAAATCTTTGTGTTCAGCAGAAGAAAGTCATACTCCTGAGGGTGGGTAAATGATGAGAGAATTTTCATTTTTGGGTTAACTATCCCTTTAAGGAAATTGTAGTTTCATATTTGCTTGCTTTTGTTTGACCCAGAAAGGTTCTTGACAGTTTTGAGATTTAACTTGTATGCTTATGAGTTTTATATTCTAGTTGTAATGCAATTGCTGTCCTTTGCGGGGCACAGTGTCATTACTTTAGAGCAGTGTAAGTCTCCAGGAGCATGCCTGTTGGTGACAGTGCTGGACCATGACACTTTAAGCAGTGACGACTTTGAAGGAGAAGCATTCCTCTCTCTGAAGGCGGTGCCAGGAGTTGGGGGTGGAGGCAATAACCCTACGCCTGCACAGATCCGCCTACCTCTGATGCACCCCAAACCCAACAGTATGTCATTTACTGTTTTATGCACCCTCTTTTCCACATTAACAACCAGATCACCTATATATACACACAATAACATTACATCATTTACATCATATTTTGGTTTCATTGTAAACCGTATTACGTACGTTACCTCATAAATCACTTTCAATATCAACATACAGCATTTAAAGGAATAGTTCTCCCAAAATTAAAAAGTCTGTGTCATCATTTACTCACCCTCATGTTGTCACTGTATTATATTCTTGTTTCCATTTAACAATAAAGGAGATGTAAGGTGAAATCCTGAGCTTCTGTTGTTTTTGCTGATTTAAAATGTCAAGGCGATTTGTACTGCCAAAGATAAAAAATTAGGGAAAAAAGCACAAACAAGCATCATAAAATTAGTTGATATGACTTACATGCTTGCAGTTCTCTAAAGCCATACGATAGCTTTGAGGAAGTGATCGAAATATAAGTAGTTCACTGTAAATCTGCTAATTCACTGATAATCTTCCCCTCACCATGAGCTCGCTTATGGTCCATTTAAAAAAAATAGCACCTTCAGATGCATCTTGTCATGTCATTGACGGCAAACACAATTGGTTCCTCTGTGTCATTAGACGGGTTGTTACATGGCAAGTTTGAATATGCACAACTGCAAATAAAATTTGAGAGCGAGGGCAAATTGGGGAAATTATAAGTTAGTGACTTAAATTTTGGTCCATTCCCACACAAAGCTATCGTATTTCTTCAGAAGACTTGGAAAATAGCTCACAAGCCATATGGACATCTACTATACAAACTTGCCAGGAATAGAGCAGCTCGGAAATTCTGCCAAACATATTTTGTGTTTTGCAGAAGAAAATAATGCAAGGTAGGTAGAGGAGGACAAAATGTTATATATATATATATATATATATATATATATATATATATATATATATATATATATATATATTAGTTGAAGTCAGAAGTTTACATACACTTTGAACCACTCCACTGTTTTCCAACAGTTGTTTACAGACAGATTGTTTCACTTTTAATTGACTATCACAATTCTAGTGGGCCAGAACTTTTCATACACTAAGTTAACTTTGCCTCTTTAAGAGCCTCTTTGCTTGACATCATGGGAAAATTAAAAGAAATCAGCTAAGACCTCAAAAAAAATTGTGGACCACCACAAGTCTGGATAATCCTTGGGAGCAATGTCCAAATGCCTAAAGGTACCACATTCATCTGTACAAACAATAGTACAGAAGTATAAACACCATGGGACCACACAGCCATCATACAGCTCGGGAAGGAGGCATTCTGCCACCTAAAGATGAGCATAGTTTGGTGCGAAAAGTGCAAATCAATTCCAGAATAACAGCAAAGGATGCTGGAGGAAACAGGTAGACAAGTATCTATATCCACAGTAAAGCAAGTCATATATCGACATAACCTGAAATGCTGCTCAGCAAGGAAGAAGCCACTGCTCCAAAACTGGTTATAGCCAGACTACAGTTTGCAAGTTCACATGGGCCATGATATCATTATGGCAGTCCTCTGGTCGGCCATAATGGCCAAAGTTGTGGCAAAATGGCTTACAGACAACAAAGTCAAGGTATTGGAGTGGCCATCACAAAGCCCTGGCCTCAATCCAATAGAAAATTTATGGGCAGAACTGAAAAAGTGTGTGCGAGCAAGGAGGCCTACAAACCTGATTCAGTTAAACCAGTTCTGTCTGGAGGAATGGGCCAAAATTACAGCAACTTTGTGTGAGAAGCTTGTGGAAGGCTACCCAAAATGTTTGACCCAAGTTAAACAATTTTAAGGCATTGCTACCAAATACTAACAAAGTGTATGTAAACTTCTTACCCACTTTGAATGTGATGAAAGAAATAAAAGCTGAAATAAATAATTCTATTATCCTGACATTTCACATTCTTAAAGTGATCATAACGGACCAAATACAGGCAATGTTTTCTATGATTAAATGACTGTGAAAAACTGAATTTAAATGTATTTGGCTAAGGTATATGTAATCTTCTGACTTCAACTGTATACACATGTACAGTATATATATATATATATCTTTATGCACCCTAGATCATTTGTAGTATCTAAAAATTCAATATGACTTCATGCCGTCTCTTCTGCTTTTGTAGGTGACAATTTCTTGAAGTTACTTGAGGCCAGGAAAGGAGAAAGAGACGCTCAGGTCTTTGTCAAACTACGTAGACAGAGAGAAAAGCAGTCTCAAGAAGATTAAGGACAAGAAATGGACAATGTACACCCCCCTCCCTTTGTTAAAAGTTTTGCATTATTTAAAGTTGAAACTTTTAAGAGTCTTGTGTTTAATTATTGTACAATTATGATATTTTTAACATTTGTAATTTAAAAGAAGTATAAATACACCCGTTTCATCCAAAAATATACATGTTTATTGTCTTTACAAAATCAGAATGAAACACTGTATTTGAACAAAGCGGAGCAGATGATTTCTGATGATTCACAGTGAAGCTGTTTAAAAGAGTCATCAGTTGGCCCCTTCCATATAACTTTTACCTTTAAACTGAATTCAACCAAAAACATCCAAATAAATCTTAACGTGCAGGAGTCGAGCTCTCTTCCGACTGCCTTAGCTTATAATTTCTCTCGTGTTTGGTAATCAGCGCACATGAATTCTATTCTTCTCCACTGATGCCTGACATTTGTGCACATAAAATGTCAACTGTTCTGAAAGCTGCTATTGGTTTAGTTAACAGGCAAAATGACTCAATGCAAATGCAATTTCAAAAATTAAAATATGCACATTAGTTCAAAAATACAAGTATGTTTGCCTTCTTTCTCCAGCACTCCAGTTTATCATGATTCTGAAAACAAAATCCTCAGAATTAAAAGATTTCCTTTCCATATTTGTTGTGTAGCAGTCACTGTATTTCTGTAGAACACCCCTGGAATTTATACTTAAAAAATCCTACAAAATGAATGGTAAATTTCCTTTATAGCTACCTATTATGCTAATATGTATTGATTACAAAATTTCCCCGGTCTGACAAGGCATTTCTGCTGCACCTTAGATACAACAACTGGATTTAATTTGTAAACATTTCGGAATGTTCATGGATGGTTCTGGAAGGACATTCCACTTTTGATTTAAAATGTCTTAATAAAAAAAATTACGATCGGGGTCACGTCTGTTACACCAGTACAAGCGGCTTTCAGAGGAAAAAAAAAATTTTTAGCCCTAGTTTTGTTAAAATTAATTAGATCATTGTAATACCGAAGTGAGAGTGAAAATACTGTGAAGGACGAGGGTTCATGTCTAGTGTCTAAATTATATTAGATTCTAATTAAGTCTCAGTTTATGACTCTGGGATAGTCAGGCTCTGCTGGTGTTCAGTGCACAGCGGGCATTCTGTTGAGGCTGCACATCGCTCACAGTGCAGGCCGTGTTGGCATGGCAACGTCAGTGAGCCCATCTTGTCACAAGATATACAATATAATCTCTGCTTCCTGAACACAGCCTAAAAGGAAGAAAAAGACAGAGAGATTGTGAAGATATTGCATAGAAACCAACATGTCTTCTTATTACTCAGCCTAATATTATTTCGCATTATTGGGTGAATCTCACAAAACAATGTTTAGGTCCAGAGGTGGGTAGAGTACCCAATATCTTTACTCAAGTAAAAGTACAATTAATTAAAAAATATATATTACTCAAGTAGAAGTAAAAGTATTAATGTAAAAATCTACTTGAGTAAGAGAAAGTATCCAATTAAAAGAATACTCAAGTAGCGAGTAACTAGTTACTTCCACATAAAATATAATGGATGATTATGCCCCAATATTCCCCAAAGTCTCGTATGGATTCTTAGATCAGTGTAGTTACAGTGTTTTCATTGTTGAAAGAATTCAGATAATTAGTTCTGTTCACTAAGGGTAAACTTTATCACTGTATATTGAAGTGTGTTGGACTTATTTAAGTTCAGAGCTTGTTTTTTTGTTGTCCATGAGAAAAACGTGCTGCATCTGTCAGAAATGCTGTGCAGGCACAGATATACTGTCAGCTCAAGCACACGATACACAAGGCATAAAGAAATGTACGTAGATGTTTACGTAGATTAAGGAACTGATATATTGCAACACTGATATAAAAATGTATACTTATAAACTGAGGTCATAAGAGCGCATAGTTACAGAATCACCCTGAAAATGACAATGACACAGACAAGCCCACATTATCATAATCGCCAAAACTTACAGCGCTGCAATTTTAATCTTGAAATATCCACTAGTCTTGGTGTAAAATAAAGGCACTGCGAGACGAAACTAATCTTTTTTCATGGTGTTGAGCGAAGAAAGTTTATTTGGCACGCTTGCTGCTACTGCATTGGTGGACTCAACTCTATTGACAGAGCGAAGCTGTAAAGTTCTGGTGTCGTAAAAGTCCCTTTCAAAAATCACGCATTTATTTACACTTATTAAATTAAAACCAGTAATGTAATGAATGTCGCCCATTGTAACGAAGAAAAAGTAAAAAAAATTTCATTAGAAATTTACTTGAGTAAGAGTGAAAAGTACCCACCTTTAAATATACTCATAAAAGTATATTTCCCCAAAAAAGTTACTTAAGTAAATGTTACAGAGTAAATGTAGTGGGTTTACAACCCACCACTGGTTAGATCATATTTTCAACTGAAAACGAAAATAAAAAAATATATTTTGCAAGGAAAATAATAAAAATAATCTTTAAAACTATCTGTAGATTTGTCTTGACAATGAAGCACATCTCTATCCCGTAATCATACAAAAATATACATTATATAAAATGTAAACTACATTTGAAAAGTAAAATTATAACTATTTGTTATGGTATTTTCCTTGTACTGATTTTAATTGAGGCTGTTTTTATTTTTTTTTATAATTTGACAAATGGGATTTACTTATTTACTATAAAGAGAAAAAATTAAAACACGTCACCTGGAAAATATTATATATTTTGTATTAAAGGAATAGCATCTAAAAATAATTTACCGTCATGCACCATCCCAGATGTGCATGATTTTCATTCTCCTGCTGAACACAATTGACTTACAATGCAGGTGCATGATGGCCAGAACACTGAGATCCAAAAAGCACACAAAGGCAGCATAAAGTAATCCATAAGACTCCAGCGGTTAAATCCATACCTTCAGCAATTCACATTCTTCGTATCACCTACTGGGCAGGGAGGATCATTTAAAATAAAGTACTTAAATATGTATCTGTTTCTCACCCACACAATCAAATCACTTCAGAAGATATGGATTTAACTGCTGGAGTCTTATGGATTACTTTCATGCTGCCTTCACAAGCTTTTTGGACCTTCAAAGTTCTGGCCACTTGTACTTTATGGACCTACAGAGCTGAGATTTTGTTTTCTAAAAATCTTTGTTTGTGTTCTGCAGAAGAAAAGAAAATCACACACATCTTAGATGACATGAGGGTGAGTAAATAATGAGAGAATTTTCATTTTTGGCGGAAATACCCCTTTAATTACAATTAGCCTAAATTTAATTCAGTATACCAAATACCAGAATTGTAACCTCAGTCACCATTCACTTTCATTATATGAAAGAAATATGCAATAAAAGTGAATGGTAGAAAGGAATAAAGTAAGTGATATGGGTTTGGTACAACATGAGGTTAAGTAAACGACAACATTTTCATTTTCAGGCGAACCAACCCTTTAATAGCCTTTAAAAAAGGCTTAATTTACTTCAGGACTTATTATAATTTTGGGGGGGTCAAATATGACCTGAACAATTCTGGACAGTTTTTATAAGATTCATCAGCTTTTCATCAGAGTGTATAATGCATATAGGTAGCAGGCGTGTACATTACCTGTTCTACAGTGCGTAAGCAGGTGCAGATCTGTGCTTGCAGGCTGCAGATGGAGCTGAGTGGTAATCTGTGCAGTAACTGCAGCTGGTGAAGCTGTAGATGTGGGTTTTCTGAATGACGTAGCCTCTCTAGCACCTCCTCCAAGAGAGCAGCTTGCTGCTGCGCCTCCTCTTCAGCCTGCAGTGCTCGTTCGGCCTCCATACCCAGCTGCCGCACCAGAATACGTGCCTGTTCTGCATCTGTTTTTAAGACTGCCCATGACTTAACCAGCAAACAAAAGAATTTAAGTAAAAACAGGGTTACTAGGATGCAATCTTTTGTGTGGTACACTGATAGATTCACCACAACTCCATTTTAATTCTAAGGGACAGATAAAGGGTGAAAAAACAGATTTTGGTGCTAAAAACATTGACTAACATTATAAGGACTTCAGGGTGAAAAATGTTATTCTAAAACTAAAATCAACATGGCCCCTTTAAATGCACAGTCCCCCATTTCTTCCACAAACACAGCTTTTGTCTAACCTGAGCCATTTGTCTCCAGCTGTGGTCCCAGTGTTTCAGCACCCTGTGTGCCTCCTCCACTTCCTGTTTGAGACGGGACGCTTCAGCATACATACTCCCCATGGAGAGCAGAGCAGGTGGGGTACCTGGGGAACTCTGACCTGTGGGAAAATGTTCCCAAATACTGCTGCTCATTCCATTTAAACCTTAAAAAAAACAGAAACTGATTAATAGTTTAATACAATAAACACGCAATTCAACAAAGTATTTAAGAAGACAGCTGCCACTAAAGTACAAAAAATTATAATAAAGCAAACCTAAAGAACCATGGGAGGACCCCAAAAAGCTGCTTTCTGATTGGCTGGGTTGTGACAGCTGTGTAGAGAGAAATGGAGAGCGGTGAGCTCTGATTGGTGGAGAAGGTGAGTGTGATCTGAAAGGGGAGGGACTACTTAAGGAGCCAGGAATGTTGACAGGTGCTGAACTCTGTAACTGACTGCTTCCTATGAAAAAAGAACAATAACAATTTATTTTTAAAAAAAAGTCAAAAGCAGCATCCAAATTCACATAATATCAGATTAATAAATAAATTCCCAGACATACTTACATTTACATTTATGCATTTGGCAGACGCTTTTATCCAAAGCAACTTACAGTGCTCAAACACTTATTACAGGGACAATCCACCCGGAGCAACCTGAAGTTAAGTGCCTTGCTCAAGGACACAATGGGGGTGGCTGTGGGGATCGAACCAGCAAACCTTCTGATTATCAGTTATGTGCTTTAACCCACTACGCCACCAACACCTCTACTCCCATACTTCATACGGGAATGAGACTGTGGGCATTGTTCCGTGATCCGAAGTAGGGAAGTATGCATATTCGGATGCAGGGTTACATAATATCGCCAATGAATTACCAATTACAGATGCATCCTATAAAAAGAGTACACAACTGAAGCAAAATCAAAGCTATTCTATTATAATTATTATATTATAATACCGACAGAACTATGGCACGGCATTGAAGAACAGAACTATCCTTTACACTACATTTTATCTGACAAGACTTGTTACCAACCCAACATGTGCCCCTTGCTCGGCAGGCTTGAACTCTCCATACTTTTCTTAATAGCTGAGACTCCAAAGTCATTCAGGTCCAGATCATCCAGTGCAGACTCTAATAAAGAGGAGAAACAGATGCTGTTTTAATCATACAGCACAGAATGTCAAAATCATTCTAGCCAATGGTAAAGCTCAAAGTACATCTTGAAGCTCAATATAGTCTTATTGATATATGAATATACACTCTCTTTATTAGGAACACTATGGTCCTAATAAAGTGCCTGAATTGGTCGTCTGCTCTTGTGGCCTCAAGTTTCGACGTGTTGTTTATTTTGAGATGGTATTCTGCTCACTACAATTGTACAGAGAGTTTCTCTGAGTTACTATAGACTTTCTGTCAGCTTGAACCATCTGGCCATTTTCTGTTGACCTCTCTAATCAACAAGGTGTTTCTGTCCGCAGAACTGCCGCTCACTGGATGTTTTTTGGCACCAATCCGTGTAAACTCTAGAAACTGTTGTGTGTGAAAATCCCAGGAGATCAGCATTTAAAGAAAAACTCAAACCAGCCCGTCTGGCCCCAACAATTATGCAATGTTCTAAAACACGGAGATCACTTTTTTCCCCATTCTGATGGTTGACGTGACCAATAATTGAGGCTCCTGACCTGTATCTGCATGATTTTATGCATTGCACTGCTGCAACACGATTGGCTGATTAGATAAATTGCATGAGTTGTACAAGTGTACCTAATAAAGTGTTCAGTGAGTATTCATATTTACACATATCAAATCATTTCTACACAACATCATAATCAGCAAGAACCCTTATAAGCAAGAATTATTGTCAATAAGTCTTATTCTGTCTACTAGAGGTTGCATGACTACTGATTTTTAATAGTCGTGAATTCAATGACATATGATGTCACAGTCAGACGTCCAAACACAAAAAGTTGTGCTGATCACTAACACTAACTAGTGCCAACACGTGCCTTTTTAAATGATTTAGCTCATGCCCAGCAGACATCTTCGTTGCAGGGTAGACACCAAGGATGGGCATTTTCAAAAATGCAGTCGAGTATTCTAACCCACAAAAAAAACGAGTAATCAATTACTCGTAAATTAAAATGTAATATTTTTTTTATTCACAAACGTTACCATGAACGGTTTTAAAATATTTAAAAGTTAAATACATTTGCACTAACCCGGAGCCTAAAAACATAGAAAACAATGCTGATGGCATTGTTAGGCTAATACACTCTGATTCTACATAAAGGCCATTTCATTTGCATTATTTCACATGTTATTATCCAGAAAAACAAGTGGTGAAAACCTTTTTATCAAATGCGCTCTGCCGTGTTGAGAGATATAATGCACATACACACATTGCCTACTGGTCTGATAAGCTTCTGAGTTTCTTGTACCGCTTCAAAGTTTCCTTCCATCATAAAAGCAGTCTGTTGGTTTGCATGACTTCAAAAATAAATACTTGTAAGAATATCAATAGAGTAGAATAAATAAGAATAAAAATATTACAAGTATTGCTAGTGCTCCACTAGGCTTTGCTTTCAAAAGCACAGACGCAATCAAATATTCTTGCAACCAACACCTGGACAACACAAATCTACAGCACCCCAAAGTGGACTCAAATGTAACTGCGAGATTTGGAGAGAGATTGAGGGACAGTACACTATTCAGCGATGCTCACAGCAGGCAAATGCACAAAGAAACATCAATTTGCGATATTCGAGTAGTGATTTTAATAGTTGACTAGTAGCTACAGAGTTACTCTACTAGTATTTAGTCTCAACATCCCCCTGACCTATGATCAGGCCCAGATTAAATCTTTTTTGAATTTTCTGGGTTGAGTTTGGGGGGAGAAACTGTGGAATACTGGAAAATGGATTTAAAGTCAGTAAAATATTTCAAATACTTAAATAAACAAAAATGCAAGGGTGGTCACTTTCTGCTTAACAAACGTTCAAATTCAGGAGAAACATTCCGTGTGGGTCTGCCCATCACTCACCCACTACAGACTCCACCGTGTCACTTGTTGGGTAGAAGGGAAGAGCGTTGGCGTTCATGCCAGAAGAGGGACCAGGTGGTGCAGGGCTGGGTGGGGTGGCTGCACGGCTAGAGGGTACACTGGATGACAAACTAAGAGGACTGCCGACAGGTAGAAACACTAATAAATCCTGAAACTACACGATAAAGAATTACAGAAATCAGGTGCATGAGCACGGCAAATTGTCAACTTGAACTTTAATCAATGGGTCCAGTACCTGTTTGCTGTGCATGGAAAAGATTTCTCTGCTGCGTTGATCCATTACAAAACCTTTCTGTTTGGCCTATATGAAAGATAGCAGTGTTAAAATTCAACATATGGCAAACTCTAAGTACAGATTACAAACTGCACAATCTTATCCTTAATACATTTCTGGGTTCAAGTTAAAATCAATTAATCATTTATATGCTTTAAGGGGCTTCAAAGATTTGGTCACCATTCACTTCTATTGTACAGACCTACAGAGCTGAGATATACTTCTAAAAATCTTTGTTTGTGTTCTGCAAAAGAATGAAAGTCACACACATCTGAGATGGCATGAGGGCGAGTAATCGCTGAGATAATTTAAATTTACCGGTGAACTATGAGTAATTAGGCCCCATAACAGACAGACCGTCTGTCTTGCGGGCATGTTTTACTCTTAAAAAGTGTGATTTCTAGAGGAACAAATATTTTCCATAACGGTGGTAACCCTGTGCTTATTGCAAGAACACTTCTGAAGAAAACTTCCAACTGATGCCTTCAAATTAGAGTTCAAAATAAAGCAGTCACCTCTCGATAAGATACATATTGCAATACACGTCATGATTCGATATATTGCGATACATCACAATATCATAATTTAATTCGATGAAGAATCAATTTCAATTCCAATTCATGTGGGTATATTTCAGTTATATATAGATGTTTGATGAAGAGCACGTAATGTTTTTGTCTCTTGGTGAGCTCACTAAATTGATTTAGAAGTAACAGAGTGACAATTTTGTTATGTGTTAACATGATATGAATGCACAGATAGTTGAAAATAAATTTCAATACATGGATCTAAAGTATTGATACAATATCGTGAGAAAAAGTATTGCTATATATCGATATTTGATTGTATTGACACAGCCCTAGTTCAAACGTTGGCATTGCTGTACCTGGTCTTCCCTCTCAAAACCAGGGGCTTTCCCATAACCACCCTCTCCTCCTGAGCCGGCTTCAATGCTGGAGAAATCCTTAAACAGAATGCATCCCAGCAGCCCTTCCTCTCTGGTGGCACTGTGGTCACTGTGGGAGGAGTCTTCAAATGGGTTGGGGCAGAAAGATGCAAGAAGAGGTGAACTGCATTGTGAAGCCAGCTGCTCCTCACTGACACTGAATTCTGTTAAGACAAACAGAAAAGGCACACACTCGTGATAATTAATAAAACAAAAATAAATTACCTTATTATCAACAATAAAGATTTAAATAAACAGTGTCACCATTCTTTACTTGTCAACTTTCCAAAATAAAGCGCTTACTTTCTAAATGTGCAAAAGCACAGAACGGCCCTCTGGGACAGTTGCCACTCTGCTGCATGTCATTGCATTTGGTGGATTTGCAGATCTGTAGATGAAAAAGGCCATTCATTCACTAGATGTTCTAAAGGAAATGTAAAGCCTACATTAAACAAAATAAGCCAAACTTAGTTCTCCTGAACAAACTAAAGCACCCCAGGCCTGTGTTTATATTATGTGCAATGTCATTTTAAAATGAGTTAGTTGAGGAAATTAAATCAATGTAGAACATCACATCCAAACCACACCCACAATTAGTTTTAACCAATCGACTAGCTGAGACTTCCAAGGTCAAGGTTTTCAGGGATGTGCACTAACAGGAGAAATATCAACCAACAAACAAACACCTAAACGGATTGCTCCTTAAATGTGTTTATGAACTTTTTCTGGACCATTTTATAGTCCTGCATGCATAAAAAATGTTCATGGCCGTAGCATGATACAGGAGTTATGCGCCCAAATTTATACTTAAGGTCTGGGTTTGTTCAAGCTCCTAAAGTTAAAGGGGCAAATCAAACCGCAACCCTATTAACTATTACAAACACACCATAATCAAATAGTCACGGTTTAATTGCATTAGATCCATAAGGGTACAAGAACATGGAGAGTACCGCTCCTTTAAATACCTCTGGATGAAACTGCTGTTCTGTCCGCGTGTGGCAGTACTGGCAGCTTTCTCCGCTTTCACATTTACTGGGGTCTCCCCACTCGTCACTGTGTTTGACTGAGGGACACGGCAGGGCTCTTCAAGTACAAACATGCAACACAAAACCCATCAGCAAAATGATGATGGAGCACCTTTCTTTACAGCAGGAAATTGTGAATTAAAGGTGCATTTTCTTCAAACATTCCTCAAGTGTAACTCCAAAAGACATGAATTGTAATTTTCCAATGTATGTAGGAATCATGAGCACTCAAATTAAAATTAAGACTCCAGTCATAACAGTAACCTCATAAAAGCTGTTTTATTCTACATGGAAAGGGTCCACACATTAGAATCACATGACCAGCCAAATACTACTCGCTTAATCTCAGTAACCATCCTGTTAATTGACACTTTCATTCCTTGATTAAAGTAATCATGGCTGACTGTGAATACTACATTTCTACAATGGCATCTGAAAACTATTGATTTTAAATTATGCTGCATCCAAGCCCAAGATGACACAAAGAAAAAACTGAGTGCACCTTTAAAGGGACATTTATTCACCCTCATGGTGTCCCAAACACTTCTGATTTTATGATACAAGTAGGCCTGTCACGATTATTAAATAACCATCTGATCGTGGTTATTTGATCTAACCATGGTTATTTGAGATATATGCAATATGGGCATTCTTATTCCAATCACATTTTAATACCGAAAAAAGGGAATTTTAAGTGAACAAATGCCAGGAACGACACATTTGTGTGTCATTCAGCTGAACTCCGAGTCCGAGCATCACTGAGCCGCACCGCGGACGTCAAACCGTGAAAATATAAAGTATAACTTTAAACTATTGTGTAATGGAAAATGTTCCTGGTTCATACACACAGTGACATAGAGACGCACGCTTACTCTATTTCTGTGGCGATGAAATGATTAATGATTGGGGCGGCTGTGGCTCAGGTGGTAGAGCGAGTCGGCTGCCAATCGCAGGGTTGGCAGTTCGATTCCCGGCCCACGCGACACCTCATGCCGAAGTGTCCTTGGGCAAGACACTGAACCCCAAGTAGCTCCCGATGGCAGGCTAGTGCCTTGCATGGCAGCACTGCTACCATTGGTGTATGAGTGGGAGTGTGAATGGGGGTTTGGGACACAGTGTAAAGCGCTTTGGTAACCTCTAAGGTTAAAAAAGCGCTATATAAGTGCAGACCATTTACCATTAAACAAAATCTCAAAGGTGTTGCTTCATAACAAATAAGGGCTTGTGGGTTTAATCAGAGCATTAAAATAATGTGTGAAAGTGAAGAAATTAGGACAAAAATATTTTAATTTTGCATAATATAATAAAATATTATATACATATAATAAAATATATATAACAAATATTTAAAAAGATTTTATACAATATAAAATGTATAATTAGTTAAAAAAACTAAAAGTGAAAATGTTAAATTGACCAAAACTAAAGTTCACTGAAAAGTGTGCGAAAAGTATTTAGAAATATTTTTATATTTAAAACATAATTTTTCATGTCATTCATATGTTTTTAAAGCCTTAAAAGGAAAATCACATATCCCTATTTTATTATTTGATTTATATATTTCTAGTTAAATATGTAAAAATGACTTCTTAAGGTGTTTGAAGCACACATGCAGAAAAAAAAACACACCTTAAGACATATGACGATTTATAAGACAATTAATCGTAAAAGCCCTTAAAGAGTCAATTAATCATCATAGTCGCAAATATTTGTTTGACAATTAATCATCAGCCAAATTTCATAATCGTGACAACTCTAGATACAGTATAAGCATCAGTCACTATTCACTTTCATTGTATGTAAAAAACGATGCAATAAGGTGAACGGTGACAGATGATATAAAACCCTAACATTCCGCATTGTGTGTTTCATGGAAAAAAGAAACTTGCATGTTGGATGAGTAAATGATGAGAGAATTTTTTTTGGGATTAACTATACCTATAAGTACATGAAATTTAGATAACATTTTTACAAGTACCAGATTGATCTATAATTACTTTGAACTATAGTTCATCAAAAACATTTAAATTCTGACATTATTTACTCACCCTCACATCATTCCAAACCCATATGCTTTCAGTTTTTACATCAATAAAATGAAGATTTTTGCTTCTAAAATACCAATAACACCATTAAAGAACCATTAAATTGTCAAATATCATTTGATAGCTTTTTGTGAAGAACAGATTGAAATTTAGGTTGTAATTCACTGAAAATCTTCCCTTCCACAGTGCCATATTACAAGCATATTACAACATACATATTCAAAGAAATAACAGCCTACAAGCTTGGTTTGGTCCATAAATAATCTATGAAACTGGGAATATGAGGTGCAAACCTGTATTTGTGTTTGTGAGGGCTCCGTCTGCGGTCTTTGCTGTTGTGATAGTAGGGACATGCATAACCCTGTCGGCACAGCCGTGGAGGTTTCTTGCAAAGCTCTGTCTTGTAGTGTGAGAGCACAAAACTGTTGTCTGCAGAAAGAGAGGAAGAAATGAGCAGAGGACATCATTGTGTATTAAACATAAGTGGCATGATATTTAAGCTTTGTGCCTGCATTCAGTGGTTTAGAGTTAAAGTTTTTTTTTTTTTTTTTCTAAGTGTTTTTTAGTTTCAGTATTTTATTTTTTAATTTTGCTTTAGTGATTTTGGGCTGCCAAAGTTAAAGCCAAACTAATACCATTTAAATATGGTTAATAACATTCAAAGTTAAATTGTGTTATTCCCATCTTGTAGCATTTTATGAAAACGGATTGTAAATGTTGTTGCACAGTATATTTTGTGAATCAAAACAAAAATTAAATTTAGGTAATTTTTCTTTCACTTTAGTTCATTATCCAGTCACGAAAGGGCATTTTACTTTCAGTTTGTTTCCGATTATGCACATTTTAACTTTTTATGTCGGTTAATACAAAACAAAAATAATGTAGTTTTCTGTAAAAACATAAACACTGCTGTGGAGAGATTTCACCTTGCCAGCGTGGATCTTCACTCAGGATCTTTTCTATAAGTGCAGTGCTGGCCACAACCCCTGACTGTCCTTCTCCAGATGGCCCCTCAACCAATCCTGTGGCAGCTTGAGCTTCCAACTCCAGCATCTCTCTGAGCAAAAGGAAATTAAATATACAAAAGTCAAATCAAGGAAAAATCATTCAATGCAAACACACCAAGCAAGAGCATGCTACAAAATCAATGATTAACATAACTCTGCAGTGAAAGGATATGAATTAATATGTTTTTCACTAAATAGTTAACCCTGTAATGAAAATTGTCATTTTTACTCAATCTTATATGGTTCCAAACCATTCTTTGTTCTGTGAAACACAAAAGGTGATGTTCCCTTCCATATGCATACAATGAAAGTATATAGTGAGCAAACAAATTTAGTAGCATAGCAATCAGAATTTAAGTTGTTATTCACTGAAAATCTCTTTCACTTTCAAATCTCATTTTCGCTTAGACATTTTCAAAGTGTTTCATTAAAGGTGCTGTAAGTGATTTTAGCGATTCTGAAACTACCACAAACTGAGCAGTTGGATTAGCCATGCCCCTTGTGTGCATTGTTTTCTTAAGAGAAGCCATTAAACCTGATGTCATAGACAGGGCTTCGGAGGTCATGGGAGCCGTGAGCAAAGGCACAGTGAGGACCGTTCTTACTGCAGTGGCCCTTCCCATCAGTCTCATGTATACAGGAACCAGTCTTAAAGTAGCGCAGGTGATACCGCCTCTCTGTGTCTCCAGCTGTTCGGTGCAGAAATGGACACCTTTCAACACACAAATTGAAGAGACACATCAACATAAATTCAGACTTTGTGGCCAAAATCTGAAAATAAGTTTCTGCTGATTCTTACTCCTCTCCATCGGGACACATCCCTGTGCCCTCATCGTATTTAACACAGTACACATCGGGGCTGTAATTAAAGGTTCCCTCTCGCCGGCGAATCGGCCTCCGCCGTCTCTGGTTTAGAAAGTGCCAGTGGAAGCAGGTGAAGGGACGGTGCTGGGTGCACTTGTGCTGCACAAACAAGGGACACTGCTCTGTCCTGAACTCCTTTAGGTATCTAAACAGTGTGAAAGAGAGAAACAATGAAGAGATGATAAAGAAAGCTAAAGAGGGAGAGATTAAAAGGAAAATGACTACAAACTTAAATCAAAATCAAGCACAACTATATAAATCTTACAAGTTGGAAACATCTAATCTACAAAGAAATGCAATTGTAGAATACATTATCTGAATATCTGCCATTGGTTTGGCCTGTGTGACACTATCAACAGATGCATTGCAGATCAAACAAATACATATCACTTAGACCAGGACTGCACTGTGCATGCTAGAATAGATCATAAAGACATTGCATAGCATGCATACTTTATATTACAAATCAGTTACTCTCTTGCCAAGATGGTGAAGTGCATCTTTTAAAACAACATCTCAATGCAGTGCGTACATAATATCAAACTACTAGGCCTCCATAAAGCACAGCTCTGTTTGCAGATCATATAACCCCAAAAACCTCATTAGAGGCTTGTAAAGGGTCTATAGCATGAAGGATGAGCGATCAGGTGGGTGTAAAGGTGTTTCGTTACGTACGTGTAGTGCTGGGGCTTCTCGTGCTGTACGTGCAACACGTTAGTGGGGGACGTCGTGCCGCCTGCGGAGGGAGAGGAGCACGAGGAGGAAGATGAGGGTCCAAGATTAGCCGCGGCACCCGAAGAACCGGGCTGAGATGGTGCTTTCGACATGATTTATCAATTGAATGGCCATCAAACAATTTAATATTGAGAGTGCTGCGAAGTCCGCATTCATTTTACATGTACGCATGCGCCAGATCTGGCGAGGAGGAAATTCCGGGCCATTGCGATGACGTCGCAGGGTAGTGAAGTAAGAGATGCAGCGCGAAGGTAATTTCCCACATTAAGAGCGAGAATTGTTTCAAATTAAAAGTCGCTCATTAAAAACGATTAACCAAAATGTGGTATTAATAGCCTATGTTACATCATCTTTTGCTATGGAGTATTTCTTCATGATAACATTTAAGATGTGTGTTCTTGCCCTACTATTTGATATTTTTAGACTATACAGTGGGTCCTAATGGCTGAGGCTACTAGTGAAAATACTTTTATTTTGTATTTTTTTCTAATTTAATACATTGTTTAATGTTTGCATTTTTTTTTTTACAAAGAATATTAGCAGCATAAAAAAAATTACATTTTAATTAAAAAAATATCATACATTTCAGCATTTCCTATTAGGCTATTTATGTACAGCATTTCTTTGCTTAATTTTGCCAGTCAGTTAATAAATAGATAAAGGTTTATTTTGAGGTTTAATTAATAAAAGAAAAATACTGGAAGTTGTCTCAGGACTTTTTACCCAACTGCACACTTAACTTTAGTTGTGATTTGTTTCTTTTTTGCTTTAAAGTGTTTAAATATGTTTGTGTATTGTTAAAACACAGAAAAAACAATCCAGGCTCTTTGGCTGTCTACATGTCTTGCATAATATCCTGACTGAAAAAAAATAAAAATACGAATAGTTATCCTAAATATTAGTATGTTTACAAACGTTTTATTTAAGTAACCGTTACTCCTTAAATCCTAGTTGTCATTAAAAAAACTTTTAAGTAGTCCTGATGACACAGTACTTGAAATGTCACATTTTGGATTCATAACTCAAATATATACATTAGTTAAACTTTGCCTTTGAGCACTATTAACTCAAAATGATCAAGAACAAAATTGTGGCTTTTTGGAATACCCACAAGCCCTTGCGCTTGAATAAATTCTGTATGGTCAAAACAAGGGAATTTATGTAGAAAAATAATAATTTATTACTTTAATAACAGATGTGTTAAAGGAATGTTCTGGGTTCAATACAAGTTAAGCTCAATCGACAGCATTTGTGGCATAATGTTGATTATCACAAAAATGTGTTTTGACTCACCCCTCCTTTTCTTTAAAAAATGTAAATAAAAATCTGGGTTTCAGTGAGGCAATTTGGAAGTGAATGGGGCCAATTTTATGAGGGTTTAAACAGAAATGTGAAGCTTATAATTTTATAAAATCACTTGGATTAATTCTTTGGTTAAAACTCATGTATTATTTGAGCTGAAAATTTGTTTTAATGGTCATTTTTACAGTCGTTTTAGATTTTTTTTTTTTTACTACATCGTCATGACAATGAAGTTGTAAAATTGGCTATAATTTTACACAGAAAAGGTTAGTAAGTGATTTTATCACACTAAAATTATTTTTAGGCTACATGCATATCTTTACCTTTATGTCTTGTGGCTAAACTTTTGAAAACCAGTATTTTAACGTTAAAAAATTGGCCCCCATTCACTTCCATTATAAATGCCTCACTCAACCAAGATTTTTGCTTTTTTTAAAGAAAAGGAGGGACGAGTCAAAATAAAAAATGTTGGCAACCAACTTTATGCCACAATGCTGCTGATTGAGCTGAACTTGTATTGAACCCAGATCATTCCTTTAAATTTACTTGTAACTAGTTAATGTTAAGTAAAAAAATTCACTTGAGCCAAATAAGTTTACCTAGAAAAAGCATGCAAACTGATTGCCTTGAAAAATCGAAGTAAGTTCAACTAATTCGATTTTACATTGTGACGCTGTCTTTTATGAAGGGGAAGATGGTGGAAGATGGGTGAAGACTTCCTGGAGTAAAATTTGTTTTTAGAGATCCGTGTGTAAGATGACCAAAAAATTCATATTTTTATTTTGTATATTAGCATGTTATTTACTATGAAAGTGCAAGGTAAGACATTACTGGAAAAAAAGTTTGGCCCCTGTTGAGCTTTCATCTGGATAATCTGGCCACTGTAAGAAGGTAGTTGAAGAGCCCTGCGTTACATGATCTGTTTCTCACTTACACCTATAACTTCTGAAGACATGGATTTAACCACTGGAGTAATATGGATTACTTTAATGCTGCCTTTATGTGCTTTTTGGAGCTTCACATTTCTGGTCACCATTCGCTTGCATTGTATGGACCAACAGAGCTGAGATATTCTTCAGCAGAAGAAAGGAAATAATACATTTCTTGGATGGCATGCTGAGGGTGAGGAAATGATGAGAGAATTTAAATTTTTGGGTCTACTATTCTTTTTAGTAATTATTTTAAACATAAGGGGTGTAATAGTTAAATTCTCTGATATAGATCAGTTCTGTTGTCACTGTGTTGTCACTCTGTTGTCAACTAACACCACGATTATTCAACATAACGTAAACCAGAGATGTGTTCAAAAACAAGAGCGATATATCCAAAATTAGCAGCAAAAACAGTTTGTTTTCCCCTATAAATACTGTTGTCGTACTGTAGCTATTCAAGTGATGGACAGATTAGTGTTGAACTCTCAAGTGAGATTGCGAGTGTGCATGTTTGATTGACACACCATGCTTGAGCGCACATGTACTGTGTATGAATGCACGCACAGACCAACTGTGCCATGCTCAGATTTTATTCGTTCTTGTTTTTTTATTATTATTATTTATTCTCTTGCAGTTGAATTCCCTCTCTAACGTTATTCAGCAATGTAGAGAACAAGCATAAATCCTCATGAAACCTCACCATTCATACAGATTTGATAGGCTGCTGATAAATATATTTCTGATGATGATATAATAAGGCAGGTTGCAAAAGATCACTCGTGGCTTGGTGCTCTAGAAACTGTTGTGTGTGAGTCTCCCAGGAGATCAGCAGTTACAGAAATACTCAAACCAGCCCATCTAGCACCAACCATCATACCACGGTCGAAATCAGTACCAGACGTGTAAAATTAATGTGAAAAAAGTGTTAGTTTGTGGCCCGCTCTCCCCTATATAGAGAAAAGAGTGTGTGTTTTTTATTTTTTATTATTTGTATGATATATTATGTCTTGTACAGGACAAAAAGCAAAACATAATGAAGCAACAGATGATGCATAAGGCAATGTTAAATAAATAAAAAACTGCTGGCAAGATTATGGCTACTTGACTCCTGTTTAGAAGATTTTGTAGCATATCATAGGTTGAAGTGAAGTGAGTTTGTGCTATTATGGTAAGGTTAAAAAGGATATATGAATATCACAAATGGTGAGAAATGTTTCTTTCTAATCTTTCAAAATATTTCTAAAATGTATCCGTCCATACAAATTATTAAATGTAAATTCTAATGCAAAAGATAAAAATAAACACACAAAATGAGACATATGAGTATTTCAATCAACATTATTTTCCACAGATACAGGTTTTTACAATAATGTTTTTAGAATATTCTTGTGTCATATATGATAATAAAAACAATAAAATATATTGTATTAAGAAACATTTATAAACTTCTGAAGATCTCCAGTCCACTCAAGTGTTGAGGTATTTTCATACAAACCATTCTGTATGTTTAAACCCAGCCGCTGTGGGGAAATAAAAAATAAAGAATAGGCACAAAATATATTATTATTATTTTAAAATAAATGAGAAGTTGCATGATTTTTCTTGCCTTAATTTATATGAACCCTGTAAATTATGGTGGAAGCAGTCTCACCTATACGGTTAACAATTTCTTCACATTCACTACTTGTGGCAGCCTGCAGGACCACACAACAGAAGCCTGATGGTTTGCCTGCATGCAGTGTATCTCTGAAACAGGCAATGAAATGCTCATATATAGCACATAGTAAATGTCAATTTCTAAAAAAAAAAGCAGGTACAAAGTCCGGAAGGAAATAAGCAGGTGATAAGCAAATGGAAAGCGGATAAACCTGTCTTGATACTCGCCTGCCATTTATTCAAATTCCAACATCATATCACTTTATGTTAAAGAGGAAAGCCTGTACTTCAACTGTACAAGAACAATTTGAGGTTTCAACATGGCATGAAACAGCATGCCTTGAACCTTATTTAAAACCTTTATATAGTACAGAGACAAGAATAAGTATGTGATCCCTTTGGAATTAGCTGGTTTTCTGCATTAATTGGCCATAAAATGCGATGTCATCTTCAAAGTCACAAGTATAGACAAACACAATGTGCTTAAGCTAACAACACACAAACAATTTTATAGAACACATTACATTAACCATGCACAGTGCTGTGGAAAATGTAAGTGGTTATACGATCCTCCTTTGGCAGCAATAACCTCAACCAAGTATTTCTGGTAGATGCGGATTAGACCTGGACAACATTCAGAAGGACGTTTGGACCTTCTTCTTCAGCTCAGCCATATTATTAGGATGTCTGGTGTGAACAGCTCTCTTGAGGTCATTCCACAGCATCGTTAAGGGTTAAGGTCTGGGCTCTAACTCAGCCAATCCAAAAGGTGCCTTTTCTTTTATTGAAGCCATTCTGTAGTGGATTTACTTCGATATCTAGAGTAATTGTCCTGCTGCATCACCCAGCTTCTAGTTAGCTTCAGCTGGTGCACAGCCACCCTGACATTATCTTGTAGGATATCTTGATAAAGTTAGGAATTCATTTTACCCTTGATGATGGCAAGCGGTCCAGGACCATGAAGCCCCAAATCATGATGCTCCCTCCACTGTACTTCACTGCTGGGATGATGTTTTCATGTTGGTATGTGGTGCAAACACCATACGTAGTGCTGTGTGTTCTTCCCAAACAATTAACCCTTAGTTTCATCAGTCCACAAAACATTTTCCCAGAAGTACTGTGGAGTGTGAAGGTGGTCTTTGGCAAACTTTAGGCACACAGTAATGTTTTCATGGACAGGGATGTTAACCAGTTCCAATGATTCCTTCAAATCTTTAGCTGTCACCCAAGGATCTTTTTTACCTCACTGAGCATTCTGCATTGTGCCCTTTGAGTCATCTTGGCTGGACGGACACTTCTTGCGAGAGTTACCACAGTATTAAATTATCTCCATTTATAGACAATTTGTCTAATTGTGAACATATAAATATCTAAGCTCTTCGAGATAACTTTGTAATCCTTTCCAGCTTTATGCAAAGCAACATTTATGTATCGTAGGTCTTCTGAGATCTCTTTTATTGTGAGGCATGGTCCACGTCAACAGATGCTTCTTATGAAGAGCAAAGTGCCTTTTATAAGTCAAATTAGCTAAAACCCACACTTCCAATCTTCTTTTATTAATTGGAAGCCAGGTTTGCCAAATCAGGACTCTAATTAGCTTTTGTTGACATCATTAGCCAAGGCGTTCACATACTTTTTCCACCCTACACTGTGAATGTTTGAACGATGTATACAATATGTACAAGAACACAACAATAATTGTTGTGTTATTAGTTAAAACAGATTGTGTTTGTTCATCATTGTAACTTATATGAAGATCAAACCAGATTTTAAGACAAATTTATACATACTGTAAATGCAGGTAGGGTAAACATACTTTTTCTTGCCATAGTGTATGAATAGAGATTTTATTATACAACAATTTCTCAATATACTTACAATACACAAAAAGCAAAAATGGTTAAATCGGGTTGGTTTCCATATCTTCCAACACAAGAGATCTCTGGGAAGTGGTGTTGAAACAGCTCCTGTTTGAAAGGAGAGACATTGGCCTAAAATCAGTCTCCATTTCCCTCCTGTTATTCTAATATATAAAAATTGGGTTATACATACCTGCTCATTGGTCTTATCTGTGCAGGTAAGGTGTGTCTCCTTTACATCCAGCAGTACTTCCTAATATGCAACAGCACAACCAGAAAGAATGCCTCAATAACTATATACAGTAGGTCTCTACACAATCATATGTAGCTCGCTACATAAAACTCACTTGCTCAGTTGCACATATATTGTACCTTTCTCGCCTGTCTGCTCTTCAGGACAACAGGAACAGCATGATGCAAAACCTCCTTATCTCCATACTTAAAATAAAAATAAAAAAAATGACATTAATATTCAATAATCACATTGGGTCTCATTCATTAATAATTGCGTACAAGTTTTTTTACTTTGTATAATCTGTGCAGAAGAGGTTCTCATGATTCTTATGATTTTAGGATCAATTATTCACTCTAATACAAAAATACACATGTATGGATTAAAGCCAAGCAAGAGCACCATAAAAAGAGATGTTTACATAACTACCATTCCTATATTTGCTTTTCCAAGGAAGTGCACACCATACAGGATCCTGTTAATGAAACATGATCAAACAGTTACAGGCTCTGGCTATTCATGGTATTTGAGACTAATACAGTTGCAAACACACATGACGTCTTTATTGATAGTAATTTCAATGGGGCCACTTGTACACCTGCCATCTTTCACACACGGTGTCTGGCCTTTACTCTGATCCATGGTTCTGTCCTGGTGAGAGGCTGGTTTTGTACCAAACTGAAGTGTTGATTTTTCCTGTTCGAGTTGCCGTAAGTGTTTGACCAAAGGCTGATAGATGGATCCATCTCCTCCTCTCCATCGGATCAGACGAATGGAAAGTGGCTGACCCTTTAGCTTCGAAAGAACCACACCTGCCTTTGGGGTGATGCGAATCAGATATTTAGCTCTACGGTGCATTTTTATATGTAAAGTAATAGTTTACCCCAAAATAACATTTTGGGTATGTCATTATGTAGGGTCATGCAGTACATAATCTGGGTAATATTTCTGATTACCTGTCCATTACTGGCATTCCTTAGTGATATTCCATTGATTTCATCAATGATGTCACCAGGCTTGGTAAACATGTCGACCTGAGCTTGACTACCGCGAAGCAGGTCCAACACAAACACACGTCCATCTAGGTACCTTTAAGAGAGAAAGATAATTAATATTTAATTATAACATATAACATTACATCGGAATACATTGCAGATACAGAGTAATGAGTGCTGTATATCTGCTTTACATTCAAGAAAACGAAAAACTTGAGTTGCAATTTATACTTTCTCAACTCCGAGAGCAAAAACAGGATTAGAATGTTTGAAAAAAAAATAACACATTTCTACAAAATCCTGAAAAAGATGAACAAATCTAGCATTCAGAATTGTAATGCCAACATGCTAACCTGAGCACCATGCCCAGCTCCCGACATGGAACAGCCTCATAGATTTGACAGACCTAAAACACAAGCAAGGTTTGCAACATGCCTTTCTTCTTCATGCAAAACAGCCAAATTAAGGAATATTCAGGGTTCATTACAAGTTAAGCTCAATTAACAGCATTTGTGGCATAATACTGATTTAAAAAAATAACAGAAGTTTGATTATTGTCCCTCGTTTAAAAAAAAAAAAAGCACAAATCCTGGTTACAGTAAGGCACTTACAAAGAAAGTTAAAGGGGCCAGTCCAAAAACACTAAAATACACACCGTTTCAAAAGTGAAGTCACATGACGTAAACATTATAAATTCTAACATCATTTTAGTGTGATAAAATCGCATACTAACCATTTATGGGTAAAGTCATATCAAGGCCACCTTATTTTTCAACGTAACTAAGGCGCGGCCATTTTCAAACTTAAATGTGGGCCGCTTCCGGTATAAGCCACTTCCAACTATTTCAGCAATACAAAAATATTAAATTATGCTGCATTAAATTGCAGGCTGGCAATATATGTCATCATATTTATTATAATTTTCATAAACACATTGTTTTGGAACTCATATAGATTTACTATTTATTGCACTTTACCATTGTTTCATCATTGTTGCACAGACGATTGCTAGACCATGGAAACTACATGCATCAATAAATGAGAGATCAGGCCCTGAAATGGACAGCTCTGGACAGTTTGTGATGGCTGCCACAAACTACACGACTTTAGCGTGCACTTTTATTGCTCTTTCAACTTTCATTGCACCAAAGTAAATCTTTTTATATCTTTGCAAAATAAAAATATAAAATAATATTGAAATATTTTATATATTTTTTTGTGCTAATCAACATTATGCCACAAATGCGGTTTATTGATCTTAAAGGTATATTTTGCACAAAAAAAAAATAATTCTCTGATTTACTCACCCTACTGGCATCCCAAGTGTGCATGACTTTCTTTCTTCTGCAGTCTACACTAACAAAGATTTTTTAAATAATATTTCAAGTAGGTCCTTACAATGCAAATTAATTTTGAAGCTCCAAAATGCACATAAATGCAGCATAAAATTATTCCATAAAACTCCTGTGGTGAAATGTATACCTTCAGCAGAGAGTGTAGGAGAGAAACAGAAAAACACTGATATTTTTACCATAAATTCTCCTTCCTGTCCAGTAGGTGGTGATGTGCACAATGATTGCAAATCACCAAAAACAAAAGAAGAATGTAAAAGTGAAAGTTAAAATGGAGATTGATAGTAAAAAAAGGATTTAAATATTGATCTGTTTCTCACACACCTATCATATCGCTTCTGAAGATATGGATTTAATGCTGGGGTCTTACGTATTACTTGTATGCTGCTTTATGTCTTGTTGGAGCTTCAACTGGAGCTCCATTCAGTTCAAAATTATTCTAAAAATGTTTGTTTGTGTTCAGCAGAAGAAAGTCATACACATCTGAGTAAATGAAGAGAGAATTGAAATCATACCGGAAGCAGCCAGCTTTCATCCAGGAAGCTGCAGTTCTGAGATGAAAGTTACAAAGGAAATTTCATATCATATTATTGCATAGTTTTCAAAAGGATGCCAATATACAGAAACAGATGGTAAAATGACTGCATGCAAAACTTAATAAAGCTTATAGCAAATAATAAGGTTAAGAATTAGGTTTATACCTCAATACTAAGCTTGAAGTCCATTTCTGACAATACCATAGACAATGAGAGAAAGGGTTCTGTATGAAGAGAGTTGAGAGACACTAATTATGACAAACGCAAAGTATCTAACTGCTTAAAGCTGAAGTGTGTAACTTTTTCTGTGTTAAAATCCACCCGATCCCAGCTTATTATGTAAAGACAACTTTAACTTGGACATTCATTGGTTGACTATAAACACTGCGTCGTTTATTAGCGGTCCGTCCAGACCAAAGAGTCGAATTAGAAAAGTTTTAAAAAGTTTAAATCAAAATTATTTAATTGCATTGTAGTACATTATTTTCTGGTGACAGACATATATTTCCCTATGTTTTGCCATTGACTCGTGACACCAGTGACCAATAGCGTGAGTCTGGGGTGGGGCTATCTGTTTGTTTGATCAACGTAAGACAGGGGAAGTGTTCAGAAAAGCTTTTTGAAAGCAATTTTAGTTTTTTTGCAATTCTGTTTGGTGACGCTAGTGGTGCAGAAAATACACACTTCAGCTTTAAGCCTTCTGATTGGCTAAACAACGATCAGACATCGGCCCGTGGACATCTTTTCCTTATAATAATCACTTACAGCTTTAAATATCTAAGCTAGAAACCTGGATTAGGAAACTTACCAACAAACTCCTGATTTCTCAGAATGGCAATGTTAGGGCAGTACCACTGCAAAGAAAAGACAATGATCATCTATAAAAGGCCTGAATAGGCCTATTCAATCATCAATTTTTGAGTGTCCACTAACCTCTATTACTCTGTTTGTGTGTAATATATGTTTTACAACATTTCCCAGAGTTCTTCTTATCAGTATCAGACGTATGAAGAAGCGTCCTCGGCCCTGAGAGGTAATAAGTTTGGTGCAGGCTGCAGTCTGTTGCACTGCCAAAGAGACTGAACTCAACCTTCAGGAAAAGACAGCAAATTCTGTTTAGATAGGCCACGTTTATATGCACATTCTATTCCATTTTCAGCAACACTCTGACTGATATCAATCAGTTAGTATCTATAGACCTTAGTTCTATTGCACCATATTTTATTTTAATTTAATAAAACACAAGTTATCATTCATGTCAAATTAAATATATCATCTATCATTTGGCGAATGTCCAAATATAACATTTCAAGTAGACATGTATTACTCGAAACCACAGATGACAAATGTACATTTAAGGAAACAGAACTGCAAATCACCTTGCAAGAAATATTTTAAATCTGAAGTGTGTAATTCTTGCAACACTAGTGGCACCAAATGGAATTGGAGAAATAATCATTTTTATTTCAAATGCCATCTTCAATTGGTCGGCCAAAAAGAGAGTTGGGCTGGTTGGGATGCTCAAACAAACAGGGCAAGGTCACACAGTTTTACGTTTTTAGGGGAAAATCAACCTATCAATGGCTTACTTCTAGCTGTTTTTTTTTTATATTTAGCTGGATAGGAGAAAGTGTTTTAAAATAGAAAAAAACTGCTAATGCAGGACTTCAGTAATGCAGTAACAATCTTACCTGCCACATGTGTCGTGCTGTAGAAGCTGTTCAAAACAATGCCAGTAATCTCTATGTGCCAAGCTGAGAACAGGCTCTAAAAACATTATACAGAATGCACCATTGTTAATTAACCAGAAAAATTATAGTATCATTTATATTCACTTTTATTTGCTTGGTATTTTTTGGTTTCTTCCTTACCATCTGTATATTGTAAGAAACATCATTTTGTAATTTGGATGGATTTTCCCATAATGTGTGCAAAGTCAATGTTATAATGCCCCTTGTGTGTGTGTTTGCTGACAATTAATGATTTGGGTTGCTCTTTTGTGCATGTTTGTGTATAGGGAAGTGTGTGTTGGTGTGTTGAGCTTACGTTGTAGTCCCTTTCGCAGTATAAGTTCCAGGAGCTCACAGCAGGACGCCAGGTGTGGGCTGGAGTCAGTCACTGTGCCTTCGGATTTTAAATTCAGAATGCACACTATGAATAAACGGTAAGGATAATGGTTAGTTTCTTTTCTGTCACTGTGAATAGGATTACATAATATGGCTGGAATAATGCTTGCATCATTATCTCCAAAACAGCATAGTTGGCACCCTTGTCGTGGAACCGGCGAATAAGTTTTTGTCTTTTCTCTCTCTCTCTGTGTGTGTGTGTGTGTCTCCAGCTTGCTCTTTCCCTCTCCCCACACCTCCTCTCGTCTCTCCCCCAGGTTCCCAGGAGGTGGGGTGGGCCACCAGCTGACATGGGGCCATGAGGGTGCACTGCCTGCGCTGATCAGCTGATCTGCAGGAGAGTGAGAAAATGGGAGCAGGAGACTCCAGTTCTAGAGAGAGAGGCACGTGCAGCCGCGCTGCATGTGTGTGTATTTGTTTATGTTGAGTTTGGCATTAAACTTTACATTTACTGTTCAGCCGGTCCCGCCTCCTCCTTGGCCGTCCTTTAACTCTTACAATCCATACTGTAACTATGAAATCTTCAAACTGATTCAGATTTCTAACAAATGGTGTTCACTTAGCCTGATTTTTACTGCTTGCTCAATTAACTTAATTAAAATGAGCAAATGTAACACATTATTTAGCATTAGCGCAGGCAGGGAAGGGGAAATGACCTCCGTGGTCGTGAGCACAGGCAGGAAAGGGAAAACAGCCTCCATCGCCATGGACACTGGCAGCAGCAGGGGATCGGCCTCCGTGACTATTAACGCTGGTAGTGACATGGAAACGGCCTCCTTGTCTGTTGTCAGCTGTAGGAGAATGGCCTTTTTGGCCATGGATGCTGGCAGCTGCAGGGAAACTGTCTCCATGGCCGAGGATGCTGTCAGCAGCAGAGGATCGGCCTCAGTGACCGTGGGCGCAGGGGATCGGCCTCAGTGACCGTGGGCCCTGGCAGAAGCAGGGGATCGGCCTCAGTGACCGTGGGCGCTGGCAGCAACAGGGGAATAGCCTCCGTGGCCATGGATATTTGCCTAGAACCCTTCATTCATTCAGATATGAAATGTGTGCATAAGTATTTTCTTTTAAACATGCGAGGATATCAAGTTTACTTAAAACTATCTGGCTCAAACAAAGGTTTAAAAAATCTTTAAAAGATACAATCCACATTACCACAAAACTTGTACATATTAGGTTTGTTATCATAATCATGTGTTATTAGCAGTGTCCATAACATTTATGTAATTTAAAGACACACTATATACAGGGACGGATTACCATCCAGACCATTGGGGCCAGTGCCCAGGGGCCCTTGACTACCAGGGGGAACTTGACTGCCCGGGGGTGCCCTAGGCTTTAAGGCTGCGCAATCTAGTTTGGTGATCCCCCGTATTCAACGCCATTAATCCGCTCGCATTTTTGACTCCCACGTGCGATAGATTAAAGCCACGTGAGGAAAAAGGAAGAACTCACGCACGTGTTTTAAACCCTTGCGTGCATTATTGACACTTAGTAGTTCATTGCCGCACGAAGAAACGGGAAGATCCCCCGCACGCATGACATCTCCTGCGCGCGCAGTACAACATCTCGCATGCAAGGACATGCCTGAAAGCACGCGCAAGACAATTCCCCAAAGTTTCCAGCTCTATCTAACCTCATCTACTGCTTTTACTTGCTCAAACAGTGACTCACATGCAGCGGGTCCATTGGTGAAGCCATGTCTAAAGGTGAAGTTGAGCTTGTTATGAATCAGAAATCTATCTCTGAGAATGTGATGTGTAAATTGAATTATAATAGTAAGACCTTTGATATTAGGGCAAAAATCATATTCTTGATAATAACTGTTGTATTGTTTTCCTGTAAAAATATCTAAAAATCCTTAAAACAAGATCAATTAGATTGATCTTGTTTTAGAAACAACACTGCATAAGATATTTAGGTTTTTCAGAGAATGTATTTTTAACATGTGTATTTTGTCTTACTGACTACTTACTCAGTATTTTGTCTTACTGAGTTTTTATAGTCAAAAAAGTGCAAAAATGCACCACTGCTGAAGAAGTAATCCAAAGTATTTATAATACGTTACTGACCTTGAGTAATCTAATGGAATACGTTACAACTGACATTTTACAGCATGTATTCTGTAATCTGTAGTGGAATATATTTCAAAGTAACCCTCCCAACCCTGTCTGTGTCCCACATAGGCCACCCCAGTCAAAAAAGTCTGGACACGCCACTGGCTGTTAACTGCATTATCACCCCTCACTCTGCTGCTGATCAGGCCCACTTTGAGTGCATCTTTTAAAAATGTGGTGAGAGCTCAACTGTGCTGAAACAGGGGGGTGCTGTGCCCCTTTAAGTCAAACAAACTTTTTTTTCTTCAATGTAATCTTTTCTTATCATAATCATAATATACAGCTAATATAATACAATTATTAGCAATGTATTTTAGTAATAAGTGCAAATTCTCATCAGCTAACAAAGTTTATTTATTTGTTTTATTTTATTTGCATGACCTTATACTTATTTAATACTATCCCTCAGAACACTGAACAGCAAAACGATAAAACGATGTCAAAACGATAAACTGTTAAACATCTTTGGTCTTAATTTATTTGGTAATATGCTATCATTATTTTATTAGTTATTTATCTTTTTTCCTTTTGTTTATTCCCTTTGTTTTCAATTTAATCTAAGGCTATTCTTCTCATTATTTTTGGACATTAATTGTTTTGAGTTTGTAATATTTTGTATGTCATATGCAAAAAAATAAATAAAATAAGGGGCTATCCACACACTCTATCAACATTCTTGAGTTTTTATTTTTGGTCTGTTTATGGGTCAGACCGTTGTCTTTTTGATCATTGCATCGCGTCTCGCTGTTCTTTTGCCATGAGCGTCGTATTTTAAAGGCGGCGCGTCAAAACAGTTAGACGGAGCGCAACTAAATAACAGAACGCGGGGATCTTGAGAGACGTTAAAATAATAATAATAATAAGAAGAAGAAGAAGAAATTAGGGACCGTTACGCGTTCTTGAGCTAAAAAAAAAAACAAAAGAAAAAAAGCTCGAGGCAGCGCGTTTACGCAGCGTCCTGCACGAGACACTGAGCGGCCGTTTACACCGAATGCGTTTTTGCGTTCTTCTGCGCTATTATTCAATAGTTATTCTATGTAAACGGACCGTTGCCATTGCGCCGCGTATAGGGCTGTTTTGTGGGTCTCGTGCAGGATTGCCGCGTTTATAGACGACGACCGTGTTGGGGTTTAAAAACGTCAACAAAAAAAAAAAAAAAAAATAATAATAATTTCACCTGCATTTTGTTTACAAAATTTTACATTTGCTGCTATGCGTTATAAGCTTTGTTTTCTAGTTTAATAACGCGTCCTGTCTGAACGGTCCCTTAAATAAAAAAAATGCGTCTTTGAAACGTTTTTGAACGCAAAAATACGTTTTTGAGACGCGACGCAAGGGCCAAAGACGCCCGTCTGAGTAGGTAGCCTATATATCTGCACAGATCAACAATTTAAAAATAACGCAAGACAGAATGCAAGTAGTCCTGTGTGAACGCTCTCCACAATTTTTCCCTCACTAGTTGAATTTGGCTTGTCTGAGTGCGTAAAGGACTCGGGCTTTCAGCATGCGTCATCACAACAACAGGCATCACTGAGAGATGACAAGCTGTCATCTTGAGGCCAAAGTGCCTTTACATGCATATGATCATGAGTGGCATATCAAGCCTACCTTTAAGTGTTTCGATAAGCGGATCTTTCGCTGGCATTATTGTCAATGGAATCAGCAGGAGTCGGGCTTCGAGCACCTTATAAACGCATGATCCGTGACATTTAGCGAGCTCCTCTGGACAGAACTGAATGCGCCTTTATAACCCGTCATCAGATACTTTTGTCTTAAGGCTGTTTGATGAGTTAAATTGGAAACACGTTCAGAGGTGCTGTCATAAATGTAGGCTAGGCCTACATGAGATTGGTGCAATCCCATAAGCATGATGATGATCACGACAACGATATTGGGCCCTCTCGATGACTACAGTGAATTTACACAGATGTATTGATTTCTAAAGCATTATTTAAGCATTAAAACACTGAAAAAAACAATACACAATCAAACATAAAAAAAGACTAAAAAGCAGGTAGCCTAATTAATAACAGCTATAACAATAAACAATGATTATTATGTTTGTTATTATTAGTAGTAGCCTACCAATATTATTATTATCATGTTATTGCTTTACTTAAAAGGTCAGATGTAGGTTTATTTTACATGACCTAAATAATTAATTCATCAAATGTAATTATTGACAAAAATAAAACATTCTATAAAATAGGAAGAACTTGGATTTATACTAATTTATAAATTATTATTATTATTAATAATAATAATAATTATTATTATTTTTTGGAAAAGAATATACAACTATTTTTATTATTTAATAGCACTTATTTATTATTGACTGACTATATTCAAAGCATTGATGAGCTGCTTGTATACATGCTTTTACAGCATTTGTCCACCAATCACAACATTCAACCATGCACTATAAAATATTAGGACATTTTGGGCAGTGAAATGTTTTGTTTATAATTGAAATATAGACTATAAAATAAATGTATTTTTCCATTTTTCCTGTTACGAGATTAATTTAGTTGGTTATGACTTTTTTTTTTAAATTTTTTTTTTATTATTGTAGACCACCAGATGACTTATGGACATCTTTAGCCTATATCTCTGACACTTTTAAAGGACAATTCTATGACTCAAAATTATTATTCTCCATTTTTTTGTGGTTAAAGAAGAGCTCAGTGAAATTTTCTTTGGTTGGTATTTAAAGATTTCAGACTGCTTGCAGACCAACGCAGCTGTAGTACCTAGAGGGCCTCTGGGGTCGACGGACGCGCCGGCACGTCCTGCTAGATATTTTCGTCATTACAGCAGAAACAACTTAAAATACTCCGTAATTTTTGGGTACACAGATAAGTGTAAGACATCATTAGAGACTATAAAGGGTCTACTTTTATTTGTGTACACTCACAATAACAACAAAACCTTATGCTTTTGTAAAATAAAGAAAATAAAACGGGTAAGCTATCAGACGTCTCTGTCTCCACGAGCATATTTCTGAAACACGTCACAAAAATGAACTGAAACTCTGCGAATACTTATCAAACAAACATGAAACATATGTCTAAAGAAAGCTTAAAATGTCTACTTTTAAATAAAACAATTCAAATTTAAAGCAAATATTCTCCTGCAATGTGTTATCATCTCTGCTTCCCCTTTAAGGTTTCTTGTATTGAAGAATGCGTATGTGTGACGCAGTGGGCAGGTGGATACGAAAGAATAAACAAGAAAAAGTATAGCAGACGCAGTCTGAGTTTACGGTCCAAACGTAGCAGTGACGCAGGCTATGTTCCAGTTGAATGCTGTAAAGAAAAGTGCCTTGTATGCCCGTGAATGTGTAACATTACTGCTGAAAATAATAAAGCAGAGTTCATGAGTGAAACCAACCGACGACTACAGCGTGTGCTTCAGCTTTGTTAGCCTGGACCACTATAAGCAAGTTACCTGCTACGAGCCAAGTCATTATATTGATACCAGCTCGCTCTTAACTACAGTTGAGAGCGTGAAAGCTGTGAAGGTAACACTGGGGGCTTCGTCCGGGATTAAAAAAAAAAAAAAGTTTCATCGGACGCAGAATGACGGCGCTCAGGGCTAGAGTTAAAGCTAGCGCGTGGATGAATAGGCCTGTCGAGATGGAAACCCCTAACGTAAGCACCAACCCATTTTTAATGGATATAAGAGACACTAATACGGACCAAGATAATCACGGGGACGGCCGATATGCCGACGGCACTAACCCATTCGCGGCTGGCATGGAGCAAACGTTAGCCGCGGATGGAGCTATTGTTCACGGCCAGATGCTGTCTTTCAACCTAGCTTTGCCCCCCACACCACCGCCATCACGGCTGACTAACCCGTTCCTAATGCCCGTGGAACCACAGAATACAACAGATGGTGAGCCCACATACTTTTATCAGCAAACCTGTGACTGTTCAACGCATATGACAGCCAGTCCCATAGCAGTTTTACCACACGGTTTCAAAAATAGCCCCGCCCCAACGGTTGCCCAACGCGCCATTAAGCAGCTAGCTACCCGTTCACTTCCATGAACTGTACGATACAAAACCCTTTCTCCCAGCTCCATGCATTGCCCTCCCAGTTCACTTCAACACCTTTTCCACTCTGCACGCCCCGGCCCGTGGAACGTTGTGGAGCAATGAGCTACAATGATAACTATGCCCCACACCGTGATCGATACCAATACAGTCAGTCAGCTGTGGAAAGGGCCAAGTCGGCCTCACGGTCATCACGCACAGCGCCGGATGTTGAAATAGTGGACGTTAGTGACGATGAACATTATGAATATCAAGAGAGAATTCCAATATTAAAGCCAGGTCATTTTGATGGAACGGGCTCCTGGAAAGACTTTATTCACCGGTTCGAAAGCTGTGCAAGGGCAAACCATTGGTCGGAAACGACAAGGGCGATTCAACTGAGATTCAGCCTGACTGGCGCGGCTGGAGCTATCGTCCATAAAAACCCCAGGTCTGACCGCTGGAGCTACCGGTGGATTGTGGCTGAAATAGAGACCGCCTACGGGCCTCGGTCCGACCGTGCGGCAGCCATCGGCATTGAACTGAGGCAGAGGGTTAGGGGGCAGAACGAAGCCCTGCACCTATTAAGGGATGACATCTACGAGAAAGTGTCCATTGTGTATGCTGACCGTACCGAGCTGGAGCAGGATGCCATTAGTGTGGAGGTTTTCACCAACGCCCTGGCCGACGCCGAGGTGGTGCAGAAATTACTGGAAAAGCAGCCGCGCACCCTATCCAGAGCATATGACATCGCACACAGCTACGAGACCACCAAGAGGGCCGCCAGAACAGTCACACAGTTCATGCAGCCTGGCCAACGCGGTCTTGTAAATCAGAGAGCCAGGGCCACTGTAGTACGTGAAAATAACAGCAGGCCAGCTTTTGTGGAGCCAGTGGGGGTAGAGGTTTGGTCCATCAACTCGCCAGAGAGGGCTCCAGGATTTAATCAGCAGTGGCGCCAGAAGAGAGACACAAATGTCAAAATGCCAATGGGGGATGTTCAATGCCACAACTGCTCCGGTCTAGGGCATATCCAGAGGAACTGCCCTTCCCCCCGACGACCCAGACAGCAAGGCCGGACAGTCAACAAGAACACAGCAGCCGACACAGGTAAAGTGGTCACCTGTACTGCGAGTCAGGGAGTCGACATGTGTGTTAAAATATTGATATATGGACTGGAAATGTGTGCTCTGCTTGATTCTGGTGCGCGGAGGAATGTGTTGCCCCTCCATCTCTTTAGCTCTATTCCTGCAGAGTCCAGACCCCCAATAGGGCCATCTGTCGCACAGGTCCTGCAGGGCATCGGGCCTAGTGGGCTGGCAGTTCTGGGGGAGGTTAACTTACCAGTACAAGTCGAGAGCAGGGCTACCAATGTGAACTTTATTATGGCTGACACAGCAGAGAACACCGAGGTTATCCTGGGGCACCCTTTCCTACATCAGACAAGTGCCCAACTGGACTATGGTAACCGTGAGATAACCCTCTTTGGGGAAAAGGTACCTCGTTTTAACCAAAACCATCAGCCCCAGGTACACATTGTCAGAGTGGCCCGCACAACAGTGTTGGAGTCGGGGTGTGATGAATGATCTCCCTAGCAGATACTGCCGGAAATGAGAGGTAAACTCGACAGCTGCCAGAAGTTCTCGTCTGGTGTTGCAGTAGTTTTGCTCAGTGGCAACATGTAAATGTTGTTTCGGCTAAAGCAGGTATTTAAATTGTATGCTATATGTATGATATAAATATGATATGTAATATGATGTAAAATTATATGAATGTTTAGAATATATTTTATCTAGTGTTTATGCTGCCTCATTATCATCAATGCTTGTGTTTGCAAATATCTGTTCAGATTAAATTAGTAAAATGCACTTTAAATATGCCCATATTAGAAAATCAGTATATTATAATGATTTCTGAAGGATCATGTGACACTGAAGACTGCAGTAATGATGCTGAAAATTCAGCTTTGATCACAAATTGCATTTTACAATATATTCAAATAGAAAACTGTTCTTTTAAATTGTAAAAAGAGTTCAAACAATGTTTTTACTGTATTTTGGATCAAATAAATGCAGCCTTGGTGAGCAGAAGAGACTTCTTTTAAAAGGTAGTGTAGGTCTAAAATTAAGTAAAGTCTTTAAGTAAAGAAAATGTATAGTCAGATTACTTCTTTTAACTTAAAACTTGATTTGGATTATTAAGTCTCCTCACATTCATTCTCTATCCCTCATTGATAAGCCCAGGGGAGGGTCTTTTGTCTCCTCAGGTGTGAAATACATCCATATTCATTATAGATCACGCCTCCTTGCATATGACCATTCTAACACTAAAATTGTCTTACAAAAGTTAAATTACTATATTATTTTGTATATGAGTGATCAGGATGGTTTTCACATCATTGTAGCAAAACCTCTAGGCTACAAGATCCAGTTCTTTGTGGACAAATGTTTAGTATGTGCTATATGGCCTTATTTCAAGAATTTAAATTTTAGTTTTTTTCAAAAACCACGCATAAACGTTATTTTCTCAACGCTTTTTGGCATTGGAGTTACAAGGTAGTGTGTGTGTGCGTGTGTAAGTGCGGGAGAGACGAGGAGCACAAGGGCGCTTTTCAACTGAAATTCAAATAAATGTAGGATATTATAAACATTTTTTGACATTCTTAACCAATTTACTTTAACCAATGTATTGGTTTAAGTGGTTATTTTGCTGTGGTAGCATGTATGGTGTGTGTGAGACGAGAGCGAAGAGAGAGAGCCCAAGGACGCTTTTTAATCGAAATTGAAATACATTTTGGAATTTATAGACATTGTTTGTCATTCTTATCTGATGTAATTAACCAATGCCTTTGTTTTAATTGGTTATTTTTTTAAATAACTGAAATAATTTGGTGAAGTGATGTGAAACCGTTATGCGGTCAAGACCTGGAACAACTTCATAGCAGTGCATTTACTTGAAAAATAATTTCACACCTTAGAACATCCATCAGCCAATCAGAATCAAGAATTCAACAGACCCTTGGTATAAATTTAAATAAGCAATTGGGCAGCTGAACATTTGCAATAATACGTGTTACATCATGTGTGTTTGTTTCTTTCTTTCTTTCTTTCGTTCTTTCTTATTTAAAATATTGATAGTTACTTTAGTGAGATGTTGGCCCTTAAACATATTTAAGATTAACTTTGTCTTATTGTTGATATCTTAATTTGTAGTTGTACATCCTAATTTAAACAACTACTCTGGAAGCACAAGTCTGCTGCGAGGTAAAATTTCTGTTCAATTCTCAGAGCATGCTTTAACTTAGAGACTCTTCCATCAGCACTGATTAGAAGCATGAGGTAAAGGACCTTCCCCAACCGTTATGTCCCAGTGTGATGTCCACAATGATGAAACTCATGCAGGATGCAGCAAGATCTCTATAGCAACTAACTCTGTAAGAGGCAGGTTGCTTTAACTAAAATGTATCAAATTCAATATGGCCGCTGTTCACTGTTTGACAGTATTAGACTCTGAGGCACCCAGCTCAGTGCAATACTTTTAGCTGGCAGACTAACCAAACTTGATTACATCCATGAAGGCAACATCAACAGCTTTCATTAGGCTGGATCTTTTCTTTCCTCTTTTGACAGGTGGGAAGATGAAGAGTGCAATAGGAAAAAAGTTGGTATACTGGGAGGTGTGAGGTGGGCTGCTGTAACATTGTTAGTGAGAGAAAGAGACAGCCGGTACCTGTTGTATCAACATCAGAGGAGACATTGCATGCCCCTGAGTGGCAAGAGAGAACAGATAGGTTTAATTGGTGAACTTTGGCTGGACTCAAGGGAATAGCAGCCATGGGGGATGTGGGGGGCATGTCCTCCTCACTCTTTAAAAAGGTGATTTTTGTCCCCCACACTTTTCCAAGCTAAACCCATACCAAGTGAAAATGGTGGATTGTATACAGTATTCTTTGCATTCTGTTACTTTGGGCTGATTGAGCGACCATACAGCCAATCACAGGTGAGTTTAATGAGCCAAAACAACCCTTATCAGTCAGACAGTTTAATCATGCGGCTCCATTAATTTCTACAAAGTTACTTTCAACAAAGCTCATTTATCCATGTTTTGTTTTTTTACAGCAACATCAACAACAATTCCAAAAACAACAGTTCATGAAGATAGTTTTCTTGCAATAGTTAGATCCACAAGGAATAATCTACTCTTTGTTTTGTTCAGACTGATTGTTGATATATCTCCTAATAACTAGAGTGTGGGGGATACTGGGATGTGGCAGCCTAGGAAGAGGGATAGTGATTCAGTCATTTCTTTCAAAAAATGTTTTAATGGGTGTGCAGTACCAGGTGGAGTGAACATAGATATCCAGGTTGTTTTGTTAGCAATGTGAGCAGATTTCTGTAAAGGGATTTAGACGGGCAAGGATGAGGCGAGAACCAGCTTGACAATATAAATAATAGTTTAATGAAAAACTGAAACAAAAGACAAAAACACACACATGACGGTCAGCTGCCCGTAAACGATCTCTCTCTCTGTCGCACCACCATCCGCAGTCGGCCTTTATCCCTCTCGGAGGCTTAATTAGCCTGATAATGGACCGGATGTGCAGCATCACGACCCGGCCCCGCCTCCGCCCTGTCACATTCCTCCCTCGTTCTCTCAGGCCCCATGCATGACAAACATCCCCCATTATAGCGACATTATTTGGTTGCTTTGGAGACCTGGCTGGAGTCATCAGCTCCTGTTTTTTACCTCTATGTTGATGTCCTGTTGACAAATTGTAGGATAAAAGATAGATCTACTGTGTTCTTACAACACTTATGCATTTTACTGAAGTCAGTAGATACATAGACATGCTATTTTACACATGAAAACGTATGGATGTTATTGAAACTCATAATTATTACAAGACTATTATTGTTGTCTTTTGATAAATGTCATGCTCAGCAGCTCACAAACTGTATGGAAATGATAGATTTGTTTTGTTATTATAATGGTTAAAACCTCAACTAAAATCTCTTTGTAGGTCTGTAGACATACAAAGTTTAAAGGGATAACATTTTCTTTTGATCGTTGATTCAGTGACTAACTAATTTCACACAAGACAATCATTTGTCACCACCTTCTGGCATCACCACAAATGGTCACTGAATGAATCATTAAAAAGATCTGAACGAATTTTGGTTAACTTAGTCAAAACACTCCAGCCTTGGATACATTTAAATCCCACAATGCACAAGCAAAGAGGAAAATGTTTTATTGTGCACATGCAAAATTGTCATTATTGTAATTGATTAAATAATTTATTCGGGACAAGCTTGTGCTCAGTAAGTGCTCTGCAAGATTCCCTAAAGTCTGTAGCTAATTTAGCCAAATTGGTGTCTGAAAGGATGAAATACATAATAGTGTTATTTTTGCATATATGCAATTAAATTATGGTAAATTTGTTTTTAAAAAACAATAAATGCAATAATATAATTGATGCCACTATCTATCTACAAATTCCCATTGAGAAAATGCATTAGTGCAATTCCGTTGGAGCAGTTGCCAATTTTTTCACTGTGGATCAGCTTCATATTTTGAAACATTTCTGTTAAACTATGTTAGAAAAAGTCAAGCACAAAATATAATTAAAAATCCCCCCCCCCCTCCCCCCCCCTCTCTCTAATATATATATATATATATAACTCATGATGTAAAAGAAACATACACAATGTGTTTTATAGAGCAATTTGTGAAGCATTTCAGAAGGTGTCATGCCATCCCAGATGTGTATCCTTCCAAGATGTGTATGACTTTCTTTCTCAGAAAAAAGTCATACACATCTGGGATGGCATGAGGGAGTAAATTATGAGAGATTTTCAATTTTTAGGTGAACTATTCCTTTAATTAGACTGCTATAGTCATTTTATTTTTTCTTCACCTTCCCCCATTGCAGATTCTACCAAGCTGCATATTCTCACTGTTGTCTCATGTGACTTATGTTTGGATTCTTATTTTAAACTTTATCCTGGTACAGATTTTACATTTTTATGAAAGAAATAGTTCACCAAATACTATTTTTTTTATATCCAAAAATAACTTTTAAACTTTGCCAAACCCATATGAATTTCTTTCATGGAAAATCACAGTTTTTTTTCTTCATGCACTTACAATGAATGTACGGAGGCTTTAAAGCTTAAAAAAATGCAAAACACCATAAAAGTACTTTGTATGACTTGTGCACTATATTCCAGGACTTCTGAAGCTGTATGATAGTTTTGAGTGCAGAACAGACTGAAATATAAGTCGCTATTTATAGATGATCTTCAAATGCAGTTCTCTGTGACCAGATCAGTCTGATTTGTGAATGAATCATTTAGACTGGTTTTGTGAAGTGGATAAACCAATTCATTGAAAAGATCAGACTCAAAAGAATGATTTGCAAATAAAACAGACATCTCACGAATGCAGCATGAACTGTAGCACTATAGGGCAGATGTCAAGATTTGTAAGAAGACTTATATTATTCTGCATGAGTCATGTGGATTACTTTTATGAGGGTTTTATATTTTTTCTTCACTCCCCATGTATTGCAACTATTGTAATTTCATAAAAAAAATAAAACAATAAAAAAAAGCATAGAATAATTCTTAAAATGTTCTCCCTTTGTGAAAGTCATATAGGTTTCAAATGACATGAGGGCGAGTAAATAATGAGTAAATAAAAAAATCCTTTAATGTAAACAACCATTATCCTCTCTATTTCTTAAGTGGAATCATTCCCTTGATTTGTTCCTCAGAGCCTCAAAGCATATCCTTGATTTTCCAAGTCGCTCTGTCAAAAGCTAAGATCAATGATTGGCTCCCGATGAAGATATAAATTAGTGACTGGTTCAACAGGACACATGGGAAGTTTAATCAAAGGCACATTATCTCAGTAGAGGGCCACACGTATTGCTTTTGGGGCGGCTGTGGCTCAGGTGGTAGAGCGGGTTGGCCACTAATCGCAGGGTTGGCGGTTCGATTTCTAGCCCACTTTACTCCACATGCCGAAGTGTCCTTGGGCAAGACACTAAACCCCAAGTTGCTCCCAATGGCAGGCTAGCACCTTGCATGGCATCTCTGCCGTCATTGGTGTGTGACTGTGTGTGTGAATGGGTGAATGAGTCACAGTGTAAAGCGCTTTGAAAAACACTATATAAGTGCAGACCTAGAGATGTCCTTGGTGCATATGTCAATTAGTATATGTAGAGTGGCTTTTCAAGAGCTAGGGTTTGGTGCCAAGTCACCTGCACAATTATGTTCTGCAAAAAGATGTAAATCAAACCACTAAAATTAACATTTTTAAAAAAAGAGAGGTCCATGTAAACACTGTAGATACTTTAGATAGATTCTCTTTCACCTTTTTCAACAAATAAGTTGCGTCATGGGAAGTATAAAATAAGCACAATACTGGTTAAATAGTGATGAACTGTACAATAAACTCAACTGTTAAATGAGGCTGCAACACGGGGCTTTTTCCACTGATGTAGCAAATCAGCGAGCACATATTACCTACAAATTGTCTAAGCAACAGCTGAGTCTGAAGTAGACACACCGTAGAAACAGGCAATTGGCAGCTTCTCCAGGGAGAATGAAGATATGTGGATGTACTTGGACAGATCGGTTTCATAACAGCTTGAGTAATGATTCATCAGAGGATAGGGAGATGTGTTTACAATCTATTGCTTAGAAATTAGGGTGCATTCATACATAAAATAACCATGTTTAAGCACAAAGAACAGCACTTCTTTTTCATTGGTTTTGTTATGCCTTTTGTATAGAATAGTTTATTTATTCCACAACTGGCTTGATGTTTTATTTTAAAGCATTGTAGTTGAACATATATCACAAGCCCCTGTGACATTTAATAATGTGCAGGGTATGAATGATAGATAGTTGATAGTATGATAGTTGTAATTGATACCAGCATATGAATTATTGATAAAAATGCTCATTTTTTATTTCAGTAATTGGGTTGGCTTAGTAAAAATGTTAATGATTCACATACAAATGATGTCATTACTCAAGGAAATAGCCATTCTCGAAACTCAAAAACTTTCAACTAGTAAAACCTTAATTTTTGATAACTGTAACAAAATATTCTCTAGTAAAATTTTACAATGATCTGTCAGTCAATCCTGTTTAAAACACAATTGCAGATATCTGTAATGAAATTCTTACTACAGTAGTTCAAATATCACATATCAGCAATGTACTACTCTCTATTAAAAATATATATAAAAACAAACATGTATACATAATTACATTGTAGTGCAAATGTACATTCCTTGTCTCAACAATTGAATTACAACTAGTCAAAATGTTAATTTTTGAGATTTGTAATTTAGTTTTTACTAGTTTAATTTAATTATTGATATATATATATATATATATATATATATATATATATATATATATATATATATATAAAATATATATATATTAGTCTGTTCTTATTATTGTAATGTTCTGGGTTCAATACAAGTTACACTCAGTCGAAAGCATTTGTGGCATAATGTTGATTACCACAAAAATGTATTTCGATTATTTCCTCCTTTTCTTAAAAATTCTAGTTGTAATGAAATTGTTTGTATCAGGAATGAGTATTAGCACTAGTAACCATGTAATTATTGATATCAAAAATGATAATTTTTACTAGTAAGAAGTACATTACTGAGATGGGAAATTGGAATATCAAACTAATAAGAAATGAATTATAGAAATCTGTAACTGTGTTTAGAACAGGATAGAATGACAGATTTTTTACTGGTGAAAATGCAGTTTTAATAATTAATAATTATGTGTTTTAGTAGTATAAATTCTATTTTTTATATCTAGAATGGGTATTTTTCTGACTAATTAAGTCATTTTTTATATCAAGAATATTTACTATGTCAAACGTCATTACTAATATGAAAAATAAGCATGTTCACTATAGTAATTCCATTGCTGTTATCAATAATTAGCATTTTACCTATCGCGAAAACAAAAGGAATTGTAGATATCTATAATTAATATCCTGCCTGTGATTAAATGCCAAATTTACTTGCAATAGAACTTAAAATTCTACAGAAATAGATTTGGTTCCCACTGTCAACATATTCACGCATAAGAGTAAATTTAGACATTTAAAGCATCACCTTTAAAATTAGGTTTTCATGCTTTATAGAAATATGATTTTACAGAAATTAGACACAAAGATGTATAAATAAAATGTGCCTTTTCTAATGTTGCAAAATCAGCTTTTC
This sequence comes from Xyrauchen texanus, assembly GCF_025860055.1. NCBI lineage: Eukaryota > Metazoa > Chordata > Actinopteri > Cypriniformes > Catostomidae > Xyrauchen > Xyrauchen texanus. The sequence continues at coordinate 32,125,075 of NC_068308.1, read as the reverse complement.
TTTTTAGCTGTAGTCCATGAATGCTTGTGAACAGAAACAAACTGTTCGGGACACTGCCTATACACATCAACAGCTCCTTTATTATAGCACTAACCTTAATGGAACTGAGAAAGGCAGAAAACATTTCAGATGACATAAATTCTAAAAAAACAAAATTTGCATTAAATATATCATCTAATAACTCAAATATTTGCTTGATCAAATTGTTATGTACGTTCAGTGGTATGAACATGTGGACAAAACAACTTGATGCCGGCACAGTCCATTGATAATTGAATCTCATCATACCTCCGGAAACCCTTACTGTGTTTCACAGTGGTCTACACAGTCACAAAACACACAGTCACCACCGCAAGGCAAGGCAAGGCAAGGCAAGGCAAGGCAAGTTTATTTATATAGCACATTTCATACACAATGGTAATTCAAAGTGCTTTACATAGAAGAGATTAAAATAAGAATAAAAGAATAAGAATAATTGAAACAGTTTAGAATAAAATAAAATACAGTACAAACAGTCGGACACACAGTGGCACAGTGCTCATTCAGTAAATGCACAGCTAAACAGATGTGTTTTGAGTCTGGATTTGAATGTGACTACTGTAGGAGCACATCTGATCTCTTCTGGAAGCTGGTTCCAGCTGCGGCTGGCATAAAAGCTAAAAGCAGACTCTCCTTGCTTAGAGTGAACCCTTGGTATTTCTAGCTGATGTGATCCTAATGATCTGAGTGATCTGTTGGGTTTATATTCAGTGAGCATATCTGCAATATATTGAGGTCCTAGCCCATTGAGTGATTTATATACCAGTAATAATACTTTAAAATCAATCCTAAATGTAACTGGGAGCCAGTGTAAAGACCTGAGGACTGGTGTGATATGTTCATATTTTCTGGTTCTGCTCAGAATCCTGGCAGCAGCGTTCTGTATGAGCTGCAACTGTCTTATGGTCTTTTGGGAAGGCCAGTGAGGAGTCCATTACAATAATCCACCCTGCTGGTGATGAAAGCATGCACAAGTTTCTCTAGGTCTTGACTGGAAACAAAGCATCTAATTCTTGCAATATTTTTCAGATGATAGTATGCTGATTTAGTTATTGCTTTGACATGACTACTGAAACTAAGGTCTGACTGTAGAGACACACCAAGATTCCTGACTTGATTTTTAGTTGTTTGACCCCTAGCGTCAAGGTATGCTTTCACCTTGAGAACGTCATCTTTGTTTCCAAACACAATGACTTCAGTTTTGTCTTTGTTTAACTGAAGAAAGTTTTGGCACATTCAACTGTTAACTTCATCAATGCATTGGCACAGGGAGTCAATGGGGCTGTAATCGTTAGGTGATAGGGCTAAGTAGATCTGTGTGTCGTCTGCATAGCTGTGGTAAGCAATTTGGTTCTTTCTCATTATTTGGCTCATTGGGAGCATATACAGGTTGAACAGGAGTGGCGCAAGAATTGAGCCTTGAGGGACTCCGCATGTCATGGACTTCCACTCAGACTTATGGTCTCCTATACTCACATAATAACCTCTCCCTTCTAATTATGACCTGAACCATTTTAGGACCATCCCAGAAAGCCCCACCCAGTTTTCCAGCCTGTCAAGAAGTATGTTGTGATCAACAGTGTCAAATGCAGCACTGAGGTCGAGTAGTACCAGTACTGATAATTTGCCTGTATCAGTATTTAAGCTGAATATCGCTTATTATCTTTATGAGCTTGTCTCTGTGCTGTGATGCTATCGGAAACCAGATTGAAAATTGTCAAAGTATCCATTTGAGTTCAAGAATTTGTTCAGCTGATTGAAGACAACTTTTTCAATGATCTTGCCTATGAAAGGAAGATTTGAGATCGGTCTATAGTTGCTTAATATGGTCTTATCCAGATTGCTCTTTTTCAAGAGGGGCTTGACAACTGCAGTTTTCAGGGAGTTTGGAAAACTCCGAGAGAGAAGTGAAGAGTTTATCTCTTCTAGGAGATCTGCTTCTAAACAGTTGAACACACTTTTGAAAAAAGATGTGGGAAGTGCATCAAGGGCGCAGGTTGATGTTTTAAGGTGCTGTACGGTTTCTTCCAAAATTTTGCCATCAATTTCTTTGAAATCAGACATAGTAACTACTTTCTCAGGTTGTGGTTTGATTTGTTTGACCCCAGCACAACTCAAGGATGTGCTGATCACCATTCTGATATTATTGATTTTTTCAGAGAAGAAAGAAGCAAACTCATTGCACTTGCTGTCTGAGAGCAATTCACTGGGAATCTGGCTTGGGGCGTTTGTCAGACTCTCTACAGTCGCAAAAAGAGTGCGTGTGTTGTTTAAGTTGCTGTTTATAATATTCGAGAAGAAAGTCTGTCTAGCTTTGCCTAGTTCCATATTAAAAGCATGGATGCTGTCTTTGTAGATGTTATAATGGACTACAAGTTTTGTCTTCCGCCACATGCGCTCTGCTTTTCTGCATTGTCTTTTCATATTTTGCACTGCTGTTGAGTTTCTCCAAGGTGCTATTTGTCTGCCACTCTTCTTCCTGACTTTCACAGGAGCAATATCATCAATTACACTTTTAACTTTTGAGTTAAAAGAATCAAGGAGAAAATCAACAGAGTCAGCAGATATACTTGGTGTTAAAGATATAGCCTTCATAAATAGTACACTAGTGTTCTCATTTAAGCATCTCTTCTTGACAGACACAGATCTAGCTTCAATGGCAGGAGAGATCAATATATCAAAGAAAACACAGAAATGATCGGACAGTGCTACATCCTTAATAACAATCGATGAAATGTTTAGACCCTTACTGATAAGTAAATCTAGAGTGTGTCCATGATTGTGTGTGGGTCCATGTACATGCTGAGTCAGATCAAAAGTTTTTAAAACAGTTATGATTTCTTTTGTCATATTGTTTTCTGCATTATCTATGTGAATGTTAAAGTCTCCAGCAATGGCAAAACAGTCAAACTCTGAGGTAATTGTTGATAACAGTTCTGTAAAGTCCTCAGCGAAGGCTGGAGAGTATTTTGGAGGCCTGTAAATAATGATAAGTAAAATGCGTGGAGCACCTTTTAACACACTACCCAGATATTCGAAAGACAGGTAATTCCCAAATGATATTTGCTTACATTGATAGACATCTTTAAAAAGAGCAGCTAAACCCCCACCTCGTCTACCTTCTCTGCAGACACTCAAATAAGTAAAGTTAGGAGGGATGTTTCATTAAGGACTGTTGCACTACAGCTGTCTTCTAGCCAAGTTTCATTTAGAAACATAAAATCCAGGTTGTATGTGATAATTAAGTCATTGACTAGAAGTGATTTATTTTTAAGTGAGCCGGATGTTTAAAAGTGCTAACTTAACAGTTTTTGTCCCCACAGCAATCTTAGTTTGGCGTGTAATAGGCACCAGATTAGATGGGTTTGCTGTACGGCTTTTGAAGGCCTTAGACTTTCTATGATGTAATCGAACAGCAATAGAGATTGATACAGGCACACTGGGTTCCCGCTTGTTTTGTAAACATTTGAGAACGTTACTGTTATCATAGCGGGGACCCAACACATATCACTGAGAGCTGGTATCAGTTGTTTTTGGTTCACCTCGAGCAGATGGAGGAGGGTGTGAGCCCTGGCGTTGTGGCAGAGGTCGAAGAGCTCTCACAGGAGGAGGGGGAGGGCGAGCTGGGCCCGCAGGTGCTTGAGGGGCCTGACGTTTTTTTGCTTGCTATCTGGGGGCTTGCAGCAAAAGAGTGGGATAGTTTGGTTCCAGCATACACCAGTTCTTCCATTTTCTCTGAGAAACACAGATGTGGAGATGCTGGAGAGAGGGATAACGTGTCTGGTGAGAGGGGCTGTAATATGCTGTCCTGGTTTCCCTGGATGTTTTCCAGAAAGTCGTCCTTGGGTGCTGAATCTTGGAGCAGTTCTAATATGTCACAGTCTGTCTGTGGTGAACTTTGTGGGCAGGGCTCAGATGAGATTGTGTCCATGAGCAGAAATTGTTGTGGCTGAGTGGTGTTATCATTGTCCTTGTGTGATTTGTCAACTGCATGTCCATTCAGGTGCTGAAGTGAAGTCCTGTGGTCATTCATACTGTGTCCAGGTGTGTGTGTGTGCCATTCAGATTGAGTGGATTGGCACACACTGCAGAAGGATGATTGAGGGAGAAGTAGATATTGTCCTTTAGCACTCTTGAACCAAGTTTGTTTGGGTGGTGGCCATCCTGTCGAAACAGTTGCCTCTGACTCCAGAAAAGATTGAAGTTGTCAATGAAGTTCACTCCTTTTATATTGCAGGTTTTTGCAGCCATGTATTAAGCCCAAGCAACCGTGAAAACCTGTTTGTTCCTCTTGCTGGAAGTGGTCCACTGATGAATGTTTGAACTTTCAGTCTTTTAAGTGTTTCAAAAAGTTCATTGAAATCCTTTTAAGGAGTTCTGACTGCTCTTTATGAATATCATTCTTCCCCACATGAATGATGAGTCGATTTGCAGTCTTATGTTTCATCAGAATGTTCTGAAGTTCCCTGTTTACATCTGAGGTTGTTGCTTGTGGAAGGCAGCATGTAGTTGTATCCCTGCTGCTAATGTTTCTGATTATGGAGTCACCCACTATCAGAGTCCTGGGCCCGGCTGCGCTCTGAGCTGAATGCCGCTGTCTGCTCGACCTTGAGCACCAGTTCACATCAGTGTTAGCTACTGGCTGATTCAGTCTGTGTTCGATCACATTCATCACATTTGGGGATTCCTCATTCATTAATACTTCAAATCTGTTCTCAAGATGTATAGGCGGTGGTAGGAAACCAGTGTTTGCATTCCTTGTCAGAGCCGTATCTGGGGTAGAGGATGCTACTGCGGCAATATGAGATGCTCGTGACAATCTGATGTCTCGAGTGCCTTTTGGTCTCGCTCCCTGTTTTTGCCATCGATTTGTAAGTCGATCGGTTTGTTTCTCTACACTCAGTATGGCCTGTCGAGGAGCACTAGATTCATGGGACTCACCGGCTGTATGCTGAGGGCGTCCATGACGAAGCTCTGTTGTGTGTTCCGTCTGGTTTGGTGGTCCTGTAAATAACTTTGTTTCAAGAACTGCAATCCTTTGTAAAAGTCTGTGGCAGTTAGTGCAGCAAGTAGATTCCAGAAGAGGCATTTTCTCTTATCCTTTTGAATGTAAGCAGTTGTGTTTTCCCTTCCCTGGAATGAAAACTTTCAGTGGGAGGCTGGTCGGATAAAAGAATTCTGCTTTTTTTTTTTTTTTTTTTTTTAGTAATCCAAGCTTTTGAGCACTGTGCTGATTTGTTTAAGTTACAATTAGTTAAAATTAGTTGATAAAAGGAGATAAAATATGAAAATATAAAAGCGATAGAGCAAAAGCGCGGAGCAGTAAGCAAGAGCGTCCGAACAGAAGCTGAGCAGGAACAGATGCACAGTGATGAAAGCTGTCAACACTGACAAAACACAGATGTAAGACATAATTTTAAACATCAGTCACTGTCCTCATCAAAGACACAATAAGCTCTGCTTCCTCTCTATTTAACAACCCATGCCAACATGACAGCTTTTCTTACATAACCACATTGTTAAATGCTTTTAAAAGCAACCAGAACGGAACAGATTAATACATTTGTGAACACTGATTTGACAGTGCGTAAAAGTGTGAGTGTTTTATGTAACATTAAATGTCATGAAGGCACTCGTCATCATTTTCTTCCCACTTTTGCTCCAGAGCCGACCCCGGGTTGACCCCTCACAAGGATTGGAGCCTTCGCTTGAGGCAGCTTCCACCAGGCTCTCCGTCTGCGCCGGCTGCACAGTGTGGACCCGGTTTACAACTCGGTTATGGAAGGCACAGCCAAACACCTTCTTGAAGCCCTTGCGGAAGTGCTTAGACACCAGGGCGTAAACAATGGGGTTCAGGCAGGAGTTGGTGTAGGCCACCGTGTGAGAGAGAATGCGAAGGACGTAGGTGGTGTGGTTAAGAGGGAAGTGGCCGAACCACATGCACAAGATGACCAGGTGATGCGGCAGCCAACATAAACAGAAGAGAACAGCCACGATAATTATCATCTTGGTCACCTTGCGCTTGGCCTTGCGGGATTCAGACATGTTCTGCATGGGCTCCACAGAGGTCCACAGGTAACGGATGGTGCGGGCGTATGTGATGCCAAGAATGAGGACTGGGATGAGATAGCCGAATATGAAGGTGCATACGTCCATGGCTCTGCGATATTCGATGTTCCAGGCTGGAATGCAAAGGGTGGCCCCATCCAGATCCATCTGCTGGTAGTAGCTTAGGTATGGACTGGAGAAGAACAGGGATAAAGCCCACACCAAACTAATGGAGGTCAGAGCATTACGTGGAGTTCTCATCTCCCTTGAGCGCAGGGGGTACCGAATGGCGATATATCTTTTGAGAAGAGTGCAAAACAATTAATATACAGTTTTATATATACACATACACACACAGTATACTACATTGCATTTATATATATATATATATATATATATATATATATATATATATATATATATATATATATATATATATATAAATGCAATCAAATTCTAGCCTCTAATTCACCAATATTGAGTTGACACAAGGGTATTGGCATTCTATATTGGACCCTATATGTGCAATAGAGTGTGATTAGAGGCTGCAAGTGCCCAAATGCTGAAATGTTAAAATGACGGAAGAATGTATAATGTTTATTGTGTTGCTTTTTATTTTTGCATATTGCAGAGGCATTTGACATGCCTGAACAAATATAGGAAAAGTGCATTTTATTTAAGACTTCATTGTAAAAACTAATCGGCAATTGTTTTCTTAAAGAGATATTTCTGACAAATTTAACCATGAAAATTAGTTTTGGTGGTTTAACCTAAAGTTTTCAAGTTGATTCTGTGATGTTAAATTATATTTTAGATTTGAATAAAATCAATAAATGTGTATATTACTCCGTAATAATAATACAAATATCACTAATGTAATAAAAACATTCTACTCTCCTAGGTTCATCACATTAATGATAAAAACAGATATTAATCTCACACTGTAATTTTTTTTCCCAGATAAACTATAAATGTGTTTATCTAAATAAAAAACTGTAATATCTAAATTTACTAGTTTTATTCAATTCAAAAATAATATTTAATTTATTGAATCAACCTGACTGCATTAGGTTATAATGAAAGTAATTAGCTGTAAATATCTCCTCTAAACTCAAATTAGCACAATTTAACTTTTTACAATGCATTTAATAATTGTATTAATCTGAGAGAAATTTCCTTTATAATACATATCAACAATTTTTAAAACAGAAAATGTTATGATTGTTCTTATGTAATGAAATAATTTTAAAAAAACTGCCCTAATATGGATTCTGCCCTGCAAAGTATTGTTTTCAAAATCATCCCCAAAAGTGAAAAATGAACATGACATGAGCAGAAAATATAAGTGTATTTGTTATGCTAAAGAAACCGTTATGGGAGCGTTTCTTTCTTATCAATGCTTTTTGGTAAAGTTGCTCAATATTATAACCAGTAATTACTCAATCAGTTGTGCGTTTATTCATTAAAAGGTCTGAAAATTGAATTTGGGTGTAAAAGCGCACGCTGATTGTGCGCAACATGACGAGGACGCACCTGTCCAGAGACACAGCAGCCAGCGTAAAAATACTCGCATACATGGTCAGGTAGATGATAAAGTGCACAGCTTTGCACACAAAGGGTCCAAAGACCCACTCGTCCATGGTGTAGATTGTAGCTTGAAGAGGCACGCAGAAGACGATGAAGCAGAGGTCCGCCAGCCCGAGGTTCAGGATGAACAGGTTGGTTGTCTTTGTGTTCATCTGCCCGTTTCGAACGAGAACGGCGAGCACAAGACAGTTTCCCACGGTGCCAACCAAAAAAATAACTGAGAATATGACCGATATTATTACAGACTCAACTTTCCAGTTGGATGAGAAATGAATCTGTTGAGATGCGTTCATCGTAGACACTTTTGACCACTGAAATGTCCAAAAAGGCTTTAACAATGCATGGTATCCATATGAACTCGAATGAGGAACTTTCACGTCGTCCTTTCTGCTCAAAGTCTAAGGCTATTAATACCCGATAAACACAACGTAAGAAAGAAACGCATCGTAGACTGTAAAGATGCTTTGGATGCACGTATAATCTAGATGAGGTGGGATGTGCTGAACATCGGATGGTAATTCAGACGCATCACTCCCATCACCAGCATCCTCCTCCCCTAATCCTCTAATTCAAAAACTTTATCTTTCTTAGGCTTGGACAAATATATATTATAGCATTTTAGTTGTCTTTTTTTATCTATAATAAATCTAATTGTATTTTGAATGATACAGGAGAACTGTAAACACTATAATGCCCAAAATTAAATCATACAATAACTCAAATAAATTAAGCTTGATGAGTATTTAAAACTTTCTCTTTCTATTGAGTTTACAAAACTGACACATTTTAATAACCTGCATTGTTTTATTGTTTTGAGTTTTATTATCTTGTCTCTAAATTTACAAGAACTTGCTGAATTGCAACATGAATAAATTATGCTATTAGTCTTCTATATGCTTCCTTTTTTTTTTTTTTTTTTTTTGCTGTTTATTGACTTTATTTAAGTTGTTATTGATGCTATTTGTTGCCACTGTTCGTCCATTGTTGTGTGGTTATGTTTGGAGCTAATCTTTTAACTTAATGAGGTTTGTTGGTTGTCACTGTTATTGAGGTTTGTGTGTTAAGGATTGAGGTATATTGTGTATCTGTCAAACAACTGTACATACTGCCTTGCTTTGCAAGACATACCTTTCTTCAGAGGTAAAGAGAGCTTCAGAAGACATGGATGAAACTTCTTGAGTCATATAGATTACCTTTATGCAACCTTAATGTGCTTTTTGGAGCTTCAACATTTTGGTTACCATTCACTTGCATTATATGGACCTACAGAGCTGAGATATTCTTCTAAAAATATTCATTTGTGTTCTGGAGAAGAAAAAATGTCATACACATCTGGGATGGCATGAGGGTGAGTAAATTATGAGATAATTTTAATTTAGGGGTGAACTATCACTTTAAGTGTTAAATTAGGACTCTAATCTATTGTATTAAATTCTCTGATCGACCTCTAGTGGTAAATGAAAAGACTCTTTTTTTTCTGGAATGTACAAGTTCATAGAGTACAATCACATGAAGAACATTTACTTGTATAGGTAATCACATCAAATTTGTATGCTCCTACTAATGGCTAACTACTAATATCACCGTTTAGTTACAGGACTGATCTCAAAGTCATTGCTCTGAAGAGAAATTCTGGTCTTAAACTATGACTGCTACAGACAGAACTATCTCCCACCAGTATCGCTTTCATCTGTGTCTTATCTCATCCCTGTTCAGCCCGGACCAAGAGACTTAACCAAGTTCCCCTTAAAAGAACCCCATTTAGCCAGACATGCCCCCGTCTGCACCCCACCATCCTTACAGTGTGAGTCACGTTTTTCCACTGCTACACAAACATACACTCATTACTAAGTTTAACCACTGCTTTTTATACCGCTGGGTATCCAGGAGAGAGTGAGCTCTGCCATTTGTTCACTGGTTTCTTTGTAGATTCTGTGGCATTATAAGAGAGTTTCAATTGCCAGTAGAAAATGGAGAGAGGATGAAGCAGGAGGGGAATGGATTTAGGACATTTTATATGATGTATAAGATGCCTGATAGTATATTGCAAAGTCACAGGAAATGCAATGGATCCAAGTGAATGAGAACATTCTAATGAGAAATGTTTAGATTTTTGCTTAATTGTACATTCAGATTTTGCCGGTTTTTGATCTTGTGTGATTTGAACTCATCATACATGGATCAAAATACAGCATGTGATGTATGAACTTGTAAGCAAACAAAATTACCACAAGAGGGCAGTGCTGTCAAAAAAGATGATGATCTGTGGCACTGACAACACACTGATGTTTTGCACATTTATGCACAGAGCTCCCACGGCCATGGAAAACCTGAAAATATCAGGGAAATTTATTAAAGTGTTTTTTCAGGCCTGGAAATATAATGGAAATTAATAAAATCTTAAATGTCATGGAAAAATCATGGAAATTGTTATAGAGAATATCATTTTGATTAGTTGCTCTTAAATATTTTATTGGCTAGAGATTGCTCTCCAGTCGAGTGAAACATGCTCGCACGTCATAGTGATGGCTGATTTGAGCTTGCTCTTTTGAGGCAGTTCCTTTCAATGAATCGGTCAGACTGGTTTTATAAATGGGTTTATCCTATCGATTTAAATCAAAATGATTTTTAAACTGGAAATTCATTTGTCAAAATGGCGTCACTAAACGATCCACCTGTCTGGCGTGTTTCTTTTTTTTCTTATCTGACATTCATCATGCAGCTCCTGACCATAATGTTGCATCAAACGTTGTGACAAACACAAATGTTAAATTGTGTAAAATATTTATCTCCATCAGAGAGTCAGTAAAAATCACAGCCCTTTCTCGCTTTCCAACATATTCATACTGTTTCTCTCTGTGGATCGGGGGGGGGTCGAAATATCGCGCGCCCGGTCCCCAATTGGGATAAAGGCGGAGGGATAAATGCGGCTGGTGACAATTGTTCGAGAGAGAGAGAAATACGGGCATGTCCGTCATGTGTGTTTATGTTTGTGCTTTGAGTTTTGAGTTTTATTGAATATGATTTATGTTGACAAGCCGGTTCTCGCCTCCTCCTTGCCCAACCTTTAACTGTTTTACATTGGTGCCGAAAGACGGGAAGGAGGAGGGATGCCCGTCGCAGAGTCCTCGACACTGCCGTCCACCCTGGGGAGCGCTGCTGCCAACTGCCGGGTGACGGAGTAGCCCGACCGCCCGGATGCGGGGAACAACCGTCGTCCGCGGGGCAAGTGGGGACGGGATACCCCGACTGTCTGGAGCGAGGGAGCCACTGCCGGGGGCGGAGGAGTGCCCTGCCGTCCCCAGAGACGCGGAGGGGTCGAGGGAGACCACCGTCCGCGAGGGGAGGAGGGAAGAAACTCTCCGACCGCCTGGAGCGGTAGGGCCGCTGCCAGGGGCGGAGGAGTGTCCCCATTTGCTGCCAGGAAAGCGGAGGCGCGTTCTGCCCGCTGGGGGTCGAAGGTTTCACTCCGGTTCGCCCCGGGGTTGGAGCGGCTGTCGTCCGCCTGAGTGTGGAGGAGTGTTCGAGGACCACGCGACGGTACATCAGAGAACTGGTGAGTGAGCTTTTTCTCTCTCCTCTCTCTCTCCCTTTCGCACCGTGTTGGCCTTTTCCCTCGCCTATTTTGTTGTTGTTTTTCCCCTCCTGTCTCCTCCCAGGGCGAGGAAGGCGGGGATGACCACGCGGGATGCGAAATACACCCCGCCCCAGGGATGGGGGGGTGTACGTCATGCCGGTGGCACCCCGGCCTGAGATAATGCCGGGAGGAATGTGGAGTGAAGGGGGGCCGGTTGGAATATCGCGCGCCCGGTCCCCAATCGGCCTGATGAGGCGCGCGAGGGATAAAGGCTGCCGGTGACAATTGTTCGAGAGAGAGAGAAATACGGGCATGTCCGTCATGTGTGTTTATGTTTGTGCTTTGAGTTTTGAGTTTTATTAAATATGATTTATGTTGACAAGCCGGTTCTCGCCTCCTCCTTGCCCATCCTTTAACTGTTTTACATTGGTGCCGAAAGCCGGGAAGGAGGAGGGATGCCCGTCGCAGAGTCCTCGACACTGCCGTCCACCCTGGGGAGCGCCGCTGCCATCTGCCGGGTGACGGAGTAGCCCGACCGCCCGGATGCGGGGAACGACCGTCGTCCTTGGGGCAAGTGGGGACGGGATACCCCGACTGCCTGGAGCGAGGGAGCCGCTGCCGGGGGCGGAGGAGTGCCCTGCCGTCCCCAGAGATGCGGAGGGGTCGAGGGAGACCGCCGTCCGCGAGGGGAGGAGGGAAGAAACTCTCCAACCGCCCGGAGCGGTAGGGCCGCTGCCAGGGGCGGAGGAGTGTCCCCATTTGCTGCCAGGAAAGCGGAGGCGCATTCTGCCCGCTGGGGGTCGAAGGTTTCACTCCGGTTTGCCCCGGGGTTGGAGCGGCTGTCGTCCGCCTGAGTGTGGAGGAGTGTTCGAGGACCACGCGACGGTACATCAGAGAACCGGTGAGTGAGCTTTTTCTCTCTCCTCTCTCTCTCCCTTTCGCACCGTGTTGGCCTTTTCCCTCGCCTATTTTGTTGTTGTTTTTCCCCTCCTGTCTCCTCCCAGGGCGAGGAAGGCGGGGATGACCACGCGGGATGCGAAATACACCCCGCCCCAGGGATAGGGGGGGTGTACGTCATGCCGGTGGCACCCCGGCCTGAGATAACGCCGGGAGGAATGTGGAGTGGAGGGGGGCGGGGCCGGGTCGGAATATTGCGCCCGGTCCCCAATCGGCCTGATGAGGCGCGCGAGGGATAAAGGCGGCCGGTGACAATTGTTCGAGAGAGAGAGAAATACGGGCATGTCCGTCATGTGTGTTTATGTTTGTGCTTTGAGTTTTGAGTTTAATTAAATATGATTTATGTTGACAAGCCGGTTCTCGCCTCCTCCTTGCCCATCCTTTAACTGTTTACACTCTCTCTCCAGACTTTTGCTGGTTGGTTACTATATACATATATATATATATATATATATATATATATATATATATATATATATATATATATATAAAATGCCTTAAATATCTCACTGTTGAAAGTGGCCAAGGATGTCTCTGTAATGACTTAACCTGCTGTCGGTGGGTTTCTGTCAAAATAATGACTTCTGCTATTGGAGTCAACTGAACAGCACTCGATTCATACAGAGAGAGGAAAAACAGAGGAAAAGGACATTTTTCCCTTCCTTTCCTTTGCCCATTTATCACTTTCTTTAACATTCTTTACATCACACAGTCTTTTTCTGGACACTTTGCTGTCTGTTATTGGCTGTTGTCTCCCAGTCCCACAATTCTTGAAGAATTGCTAGAGGTGCTATATTTTCCGATGGTAATTTATTGCTTGCTTAACCAACTGTTGCTGAAGCGAGGATATCATATCAGGTGAGATTGACCTGAATGACCCCTTTCTGTGCATTCTCACCAGAGAAAATGATCAAATAGGCTGTGAATTAGGGGTAACAAGAGCGGACAGCCTCATGCTGGCCACACATGGGAATATTTTGAGGCCCAATCAGTAGAAATCATTCGAGTGTGCATCGACTGGGTGGCTGAGAGTAGAGACACTATGGGAAGTATAATCTCTGCTTGAGAAATAAGAGACTAATATATATATATATATATATATATATATATATATATATATATATATATTATATATATATATATATATATTATTTTTGTTTTATTATTATTTTTTTTTAAAGCATTAATGTATGCATGAAGGAATCTGCTAAATATAGACTTGACAGAATCCTTGTTGCATGCTGATTTGTCATAAATTTGATGGCTGCTTCATGTGATGAGAAAAAGATATCTTCGCCTCCTATACTGTTCGGTCATTTTTGACCGGAATACATTTTTCTGATGTAATAAAAATGGTTTCCTTGATCTGAGTTGTACAAGATATGGTGACTTTTCCTCCACTTGCCATTTGAAAAAAACACACAAAAAAAAGGACTTGATTCAATAAGTCCAAGTGGTCATAAAAACAAAACAAAAAAGCGACACCTTTTCTGTTCTCAGTCAAAATTGACCGACTATAGGAAATGTATGGGAAAGACTAAAAAACAGTTTTTTATTTGTCAAATACAATCTATTAATCAGCCACAATACAGAACAAACACACACATGAATGAAGGGGTTGAGACACTCAACATGCTGAGTGCAAAACATGCACACACACACACACTGAAATAAATGGGTAAAAAGGCAGAATACAGAACATAGCACACAGAGAGAGAGAGAGAGGAGAGAGAGAGAGAGAGAGAGAGAGAGAGAGAGAGAGAGAGAACAAAGCCTGAGTCTGACCCCAATGTATGATAGTTTACCTGTTCCACTATTAGAAAGTTTACGTTTAGGTGCGGCATTCAACACAGCAGCCATCTATTGGCTATTATTGTTATAGCATGATTTTCATGTCATGTTATTTATCTTTTTTCACCAGATGGCAGTAATCTGCTCCAATGCATGATCAATTATTATATATTGTTAATGTTTCAACTAGGTTTTTACTGTAGAAAAGTTAATACATTTCAAAATAAATGTATTTGAAATATGATCTAAAAAAACATCAAAGGAAATATCAAGGGAATTCATTTGTCAAAAGGTGTGGAATCAGAAGGTGTGTGTGTCATCCAACAATCAAGGCATTTTGAAATAAAATGCATATATTTTATCAAGCAACCTTATAATCCAGAGTCCACAAGTCATGATATGTGAGGCACAATATTTTATTCAGTCTATTAGGTCATACCTTGGGTCTTAGGTCATTTAGCAGACACAGCCATGGTTAAGTAATGGTTTGTGTGTGTTGAGGCAGTGTGCTCAGTGCAGGAAGTTTTATTTCTGGTTCACTGGTTTTTACACGGAGGCCTGCCAGGGTCGAAGTGGCAAGGACATGTCAAGACTCAACATTAAGGGTTTTTCTGTTGGCCCAGTAGTTTACCATAAATATGGCATAGGGCCATTTTCATTGTTATGACACATTTTTAGCAACCAATTTTTTTGTCAGAAACATTTATGAATTTTAAATGTTTTTATTAAAAATGTACAGCAATATCCCCGGTTCAATACAAGTTAAGCTCAATTGACAGCATTTGTGGCATAATATTGATTACCAAAAAAAATACATTTGAACTTGCCCCTTCTTTTCATAAAACAAAGCAAAATCTGGGTACCAGTGAGGAACTTATAATGGATGTGAATGGGGCCAATCCATAAATGTTAAAATACTCACCATTTCAAAAGTAGAGACACATGACATAAACAACATGCATGTTAATGTGATTTTAGTGTGATAAAATTGCTTACTAACCTTTTCTGTATAAAGTTATAGCCAATTTTACAACTGTGTAGCCATGACGATGTAATGACTGTAAAATGATGATTTAAACAACTTTACAGCACAAATAATGCATTATTTGAGTTTTAACAATATTACATTTTTAAACAAAAGCTTTAATTAATTTATAAGCTTCACATTTCTTCCTTTGAACCCTCCAAAATTTGTGTGTCTCGCTGTAACCTCGAGTTTTGCATTATGCCACAAATTCTGTCAATTGAGCTTAACTTGTATTGAACCCGGAATATTTCTTTAAGTTTTCTTTATTAAGACAAGATTTAATGTAACACTTTTACAGCTATAATTTCATAAACATGAAACAACATAAAGCAACAGCCTCAATACATCTGCTTTAACTGGGCAATCAGAGCCAAAAGAATGACTTTGACCAACTGTATGGCTATGCAAGCGACTATGGTAAGTCGTGCACATTTAACTTTTACAGACCAGAGGTTTCATAAGGCTTGTGTTCTCTAAATCCCCTGAAATGCCTCTTCCCCCCATTTTCAAATTGTGATAGCCCCACATGTTATGAATATTGTGCATTTTTAACGTGTGTGTGTCTAGCGAATAGTGTCACTGCTTTGGGAAGGGGGCAAAAGGAGTGTTTCATTATACGTCTGTACCATTAAAAAGCTGCTGCCGAGATTTGGCTTTTGGCTCCTTTGCAAACTTTCTTTTATACATATTTTATGTGTGTGTGGGTGTGTGTTTACTAAGAAGACAGTGAGACCATAAGCTGCTGAATTAATTGAGACATTACATTAGCACTACAGCCTTTATCAGCTTGTAGTGCCCTTCTTATGCATTGTAAATTCCCACACTATTTACCAAAGTCTGTCAACTGAAGTACATTTGCAATTGGAAAAGTATGCATAGACTATAGACTCTGATATCATAGAATCTATCTATGATACTAAATGTATTGCACAATCATTTTTAAGTCCCTTATGGAACGTATGAACTGAAAACTAGAGGCGCAACGACAATAATTACTTTTATTCCCTTCCACACAAATCATGAGTACAATTTTCCTTACACAATGCTATCTTGTGACATCAAAACACTTTTACTCAAATGTGATCAGATTGGTAGCTCAAATGCTGTGATGCAAAGGACCGAATTACAAGTCCTAAAGAACATGCTAGTCGACACTTGAGCCAAAAGTGTCAGAAGTACCACAAAATGATGTGGTTGCTTCAGCTATTGCGTTTTCATGTCATCAATTTGCTTCATTTGAAACTATCAGTTCGGTTTAGGTTTAATATTTATGGTAAGGAGGTAGGTTTTGTTGATTTAAAACTCAACAGAGCATAAAACATAAGCACCTTATAGTGTTGGGAGAACGTTTTTAGAGCCACACAGTGAACATTTCATCTCTGAACAGCCGCGATACGTGTTAGGAACCATGTAATATTATTTAGCACATTTTTTATCACAGCCACAAAATTTGAATTAGACCAGTATGAGATTATAGCAGTAAAATTCCCAAAATTCCCATCTTCAAAGCCATAGTTAAAACTGAATGTTGAGACACATAGGATCACATGTAACAGACTCGGTTTGTGCTTTTATTATTTCAATCTGGAATTCATCTGAAATGTGCAGAAGAGTTGGTGAGGTAAGAGCTAAACTTAGACTGCCTAAAGATTTTGTTCACATCTCGCTAAATGCAGCGCTCTTTCTTCATTCTCATTTTCCCCTAACCTTGTTCGGACAGTTGTCCCCGGGTTTCCAAAGTTCAAAGGTCACAGAGGTCAGGTGGCAGTGCGTGCAGGTGCTTCTGGGAGTTTGGGAGCGAGCGAGGGGAGAAGAAGGGTGAGCATGTGCAGGCAGCGGAGCCACAATCACGCAAGCTGCGTGTGGTTTGGCACTGGCAGCCAAGACCTCTCACTCTGCGCGTCTCAGACTTTCTCCCAGGGCTATCCAATATTTCCTCCATCCTTCCACTCGCTCTGCCGCCTGCTGCCCGCCCCTGACTCCCAACCGCACACAAATGGTTTGAATAAAAGACTGTCATGACTGGGCCATGTCTTCTGAAGAAATCCAAAAGAGCAATAATTTACTTAGCCTAAATACCCCCGATTAGACGAATTGAAACATTGTTATGCAGTGGAAACTCAAGGACCCATTGGCCGAGGCATTTTGACCCCATTCTGGAAAGGAGTCAAACGTGAACCACAGTTTTTGGTAAACTTCAAAGAGTTTAGAAGAAAAAGTAAATAAAAGGAATGGGAGCATCAACAAAACAGTGCATTTCAAAAGATTTCAACATCTCTAATGCTATCTGGAATTAACCTCTTTGACTGTCAGAGCAGCGTGAACAGCTTACATTTTGGAAGAAGACTAAATGGACTGGAGTTCAGCTTTTGACACTAGTAACCAGGAGATGTTTAAGAAAAAGTAAATTATGCAGTTGCCATATTGCAAACCTACTTAAATTTATCTTTTCAACAAATCCTTTTTTAAAAATGAAGATGGAAAGCAAAGCTGAGATGATATTCACAGAGATCTTGCAAATTTAGGAATGTGCTTAAAGTAAGGGAGCGACCTGATTGTTTTTCAACTAAAGGGCTAAACATCTCATGCCACAAGTATGGTAATATGTCATTTGTAAATTTGATCACACCACACTGGATCTGATTCTGTGGATTTATAATATTTTCTAAATATTTTACCAACCATCTGTATTTCCTCACATTAAAACGTCTCTTTTCGACAATACCCATCTCCCATCCGCACAGCTGCAGATGTCGCAGACAAGAGGCTATTTTCTCCCCAATCAAGTTGATTGAGGCTCTATTTCCTGACAGCAGTGCTTTGAACTTTAGATGCCCTGGCTCGAGGGCACGCTCTTCTGCTGTGCTCAGCTGGCTACACACTCGCGTTTAGGTGCGTTTGGCTGCCAAGGATAAAGTTGGGAAGAATACAGTAATGATCTCACGTATTTCAAAGGTTGAGAGATTGGTTGGAAAGCGCATCAGCACACAGTATCTGTCATTAAAGACCTGGCAAAGCTCACAAGCACCTTGGGCCCTTCTGTGTCATTAAGCACCCTCTGCATCTCCAGTACAACAAGGGCATTGAAATGTCTTCTTTGCATGAAGGTCCACAGAATGTTTGGAGGTCACTGTCCGAAATAATTACATAACCTGTGAAATGAGGTCAAGCCCAGACCCCTGAGATGACTTGCATATCCTTTAAGGAAATGCTAAATTCAATTCCACTGTGCTGTCACTAGATTGGCCATTCACAGAGAATAAAAAGACTATGTATTGTGCCTGGTATTTGCACAGTTTATTTGACTTATGTCTGCATTTTTCATGTAACTTTCTGATTTGTAAACAAGCAAATAAATACATAAAATAAATAAATAAATAAATAAAAATATATTCACAAAAGTTTTCCTAAAAATGTATGTCCACATATGTGAACAGAGGGACTAAGTTGAAAATGTTTTAATAATACCAAGCTATAGAAAGTCAATACTTTACATACATACAATCATTAATTCTGGTTCAAAATAATGGCCAGCATCATCCAATCACTGCCAATCATGTTAAAATATAATGATACATTATAAATTCAGAATCTATGTACTGATTGCCATTGTCCCATGTCTGCCAAATATGTTGAGTGGTCTAAATATCATCTGCAGCCTGAAACTGAACTTTTGGTCAGATTTTAGTAGTGAATGCACCCTGTTTAGTGAATGACTTAACCTTCAGTGTGTTGTCTGTCTGCACGGGTCTCAGAACAGTTTGAAATGCTCCTTACTTTCATCCTAACTCCATATAAAGCCTCTGAAAGCAAAAATGTCAGCTTTTGAATTAATCCATTGATTCTCAATGTATAAATGCACATTGAACATAGGAATGCATTTACAAATGTTAATAAATAGAGCTGTATTGTACAGGTATAACAAAATATAATATAGCAAAATTTATATTAAAATAGCACAGTTTTATATAGCAAAATGCTAAATGACCCACAGATGTTTGAGGGAACAATGTCCAAAAGTTCACATATGTGGACATCATGTTTATCAGCGCACTGACACGGGAACTGACGCTGGTGCTGACGCACTGTTGTTGGCTCTGTGCCCATAAAAGCGCTTCACGGATATCAACATCATGTTATTGTGTCATGTGACTCAGTGCGGTAGAAGTTATGGATGCTTTGGTAAATAGTATAGGTCATACTTGATGAAAAGTTTCCATTAGGGGTGGTTTTTCATTACCACTAAAACAGTGGAAATAAATAGTTCTAGCACATTAAGATAAACGTAGAAAAGTTTGTTTTGCCCCTAATGACCATGCAACGGGTAATAATAGAAACAGCTGAAATGTCTAGGCTAATTGTGCTTAGTCTATTTCTCCCTGCATAGTCTGTTAACTATTACAGTTTTTCAGCAGTATATGCTGAAAGGAGAGACACCGCTAAAGCTCCTTTATGAGATAAGCAAAAGAGAGGTACCTCTGAGTAGCATGATCTGTTTTCATCCACAATGCAGAGTTGATGTGGAATCATTATGCTCTGTTTTGTGCATACCATAATCTACTTCTTGCAAATTAGTGATGCATTACATATTACTTCTCTGGCATTGTTTCAAGTCATCAAAAAGCACATTTCCATTCGTTATCTATAGCTGTGGTTCCCAACTTGGGGTCCACAAAACCTCTTTTGTTTGAGGCTGTCAAAGATCCATAAAATGCATGATACCAGTAAGACAGCATGTCAGCGTCCTCGTCTAACTCAACGTGATATAAAATAAATCTCAACATAAAAAAAAAATAAAAAAAACTGTCCAAAGACCTTGACACCATTTTCACTTAAACATTTGAAAGTGAAAATGAAGGTTTATAGTAAAAAAGGATTGAAATATTGATCTGTTTCTCACCCAAAGTGATTTCATCACTTCACTTTGATAAATTTCATTCACTTGCATTGAAAGGACCTACAGAGCTGAGATTTTCTTCTAAAAATCTTTGTTTGTGTCCAGCAGAAGTCATACACATCTGGGATGACATGAAAGTGAGTATATGATGAGACAATACAATTTTTTGGGTGAACTATACCTTTAAATGTTCAACCATCGAAATGTTCAACTATTGTTTCTATCGCTTTATGAAAAATCCTGCCGCAGGAACTTCACATTCCAAAAAATTATTATATTATAGTCATAATATGAATTTTATCATTTGTTATACTTTTGCATTATTTTAGTTTTTCTCACGGCCTTCGATGGTAGTGCTCTATCTCCCATGAACAGTCAGAGAGAGAAAGAGAGAGAGAGTGAGTGAGAGAAGACAGTCCGCTTCCCTTGGTTACTGTTGCCATCAGGCTTTCGTATTTGCATCTGTTCTGCCACAAAGCACGGAGAGAGAATCGATCGAGTAAATTACCTCAGCAATTAATAAATAACAGACTTAATACAGACAGAAAATGGGCAGACTTCCTTACATGTAAGTGTTGGGGGGGGGGGGGGTTCTTCAAGAAAAAAACACTGATGAAAAGCAACATCAACAAGAAGCAAAAATGGTCTAGTATCATGATTGGGCAATGTTTCAAATGCCGTAATGGAAAGATGACATTAATCAGATTCTCCAGGTCAGCAGGTTCATGAATATTGCCTTTTGCCTTAGTTATTCACTTAGAAGATCAATGGCCCACCTTAGCCCACCTCCTCTTCCCTTAAATTGGGAAAAACTAAGATGCAGAAAGAGCAAACTAGAATCACTAAATCAGTTGCAGTGCACAGTGTGTCATGTTTATTTTTGTTGTCACTAAACCGTTCCGCCACTGGTCTGTTCAGTTGTTGGGGCTAATTGTGTGTATGTATATGGGTCTTATGTATTTAATCCCTTTAAAAAATTTCAGGGGAACCTGCTTTAGATCTTGGGTGTGGAAATGATGCCTGCTGTCTAGGGAGAATATCACGCCAATGATTGTACTTGGAGGTAATCCTTCACAATATGAACCAGCCATGACATACTCCCAATAATTAAACATATTATGCTGGACAATGCAGAATAATCAGTTGATCTCCTAAAGTATGCATCAGAGCAGAGATCGACATGACAAAGTGTGTCACACACTGCGGTAAATATGATCGTACGGAACATGCGCACATGCCACCTAGTGTCACTTTGCATGTGACAGAGGATTCGCTTGCAGCTCACATCTGTGTAGAACTTAACTCCGCTCCACACAGGGCCAAACACCCAGCGGTCTTTTGTTTGGATTTCTTTATGATGATAGTGCTCTGACATGATGTGAGGAAAGGCCAAACTTTAAATAGTTTATCCGTATATTACGTTGTTATATTACATATATTGAATGTGTAAAATATGGTTTGTGGTAAACATTACTTAAAGATACTAGGAAGTTTTGTTCTGCAACATAAATTATAAACAGTCATACTTCAAACATGAATTTTTATGCTGCCGTGTTTTAAAAAAGTGTATGTTGCTAACAATTAACTAGATAAGGACTACAAATACCCAACCTGGTCTCATAGAATCATGTAACTATAAGTACATTTTTGAAAAATTAGTCTGACGAGGAGGAGGGCGGGGCCAGACCATAAGTGTGCACGGCCGGCTTCCAATAAGGCTACTCAGCCGAGGAGAGGGATAAAGCCAAGCCGGATGCGGCAGCGAAAGAGAGTTCATGTTTGTGTCTTTTAAAGTTTTCATTAAGCATTATTTTGACCATTCAGCCAGGTCCCACCACCTCCTTGCCCATTTTAAACCCTGTTGCTGTTTCCCGGGAAGCAGGACGGATGCGCTGTCGTGGAGTCCTCGCCACTGCCGCATCCTTCTCGGCTTTATCCCTCTCCTCGGCTGATTAGCCCGATTGGGGGTTGCCTTGCACACTCACCCACCCTCCTCTTCCTCACAATGAGATTTATGTGCCTAATTCTATGTATCACTGAAGTTTTCTGGTGAAATAAACACAGAAAGCGCAACAACAATGAGTTTTATTCACTTTATTCAATCAAATCACAAGTAAAACAGCAGATTAACACTTCATAGACACTTATTTTTCACTCTGTTCCCCACACGGAGGGCAAAGATCAAAAGTACTATACAGTATAACACATGATTATGTGCATCACGCCCAATCAAGATGAAAATACTTTTATGTCACACCGCAGGCAACTGCACTACTGAGTTCTTTTGAGCAGCAGATTTCAATGGTAGCCATTTTAGTAATCTTTTAAGCATTATACTGTATACTGTAATACTGTTTGTTGATATTAATAAAAGTTCTTATAAAGGGATATCTATGGTTTACAATAAAGAAATTATGTAGGTTATTTCTGAATTATCGGAAAACTTTTAAACTTGATTTAATATGATTGTATTATTATGTCGGACATGTAACAGGTTAATAATTACACATCCTCACACACTTAAAGGTGCTGTAAGCGATTTCTTCCCTTCAAGAATTTCCATAAACTGTCAAGTTGAGCTGTTGGTTTAGCCACGCCCCCTTTTTTCCAATACCCTGCACTCCAAAGATACCAAATGAGCTTTATTGAGACCGACACAAGCAGAAATTGTTGTCAAAAACAACAGCAGCAAAATAGCGCCCTCAACTGACAACTGTTATGAGCAACATGGCATAAAAATGGCATTATGCCTCAATAATTCGCTTCAACTACAATACTATGAGAACTAGCAAAATGATTGTCAGGCAGAAAGCATCGTTGTTCGTGGCTCACGGACACAATTTTGTTTGCTGTTTACAGACTCTATTGCTGTCACAGAGACTGGAGAGATATCTCAGGATACTTATTTCATTAATATCTTTCAGGGAGTAGAACACATTTTTGCATACCTTTCCATGAAATAAATAGCTTACAGCACATTTAACACTCTGGCATATGAAATGCAGCAAATGAAAACTGGAAAGAAATGTGGCAAATGAAAACTTCCATCAGACATACAATATGCATCTTTACTACTTTAATTGTTAACCCACATAACCCAACATTCAATATTGGCATGTTTCACGTTCAAACTTAATTTCAGCTGTTTACGATTTAACAGTTATTACTTATTGCATTCAAGATAAATGCAAAGACATAATTTTAGAAGTATGACATAATTTTTCTTCACATATCATTTCACAAACAGTCACCAATGTGCTGCGCGATATTGGAAATGGGGTCCACGTTTTTTCCCGTTAGACCTTCCATGGGTTTTTTTCACTGTAGATTATATTTTTCCTCATATGTATCACAGCGGTTTGCACTTTTGAAATTAAAAACAGTGTTTTGTGAAATTTGTGAAAGTACAAATCCACCAACAGCAGCTATAATGTAAGTGGGTCTCATTAGAGCAGACGTGATAACAATGCCGGTGATCCATGAAAAATAAAAAAAAATCTGTAAAATCCCGAGTTTATTATGATCCAGCTATCCTGATATCCTGGAAATGTAAAGAAGCCCAAATCTCCAATAATCTTTCGAAAGCACACAAAACAACACTTTTGTGACATTTTTTTAGATCAATTTGAGTGAAGCGCACATAGACAGTTGTTCTTTTCTCCACTTCCAAAAGAACCAGGAAGTGGAGAAACGGTAACTTCATCCAGAAGCGTGAAGCGCATGAAGACTGTTTATTATTTAATTAAATGACATCCTTCTGCTGTTCAGTGATCACACTTGGCCATAACAAGATTTGAATTTGATTGTCAAATTGTAATCTCAAAAATGTCACATCCCTTTAAATTATGCTAGCAACATACTGTAGTATGGTGCCGGAATTAGCAAAAAGATGATATCGTAACGTTTTGTATTTTTTGGTATCAATATAAGTGCAGCGTAGTTCTAGCGGGAAGACTAGCAGCTGTACATCATCGCACCATTAGCTGGGTAATTCCCAGCCAATCACATGTAAGCCATTGCTTTATAAGTCTGCTCACAATCTATCACATTGCTGTTTCAGTGTGCTAACGTGGCAACCTCCACCACCCCACCACCACCAGTTGCTTATTCAAGCAACAGATAAGAGTGTTGGACTTTGAATGCAGAAGACCAGGGTTCAACATCAGCACATAGAAGAAAATTGTCATAAAATGCAAAGCCGAAATGTCCCAAACTGTCAATAGATCATTTATTTCAAGGAGTCAATAGACATTGTTTCTCCCAAAACAGATTGTGGTGAAAAAACTGGATAAATATTTTAACAAACAATACATACAAGCACCTTAGAGTCCATGTTTATCAACAGAATTATCTTTATTAATAACATTAAACTCAAGATTACAGAAAATCACATGAGCCTATTATTAAATCTTTGACTTGAAGCAGATGTGATGCAAGTTATGAGTTGCCCCAGTCAGGGAAGCAGAGAGGAAGTGGCACTAAAGCCCACCCTGTTCACCTCAATGCATGCTTTCTGGGTTCTTATAACATCCCTAAAATAAAATGTAAAAAATGGCTGTTTTTTTACGTTGAACTTTTTTAAGGTCTCTCCTATAATTTCTAATGAGAATAATCAAATGCAGAACATATTTGTTTAGTGTGAAATGATTGCATAGTAATATTTAATGACTCCTTTCTCAGCCTTGTTTTATCTACCTCTCTCCCTTAGCTCTTCTACGGGCATTTATGGAGGGCCAAGAACAACAGGGACAGAATAGGTTAAGAGCTTGTCTGGTTGTTTGGCAGACGGCAGCAGTTTTCTCACCGGGCTTTGCTGGTAGGGGGTCAGACCTTGGCGAAAAGTATTAAAAATAACTGAAGAGCCAGAGTTATGACACAGACTCTCATTAGCACCTCTAGTACCTCATGGTCAATCAGCACTGACACCTCTTCAGCTGATCATTTCTTGCAACAACTGAAAATCTAGAGTGCATGCTGGATTGATTTCTGCCTCCATTAAAAGTTAAAAACCAAGATCAGAGCAAATGTTACAGAAAAAAAACAAAAAACATATATTGTCATAAGTATTAATAGAATTTGTTTTAATGGAAAAGTCATTTGCGGTCTAGATCAGTATTTTATCCTCAATATAACTGGTTTGACTTGACTGAGATGCACTGCCCAAAAATACCTCAGAGGAGTTCAGCAAGTTCATTTACTTGCACAGAAACAACATGAACTTCAGAGTTGTCAGACAGATTTAGTAATGATGTGCAAATCCAGAATCATACCAGTGCTTCTCCATGTTGTTTTAAATAAAGTTCTGCAGATGTATACATGCCACAAGTGGAAAAAAAAGAAACAAAAAACAACAGAAAGGTTCAAAGGCATGCATATTTCTCTACATTGCATTAACACTGGCATTCACGTTGACAACGATTTGTAATGACGAAGCGATCGGAAGT
This sequence comes from Xyrauchen texanus, assembly GCF_025860055.1. Lineage (NCBI taxonomy): Eukaryota > Metazoa > Chordata > Actinopteri > Cypriniformes > Catostomidae > Xyrauchen > Xyrauchen texanus. Next base: position 32,099,708 of record NC_068308.1, on the reverse strand, counting down.
CAATCATTTTAAGCAAATTGCAATGTGATGTGGGTATGTCCACAGACAAAGTTAAGAAAAGTTTAAACTTCGGGAAATGAGCATCAACGTGATGCACAATCCAGCCTGCTCAGTTGGTTTGGACAATTTTACTGTAGCTGGTCAGGTTGAAAGGCCAGCCAACCACAACCTGGCCTCATCTACATTTTCAAAATGACTTTTATGTGGTTCGTTCTATGTATTGCAGCAGTTCCCTGGCTAAATAAACACTAGAGATGTTACTTGTATTCCCTTTCACACAAATCATTAGTAAAATGGCTGATTATCAGTTCATAAACTATTTTTACTCTGTTCCTCACACAAAGCACTTTTACTAAAGTGCACGACTTGAAAGGCGAAACAATTTAACATTTGTATTACATTATCAACTACATTTAAAAGCTTATTTAGGCACAATCAAGTTGCGCCGTAAAAGCCCACCAGAGCACGGCACTCGATACATGAGCCGAAAGTTTTATAGATGCACCATAAAATGCTGTGGATGCGTCAGCAGTTTAGTTTTTCATGTCACATTTGCTGTTATCGGTTATGTTTAGGTTCAAGAGTTAGGGTAGAAAGGCAAGTTTTGTAGATATAAAACTTGATAGTGCATTAACCGAAAATGTAACTCGATTTTAGTGATGCACATTGAAAATTTCACCTTGGAACTGCTGCAATTCAAATAGCCAGGTAATTTCATATTGCAAAACTGTTGCCACAGTCACATCATTTTCGTGAGATCAGGCATGCAAATGAGCTTGATGATCATTTATCTTATTCATGATATGATGCAAAATGCACTGCTACAGAAACCCTTTCCACTCCAGAATGTTAGTTTTAGTGGCAAGAGAACTGATTTGCTCTCAAAATAGAGTGACATCTCATTTTTATTGGCGATAATTACCATTTATATTCAGATTTTCTAAAGTTATGGCCAGTTGTGCAGCCCAACAATAACGTTAGGGCAACCAGCACGCCAACCAGCAAACAATGTGTGGGGCACGACAATGAAATACTTTTAGAAGTGATGTTGTAGTGCTGTATGAGGAACAGACATCATCAGACTTTCTTACATAGCTTGCTGTCTGTTTCACACGCTCCTACAATCATGGTAATTACATTTGACTTTCCTTCCTTCCACCTGTATGGTGCTTGTTGCCAAAGAGGGAAAAGAATGAGACAAGACGACCACCAAACTTCATGGTTCACTCATCGAAACACTGTCTAAAAGAGAAGTGTCATGCCCCTAGGGCGCATTGAAAGCCCAAAAGAAACGCACGAAGAATGACATTACCACGAGAGAGAAATGACTGCGGTGAAGTTGAGAGAGGCAGCAGATCTGGACTGTGCCGTCTATGTTATTCAATCCACTTCCTCCTCTGTTCAGCTGTGCAGGCCATTAGCAGAGCTATGCACGGGAACTAGGGGCCTGCCAGAGGATTGCTTCTACCGTTAGACTACATTTCCTGGTGTTCTGACAGGCAAATAGCCCCGGTGGGGGTGGCTGTTGTGAGGTCCCACTTAAAGGAATAGTTCACAAAAATGTTTTAAATCAGTCATAATTTACTCATCCTCATGTTGTTTTTAACCAGTATGACTTTCTTTCTAATGCAAACCTTAAAAAGAAATATTTTAATGCATATCGCTGGCCATCTTTTCTATACAATAGCAGTGGATAGTGACTCACGATAAAACTTAAAAAAGGACCCAAATGTAAGGTAAAAGTAGCCTATGCGACTCCTGCATCAAAGTCCAAGCCTTCTTCTCAAGTCTACGCAATGGACATCATGATTTGTACAACAAAAAACAAACAAACAAACAAAGAAAAGATTATTTTTGGTTGTTTTTATGGCTGGGCAACATGACAATATATATCGTGGCGATGATATAAAGTATCAATCGATAGAGATTTTGCTATATTGTGTATTTATTGTGTACGGCGTGTACATATCTATCAATGGGCAGGGCTTTATGTGAGACTGATAGAAATGAAGAAAAATGTCAATGAATTTGCATCAATGGCCTGAAATTTCACTTGGATGACCACCAAAGCAAATTCAATGACATTTATCTCACGTTCTGCACCATAAGCACTAAATATGCTTCTCATCTGACATGCGCATCTGTGTTTTATGTGAGGGTCACACATCTCTGGAGCAAAAAAACTTTTTTTTTTTTTTAGAAGCTCAATCCAGCTTCTCTTGATATCGCAGCGCAAACCACAAAATTTATGTGACCCATTTCTATTGTACTGAGGAGATTTTTTCCTTAAAGTGTTATGGAGGAAGTCAAACATCTCAAACAGCTAGACAGCCCGACATTCTAACCACCACTGAAGAAGAAAACAGCTACAACACTGTGCCAACCTTTAAATTCTTACTACAATTACGTTCTAATGATGTTTGATATGAGGATGTATCTCAAGTTCCAAATAAATAAATAATTATATAAGAGGAAGTCATTTTCATTTATTATGTATTTAATTCACTGGAAAATAGGCATCTAAAAAATAGGCATGGCAATATGGTTATTTCATATATATATATATATATATACAGTGCATCTGGAAAGTATTCACAGCGCTTCACTTTTTCCACATTTTGTTATGTTACAGCCTTATTCCAAAATGTATTAAAATCTTTATTTACCTCAAAATTCTACCAACAATACCCCATAATGACAATGTGAAATAAGTTAGTTTGAAATCTTTGGAAATGTATAAAAAAAAGAAAAAAGAAAAAAAAAAAAAAGCGCATGTACATTAGTATTCACAGCCTTTGCTCAATACTTTGTTGAAGCACTTTTGGCACCAATTACAGCCTCAAGTCTTTTTTTTTATGATGCTACAAGCTTGGTACATCTATTTTTAGGCAGTTTCTCCCGTTCTTCTTTGCAGGACCTCTCAAGCTCCATCAGGTTGGATGGGGAGCATCGATGCACAGCCATTTTCAGATCTCTCCGATGTTCAATCGGGTTTAAGTCTGGGCTCTGGCTGGGCCACTCAAGGACATTCACAGAGTTGTCCCGTAGCCACTCCTTTGTTATCTTGGCTGTGTGCTTAGGGTCGATATCCTGTTGGAAGATGAACCTTCACCCCAGTCTGAGGTCCAGAGTGCTCTGGAGCAGGTTTTCATCAAGGATGTCTCTGTACATTGCTGCATTCATCTTTCCCTCAATCCTGACTAGTCTCCCAGTTCCTGCCGCTGAAAAACATCCCCAGAGCATGATGCTGCCACCACCATGCTTCACTGTAGGGATGGTATTGGCCAGGTGATGAGCAGATGCCTGGTTTTCTCCAGAAATTATGCTTACCATTCAGGCCAAAGAGTTCAATCTTTGTTTCATCAGACCAGAGAATTTTGTTTCTCATGGTCTTAGAGTCCTTCAGGTGCCTTTTGGCAAACTCCAGGTGGGCTGTCATGTGCCTTTTACTGAGGAGTTGATTCCATCTGGCCACTCTACCATACAGGCCTGATTGGTGGAGTGCTGCAGAGATGGTTGTTCTTCTGGAAGGTTCTCCTCTCTCCACAGAGAAATGCTGGAGCTCTGTCAGAGTGACCATTGGGTTCTTGGTCACCTCCCTGACTAAGGCCCTTCTCCCCCGATCGCTCAGTTTGGCCGGGCGGCCAGTTCTAGTAAGAGTCCTGGTGGTTCCAATCTTCTTCCATTTATGGATAATGGAGGCTGCTGTGCTTATTGGGACCTTCAATGCTGCAGAAATGTTTCTGTACCCTTCTCCAGATCTGTGCCTCGATACAATCCTGTCTCGGAGGTCTACAGACAATTCTTTGGACTTCATGGCTTGGTTTGTGCTCTGACATGCACTGTTAACTGTGGGACTTTATATAGACAGGCGTATGCCTTCCCAAATCATGTCCAATCAACTGAATTTACCACAGGTGGACTCCAATCAAGTTGTAGAAATACCTCAAGGATGATCAGTGGAAACAGGATTTTTTTCACCTGAGCTCAGTTTTGAGTGTCATGGCAAAGGCTGTGATTACTTATTTACATGTGATTTTTTAATTTTAAATTTTTAATAATATTGCAAATTTTTCAGACAAACTTCTTTCACATTGTCATTATGGGGTATTGTTTGTAGAATTTTGAGGAAAATAATGAATTTAATCAATTTTGGAATAAGGCTGTAACATAACAAAATGTGGAAAAAGTGATGCACTGTATATATATATATAAATAATGTTTTTTTTTTTTTTACAGAAACAGAAAGTTTTAACTAAATCCTGATACAGTATATATCATGCATATATATATATATATATATATATATATATATATATATATATATATATATATATATATATATATATTGTTATCGTGTTATAAAATTACTTGTGTCGATTAAGTAAGATTTTGGTCATATTGCCCACTTCTAGTTGCTTCTCACCAAAACCCATTGAGTGCCTTCAGAAGACTTGATACACAAGCTGCATGGTCTACTTTTATGATACTTTTTATGATACACAATGCATATTATAACAAATTATCAGGAATGACTCATTTGTGCATATACAGTATACAAATACAAACTATCTTTGGCTTTAGTTTCAGTTTAGTTTATTTAACCTACTATTGCTGTGATGGGATTCCTTACACAGCAAATTAAAACATTTCTGTCTCTAAGGTAATAATAATATGACCATCTAATATGGACTTTGTATCCACACTTGCCATATGAAATACTCATAAAGCCAAAATATAGAACTTTGTCAACTTGTTTATTGTAATTTTTACCCTTTCAAATACAACCAACACCGTGGGAAAATCAGGCACTGTAGAAAGTACAGTATAAACTGCACAGCCTTCAGCATAAGAAATGTGAATTGACCTCTAGATTTAAAATCTCTTCAAGAATTTACTGTGGTTATTGGATGTAATCATGATCATCTGACTGAAGTACCACCTGGTGCAACGACCTCACACAAAACCATTCAAAAAGCACAACAGTTTACTACGTTTCAATCCTCCTCCAGAGAGTGATGTAATTCTCTCCTGTGGAGGACTGTGAACAAGTTATTCTCATACACTCATGAACCCGCAATGGACATTTTCACTTGAGAACTGTATCTCCTGACCCATATCATATCTGCATGAGTTTATGCATTGCACTGCTGCTACACGATTGGCTGATTAGACAATGGCATGAATATGTAGTAGTGTACAGGGGTTCCTAATAAAGTGCTCAGAGACTTTACTGTATACACTATAATTTTATTGCCATTATTTATTCACCAATTTCTTTTATTCGTTTTTTGACCATGATGCCTGATATTTCTCTAGTGAAGGACATAGTTTAAATTACTAATGAAGCAATCCACAAACCATTTTCCATTGCTTTTATACCTTCATATAAAAATACTAATAAATGAATAAAAATAGTTACTTGGCATATATGAGTACAGATCATATTTTGGTTGTAAAGCATACAGGACCCAGTTAGTACAAATTACGAAATCTAAATAAAGAGCACTCAAATAAGAATGACAGAAAGTCAGATCAGGCTAACAACTAAAACTAATTTCAAAGGCGAGACACATGATATCTTTACCATTCTTTAATAGACAGCTCTCATATTCTCTCGTTCCACTATTAGCATGGACTATCCAGCCAACACAATCAAACTTTGGTCCAAAGGGTAGTTTTTCTTCTCACTCAAACCATAGTTGTGGCTTTGAGGCAAGCTTGCTAGATGATCAAGATATTCCATTCTGAAAGAACATCTAAGCATCACAAATATAACAGATAACTACAAAAACATTGTAAAAATGCATGACTGATTGGAGGCATGCATTAGCAGTCAAAGAATTCCACAATGCCCTAAATGACACCTCGTTTTCCCAACTCTAGCTCCACAGACCACAACCATTCCTGAGCCTACACCCACCCCCTCCCGTAGCCTGCGATTATTCAACGTCCGCTGTTTTTCTCTGTTTTCTGAATGTGCACAGCTAGCTTCTCCACCTGGTCAGAAGGGACTAGGTGAAACAGACCACCACGAGCCTCACATTGTGTTGACTCAGTTGCCTTGCCTCAGGCGCGACAACATCCCCTGAGGAGAGTGACAGATCTGGAGATGTCCCTGGTCCCTCACTCCTTAGGGGTCACTACTTTCCAAGCCTGAAGCTTAGTTTGTTCCCCTCCCTTACTTGTAAACCAGTTTCATCTACTACATTGTTTGTCTGGTGGTGCTAGCCCTCCTCCTAGTACACCCAACAAAACATCTCAAAATATTTAACAAATTTATCCATAGGCTGTTATGAGATCTATTCTGTCTCTGCTCATGCAGAACAGTAGGTGAATTTGATCAGTGATAAATCTGGATGCATTGTTAGAAAATGCAGCTATGAATTCACCCCGGGAAGACCAGCATTGCTGGTCAACAGAATATGTTGTGTTTTGGCTGCTGTTCCCCAGCATGGGATGCTGGTATGCTAGTGTCCCTTCCAGGCTTCATAAATAGCTTAACTAAAAAGCCCCCCTTAGTCAGCTAGCTTCATCAGAAAGAACAGCACCACCAGCATAAACCAGTTTAGACCAGCATGAAAATTCAAATTGGTCTAAGCTAGTCTAATTGAAAGCCTTAACAGTCGTGAAGAAGAATATTGTACATTTCCAGGTTGGAAAGGGATATTTCTGCAGCCTTTTTGAATGTTAGTTTATTCAAGTCTTTATATCGTGACTCAGGCGAGCTGGAGTGTGGTGTCAAGCATGCCACTGAACATCAGAACTGACATCTGTGATCTTAGCAGGTGTCAGGTTAATGCAGAGAGCTTACATCTTCCTGCTCTCTCAGAGCACAGTTCCAAACGTTGTGGATAAGATAAATATTCTAAGGAGACAGATCCCGCTAACACTATCCAGACAGCAATTGAGGTAACCCAAAAAGGAACAGTCAAAGGCTACTGGCTGGCCATTGTGTTGACGCACCCTCATCTGCATGGATTCCAGGCAAAACTGTTTACTGACCTACATGGGTTGGCAGAGTGCGGATAATTTGTCCAGTTTAAGCCACAGGCTTTGTCAGTCTCAAGCCTGTGGGAGTTGACAGAGCCTTTTATTCTGGCTATTATTGGCTGTTAGTTAAGCTGTTGTGTTAGCGTACGGAAATGTTCAATAACAGTACTATGCCTGATTTATTTTCTATTCATAATGTGGCTGACTCAGGACAAGGCGTTTATTTAGTACAGTGGAGACTTTCAAAATAATTTTGTTAAAAAGTAATCATTTTCTTTTTTAGGCAGTGCATGCTTGGTGGGTCATTGTTGATGTCTGTCACGGCAAAAATTCAGCTGCTCACCCCATTGATACATTCTCTTCTATGATATGCTGGTCACGTTCCACTAATCGGTCGTAATGTTTTATTTACAATGTGTCTGAGTTTTTGTTGTTGGGACTGAACCATTCCACAAATTTGATGACATATCTGCATCTCCAGTAAAGGTAAATGGATGTGGTCACGGGCGTGGACCAGTATTCAGTCCTTCAGTCAAGGCATTTGAACATTTTCCACATCAGCTAATTCCCTCCAACTCCTTACTCGTCTTCGCCACAACCATTAGTCTTTCCGCTCTCACTCTCTCAATCCACTTTCACTAACTCAACCACTTATCCCTCTCTCTCTTTCTTTCTTTTTAAAGTGAGGCCTCTCTATATCTACAGTGAGTTGCAGGCCTGTGCTATCTATCTATCTATCTATCTATCTATCTATCTATCTATCTATCTATCTATCTATCTATCTATCTATCTATCTATCTATCTATCTGTCTGTCTGTCTGTCTGTCTGTCTGTCTGTCTGTCTGTCTGTCTGTCTGTCTGTCTGCCTGTCTGCCCGTCTGTCCGTCCGTCCGTCCGTCCGTCCGTCTATCTTAATTTTCACCTAACAGTGGCCAGGCAACCAGACAGAATACCCCAACAACCTCCTAACACTAGAAAATAACACATTACAGAACATTACACTACACAATCTTTCCATTTGCACATTCAATTTTCTAAGCAATTGAGCTTGGCAACTGCAGTAGACTACAGATACGTAAAAACCATGAACTAGATTTCCTAATGATATTAATTGGGTGGGAAGCTTATCAGACTAAGACTTGTTTTATTTCATGGTTCTTGAAGTGGACATTGCAGGGTGGGAGTGGAAAATATGTGGAATGCCAGATAATATAAATTTTTATGGCTCATATCCGCCTTCTTGATGAAGGCTTATCTTATTTCTAAATGGCACAATTGCACTGTGATATCAAAAACCATTCCATGAACAAAACCCTCTCTTTTTTTCTAAGCTGCTCCCTCCGACCCTTTCTTCCATGTTGTCTTTCTTTTTTTTCCCAATCCAATAATCATTAATTAATTTCCTGTTGTCTTAGTGGAAAATGAGGGCAGCTTTTTTTTCCACTGTGCTGCTGTTGTTGTGGCTTTGTGTGTGTAAAGGGAAGTTCAATGTGCTTTTGGACACCATGAATCATGCTTTTGATTCATAAGGCTGATTCAAAGCAGTAAAATCCATTCCTGACAACACTATTAGAAACAGCTTCTTGAGTGAGTAAAAAGAAAATATTTCTTATATCATTTTGTTGTTTTTGTTTTTACACAGGCAGTTTTGTTATTGCTAAAAAAGTCTAGTGTTATAGCTGTCCATCTCAATGCATGTTTGAAACATTAGTAAGCACTGCTGAAAAAGTTCAAGAATATAAACAATAACTTCATCAACAATTACATTCACCCACATTTTGGAGATGGAACATAAACTGTAACTGCCTTCTTGCTCCCAAAAAGTAGATTTAATCAATCACAATCCAGACTGAACTATTCAAGTAAAACCAGGGAGAGTTATAATTTGTCAATTATCTGGTTTCCATTGAGTAGATCTGTACTTTTTAACCTCTGTTCAACATTTTGAACCATTTTAAATACTAACCTGCAGACTCATTGCCACAAAATAACCCCAAGTTCTTATTTGGAATCCAGAAAAATGTTCCTCCAAACACAAAAACACACAGACCACACCAGTGATCAATGTGAACTGCCGACACATTTGCACTTTGACACACGTGAGAAAACGGAAAAACCAAACTGATGACCACCAAAAGCACTCCTAATCGATGAATCACTACTCTTCAAAGTGAAACATTTTCTTCACTCCACACAGTGAAAAAAAAGAATAGATTCATCATGCAATGCTTTCATTTAACACAAAGACAAGCTGATATTTAAAGATTAAATTCAAAACTCCAACTTAAGGCAGCATGCTGAGGTACGTTTTCGTACCGGAAATGCACGATATGCCAGATTACCAGTCCAGCCCTGTCTCAGCAGTAGGTGAAAGAAATGAGTGAATACGGAGCTCTGGTCTGGTGCAGAAACGTCACTTATGAAAATATAAAATACTTGGGCCTTATTTGTTATTCTTATTAAATAATATATTTTCATTCTGTTTGTCATTTTTTATATATACTGTGCTAATATAAAGAGTAAACACATTTGATCAAATAAAGAGTACATTTTAAAATGTATCTGTATGTTTTGTCTCTCTATATGTTATTATGTTATTTTAATCAAGTAATGATTTGTCAAAAAGTAATGTACAACATTCAGCATAAAATAAAACATTGCAGGATTGAAGGAAGCAGTAAACTCCTAGCTCGTACGTCTTCCCCATGGTGGATTGTGGGAAATGAACCGACATCGAGTGTACTTGAAATGTACACTTGAGTGCATTGTGGGAAAGAATAAGAGAACAGAAGTAGGGAACGAGTTGCTCACTCAGAATTCAGACACTCTCGAAATAATTCTCCATATAGTGGATAGTGGGTGGTTTCAAACACAGCGAGTGTTCCACAATCAGGGTTGGCACACTACGTAGGTTGTGTACTCTGTATTTAGAGAGTGGCAGTACTGCTGTTCAGAACTAATGACCTAAATACTTACGACACTGAAAACTGTAACTACACTGAAGTAAGATTCAACACAGGACTTTAAAAGTTATGAAATAGCGAAAGAAGGCATTATATTTCAGCATTATATATAATGTCCTTGTGGGACATTTTCACTGTAATAATTACTAGAAATGTTTCCAAACATCTCTTATTGACAAATTCATCCAGATCTGACAGAGCCCTTAAAGGGATAGTTACAAAAAATTACATTTCTCATTATTTACTCATCCTCATGCATCCCCAGACTTTATTTCATCTGCTGAATTCAAATGAAGATTTTCTCAGCTCCATACAATGCAAGTGAATGGGTGACAACATTTTAAAGCTAAAAAAACCAAACATAATTCAGAATATTAATAATCCATAAGACTCTAGTGGTTAAATCAGTATCTTCAGAAGCAATGTGATAGGTATGTATGATAAACAGAGAAACAGATCACTTTCACATTCTTGTGTTTTTGATGATTTACATTCTTCTCTGCATATCTCCCCCTGCTGTCTAGCAAAAAATGACAAATATTGATCTGTTTCTCACCCACAACTATCATATCACTTTTGAAGACATGGATTAAACCACTGGAGTCTTTTGGATTACTTTTATACTGCCTTTATTTGCTTTTTGGAGCATAACAATTTTGTCCAAAAGAGCAAAAATATTCTTTTAAAAATCTGTATTTGTGTTCTGTAGAAGAACGTCAAATGCATCTGGGATGGCACGAGCAAATGATGAGAGAATTTTCATTTTTGGGTAAACTATCTCTTTAAAGTGATAGCTCTGCCATAATTTAATATTTGTCATCATTTCTCTACCCTCATGTTGTTCCAAACCAGTGTGAAGCTTTGTATTATGTGGAACACAAAATATGATAGACAGAACATTAGGGACTGACAATCTTGGTCACCATTCACTTTCAATATATATATAGTAATTGTACTTTTACTTGAGTACAGTTTTTGGCAACTCTACCCACCTCTGTGTGTTTGTATAGGTGTCTTGTTAAATTCTGTTGAGAGTTACTCTCACTTAAACTCGCTGTGGTTTCAATAACCTTTGACAATTTATTTCAATAGGGATTATCAGATTATTGACATAAATTGACTTTTACTGAGACATGTTTGGGATATGTTTCTCAGAATGTGCTTTCTGTAACCTTCTTCCATAAACAGCTCTCTGGATCTTCCAGTTGGCCTCTGACCACCTACAGCTGGTCTTTCAGCAAGACCACTGGATACGCTTCATTAACTGAAGATGTGAAAATATGAACGTGTTATTTAAACTTAGAATAATTTCCAAAGATGTCCCTTTCAAAGAAAGGCATGCTGAGCTGATATCAAGACTTTCTACTATTCACCAAATTCAACATATCAGAACACTTGCATTGCGATTGAGCGTGAGAGCGCAAGGCTTTAAACCTTGGACAGTGACAGCACTTCCCACTGGTACACGCTCATCATGCACCTGGCAGGAGGTGGTGACATCATGGAAGATCTCTGGTTTACAGAGCTGGGCTTTACATTGTCAAAAGCCTCATAAACCAGTTTCATTGAATAACAAAAGCCATAACCATGGAAATTAATAAAATAAACTTTATTAAACAGGTACATCATGATTAAAAAAGGCGAGATACCTAATGCCAGAAAGGCTTTTGAGATCCAAAAAACAAGGCACGGATCGTGCCGAAATCATTCGTCAGATGAAATAGAGATGCAGAAATCAAGAGAATCAATGTTTTTCCATTGTAGAACTACAAGATGAACATTTCATTGAACAGTGGTGGGATGCTGAGAGGCAATAAACAGTGCAAGAATCAGAGGGGCTTTGACACTGAGCACTATGTTATGATCAAAGATGGGTCAAAGGGAGGTCACAGTTTAGGAGGGATTAGGGAGCTATTAGTTGTTCTCATAAGAAGGTACATTGTGAGCACAAACCAGTGCCAGTTGTTCAGCTGGGATCCAAAGATAAACAACACCATTGAATAGCAATTGGTGTTGAGTGGTGAGATCTACTCTCAGAAACTTTTTCAGTTTTCTCAAGAGAATCAAATCCTCATGGAGATGGTCTACAGGTCCAGCATTCTAAATTTGTATTCTCACTGGAAAAAAATTAAAAGATACCTGAGGCACCACTTGGGTTTCCTCAGATCGCCAAACTGCTGGAAGCCTTTGGAGAACATCTTGGTATCCTTTTAAAAATGGTTCTGAGGAACATACAAAAAGAAACCCATAAGTTCTTGCAAGAACTCTTAAAACATTTACATTTATGCATTTGGCAGATGCTTTTTATCCAAAGCGACTTACAGTGCCCTTATTACAGGGACAATCCCCCCGGAGCATCCTGGAGTTAAGTGCCTTGCTCAAGGACACAGTGGTGGTGGCCGTGGGGATCGAATCAGCGACCTTCTGATTAACAGTTATGTGCTTTAGCCCACTACGCCACCACCACTCCAAAGACTGTCAATGGTTTCTCCAGCAACCCTATTATAAATAGATGGTTTGATGTGTAGGTGCTTATATATGGGTTTCTTCAACTTTGGATACTTTTTGCTGTGTGGATTACTAGAAAGTAAAGTCTCAATACATTTTTTTTTTGGGTGACTCCCCAACAGTGTATGAATAAGCATTCTATGAGCTTTCCTTCGTTTTTTCTCAAAGTCATGAAAATTCACATTCACAGTGTAATTTCCACCACATTCTGTACATACAAATTCTGTATCATGTTTAATACAATCCAGTGGCATGGACACATTACCCCTTCAACCCCAAAGCAAATGGTCAATATGTAAGCCATTCTACTTGGAGCTGTGAAGGTGCAAACTGCTGATGGCTAACACCAAGGTAAAAATAACACATTTGATTGGTCAGATTTTCTGTCACTCCACTAATACAAATTAATTACAGAACCCTTCAAAATCTCCTGTGAAGGGGGATGCAATAACGTAGGGCTACAGTGTGATAATAAGCAGTTTTGATTGGCTGTCATGCACGGCAAACAGGAGAAATAATGTGAAGATATTTGAGGTAGTCTACAGTCATAATTTGTCAAAATTACAGCTTGATTGAAAATGATGCCCAATAAAAATATGGCAAAAATATATTTACCTTTGAATTTTCTTTGTCTTCAACAAACCTCACTTGTCTCGTTTTTTATCTCAAGCATGCTCTTTGCTCACAATTTTGTCATCTTGATTAATACGTACACTAACTAAAAAACTTTTGTTTGGAGTGATGCCACAATTGTGGGACAGTCTAGTACAAATTATTTATTTCACTCTTTATTTTGATTATCATAATTTTAAACATGTAATCATTTTTATAATGGATTTACATAGTTTAATATTAAAAGTCTGGGTCTGGGACAAGGCTAAAACAATAAAAACTTCCAACAGATTCATGCCAATTTTCCACCAAACTCTTTGTTACCTTTTCACATTTTCATAACAGTATGTTCACTTGAAAATATTACAACATCCTCCCATCAGAATATTTATTTTCATTCTTTTTTTAAATTTGTCTGTTTCTAAAATAAAAAGGCACAGATAAAATATGATAGCTTTTTCCTAATTCCAGAAGATCTTTAAATTGATACAGTCTAAAGAGGATTTATAGTGTTCATTACACAGTTTCTAGATAATGTCTTTTTATATTAGTGTCTTACTATTTTCTGAAGGCTTTGACCGAACCCTTCCCATCTGTACAATTCAGACAAAGGTCTGTCCCAAAACCTAGTGAGCTTCCTCCAGATGCGACATTATAAAGGGATAGCTCACCTCAAAATGAAAATTCTCTCATCATTGTATCACCCTCATGCCATCCCAGATCTGTATGACTTTCTGTCTTCAGCAAAACACATTTGAAGAAAAATAGAAAAATATCTTAGCTCAGTAGGTCCTTAAAATGCAAGTGGATTGTGATCAGACATTTGAAGCTCCACAAATCACAGACAGACAGCCAGCATAAACATCATCCATACGACTCCACTGGTTAAATTGATGTTTTCTAAAGCTAAATCATTGCTTTCGGTGTGAAAAAGATCAATATTTAAGAACTTTTCATCTCTAAATTTTCGTTTCCTTTCAGCAGCAGTATGCAGATTCAGGGCGGAGTTCACATGGTCTCTCCTGATACGTATATGTGTTTGCATTTTACAGACGTAATCTCACATTTTTCTCTCAGTTGAGACATCCAAAATGAGCACACAAATGCACCATTATGAGTGAACAAACAGAATCAAATACAGATCTAAACCAAAACCAATGAGGCTTCTGTACAGTGTTTCTCCTACTCAGTTGTAAACAGCGCTGCTCTTCCGGTAGAGGTAGCTGCTGACCAGAAGCAATGATTTATAGTTAAAAAATACTTTGCACAATAGCAATCGTTTCTCTTTAGAAGATATTCATTTAACCAGTGGAGTTGTATGGTGACGTTTATGCTGACTGTCTATTCTTTTTGATTGTATACAGATGCAATGGAAATTTATTTTCAAATGCAGAAAGCCATTTCACTATATTAGACCAAAAAGAAGCAAGAAAAGGACAATACCAAAATAAATGCATAATATCTTCTTCCTCTTCTGTACAAAATCGACAGAAGGAATATAATTCAGTGTCCTATTTACATAACATATTTATTGTAGGCAATATTATATAAAATAATTAAGTTGGAAAGCCCACATTTGTACAACTAATGATGTTTCGTAAAGTGTCCTAAAAACATCACCCCATGGAATAGATGTATCAAAACGTTCTTCCCAATAATCCCTGAAGCATTTTGTATGCAAACATATTTTCTTATGTTTATGTATTGAAATCAGTTGCGAGTACAGTCTCCAGTGTGCTGTACGTGAAGAGTGCTATTTGAATGATGTGTGAATGATGAAGTTGCTGCCTATGAAGAGAGTTCTAATTGATCTCTTATGAGGCTCCATTTCAATTAGTATGCTACCATAGAAGCAGTGGTTAAATCGGCTTTTGTAGGGAGGGGGAGCCCTTATTTACGGTGAATGGTCATCATTTAAAATCCCGCCGTAAAATGACTTAATGTGTTTTTACACCAAAGGGGCTCTTTTTCCAGTATTAATGTGTAAGTTAGGGTTGAGTAGTTATTCAAACAAAGACAAATACTTTACAATTCACTTATTTTATTATTATTTTTTATTTGTGCAATTTAGAAACGTTGAAGTCCCTTCGCACCTGTATGTTAATGTAACTCTTGCAGTAATTATTTATCATAATTTAATAACTGCCAGTGTTATTCTGTTGAGTGTTGAAAAACCATCGAGGAGAAACGCATCATGACAAGTTTTAGAAAGAAAAAAATAGAGTAAACTCGTCCGCATTGCGACAAACATTAGTCGTTCTATACATTTTTTTTTATTATTATTATTAAAACTGAATAATAAATTAACAGGGAGGTAGAGATGGCAAAATAAATGTATAATCTCCGCCTTTATTGAGTTTTGTAATGCCTGATAGAAAAGTATCTATCTTTGAGAGCAATATAATACTTTAGGCAATTGCACAATAGTCTCACTAGTCACAGATACACTTCAGAAAATTGAGTACACAACTATTTCTGGGCTTAAAAGATACAACAAACCAAATCAATGCAGAACATTGTATCTCAAAAGCATTACAATGTGGCCCCCTATGCACTACTTAAAGCCCGATGTGGCCCCTTTACCAAAATAGTTACAAATATTAATAATTACACACATCACCTTTACAAATTTGTTTCAGGATTTTACACGAGTAAAAGTAAAATGTTTCAGTTTCATATGAAATAATCTAAAGGTAGAATTACTAGAATTATTATTAGACATCAACAGTGGCCGTTTAAAGTTTCAAGATGTGTTTCAGCTAGTATTCATTTTTCATAAATACATTAATTTATTATTATTATTTAAGACTATAGCACACTGACCTAACCATGGTAATGAGGAGCCTTTCCTTCTGTGTAATATGTGTATAAATATGTAATATTATGTAATAAATGAGATAATAATGGGCCCATATTAAGTACAGTTTCTGTAGATTTTGACATCAACAACAAAAATAATGTCACATGATGCATGTCCTTGTGCCGGAAAACCATGAACAAATCTATGCAACATAAAAGGAAATGCAACCCAGGATACATTAAATACAGGTTATGTTTAATCTATGGCAGGACGACACAGAGGTGTTTCCAGCATTGAAGGACATCCGAGGCTTAGCCCAGACCATTTTATTTTCACACTAGCAACCACTTCTCTGTAGTCCAAAGCTGGTGAGAGGGTATTCTTTGAGATTTGCTCTGGCTGGGCCTGTTTCTACAGTTCCTAAACCTTCCACTTTAGTACTATCCTCAACATCCTCTCTCCTCCCTGAATCATCTGTGATGCAAAAGAACAGATACAGCACATAACTTATTGCAAATCAGCTTCAAACAACTAATTCATCAAGTGCTACATATTTCAAATTGTAGACCAATACAATTGAAGAAGAGCAGATCAGTGGAATTGCCCTTAGATCTATCATGATTCTTGAATTTTCATGTACATTAACATAAAGTCATTACAAAAGAGTTATATTATAGTGAGTAAAGTGAAGCAAAAACATTTTTTTTATATAAATAATTTATATTTTTTGACATAAATAGTCAAAATCATGTATAAGATCCTAAGTTAAAGCAATACATGAATGACTTTAGTCTAAGTTCATTGACACACATGGCATCGAACTGTATATAATTCTCCATGTTCATCTGTCAAAATCCTTTCATTAGGATCATTGAGATAAACAATGTTTCACTTTTAACTTTCTCTAAAGTAAAGTGACTGATTAATTGCCAGTTTCCATGCCTGATTCTGGCACATCTTTGCTACCCTCAAAGTGTATATTTACTACAAACTAATATCACAGAACAAGTCACACATACATTTTATGTTAATGCTTATTGGTTATCCTTAGCGAAAACAACACCTGATAAACAAGAAAATTATGCTACGAATGGGACTCGAACCGCGGTCTCCAGCCTAAGAGGAGATTGGACTAACCACGCGGCCAGAGGTTACAACATATGATAATTGCCGGTAGTGGAAATCTTGAGGTTTAGCCTGCTAGATGATGATTTTGAGACTTTAAGGACAAAAACAAATGAGAATTCTTACCCACTGACTTCTTTCGGAAATTTTAGAAGCCTCATTTGCTTCATTTTTGCTGTCTTTCCTGCTAACTGCTGTTAACTTGCCACTAAGTAACGTTAGTTGATGTCAGCTCCTCCCCTACCTGCTGCATATTCAACAGAGAGGAATAAACGGAGTCGCCCATAGGCTACCAACAGCAAAGGAACTTATTCTATAGGCTAGATTATGCCTATGTCTATTTTTACAGGCTGTATGCAGTATGTGCAAAGCCAAAACACAATGAAATAAGGCAACTTATGATTTCAGGGGTTTACATAGGCTTTTGTCCGGTTTCATATTTGTCAGTCAACTTTTCAAAATTCATTCGGGGCTACACTCAAAACTTTCAAAATCGGCTGCCGCCGCCTCTGAAGGAGACGGAGCTGAGCTCCGTCAGGATGTGTTGTGGACCTGAGGAGGCGGAGCTGCGCTCCAGTGCGCTCCGGCCCAATTTAACCTCTGCATAGAAGACAGCTTCCTATGTAGGCAGAAGACAGCGAAGCAGCTCAATACATTTTGGAATCGACCCATGAAGTCACAGTCTATGCATTTGTTGATATGTACGTTTATTTTAAAACTTGTTTCTACATTTATATCTTCATGGTCTACTGCTCTTTCTCTCTCTCTGTTTCTGTTTCTCCCTCTTGCTCTGCTTGACTCGACTGTCACTGACATTCCAGCTGGGTCTAATTTCAGTGGCTTTTTCACCTGTTTATTATTATTTTTAATCATAAATGTTTCCTCTCGTGGTGATGTTAATATCTGGAAATACACTGATGAAGCCACAGAACCTTCACAAGTGTTTGCACACTCCATGATTAAGGGCGCCTGGAGAGACTGTGACTGGGCCTCAGTGTATAGAGCCGCGAGACAGCCGTGATGGCAAGCTTTCCAGTAATATCTTGGATAAATCAGGTATGATGGCGGAATGGAAAACTTTGGTCTGACATATTCACCTACATTTTAATTCTCTTTCCAAACATTTTTCAAACACTGGGATTAATCTTTTGTGCCCGTTACCATTCATTGCTTTTATTGGCCAAAGGAAAATAACTAATTAATAACTTGCACTCGGAAGGTGTGAAATAGGATATTTCAGCAGTTTGTCTCTCTTTCCTTTTCCAGTAAAATAACACAGGCAATAACAACCATTTACACACCTCCACACACACGCTAAACCCACTCAGATGCTCTTCCAAATGGCCTTTCAATAATGGGGCCAGTCAGCATGGCATGCCAACCGTTCAAAAAGGAATATGGAAAATATATGGAAGATCCACTCAGAATCGGTGATGGAAAAGAAAGAAGAGACACAATTCACCTCTCATAAAGTTAAGGGATAGTTCACCAAAGATTACAGTTCTGTCAACATTTACTCATCCTCATGTTGCTCTAGAACAGCAGTAGCCAACCCTGCCCCTGGTGAGCTACCTTCATGCAGTTTGTTTGTTTGGGGTTGGAGCTAAACTACACAGGAAGTTAGCTCTCCAGGAGTTGGGTTGGCTACCCCATTCTAGACTGATCCCACTGTGAATTTGGCAACAGAAGGTCAAAATAACTGCTCCTGAAATGAGTCTGTGCTTAGCGAAATTCGAAACACTTCCCCCAGAGGACGAAGCTGGAAGTGGTTTTGAACATTTGAACACATGTGAGCTCCAGTTTCCAGATGAAATGTTCAAAGTGTGGTGATAAAAGCAAGTAGTATTTTTAGGCAATGTATACAGTTTTCATTGAAAACGCATTGATTTTGCTACGTTTACACCTCTCATCCACAATGGAATGGTGTTTCCTTCCACCAAAAATTTAGACTTTTGACAATGCTCACCATACCGTATATGTTGGGAATTATGATTTGCTGTGTAAAGTGTGGACGTGGTAAATGGTCTGCACTTATATAGCCCCTTTTTAACCTTAGGAGTATTCAAAGCGCTTTACACTGTGACTCATTCATCCATTCACACAAACACACATTCATAGCAAATTGAGATTCAGTGTCTTGCCCAAGGACACTTCGGCATGTGGAGTTGTGTGGGCCAGGATTCGAACCACCAACCCTGCGATTAGTGGCCGACCCACTCCACCAACTGAGCCACAGCCGCCCCATGGTCTTAGCTGTAAATTATGTAATACAGTCAATAGGAATGCAAATTTTATTTGCTCTAATAAAGGTGCCCTTTAACCTAACCTTGGAGTAAAAATTACCTCTGAACTATTTCTTGGTTTCCATGGGACCAGATCCCATGTCTCTGAGGTTGTTTAAGCAACTTACTATCAGTAGCACCACAAGGGAATGAGTTCACACAAAAATGTCTGAGGGGTCAAGTGCTTGACAGTTGTTTCAAAGTCACATGATGTTCTTTCCTCCGTGGAACACAAAAAAATATGCTGGGCAGAAAGTTAGCTTCAGTTAGCCTAATATTCTGTTTAAAATTTTTATACAAATAAAAATAAAAAACATGAAAATTAAAAATCGATGACAGAAATGTCATTTTCAGGTTAACATTAAACCAATGTGTATTTCAAATGCAGTTGTTAATGAAATGGAATGCAAGAAGGGTTACAATAACACAATTTGATTTTACACAGATATATATTTAGCTCTGGCAGATCACCTCTTTGTTTTTCAATGGTATTATCATTGTATTGGACAGGAGCTGGTGACTGCTTTCAGCTGACAGAGCTTGCAGACCGGGGCCATGTGCATGGTCAAGCAGAGGTCTCGGTATGCAGGGAAGGGGATGCCGCCATCAGAGATCAATTGCTCTGTCATCTGGTGTTGATGTTTGGATTTGGAAAATACAAATGGAGTGAGAATTTTGGATGACCAATCTCCTAGCGATTACTGCTGTAATATACAAATTAGTATATTCCTTCCTTGGCTAGGAGAGCGGTTCGGGAATTAGATTGGGTATTTTTTATTTTCATAGCATACTTATGTGTCTCTACGCAGTTGTCAATGAATCCCTTTTCTAAGGAGTGAATGTATTAAAGGGGATAGTTCACTCAAAAATGTATATTTTGTCATCATTTACTCACTTTTTATGTTGTTCCAAACATTTTCCAAGGAAATGTTAGGCAGAATGTGAGGGGCTACAGCCTCAACAACATTTAGTTCATTATATGGAAGAAAGATGAAATGAAAGTGAATGTACCCTCTGAAAACATTCAGCCTAACATCTCCTTTCATGTTCCACAGAAAAAAGAAAGACATATGGGGCTGAGTACAACATGAGTAAATGATAACAGAATTTTCACGAACTCCTCATCATTTGGCCTCAGAGGTTGTCAATATTTCTGTTGCACTATATAACCACACTATGACAAGCCTTCAGTGCAAATTTCTTATGCACTTTATTTATCCTGTGTACACACAGAGAGAATCGGATGTAGAGCAAATAGGAAGCAGGATCCTGTGAGAGGGTTCCCTCCTGACTCACACCAAATCACAGCAAAATACTGAAGGGTCTAATTAAAGCCATGTTCCTTTGGGTGAGGCCTGAGTTCCATGGATGCATCTACAAATGCTACAAACTCAAAAAACTTTCTTGGCTGCCGAAAAGCAGTACTGAGTATTGACTCATTTGTCTGCTGTTCAAGAAGATGAAAGCAACAAAAACAAACAAGGGAGAGTGGTCAATGGTAGGCTAACGCTGTCACGACCATGAAGAATTTCTGCTGGCAGATTCATGAAAGATATCCACTTTCGTGTTTTCCAGCTGCCTGAATATAGAATATATTGCATATTTCTGTCAATTCATGACAAAAAGAGTGACAGGGCAGTAAAAAAGTTTGGCATGACAATATTCTTTTACACCCCAAAATAAATATTCAGTTCACTTTCAGAATTCAACAATAGTGCATTATGTTCAGCAACTACACAGATAAGATAGGAACCAAAACCATTTTGGCATCAGTTAGCATGTTTACATGCACGCTCTTCCACCGATTATTCTTAATAAGCCGACAATATGTAAGGTCATGTAAACTGTTTAAACATGGTGAGGTCATAAATGACTTAAGAATCTGCACATGTATATTTTTGCTCATAACCACAATTATGCATTGCATGTAAACACCTTTACAGACATTTTCACCAGCTTATCCAATGTGCGCATGCCTGTTTACATTTTGATGTCAAAAGCAGAGTGTACCCCAATTACTTTATGTCTCATGTAAACGTCTAGATTACTGTTGTAACCTCTGTTCCCTGATGGAGGGAACGAGATGTTGTGTCGAAGAAGCGACACTAGAGATCTCCCTTGAGAGCCTTGCGCATCTCTGAGCTTGAGGAAAAGGCCAATGAGAAATTGGCAGACAGAATTTGCATGTCCCGCCCCCGGACATACGGGTATAAAGGGAGGGAAATGCATCTGTTCATTCAGGATTTTGCCTGAGGAGCTGACAATGAGGTTCGGCCTTAACAGTGGCTCGGTTCAGCGACGTGGCCGGGAGGACGCAACGTCTCATTCCCTCCATCAGGGAACGGAGGTTACAACAGTAACCTAGACATTCCCCGTCTATCGCTCACTTCAACGTTGTGTCGAAGAAGCGACACTAGGGGTCCAATTTTAATCACGCCATGCGCTGAACCGTGTACGTGCGCTGCTGTCACAGGTGCGGAAAGGCAGTTACGTGCCAAAACGACAGGCCGTGTCAGACTGTACATACCCTTCCTCAACGCCCCATAAGATCGCCATAACCTTCTGGTTCCCTACACCCCGATATGGGAGAACAAGGCGACGTGCCAAGCATGGGAGCAAGCTGCGCCAGCAGTGCCTTTTCTCTGGGACAATCTTAATGCTATCATATGCATCGGGGAAGGCGTTCTTTCCCAATTCCTATTCTTTCAGAGGGGAAAGACCCTGCGGAGACCACACCTGCCCAGGCTGGGGGAAGTAAATAGTGGTGAAATACATCACATGGGATTTTAGGTTGCATGTAGAGAATGGTGCGGTGGTAGATCCTTGAGGAGTTGCTACAAACACGGCGACTGGCACGGCGCCCAGACCCGAGGAACCAATCATCCAGCTGCGAAGGCTGTGGGGAGGACGGAGGGTTCCAATCCAACCCCACGCTGACGGCAGCCCGGACAAGCATGTTGGCCATCTGGGCGTCAGCCTCTGACTGGGCGTGCTGACCCGAGGGTGGCAGCCCAATCGAGTCTTCTGCGTCAGATACCGGAACGCTCTCTAATGCAGCGGCGAGCTCATCATCCAGCTCAGGGGGCTCAAGAGGATAGGCAGACTGGCCATGAGGCGAGACACTGTCACACCAAGCCCGGGCGGAAGTCAACGAACCTGAGCCCGCTGCCATCCCCAAATCACCTCCATCGCCAGCCCGGTCATCCTCAATCCCGTGGGAAGAAGGAGCGATGCGGGGGGGTGTCGGGGAACATGATTTTATTGTGTTGTTGGATTGCTTTGGAAAAATCCGATTTTTGGTAGTCAGCATAATGGTGTGCATGTATACACACTCACTGGTATCAACACATACCTTGGGAAAGAAGCAATCTTTGGCTTAATGGAATACTATCAGTGAATAATGTCTTAAATCTGGTTATTGTATGGTTTCAGAAGACTTGGAATATAGTGCTCATGTCTTACAGACTACTTCTATGGTGTTTTATGTTGAGTTTTGGCTTTTTGTAGCTTGGTAGATGAGGCCACCATCATTGAATAGAATGAGCTTCATAAAGATAAAAACAAAAACAAACAAACAAACAAACAAACAATTGTGTTAAATGGAAAAAATACAGGATACATGTTTGGAATGACACGAGAGTGAGTAAATAATTACAAAATTTGTATTTTTGGCTTAAATATTCCTTTAAAGCCTTGCAAAAGTATTTAGCTATGTATTTGTCTGTGTCTGCCTCTCTGTCTGTCCATCTTAAAGTGGACCACCAAGAGGATTAAAGAATTCCATTAATGTCCAAGAGAGTTTGGCAGTGACTGTTCGGGTCTGATGGTGATGGGATGTGAGGCAGAGCACTCTGGAGCTGAACAGAGCAGCTATGAAAACAGCCCAGTCTCACAATGCAAACCAGAGCCATGGAATGCACACTACCCGTGTGGTCCAGCCTAACCAAGCATGACATCAAGGTGAGCTGCAGTAAGATCCTAATGCCTCAATGCTAACAACAGGAAAAGTTGGGCAGATCTTTTGTTCACATATCTTGCCACTATAAACATGTGCTTTGATAAAGGTAACAGAAATCAATTGCTCATTTTGTCAAACTGAAGTAAACTCCAATAATTCAATTGTCATGTAAACGGCAACATGGTCTCAGAATCACATTGCTCTACTTAATTTTTTTATAATTCTTACATGGCTTGTACGTATAGTGACAGTTTCCTGGTAAAATGAACACTAGAGGTGCTACAACAACAATATTGACTTTTATTCACTTTCAAATAAATCACAAGTAAAACTGCAGATTATCAGTTCATAAACACTTACTTTTCACCCTGTTCTTCACACAATTCTATCTTATGATATACAAATTTTACTTTAGCTCATGACTTTCATGATATTTTACATTTTTTTTAAATGTTTTAAAAAAACATTTACATGCTTGTTCAGCATGATAAAATTGCACAGTAGATCAACTTATAAAGGACCACAGTCCTTGGCTTATTAAGGAACGGACTTGAGTCCTCAAGACCGTGAAAGTCAAAATGTAAGATGAAAGTGTCATAGAAACACCACAAAATGAAGTGGTTTCTACATTAATGTTTTTCATGTCATATTTGCTTTTTATGACACTATCCAGTTAGGTTTAAATTTAAGGTTTAAAAAAAATATGAAAATTTGCTCGTCATTTACTCCCCCTCATGCATTCCAGATGTGTATAACTTTCTTTCTTTAGCTGAACACAAATGAAGATGTTTCATACATTCATATCCAACTGTAGGTTATAACAGAATGGCATAATAGTCTATGAGGCCACAAATTATTGCAGCTGGTTTAGCTGCCCATTCATCTTGGCAAAATTCCTCCAGGTCATGCAAAGTCTTTGGTCGTCTTGCATGAACCGCACGTTTCAGATCTCCCCAGAGTGGCTCGATGATATTAAGGTCAGGAGACTGTGATGGCCACTCCAGAACCTTCACCTTTTTTTGCTGTAACCACTGGAGGGTCAACTTGGCCTAGTGCTTAGGGTCATTGTTGTGCTGGAAAGATCAAAAACAAAACATCAGCGAACCACCACCATGCTTCACAGTGGGGATGGTATTCTTTTCACTATAGGCCTTGTTGACCCCTCTCCAAATGGTTTGTGACCATAAAGCTCAATTTTGGTCTCGTCACTCCAAATTAGTGTGTCAGAAGCTGCGAGGTGTGTCACAGTAAAGGCTTCTTTCTTGTAACTCATCCATGCAGATAATTTTTGTTCAAGTAAGTGGTATTGTGCTCCTTGAAACAACCACACCGTCTTTTTACAGAGCAGCCTGTATTTCTCCTGAGGTTACCTGTGTGTGTCACCTTGTGAGTCTGTAACAAGGACAAACATTCAAGGGTATGTAAACTTTTGATCAGAGCCATTTGGGTGATTTCTGTTATCATTATGATTTAAAAAGAAGCCATTAATGATTATGATAATAAATGGCTTCATATGATCACTATCCATAATAAAAGACAGTTTTTTTTTGCATGATCAGTCATATTTTCAAAATCAATGCCAAAATCTCACAATTTCTGCCAGGGTGTACAAACTTTTGAGCACAACTGTATGTACTGACTCGATATGTGTAAGGAACCACATAATTATGTATAATTTTGTAAAAATGTCACCACAGTCACAATTTAATGAGATCAAGCTGTTAAACAATATGGTTTTCCTGCATTGTCGGATTGGTAGAATGAGTGTATTTTGGATAGTTATCAGTTATCAGTCTTGTTCTGCATGTAAATACACTTAACGAGGCTCACAATGCAAGATCATGCTGTTCCAGTCTTTGTTTGTGCTCTAAATAATTGTTTAATTGTATTTCTAACAATTGTTAAGCATGAGTTGCAGTAATCATAGCTCTGGATGTGCAAAGTGAATTAAGATGCTATTTCTGTAGACTAAATGTCTTAAGAAGAAAAAGTCCTTTTCAAAAATAAACGTCTGAGCAGAAGATAGATCATCTGAGCATGCTGTGCCCCAACCGCAAAGCATTCACTTTCTGTTCGCAACAGGCGGAGACTAATTTATCCTGCACTAATTAAACAAGCTTCTATTAACAGCTAATTTTCTACCATGGAAAGTCACCTCTTGATCTTGGTCTCTAAAATAAGCCTGCTAACAATGAGAGGAGAAAACAGGGTTCTGGCCAATCCAAATGAACTTCCAGCTGCCAAAATAGATCAAGCATGGAATCCTGGCATTCTCACTGCCACTTAATGCCATGTGCCAAATATTTAATCACACAAGATATGACTCCATACATTGATGAGTAAAAGTAGATTAAATGACATGTTTAAATGATACATCTACTGTATACATACTCTACTAACTGACAATTATACAATATCTCTATTCTTAAAGACATAGTAAATTGTACAGACAAAAGATGCTACTTTGCCTTTTGTGAAGTCATATGTGTCATATGGGCAGTATGATGACATAATTATTTTCTTTGGGGGGTGAAATATCCCTTTTATGTATGCAATCTAGCTTTATCTCTAGAAATGTATTCCTTGAAAAAGCAGTCCTCACTCTTCTGCCATGTAATTAAAGTCTAACTATTTCCCAGTTGGATATTTTAAAAACTTTCCTGCACACCTCATTGCACTCTAGCAGTGTACAGAACAGTGCATGGAAAAATAATTTTATCTCCCAACAAATTACAGATATACAACCTGTAAGAACGTGTCAAAATCTAAGCAACACTTACAGGAATAAATCAGCATAATAAACCACAACTGACCAAGTGCACTACGAATTACACATTAATTTCTCTAGAATAAATAACTATTTAAAGATGGTGTGAATTTCTTTTTGGAATACTACCCACAAAACATCCCTACTACCTGACAGATATCACTGAAACAGATGTCCTGAGATATCACACCTGTTTCTGTGGCAGTCCTTGGCTTTTTAAGGACCAAAAACATGTCAGGGGAGCAGCTCAAGGTTTATTATAAGAAATGTTCCGCGTTCTGGAATTGCCTTGTCTGTGAAGAAAACGTGTGATGCTGCTTTACTTGTAGGCCAGAAGAAGGTATATTAGACCCAGTTTACACCTGGTATTACGATCCGTCTTGGGTGATCCAATCACATGTGGTCAGATGAGACACGTCGCTGTTTACATCTGGTACCTTAAATGCGTGTCCTGTGACCACTTGTGTTTGGATTTGGAGGAGAGGGTCTCTGTTTCATGATGACATACATCAATGACTATGTCAGTGTGCTACTGCATGATATTAAAGTGCAACAAAGTCAGAAAAGACAAAAAAGGTTTCTCCCAGATGCAGCTGAAATTTAGTCAAAGCAAAATGTCAAGCAGAATGATCTGTTATTTTAGTTTATCAACTGTATTAAAGGAGCATCAGGTGTTCATGTTTCTCAAATGCACTGAAGAATTTCCGTTAAGTTCTAATGCTTGTGTATGTATCCGCTTTTTAAATGTTTCCTATCGAACAGTTAGTTCATATAATGCTGCTTTTAACAGGCAATGTTGAAGTGCAGCAGTTGACTGACAGATGAGGGATGGTGCTTCACAGCTTCTGAGATGCATGCAGCTCAAAAGCGATGTGGCCACATGTATTTTTGACTACATTTGCATGTGGTTTTGTGATCCAGTCACAAAATGTTTTAGATCCGTTAAGACCTGTATTTAGCACTGACGACATATGATCGGATCACCCGAAACATATCTTAATACCAGGTGAAAATGGGATCTTACAATAACTTTTGGATCAGCCTTGCATCGGGAGCATGACTATGATACCTTAAAATGCTGTCTAGGTAGGCAGCAGACTGAGTGCACTGTGAATTCGGCCACAGTAGGTCGAAAGTTCCCCTGCTGAAATAGGCCTGTGCTTTTTGAAATCACTCAGTTTGCTGAGTAGTACTATAATGAAAGGTGACCACAGTTTAAATGTTGTAAATATGTCTGATGGGAGAGTGCATTTGTCTGTAATTCAGAAGTATGGGGTTGATTTTAGTGTCACACTAGTGTAGCCCTTCTACTTAACTATAATACTGGGTTCTGCAGAGATAAACGTTTATGCTAAAGGAACACGGGTCAGAATGAGGTGAGCTCAGTGTCGTCAGCAGCATGTTAGAATCAGTTAAACATTGCTACACCTTCGTCAGTACATCTTTACTCATTAACACACAGCATGGAAGAGAACACATGGCAACAACACATCTCTCTCACACACTCACACACACAACCGGTTGCTCATGGGGAAAAAAAAAAAAACACAGGGCCCGTAAGCCAGACACGCAAGTAGATATATTGTGTATGTGTGTTTTCAGGAGGGGCTGTTGCTGCATTTAATTTTTCATCATCTCTCTGCCCGCTCCATGGCCTCCGCCTCTCAGGGCCGCCCACAAACTCAGGGCTTCATACCAGACAAGTGCATCACCTCGCGTCGGAAAGAATGAACACATTGTTCTCTAATGTGTTTCAAATGAGTCCAGGTATTTTGGAGTGAGTCGGCTTACTTTAGTGTCCCATGACAGCTCTGTACAAGCACCACGTGTCCCAGAGGAAATGTTTGGGCGTGCAGTGTCATCTGCATCAGGCGTATGTACAAAGATGTACTGGGTATATACAAGTTATAAATGCAAAGATAAATGAACAACGAAAAGAAGAATAACACTTTGTAATCTTAATGAAGCGTCTTGTGGCAAATATAAAAGCCTGTGGTCGCTGCAGCTGTTTCCCACTGGAGAACATTATAAACCATCACTTAGACGAATGAGCTCACTAATGAAATCAATACCTAACACACGCAGG
This sequence comes from Xyrauchen texanus, assembly GCF_025860055.1. Classification (NCBI taxonomy): domain Eukaryota; kingdom Metazoa; phylum Chordata; class Actinopteri; order Cypriniformes; family Catostomidae; genus Xyrauchen; species Xyrauchen texanus. The sequence goes on along the minus strand of NC_068308.1, from coordinate 32,071,614 downwards.
CAGTTTTATAACAGTTTTACAGTGAGCATATTTCACGTTTTTGATCGATGCGTTAATGCGCTAAACCTGTGTTTATTCGAAATGTAACAAAAATACTTGTCGACATATCAGAGGCGTAGATTCCGGGGAGGGGGGAAGATAATCAAAACAAGCAATTACAAACCCCCCCCCCCCCCCAATATTTATACCATCAAAGGAAACATATAAATGCTTCACTCTCAAAGCCCCCAATGTTCAAGCCAAATCTACGCCCTTGCGACAGATCCTCTTGTACTCGACAGTAGATGCAACCCAATCCGTACAGTAAGGTTTGAAGTAAGAAGACCAGCGTGGACTCTGGAAGGAACCTGCTGAGATGACAGAGTATAAAGACCTGCCACCTGCCCCCCTTCGCAACATTCCCTTGAAGAAGTGAATGGAAACTATGTGCAGCCTCCTGTGGAGGTGGAGGGTCTTGTTTCTTTACCTCTATTTTTTTTCTCTTTTTCTATGACAGTACTGCAGGGTTTGAATATATAAAAACATATGATGCTCACTTTGTCTCTCTCTCTCTCTTTCAGGAGGATGGCATGACTTTGAGGTATAGGCAAGGAGACTAGGGGTTTGCAAAGCTGCCAATCTTTATTTATAGACTAGTCAGTTGTCAGTGTTAAGAAACCCATGTATAATTGGGCTGTGTTATGACCTCATGACCTCGATCAGAAGTGTTTCAAAGGGATACACGGATGCTAAGTGCAGCTGTCACGATTCCCCGTTGTCTGCTCTATGTTTCTCCCCTGTCACCTGTCCCGAACTACACTTTCCATAATCCCCTGCCCTCATCACTGCCAGTGTCATTGTTTCCACCTGTGTTTAATTTACTCATCATCCCTGTGTATTTAAACCCTGTTGTTTGTTCTTTCATTGTCGGTTGTTGCATGTTATGGTTGTCCTCGATGTTTCTCCTGCCTGTGCTCTCCGTGGATGTTTTTCATGATTATGTTTTGTTTTCCCCTCGTGGATGTTTTGTTTGTTCCCTGTGTTGTTTTATTTTTAGTTATCCTGTTCACCGTTTGTTCCTTCATTAAAGAAAACTGCATTTAGATCCTCACTCCTCGTCTGTCCTCGTCTGATTCATAACAGCAGCCCTTTAACATGGATATTCAACGAATAAATCTGCTAAATAACTATAACCTCTAATCACAAAACAAAAATCAAGCTAAATTTCATGAAATGTACGTAACTATGGTGACATATTTGCTAAATGATATTAAGAGGTGAAATGTCCACTGGGTGGCGCTAAAAGCAAGTTTAATTTACTCCGATGAGGTTTTGAAGATTAATGCTCTGCTGAGTTATAAATCAACAAAACCTAAACCTAATTGTTGTGTCATGAAAGGCGAATGTGACGTGAAAAATAATTTTGTGGCACTTCCATGACACTTTCAACTCGTGTTGTCTCGCCTGCTATTCCAGACTCATACCCCGTTCCTTTGCATTACAAGTGCAATCGGTTGAGCTCCTGCGTAATTTAATCACATCTTATCAAGCTTCTAAATGTAATTGTTATGTACTGCAATTGTTAAAATATATCAACTTACAAGTCACGTGCTATAGTAAAAGTGTTTGGATGTCTTAAGATAGCATTGTGTGAAGAACAGGACAAAAAGTGTTTAAGTACTGAAAATCTGCCCTGTCACCAACAATTTGTATGAAAGGGAATAAAAGTAATTTACATTTTAGTGTCTCTATTGTTAGTTTTACCAGGAATCTGCAGCGATACGTACAACAAGCCATGTAAATATAAAAAATGTAGGAATATAAACATATTTCTATGAGATAAGGATGAAACTATTAAAGTAAGAAAAGTTAGACATACTAAAAGAAAGTCTCCTTCCAGTCACCTTGGATGCAGAAATATTAGGCAACCATCCTGGCACATCTCTAGTATATGTATTTTTGTGTCCACAGAGACTTGTGTATCTGCCCACATATCTGACCCCCAGTGCAAAACAGGAGAGCATGGCTCTGTTCCAAAACCTTCAAAAGCAGCATCATATTGAACTTCATAAGTGACTGATTTGAAATGCTCTACATGGGCAGAAACTCCATTAACAGTCACTCTTGTCACTCTTTAGAGACCTGGCACTTATATCTATCTATCACAAATGGATCTACAAAATGCCCAGATATTGTAACATTTTCAAAATATTGAAACTAGAAAAATAATAGAATAAAAAATAAAATAAAACATATAAAATGATGTTTACTTTTTCATATACTGTATCAAAGAGAAAATGCTAATCTAGAACAGGATTGATTACTTTCACACTGAAATTCCTTGAGACGCAACTGGATGTCAAACAAATATTGAGCTACATAACACATAAGATAAACATTTTTATCAGGCACTTATTAACCTTTTCGCATGTATGATCAAACCGGTGTGATTACATTAGACTGGGCTCAGACGAGTACGATCCAACCGGTGTGATCTGCATTCATGATGCTTTTTACTGACATATGAGGGACTGAAGCGGTTGCCATAATGAACCAGCTGCTCAAATTGTTTTTTCATCATAACAATATCTTTATTTTACATGTTACAAACACTAAATGAAAGTTTAGAGCGCACCATTTTGATGCAGCGATGCGGACATGTTTTCTGATGTCAAACAAAGAATATACAAACTAGTCAATCCACTCGAGCCTCATCCCATTCCATCCGTCACTCATTCTAACCACTTCCGGTGCTGGAAAAGTGGAAGGGCTAGGCTTTTAGAACATTCTATCACATACTCAGAATCCCATGTTGCATTGCATGTAAACAATATGACAGTGCGGATAGCTGGCAAGCATGCATTCATCTATGATAATCAATTATTATAAACATCTAAAAACCACATTATGTTTGATAATATATAATCTGACCTTCAGTGCACCTGCTGTGATATTATCTGTCCTCCAGTGCATCTGCTGTGAAGTTTAATATAATATTTTTTTTAATTAGAGCATGCATGAAAGAACTCACTCTAGGGGGTCCGTCAGTATAGGAGAAACTCACATGCAAAAGGTTAAGTCTAAATAGTAGTAACCCCAAATGACAATAGCCAAATAATACTGTTCATGTATTAAACTTGCTATAGTTTACAATATTGTTTCTTCATTAAATAGCAATGTCAAACGTAAATCAAGTCAATCACTGAAACAACAGCACCACCTTGAGTAAGAAATAGATTGTATAATATGTACAGTATGTGTACACGCATATAGATGCTTGTTACATTGCTGTATCTTAACTATTTCTTTCTTTCTTTCGTTCTCTCTCTCTCTCTCTCTCTCCCAGAAAAATGTAAGGCTAGAGATGGGAGCGATACAGATGGGAAGTATCACTCCCTTCTCTAGCCTTAAATTGTTCTGTATTTCCCCCCCTCCTTTGTTTCTGCTGTGTGTCCTGACTCTGACCTTGTTGTCTGTGCTGTCCTAAATGTTCTCTTTAGCATCCATCTCTTGATTCCATCCCTTGACTCCACCCTCCATCATCGTCCGTCCTCACTTTTTCCCCGGTCAGTTTCTCATTATGCTTACCCACCAGAATGTGGAATCACTCCACATCATGCAAGCAAATAACCACAAGTTGTTTTAGCTGGAGCTTGCCCAAACATTGCCATGTCCGACAGTGGCTTCAGTCTGCACTTCCCTTGACTCTGTTCTATCCAAATTAGAGAGTAAAAACAACTCACAACTGCTCTGTAGGTATAGGTGATACCACTTATTTTCTTTTCGATCTGTTACCAATAATTTCAAGCCCAATATCGTCGTTACCAATACCGATACTTCTATTAAATAGATTTTTTTTTGGCGATTTCTTGGGATAAAATGGGTAATTTAAAATAATATTTTTAGTCATAATTCAAGTCATTATTATTAGGGCCCAAGCCCCAATGGTGCGAGGACCCTTTTGTTCTTCTAGGCATTTATTATAATTTTTTCCCCAAATGAATCACATTTTTGAAGGCCTAAACACACTCGAAAACTCATGAAACTTTGCTCACGCATCAGAAGTGGCGAAAAATTACATCTGATATGGGTTTCAGAATTAAGTGTGGCAAAATGGCTCGATAGCGCCACCTACAAACTATGTGTGCTCCTACAAGTATGAAAATTGGTACACATGTGTAACATGCCAAAACCTACACAAAAGTCTCTTGGACCCATGCCCTAAACTCAACGGAAAGTCAGACATTTTTATTTTTCTCTTAAATTTTTGCGCAGTTTTTGCTATTTCCAGGTCTCTTACTTATAATATACTTACAATATAAAGGCCTTGGCGATGCTAAATTGCAAAGCTTTTGGGTTTTCACTGCATGGCGTGGCCGTGACAGTCTGACAAATTTCAATGTTTCGCCATGAAAGAGGAAGTTGTTATAACTCATGCAAACAATGTCCAATTGGCCCCAAATTTCATATGTTTGAAAATAGTCCAAGTCTGAATATATCTACATGCCAATATTCAGTTATAGTCATAGCGCCACCTACTGGCAACAGCCAATTCCAGGTCTTGAACTGTAACAAACTCCTCCCAGAGATTTAATCAGTATTATATTTAGTCAGTCTTAATCTAAAGGCATTGGTGATATTAAATTGCAAAGCTTTTGAGTTTTTGTTGAAGTACGTCAAAGTATGATATGAAACGAATCACTTTTTTGAGGCCTAAACATGCTCGAAAACTCATGAAACTTTGCGCATATCTCAAAAGTGGGGAACATCTGATACTGGTTTTAGAATTAATTGTGCAACCCTCACGCCACATTTCATCTATAAGTAAGAAAATCAGTAGGCATATGTAACATGTCAACACAGAACACATCCTAAACCCAACAGAAAGTCAGCCATTGTGATTTTCTTTTCAATTTTGGATCAGTTTTTGCCATTTCCAGGTCTCGTACTTTAGCGAACTCCTCCTAGAGATTTAATCAGATCAACATAAAATTCAATTTCTTTGAATGGCGTGTCCGTGGCGTCCTGACAAAGTTCGATGTTTCTCTATGAAACAGGAAGTTGTTATTACTTAAACATAAATGTGCAATCTGCTCCAAACTTTACATGTTTTATGAGTCCCGGCCTGAACACTTCTATATGCCAATATTCAGTTATAGTCATAGCGCCACCCACTGGCAACAGGAAATGACATGTTTTACACTGTTATACACTATTAACAACATGTAAGTGCTAAACAATTCTAAAAAATATTGGAGTGACATTCCCCTGGCACAGCCCCAATGTGCACTAGGGTGCGAGGGCCCGTTCATCTCTTTAATTTTTTATAAATTGTTTTATTATCATTATTTATTTATTTATTTATTTTACATTTGTGAGCCTAAACAGAAAACAATTAGACTTCTGTTTTGTTTACCCTTTCAAAAATGAACCATGGTTTCACTACAGTAACTATAGTTTAAACATGGTTACTACAATATTACTTTAAAACATGGTTAACTATTTTATTTAATTATTTATTAACAACAATTACCCAAAAACTCATTATAAGAAATGTCACCTTTAGATATGTTATTTTAGCATGAATTTACTCCAGAAGCTGTTTCTCTGATTACCTCTACAAGGCACTGATTCCTGATTTGAACGAGTCTTGTGACGGCACAAGCACATGTCTGCTTGTGACTTTAAGCATGCATGTTAAGATGAGCGGAAGAAGAAATTGTTCCAATCCTGCACAAGTATTTGCTAATGTAGCCTAATACTTTTTATTTCACTTTAAAGCTTATGATTATTGTTCATGTTCATGGTAACAAATAATAATATCCTTAGTTAAAATGTTTAGAATCTATATTTTTTGTGAGGATCGATATTTTGATCCAACATCAGTATCGGAAGTATCGATACCATCCCTACTGTTCTGTCTGTTAACTCTTGACGTATAAACACTGGTCCATGTTGTTTTGTGATTCCTACTAGAGTATTCATGATGCTACAGACTAGCAATGAATGAATGAGTTTTTGTGCACTACAAGTGCTGGTAGCACTGTTATACAGGTGTGTTGGTGTCCAAGACATTTTTACAAGCAAAAAGAGATTTACCAAAAAGGAAAATCGTGTCATCACCTTCATGTTGTTGCAAACCCGTGTGATTTTCTTCTATGGAGCACAAAAGGAGATGTTAGACAGAATGTGAGAATGTGAATGTGTCAGAGCTGAGCAGGCATTTTCAATTTATCTCTATGGGAGCTGAGCAACATGCTTGTACAGGGTATTGTTCTATTGACAGTGGAACGGAGTAAGCATTAAAAGCAGTTGAGAGCATCAAAAAAGTTGAGAAATGCTCAACTTCATGCAAATTAAGAGTGAAAAAATGCTGGGTATCATATTGAAAATAAGCACCGTTTATATACTTTGGGTAGTTGGATATAAAGTTTGCATTCGAACTCTTTCAAATTGTATACATGCATATATGGTTATTTTATTGACCAATCATAGACAGTTCAACTCTCCAATAGGTGCTTCTATGGAGGGCCAACACTGTAATATCACCCTTCCTCTACCTGAAAGAACTGGCAGTGATGGCTGAATGCTTTTAATGGATGTGCACGCTTGTGGGTCACAGGCAGGTTTGTGTTCCAGTCCGATCTGACCACACAAGCCTCTGCTCCCTCACAGGCCATAAAAACCGTGTCCAGACGCCTCGAGTATTGGCCAACAGATTAAACCGGCGGTGAGATGATTTTACCTAATCAGCCCTTTATCAGAGAGTCGCAAAATCAGAGCAGCTTTTCGGCGATAAGTCACCTCTGTTAGGTCTAAGGCACATGAAGACATGCCTTATAAAATGCCAATAGACCAAAGTATGTCTAAGGTCATTTGAGTTGTGTGTGCTTGAAACATGCTGCCCTTGCATCACCGGAGCAGGTCGATGTGCCAATGTTACATTTCCCATTACGCTAACAAGAAATATTTTGATTATTATTTTGGTTAGTTCATTTTTTATTTGTCTGGTAACAGCACATGTCAAATATTTACTGCTAAGCTCTTTTTAAGCCAAGAAATTCACAACAACGAAAGAGAAGAAAACAGAGTGGGAAATATTGGGAATATTAATTTCCCAAAAGAATGTGGACATGATAAATCCCAGGCATCAATGAGCCATTATAATATTTTGCTGCCAAGGCAGTCATCGTCATACAATGCATAGAAAATCACAGGCAGCAAACGGGACCTGAAATTTCTAATTGTGAAAAAAAAAAAAATCAACTCCCATTCATTACTATGCACCTGAACTGAATATATAATTGTTTTTGTAACATTTCCAATTAGATGATTTGGAATAAAAATGTGGGTGCCAAAAAGCAAAAAGAAAGAAACCAATTACACTGCCCTCGACAACCAATTCATGTCTCTGTTTCATAACAAGAAACATGACCAGACAAGCTGTTTCTAATGAGTACTATTTCTGCCCCTTTTACCCATAGCTCTCTCTCCTGCTCAGTTCTAGCAGGCAAGATTTACTGTTTGGTTTGGAGTTCAAAGCCATAGCAGTAAATATTTTTTTACATTTACAAAAGACGACAGGATAATTGAACAGTACCCCTGTTAAGGGCTGAGCTGTTGCAGTTTTTTTTACCTTCTCTTTTTTATTGCAGGGGAATAATAAGACAAGCACTGGAACACCCTCAAAGCCAAAACTTGACTGCTCGAGACCTGCTAAACTCGCTAAATCAAAATACATTTCTCTAAAACTTTAAAAAGGTAAAGCTCTAGAGGACCACTTGGACACTAGCCACACAGTTTAGCCTTCGCTACCCAGGACCCCAGCAAGGTTAATGGGGTTGAAGAGGCTAGTAAGTTTGAAGAAATGACCAACACCAGAGACAGACAAATTATGAGAGAGGAAAACAAGAGAGAGAGGGCAAAGGAGGTCATAAATCCATCCCAGCTTAAAGAGTATTAGGCCAATCATTAACCAAGAATGCCAGCATCACAGTCAGTGAGTGTGAAGGGGTAAGAAAGTCTGCAACACTACAAACTCCAATCAGTCTATCCTCAGATGACCCCAACAAAAGTTGAGCTCTCCTGTTTCCTTAGGAAACAGATAAATACTAATACAATGATACAGGTAAGTAATTGGATGAGGCTGTATATGTAAGATTGTAAGATTGTAAGGCTTGTAAAACTGCCATTGTAAGATTTACCTTTGTAAATCCTTCATGGCCAAACTATCAGTAGACATCTATGTGTTAATTCCCAACAATTACTTGATATCCTTTATAGTAAGCGCAGCGCATTAGTTCTTAGGCTGGTTTTACATCACCTGCTTCCATAGGTAAATATAGGCTGTTTGAAATCTGCAGCTTCTTTGCCCAGTCAGTTAATTACTCAAAGGTGAAGTGGGTATGTAACAGATCTGAGGAATGAGGAAGTGGGAGACAGTGAATCCAACTCAAAGGTAAATTTATTTACACACAAACACGTTTGCTTTACTGCGTAACGGTGAAGCTTCAGACATAAACTCAAACGTTGGCTGCACTGACATACACACACACACGTGCAGGCTCGGCTCTCTCTCTCTCACTGTGAGGTCTGGCCCCTTTTATTTCCCCCATTTCGGAATGTTAACAAAGAAAGAGCAATTACCAGCAATTAATTTCAAGTGAAAACCCTTACCGCTTCCTCTCTATCCAGACAAATGAGAGCTTCTGGAAAATGTACAGCACCGGTGCTCCTACCCCTACACCACCTGGGACAGTACAGCACCCAGCCCTCTGTCCGATGTGTCCATCTGCAAAACAAAAGGGTGAGAGAAGTCAAGGGAATGCAGAAGCGGCCCGCCACAAAGTGCAGCTTTTACATGCCTGAATGCTTGTTGGCACGGCTCCGTCCACTGGACCGGGTCTGGAGCTCCCTTTTTAGTGAGATCAGTCAGTGGGCTGGTGACGTCCGAATAATTAGGTACAAACCTTCAAAAATAGCCAGCCAGCCCCAGGAACTGTCTCACCTATTTTTTGGTCTTGGGTCCGGGCAGGTTGCAATCACTGCTGTTTTATCAATTTGGGTCCACACCTGACCAAGACCCAAAATGAACCCCAGATACTGTACCTACAACCGCCCAATTCCGTACTTCTTTGAGTTTACTGTGAGCCCCGCTTGACGCAGCGATCTCAGAATGGCCCCCAGATGCTGCATGTGCCGCTGCCAATCATTACAATAAATAATGATATCATCCAAATAGGCAGCGGCATATGCAGCATGCGGACTGATGACCTTATCCAAAAGATGCTGAAATGTATCTGGGGCCCTAAACAAACTGAACGGTAGGGTCACAAATTGGTGTAAACCAAACGGTGTGGAGAAGGACGTTTATTTTCATGGGACATCTGCATTAAGGGATCTGACAATATCCCTTTGTTAAATCCAATGTCGAATAAAAGAGAGCCATGCCCAACCGATCCAGCAGTTCATCAACACGAGGCATTAGATAAGCATCAAATTTCGACACCACGTTACCTTTCCTATAATCCAAACAGAACCGGACAGAGCCATTGCTCTAAGGTACCAGAACCACCAGGCTGGCCCAATCACTGTGGGATTCGTCTATTACCCCCATATCGAGCATGGCCTTTAATTCTTCCCATAATACCCGTTTCTTGTGTTCGGGTAAGCAGTAGGGATGACTACATACCACTACCCCTGGGGTTGTTTCGAGATTAGTGTGGCCGGGGAGAGGCGAGAACACATCAGCAAAATTATTTGGCAACCTCCGTACATTGTGAAGGTGACAGGTTGTCTCCACAAGGGACTGTGATAGGGTGAACTGATTGGCTTTTAGATTCCCTCCGGTCCGAGCTCCTCTCTCTCTGGAACTACCACCGCCAAGGATAAGGGGACCGCCTCTCTCCATAGTTTTAGTAGGTTGCGGTAGTAAATCTGATGCACCACATCCATATGCACTACCTCATAATCGACTTTCCCAACTTTCCGTGTGACCTCGAAGGGCCCTTGCCACTTCTAGAGTAATTTAGAACTTGATGTGGGTAGCAATACAAGTATTTTATCTCCCTGTGCAAACTCCCGTAGCCAAGCTCCCATTATACAGCCAGAACTGATGTTCTTGCGTCTGTAGCAAATTCTTCTGTGATAGATGCCCCAATGTGTGGAGATTTGCTCTCAGGTCAAGAACGTATTGAATTTCATTTTTGCTCTATGATGGTCCCTCCTCCCAATTTTATTTCATGACGTTTAACACACCATGGGGCTTACGCCCATATAACAATTCAAACTGGAAAAATCCCGGAGGCTTGTGGGACCTCTCTCACTGCAAATAACAGGGGATCGAGCCACTTCTCCCAATTCCAAGTATCTTTGTGCACAAACTTATGAATCATACTCTTTGAGGTCTTATTAAATAGTTCAACCAAGCCGTCCATTTGTGGATGGTACATGCTTGTCCGAATCTATTTAATACCCAATAATTCATACAGCATGCATAGTGTATGTGACATAAAAGCTGTGCCTTGATCAATGAGGATTTATTTTGGAATTCCCTCTTGGGAGATAATTTTGAAGAGTGCCACTGCAACATTATTTTGTGCAGCGGCACTGCTTCTGGATATCGCATTGCGTAATCCACCAGGATTAATGCAAAGCGATGTCCGCATGCAGTACATTCTGATGGCCCGAGGAGGTCCATGCCAATTTGCTCGAAAGGAACCTCAATCAATGGATAGGGGGTACAATGGCACTTTTGGAAAGGCCGGCGGATTCAACAGCTGACATTCACAGCATGCCACACACCACTGGCGAACATCCCTATGAATGCCCGGCCAATAGAAACAGGCTTAATGAAAGATGACTTAGTCTTTTCCCCTGTCACAAATACCTGCCATTAGATTATGATGAGCCGCCTGTAATAACATTTCCAGATGGCTATTTGCTATCAACAAATGGGATGTATTTTAATTTGTCCGAGTGTACTGTGTCACTCTATACAACCGATTTTTTATAACTTAATAATATGGATATGTGAGTGTGAAGTTCGGCTGGAGACATTGACCATCAATCACTTTCACTTAGTCAATCTCGTGCTTCAGGTTTTCGTCTCGCGACTGCTCTAGCGTGGAATTCCCTAACAGGAATTCCCTTAGGGTTGTTAGGTAGTCTTCCGCCGGCTGGATTGCTTTGTCCAGCGATGCTGGTCAGTGGCACTAGACCCAATCTTCCTTCCCCTTTGGCAACCAGGAGATGAACTGCTCCAGCACCACCAGGTCGATGATATCCTCTGCGTAGTTGTCCTTTTTGGCAGGCGTCACCTGGTCAGCAGCGGCAGAATATGGACCATCCACTGTTCCGGTGGCCATTTCACAGCTTTAGCTGTGTGCTCAAAGAGCGCAAGGTAGGCATCTGGATCATACTGAAGCCCCATCATGGTGAACAACACATGGGGGTGCACTGCTGCCGTGAATGCCCCCTCCTGGGGTACTAAGCGCCACAGCACCTGCCGTTCCTCCTTCTGGGTCTGAAGGAGTACCTCAAAGCGCTGTTGCTGCTCCCTCCGAAGCTCCATGAGGGCCTGGTGTTGGCCCTGGTGGATGCTGGCAAAGGACCTGATGACTTCCTCCAGCAGAGACGACTCTATGACAGCGTATCCTTCCTCTATTCCCGGGTTTCACCAGTAAAACATATTCGAGGAATGAGGAAGCAGGAGATGGTGAATCCAACTTAAAAGTACATTTATTTATGCACAAACACATTCGCTCTACTGTGCAACAGTGAAGCTTCAGAAAAAAACTTTGGCTGCACTGACACACACGGGATGTGCAGGCTCGGCTCTCTCTCTCTCTCTCTCTCTCTCTCTCTCTCTCTCTCACTCTGAGGTCTGGCCATTCTTATTTCCCCCGTCTCTCACTGTGAACAAAGAAACAGCAATTACCACCAATTCATCTCAGGTGAAAGCCCTTACCACTTCCTCTCTCACCATGCCCTTGCCTCCACAGTGTAATTTCTGAATGACTAACATCACCAAATAGAATTGAGAAAATAATCACTGTTTTCAATCAGGTTCCAGAAAACTCCCCTCATCTTCCATTGGTTGTAAAAACAGATAGATCCACCCCAAACTTACAACATTGTTTGAGCAATTCTTGCTGTGTTGGGCTAGATGTCGCTCAAACAGACAGAAATGTTTTGATTGCAGCACAAAGCCACAATGTTAAATATTTAGGTAAAATCAACCTACAAATTCCTTTCTTACACTACATATTAAGATGGTATACGAGAAATAATTTTAACAAAGAAAAAAAATACATACATCAGCTTGAACAGACAGCATTTCTGCATGGCAATACCTCCAAAAAAACTGGAAACTTTTTAAAAATCTAGAGCAAATTAGAAAATATTTAAAGGAATAGTTCATCCAGAAATTAAAATTCCATAATCATTTATTTACCCTCATGCCATCCCAGATGTGCATGACTTTATTTCTTCTGCAGAACACAAATGAAGATTTTTATGAACATAAAAATAATCCAACATAAAAGTAATCCAAATAACTCCAGTGGTTTAATCCATGTCTTCTTGAGCAATCTAATTGATTTTGGGGAGAACAGACTAAAATGTTACTCCTTTTACACCATATATCTCATCATTGCATGATCATGATTTCAAGCTCGATTACACCTCCTAGTGATTGACGCATGCTAGCTAGTGGAAGGAAGTTTATTGAGCTTGGAATCATGATTGCCAAGAAGACTGAAGATGTCAAGATTTATAGTGAAAAAGGAGTCATATTTTTGTCAGTTCTCACCCAAACCGACTGGATCACTTTAGAAGACATGGTTTAAACCACTGGAGTCATATGCATTACTTTTATGCTGCCTTTATGTGCTTTTCGGAGCTTCAAAATTTTGGTCACCTTTCACTGGCATTGTATGGACCTACAAAGCTGAAATATTCCAAAAAAAACTTTGTTTGTGTTCTCCAGAAGAAAGTCATACACATCTGGGATGGCATGAGGGTGAGTACCACCCCTTTAATGACTACTGCTAATTTTTTGTTCAAATTGGAATAATCCTGTAAGTAAAATGACACAATTACTTCTTCCATTTTATCCATCAGATAAAATTTGTATTCTTTTCACCAACTGCCGAACCATTGCACAGGATTTTGGTATAGCATTGGCAAAAAGGATGCATCTTTGCTGCCTTAAGAAACTGACCAGATAAAGGCACCTTGGCAGGATTTGGACAAAATCAGAGTCTATTCTTTTTAAGTGAGATTTCAAAAGGGCATGGATTGAGAATTTGTCACTGATAGGTCCTTAAAGATGTAGCTTTAAACGCCACTGCTAATTACCTATTTTGAAGTTGTGTTAATGCGAGAAGGGGGCATGAACTTTAACGTCCATCATCGTTTTGAATAATGTTACATAAGTACATCAAACAAAAATCAGCTTTCAAAAACAGCGATCTATCCTATCTGAACCTATTATTGCGCAAGCACCAACCGCCAGATAATTAAAACGATATTACATCTAAGAGAGAGTGAACAATGTGGGAAAATATCGTGGAAAATATTAGCAGGATGGAAAATGTTACAGGTATTTGGATTCCATGAGATGCTGTAATAATATAAAGCACTTTGCCTGTGAGATGACAAAACTTCCAGAAAAACATTAGATCTCTTCAAATCCCACCTCCTCACACACACCACACACACACACACACACATACACACACATGCTTCCATAATGAGATGGTTTGGCTGCAGTTTCATTCGGGTGAATTTGTGTATTATGACATAACCCAAAAACCTCCAACCAATCTGAACTCAACGGCTGTCTGATTTACATGGGCCTCTGAGGATGCACTGAGATAAATAGGGACAGAATTGCTTTTCTAAATTTCTTTCTGGAGATCTAACTGTTTAGGGTATCAAATTAAAGATAGACGAAAGATCTGAAAGTGAGTGAAGACAGAACAAGGAGTGACAAAGTGTAAAAATATGTGGGAATTTGAAAGAAATTGTGTGTGTGTCAAGAGAATGAGTGGGAACAACTGAGAAAAGTGTGAGTGTAAAAATAATTACCTGCAGATGCTGGTCTTAGTTGGGAGGATGTAAATCTCTTACCACATCAGAAATTATCCATAAAATTTACAGCTTAGGAAAACCGTGTGTGTGGCTCTTTAGCACCCCAAATCTACAAAGCCTTCTCTAACACTCTTCCACAAAAGGATAGCAGGACAGGGGGGCAACGTAACGGAAGGAAATTAAACCAATACTCCCCTGCTAATTATTTTTATGTAGCCAATGCAACCTGCAACCCCAAGTGAACGGACTAAATCATCCAAAATAGCTAAAAATAATTCTAAATGTTAAATCTATCCTGCTGCAAACCCAATAGATTTAACAATCGTTTTATAGGGAGTAAAAAGCCAGCCCATCAATCAATATAATATGGACGAATGGCTTAGGGATATAGTTGTTTGGACTGGGCAAGATAGACTACATGTCGTGATTTAAACAAGAAAATATATGCCAGTAAAGCTATTACACAAAGTTTCCACCGGAGCTGGAACCACTTGTACATCTGAGATGCTTAACTCCAGACGCATCATTCCACTGGCTGTCTGTTGATTTACACAAACATGTGGTTCTGGGCTACTGTGCACTGACTGACAGCATTTGGGAGCCTGGTTGCAGTTTGAAGGCCTGGAGCACAGTAAAGATCTCCTGATCTAAGAGGGCAAGTCAGATGAGATGCTCAAAAATTGAGTCAGTATGAGTTTTAAGGGTTGAGATGGAATCTAGAGCAAAGGTGAATGAAGGTTATGGAGTTCAAAGGGCATTTGGTGATGCCTGTGATGGGTAGAATTTTGCTTGCTTGGGATTATCACTCTGTGTGCATTTCGTTTTGATCTTTGGGAAGCCAATTTCAGCTGAAATCCAGAAGACGCCATTTTGTCTCATGGAAAATAAAAAGAAAATCTAATGCTGCGTTCACACCGGACGCGAATAGCGCGTCAAATTCGCGCCTACCGTGTCTAGTTATACGCATGACCACTTTGAATCCATTCGCGCGTGCGTCAAGAGTGAAATTGACGCGCGTAAAAAACAAAAGTTTGAAGCGAAATTTACGCGCGTGACGCGCGTCGGAGGCGAAATCCGATGAAACTCCGGAGGTGAAACCCACCCGTTGACGGCCATCTTTTTACAAGATGGCTGATGTTGATCGAGCATTCGTGGAGAGAGTCACCACTCTGTATTTGCTCTGGAGAGCAGAACAGCGGCGTATGGGTCGTCGTCGCCGTACTTGGGTCCACCAGACCCTCCGGAGGCGTTCCCAGTTCGGCGAATTTCATCATTTGCTCCAGGAGCTGCGCCTGGATGACGGCCGCTTTCAGCGGTACTTCCGCTTGTCCCGCGCCCAGTTTGATGACCTGTTGTCCCGCAATTTCAATAAAACTGTAAACCCTCGCTCTGAGTTTGCATGTTTTGATGTCCACATGTTCTTGTTCAAGAAATTACAGTGACTGTAGCATTTCTATCTTAAAGAAGTGGACAAATATTAAAGATTAATTTGTATTTAAATAGGTGGGTAAACTATAAATTCTGGTGGACCACGATGTGGTCACCCGGTAAGGTGGGCCACTGCCTACCGGTGTATGTGTATCCTGATGACATCGCTATAGGCTATCATTTGATGGTACTACCAAGGGTATCACTGGTTGTTCCCTCATCATAGGTCACACAATCACTATTCAATTCATACATTAATCTAAATTCTTGTTAAAGAGACCCAAGAAGGAATAATATGGTTGAAATCTATAAAGTTTACTAAATGACAAAACAGAGAGAACAAAAATATTTAAGAGAGATAGAGAGGGAGGCTTATATCCAGGGCTTCCAATGCAATGCACTTGTACATAATGATTAGGGATTTGGGATTATTTTCATAGTCGATTAATCTATTGAATATTTTCTCGATTAATCAATTAGTTGTTTGGTCTATATGTAGGCCTAATGGGAAAAGGTAGAGGTGACTTGTTGAGTCAGTGACATGAATCTAATTATCTATTAATCTAACCAAATTAACCTCAAAAACATGAAGATTAGTACTGTTTTCCGAGCTCACTCACTTTGGGATTGTAGCCGGGGCCATTTGCTGGCCTCAGGAGGTGGAGGACTGCTGTTTTGACGGCGCTTAAAAAATTGCCGGATATCCATTTTTACATGAGACGTTTGGGCTAGTGAGTGACGGATGAATCTTGATGCAGTCTGCTGCTTCCTGCTGATTGGTCAACACTGACAGTAATGCAGCCATTGTTTCCCATACGTTCATTTATTTGTGGCGGCCCGCCACAATATCAACGCTGACCGCCACACATTGATTTTCGATTTATTTGTTATTTTTTACTAAGCCTATTTAAAATCGTATTTGATTGCAGAGAGCCGTAGCGCATTCGCTCAGCACTAGGCTACCTCTCGCTCGTCCCTCTCTCTCTCTCTCTCTCTCTCTCTCTCTCTCTCTCTCTCTCTCACACCCGTATCTCTCGCGCTCTCTCTCCGTCATGGAACACCGCTGCATAAATCTGTCCAACACAGCACTGTCAGTTATTACTTATTAGCCAGCATGCAAGAAGCCTAGCTAATAAGGAGAGCTAAGTTATTGTTAGAATACAGCTGGATTTTTGAGGTCAGCACGCTGTATATAGCTGGTAGTAGTCAATATCGATGCACGCGCATGGGAAACACTGGCAGCAGCGCATTATGAAAGACTTCATCTTAGGTTTAACAACCTACGAAACTAATAATGAACAATATGAAACTAAAACAACATAAGCTTAATTTAAAATGGCTTAGGAACTATCTATTTAGAGGTGGATAAACGCAATTTAGAGGTGGATAAACCCACTTTGGAGGTGGGTAAACGCTACATCCCTGCGCGTAACGCGTCTTTGCATTGACTTAACATTGAAATCACTCGCGCCTGATGCGCTATTCGCGTCCGGTGTGAACGCAGCATGAGAATTCTAAAGATAGCATGAATATGATTTTGTTTATGGAAAATATTTCAAAGGTTGTGAGCAGATTTAACCTTACAGCTGATGTAGGTCACCAACTCATATGGAACTCTCAGGGCACAGTCCAAATGTCAAATATTATTTAACATTTTAATATGCCAAAGTATTTGCGAAATACAGCCCAACTTCTTGATTGGCATCTATGCCATTTATTTTGTCTATGTGTTACATGAAACCAGTGGTTTGGAGTATCATGAAGATTACTTTATCAAATTTATTAAGGATGATTGGATAAAAACTGTAGAACGAGTTTGAAAAATGTAGGTTCTCTACAATGTCATCTGCCATTTTAAATGCTCGAGCCCTGCCATCAGGGAATACAATTGTCATGAAGGGGTGTACCTGGTATGCAACGGTGTTTAGGTAGGTGGCACGTGTCAAATTGACCCAGGGTTTCTCAGCAGAGCATTGCCCAGAGCATCACACTCCCTCCACCGGCTTGTCATCTTCCCACAATGCATCCTAGTGCCATCACTTCCCCAGGTAAACGGCGCACACATACATGGCCATCCATGTAATGTAAATGAAAACGGGACTCATCGGACCAGATTACCTTTTTCCACTGCTCCAATGTCCAGTTCTGACACTCTCATGCCCATTGTAAAGCTTTCAACGTGGACAGGTGTCATCATGGGCACTCTGACCGGTCTGATGCTACGCAGCCTCATATGCAGCAGGGTGCAATGCACTGTGCATTGTGACACATTCCTTCGGTAACCATTAATAAAACTATAAAATTGGGTGGCCAACACCCTATTGCCGGTTTGTGGGTTGTCCCTCTTCGGACCACTGTCAGTAGGTACTCACCAATGCTGACCGGGAGCACCCCACAAGCCTTGCCATTTCAGAGATGCTCTGTCCCAATACTTTGGCCATAACAATTTAGCCCTTGTCAAAGTCACTCAGATCTTTACTCCTGCCCATTTCTCCTGCATTCAACATTTTGACTACGAAAACTGATTGTTTGCTTACCATCTAATCTACACAGGCCTTGACATGTGGCCTTGTCAAAAGATGATCAATGTTATTCACTTCACCTGAGTGGTCATAATGTTTTGGCTTATCAGTGTATTTCTATATTTCAGCAAAGGATGACCCATATGAATCTACAGAGGTCTGATCCTAGGACCGCCCCTGGTATAGACAATTCACTTAAAGAGAAAGTCTACTCTGCACAAGCCATATTGTTCTTAAAAAATGTAAACAATTGGAATTGCACAAATGTTGTCCGCTGTTGTAATCGCATTACAGGTGCTCACCTCCTGGTCTCAGTGATGGAAAATGCTGTGGGATTTGAGCCAGTGTACCTCCCTTGAGGCTGCTCTGTTCAGTGGGAATGGGTCAGAGAGATGTGGCGAGAGAGAGACAGATACAGTAGAATGGTTACCCTGTCCTTGTGATGATCTCTCCAGTATATGAAATGGCTCTAGGAGGTAATCACAGTGTTTATTGTCACAGGTGGAGCAGTGTGTACGACTCTGTGCTGGAGACCCAGCTGTAGGGACCCACGTCACTGTTGGCCAGTGTGTGTTTGTATGGTATTGTTTGTTGCAGTGTGTGCTACACTGCCAGAGGCCTTCTTTCTGAGAGTGCTCTGAAGTAATCACCTTTGACCTTACAAGACAGAGATCGGGAGTATTTGGTGGAAACCAATCAGAAATAGCCCGCTCTTTTTCTCTCCTCAGATATTTTCTCCACTCACTTTAGCCTGTAAGGATGTTACTTCATCTAATGTCAAGTTTTAAATTTTACATAAAAACACCTTCACAACAAATTTTACTTCCATAATCTGATCGATTTTCAGTGAAACAGGTGGGACATTTCAGGAACACTTTGAATGGGCTAAGCTGCGCAACATACCAGAATGGAGGAGGCCAGGTGGTTGAAGGAGAGAGTTTAAAAAATAAGTGGGTTTTGTGACATCAGCTGAAAAAGAGTAATTTCATATTGACACATTCACATTGCTAAGATTGGGCAACATGTAAAAAGGCTATAAAGGAGAGATTGATCACATCTCAAAATAAAAAACAAAAAAAGATATTCTCTTTAGCATTTTAGATTCAAGTCAAATTTTCCCATGGAAATCAGGGTAAACAGCACTAGCAAGAGAACAGGGATTTTAATTGGCCCGTGCAACAGACAGAGAAAACAGGAAAATGATGGACTGTGGTAGAGTGTAATTGAAAATTAAAATGATGAGAAGAAGGAGATGGGGAGGACTCTGCCAGACAGTGTGGTGAGTCTTGGCTGAGCTCTTGTTTATCCTAAACAGCTGTTTTCCTCCATATTCAAACTCCCAAACATGTGTGTGTGTGTGAGCGTGTATTTATCACTTTGTGGGGACCAAATGTCCCCATAAGGATAGTAAAACCCGAAATTTTTAACCTTGTGGGGACATTTTGTCGGTCCCCATGAGGAAAACAGCTTATAAATCATACTAAATTATGTTTTTTGAAAATTTAAAAATGCAGAAAGTTTTCTGTGAGGGTTAGGTTTAGGGGTAGGGTTAGGTTTAGGGGATAGAATATAAAGTTTGTACAGTATAAAAACCATTATGTCTATGGAAAGTCCCCATAAAACATGGAAACACAACATGTGTGTGTGTGTGTGTGTGTGTGTGTGTCAGTCAGTCAGTCAGTCTTGACTCCTGTCCACTGAATATCCCAGTTCATCCTATGACAGATTCGCATGGACCCAGACGCCCAGACTTCACAGCTAGCCCACTGAACACAAATGACATAAAAAAGGAACTCACTGTTCACACTCTCTCTCTTTCTCTCTGGAGTGCTGGAGTTGGAAGGTTAGCCAGAGATCATAAATCTCCTCTCATCTCTTTCTTTATAGGCTCTAATAATAAAGAGAGAGGGAAAGAGGGAGAGAGAGAGAGGGAAAGTAAGTGCATATTTATAGCTTCTCTGAATGGCGTAAGCCGAGTAGAGAATTTTCCCATTGGCATTTATTACATCCAATCTACGAAACATTGCACTAAAGTGCTGGCTGTTATGACTTTCTATCCAACAAACTCAACATCATGCCATCTTTACAATTCCTGTCCAGCTGTAATCAATTCCATTCTCCAGGTCTTTCTATGGCATCTCTTTAATTTCCTCTGGTGATTACATGCTAAAGACTCATCTTGTAATGTTGTCCTCTGCAGTGTTAATCTTGTCAAAAATAATAACTAAAAATAATTTAAAAAAATATTTTTTTTTAATTAAAACATATTGTTGATGAAAATACTCATGATCATGTGTGACTTGACTTCACTAAATTTGGAATTCAGTGATAACTATACCTAAATGTGATATCAAAGCAAGTCTAGCACAAAGCCAGCACCGAGGATGTCCGTTTAGTGCATGTTTATATACAAAATGTTTTTTTTTTAAAGGAGGAAAAAACCATTAGACCATTAGGTTTGAATGGTCCTTTGTAAACAGCTTTTTTGTGCTCCAATTCATAAGAATTTTTATACAGGGATACAGTTGTTTTTTTTCTGTGATAAACCAGCTAATAAAAAAATGCATGCAACATTATCTGTTGGAGCTGAATGAGCTATTGTGTTATAATGAAAGTTTTGAGTCAACCGCTAAGTCAGTGGAAAGCGTGAAAAGGCTCAGTTGCTGGAAACATTTACATGAGTCTTCTTCTCCTCTGCTTCTATCTGAAAACAAACTCCAGCAGATTTTCCAAAGCTATGTGCAACAGAGAGAACGTGGGTTTGTGAGAGTGGTGTGTGTTTGAATAAGAGAGAATAGAGAAAGTGACAAATATACAAAGATACTGACAGACTAAAAGATTTTATATGACTTTCTTGCAAAGCACTATAGTACAGTATACACATAAGTAAAAATGTATTTGAAAATCATACAAAAAGACAGAATAAGTCTACTTATGAGGGAGTGAATTAATCAATTATACAGCAAAACATTACAAATTACATAAATTGAATCAAATCGGCCTGGGGTTTTGTCTTTTGATTTATATATAACCACAAAGACTTGTGTGAAGGAGGGAAGGAGGTATTGCCCCAAGTGAAGGAGTTCAAGTACCTCAGGGTCTTGTTCACGAGTGAGGGGACGATGGAGCGGGAGGTTGGCCGGAGAATCGGGGCAGCGGGGGCGGTATTGCACTCGTTCTATCGCACCGTTGTCACGAAAAGAGAGCTGAGCCGGAAGTCTGTTCCTACCCTCACCTATGGTCATGAAGGCTAGGTCATGACCAAAAAACTAGGTCGCGAGTACAAGTGGCCAAAATGGGCTTCCTCAGAAGGGTGGCAGGCTTCTCCCTTAGAGATAGGGTGAGGAGCTCAGTCATCCGTGAGGAGCTCGGAGTAGAACCGGTGCTCCTTTGCATCGAAAGGAGTCAGTTGATGTGGTTTGGGCATCTGGTAAGGATGCCCCCTAGCCGCCTCCCTAGGGAGGTGTTTCAGGCACGTCCAGCTTTGAGAAGGCCTCGGGGAAGACCCAGGATTAGGTGAAGAGATTACATCTCCACACTGGCCTGGGAACATCAGAGCTGGTTAATGTGGCTCGGGATAGGGAAGTTTGGGTCCCCCTGCTGGAGCAGCTTCCCCTGCGACCTGACTTCGGATAAGCGGTTGAAGATGGATGGATGGATGGATGGAAAGACTTGTACAGAAGCATATACTATATCATTGTTTAACAACATTAGAGCTCATGGTAGGTCCATCTTACACATTATTGCTAAAAAAACTAATGTGTATGGACACTTTAAAGAGGATTCAGGAACGCTGCTGTTGTAGTCTTTTTCATGCCATATTTTGAGGGCAACACTTTCATATCTCTCTCTTTCTCTATCTATCTCTCTCTCTCTCTCTCTCTCTCTCTCTCTCTCTCTCTCTCTCTCTCTCTCAGCATTTGGTCCTAAAGTCTTGAAAATTTGAGGACACAGTAGTGTGTTTTGTTAGTAAGAGAGGGCATGAAACTGTTACATCAAGTTAACTTACACTTGTGCAAAACAGCAAACTACCTTATTTCCTAAAGTTCTCAAAGAAAATTACAGCCACAATAAAATGGAATAATACAGTATAAACAAACAAAACATGATATTAGAGGTTGGTCATCTGCTTTAATTATTGTTTACGATGATTCATTTAATGAGTGAGTCAATTTTTTTTTATACATTTGTCATTTATAGAGAAAAAACATTTTAGATAATCATGATAAATGCAGGGCTCCACTGTAAGTATTTTTCTTCTGCAGGCCTGGTCAGCCCAGTAGTTCATAGTATGTTCACTGTAAAAAAAAGTTGAGAGTTGACATAAAAATGTGCTTCATGTGGTAACATCAACATGAACTTGTTTTATTTTTTTAATTATTACATTTAATCAAAAATGTAATTTAATCTGACTAAATTTAGCTGCCAAATTAGGATACACCAATGAAAATATTTTTATGGGTTAGATCATGTAGAAATAGATACTTGAAAAAAAAAAAGATAAATTATTTAAATTTAAATTAGCTGAATTCGCAACAACCAAGTTCACATGACAGAAATCCAAATTTTTTATGGCATAAAAACACATTTACAAAATAAGTGAAATCAAGATTCAGCGACAAGGCATTCTGGCCCGAAAGTGCAAGCGACAGTTCCATCAACTGGCCTGAAACTTTCTCACATTGGACCCAGGCAAGTGGGCCGTACATTTGGTCTTGCCCTGAAATGGGACTATATAAACTGAAGACAACTATATAAACTGCAGACAACAGCGGCCAGCAGTAAGCAGTTACACAGTAAGCAGCATGCTTAAGAGTGTATTGCGTTTGTTTGCTGGTTTGGACTGGCTCACACAGACTTTTGACTGTCAGGTTGGAGCATTTGAGCAAGGGCCAGGTAGAATTACACTTGTATAGGTAACATTATGTATAGGTGTAAATGTTTGTACAAAACTATCAAACTATAAAACACATGTGAGAAATAAGAAGTAATGTAGGGGACAGTGGTAGCTGGTGCTTTTCAAAACTGTGAAAGTGCTGACTGTTGCTTTTGGTGTCTGCAATTTTGCTCCCAAAGCTGCTCAAACTACTACCCAAACAGTGAAACTTCTTTATGAAAATAAGTAAGCTCAAATTTTGTTTGCATAAAATACACAACATATCAGATTACAAAATCTGAAATAAATATGCATGCATCTCCAAGCCAACAAACACTGTGCTTGACAGTGGTGCTTTTACATCCAGTTATGTTGAGCAGACATATCACTCTGTAGCTCTAGACTCGTTAACCTGTCTGGTCAAGGCCTGGATGGGAAACCTCCTGGAGAAAACGGAGGTTGCTGCTGGAAGAGGTGTTACAGAGGCCAGCAAGTGGTCTGTGTGGGTCCAAACACCCCAGTATAGTGATGGAGACACTACAATGTAAAAGGCACTGTCCTTCGGATGAGACACTGACACTCTGTGGTCATTAAAAATTACAGGGCATTTTGTAAAATTCAATTTCATATGCTTTTATGTAACTCCCCATTTTAATGTTAAATAATTGGCCATTTAAGAGCCAATAAGATTGATTAAAAGTTTTTAAAAAATTAAATGCAGATATATTGCAAATAGCACTCATAAAGCTCCTTTAGACTTCCAGAGAAGTATGACTTCTGGACTCAAAATGGCATGTTTAGATACTTTTGTCCAATGAACATCGATCTTTTCTTTCTGAAATCTAATGATACAGGTATCTTTCATAGACTCCCATTGAAGCACATCTTCAGAAGCGCTCTACGTGTCATGCGACAACTGACATCTATGGACATATTCGTGTAGAAAAAGAAGATGCAATACTTGAATATTCCCTGTAATCTCAGAACCTCTTCTTAATATGATTAACTCCTTGCTATCCTTATTCAACTTTAAAATGGCAGTTTAAAACCAGCATCAAACCACTTATTAAGAAGCCACAGATTGATCCTGGAGAATTGGCTAATTATAGACCGATTTCAAATCCCCCGTTTATGTTGAAAATACTAAAAAAGGTAGGGTCCTCCCAACTATGTTCATTTCTACAGAGAAATAGTATAAAGGGACAATTTCAGTCAGGATTTAGGCCCCATCACAGTTCAGAGACTGCACTTATCAGAGTTGCAAATGACTTGCTCTTATTGTCTAATCGCAGCTGCATTTCTCTTCAAGTGCTTTTAGATCTTAGTGCTGCCTTCGATGCCAGAGATCACAATATTCTCTTGAATAGGCTTAAGAATTATGTTGGCATTTGTAGACTTGCATTAGTATGGTTTAAGTCCTATTTATCAGACTGCTACCACTTTGTCTGCGTGAACGAGCAATTGTCAAATCAAACAAAAGTTAAGTATGGAGTGCAACAGGGATCAGTTTTAGGGCCTCTGCTTTTCTCTGTATAAATGCTTCCCCTGGGAGATATTATCATTATGCCAATGATAACTTTATATTGCTTCGAAACCCGACAACATTTCACAATTCACCTAATTAGCAGACTGAATCAATTAAATCAATGATTGGAAGGCCATAAGCTGCTAAAATATTATTTGATTCTCGATGGATGCAATGTTACATTGTCTTCTACATTGAAGAATTTAGGTCTTATATTTGATACCAATCTGTCCTTTGAAAATCACATTACCAATGTTTATATAACAGCAGTTTTCCACCTCTTAAATATTTCTAAGTTTTGACACATGCTCTCTGTTGCTGATGCTGAAAAACTAATTAATGCGTTCATGACCTCAAGACTAAATTATAGGAATGCATTACTGGGAGGATTTTTATTTGTTTTATTTTGTTAACTACGCACAACGTTTTCAATTATGATGATGACTAAATGCAGCCGGTGCCAGCCAGACATCACTTCAGTCCATTATGATGGGCTTTAGGGGATGAACTGATGCCAACTCCAACCATAAGACATGGAATACTTCATATGCCACTGCCTGAACCTTGGACTTAGGATAGACCTCACTGAAATGACCTTCTGCAGTTAATCCAGGATAGACTTAAAAGACATTAGTCATTAATCTTACATTTCATACAAAATCTTTGTTTAAACACTGACCTTTAACACTTACTTATTTTACTTTAAAGCATGACATGCACTGCACACAAATAACTCATATTGGAATTATATTCATGCTGTTTAGCCAGAGGGGAACTGGCCCCCACAGTGAGCCTGGTATCTCCCAAGGTAATTTTTCTCCATTAAACAACATCTTATAGAGTTTTGTGTTCCTTGCCACAGTCACCTTCGGCTTGAGGTTCTAAATACAATTATTATTTAATTATTTATATTTATACACAATTTACAATCATATTTAATAAAACTGCACAATTATGACTCTAAGATTTACAGATAATACAGTTTCTGTTAATGCATGATTTTCTGTAAAACAGCAATGAAACAATGTGTGTTGTGAAAAGCACTATATAAATAAAAATGATGACTTAATTCAAACGGATATAGATTATTTGTGCATACTTTATATTAAACGTGTAGTTCTCAAGCAATCACTTGAAATATTGGGGCAAGTTGTCATGTGTTTTATATGTTATAATTTTATATAATTATTTCTGTTGGCCAAAATAAATGGTTTGTTATTTTTGATTGTTACTTTCAACATCTTTGCTGTTTTGTGAATAGATTTTTTGTTGTTTCATAGATGCTTTACGGTTTACATTTAGTTAAAAAACCTATAATAGGGTAGGTATAGCGTGACATCATGCCCCACTAATGTGTAAAATGAACTCTTTCTTTTCACCAGTGCAATAATGGTGGACATGCATGGTAATAATTTGGTAGCCAATGCATTAAGGAATGTGCCTATTGAGAAATTGACTTCCAAAAAGTGTCTCAGCTATTGGCATTGTATACATTTATCTGGATAATGAAAAAATCCTTTCTCATGTTTCTTAAAGGGTAACTAAACCCCTGCTCAGAGTCTGACTCCACCCACTAGCAATATTTGAAAAATGCTCGAAAAGTGTGCAGACCCCAGCGGGGATAGAGGGGAAGAACCGAGGGCGGGGCTGAGCGGGGGGAGGGGGGGCGTGAACCTGAGACCCGTAGTGACAGATTAATTGACAGCTGCTGTCAGACTCTAAAATGGAGAGTGACTGGAGTGACGCAAGTAGCTTTGCCACGGAGCGGTCTTTTGAAGTCGAGGACCTTTCTCCCCCACCTTCACCTGAAGTGGAGGAGGGTGAATTGTCTGTGGACACAGGGCCGGAGCCATATCAAACTGCGGTTTTAACTCCTTGTTGAGCATCCGAGTGCGCATTCACCTTCACTCGCTTGCAGGAAAAACAAACGAAACGCTGTTCAGTGATGTTTATCCTTTTAGCAGGATTTTTATTTAGCAAGCTTCACTTGAACATAACATCAGTTAGCTGTTCTCTCAACTTAGAAGAATATGATGTAAAGCGTAACGTCATCATGTACAAAACCGTATACCTCCAAATAAAACTATACAGGTAGTCAATACCGTAATACAATGTATAAGGGTGAAATACGTTTAACACTCCGCGCGCATGACGCAGCGTTTGTCGACCCCAGAGGATTAACTTTAGCCTAACCATAAATTGTGATTCAAATATATATGATCACTCACCTCAAGACGCCGCTGAGGTGGTGGAGTCCATGCAGGAGGAGCAGCGTTTGGCACTGCGTCGCTTTTCAGCGCGAGCTGTTTGGAGAAGCCCATTTCCACCTCCATTGCGTTGGAGAAGCAATCCCGCGTAAAATGCAGTTTGCACACTCCTCCAGCTCTAGGCGGGAACTCGAACTTCCAGAACAAGGACGTGCAACCCCTGGCGCCTAATTTCCAAGTCTGCTGGAAAGCTATACAGTCCAGCAGTGCTGTTGCAACCAGAAACACTACACCTACGTACCATCCTGACCACTGTACTAAATACAGATAATCTACGCTAACTTGAAGCTATCCTAACTGGCCTTAATACTATGCTACTAACTAACTATGCTTCTAACAATACTACACTAACAAATATGCTAATTGACTACCTAGGCTACACAAAATAATCTAAATAACTATATAAATGCTATGCTAAATAGATGCTAAAATACTCTATCCTGATCGTTTTCAATACTCGCAATTCCAACTCCTGACTCGCTACAGTGGTTTTGACTAAAGCGAGATGGTTTTTATACTGCCATGGGCGTGGTAGCTCGTACCAAGAGCGTGGTGAGCTGGAACCTGCTTACGTCAGCTGTCACCGCTTACGTCACGAAGTACCGCAAACAGCCAATAGGAAAATTCAACTGCAGTAGCCACCGTTCAACCTGAAGAGGGCAGCACTCAGACGTTTTTACACCATATATTGTAGAATTAAAACACTTTATACACAAATGTCAAAAAAATTACTTGAATCAATGACCAGTACTAATAAAGCCCCATTCTTACAGATCATTAACTAAAAAAAGTTGGTTTAGGGTTTAGTTACCCTTTAAAGAAGAAACATGACATGTTAAAATAATTATGCTGAAGTCTACCATGATGTTGTACCATGCATTCTGAAAAAATGTGTCAAACTGCAAGATAACTAAAGTTCTGTTAGGTATCCAAAGCAAGCTAATAAATGCTCTCCACCTCCCAGACAATAAAAATAAATGGTATTTTTAGCGCACTCGGGAACAATCATTTACATCTGACTATTTCCAAATGTGAAATTGCTAAAATAACAATTTACCAAATTTAAGGGTCTAGCAAAGGGCGAAACGTTCAATTTACACAAATAAAACAACAAACAGCAGACAGAAATGTTTATTTTCTATGAAAAGTGAATAGACCGTTTGATGGAGCTAAAATAACCATGGCGATGGATAAAACAGAGGCATTAAAAATAGTATCCTTAATCAAACCCCAAGTCAAAAACAAACTTACAAGCTCTCGTGATGACAACAGGTCAATGTGTGACCGTGTTCATGAGGTTTTCTTGGATAACAATCTAAAAAACTGTTTGACAGGCTGGTGACATCTTTATGAAGACTTTATAAAGGCTAACAGACCTTTCAGCCTCCTGTTGTCCTGAAGCCATTTACTGTTAATCAGTCACCAGGAAATATAATCATGGATTTAAGCGAAGGATTGAGACAGAAGGAAAGTTAGAACAAAGAAGTAGTAGAATAAAAAGGACTTTATGTGAAATATAACATGGAAAAAGCAGATCTGCGATGGAAACATGCACGTGGAGCCAAGCGGTCAGGTCTCCAGGGGCAGGGCTGAGGTAAGGTGAAGAAGGTCCAGGGAAAAGTGGCTATTTCCCCTTGACGTGCTCCATCAGATTAGCATCAGTTCACTGCCTTACGGCACTGACATGAGAACACTTATGAAACTGGGAAAAAAATGTGAGCCTCCGAACGGCAAGGGAGGGCCCAGACAAACCTGCAGCCATATTCACAGTGGGTGTGTACACAACCGTTAGAATGCTTTTCATTCATGCAAAATATTGAAGTAATAGTAAATGTAAAATGTAGTTTACACAAAAATGAAAATTCTCTTATCATTTACTCATCCACATGCCATCCCATATGTTAAGGACTTTAATTCTGTGAAGGACATTAATTCTGCTGAAAACCAACGAAGGTCTGTAGGTCCTCACAATGCAAGCGAATGGGTGCCACAAATTTGAAGCTCCATAAAGCACAAAAAGGCAGTATAAAAGTAATCCACAAGACTCCAGTGGTTAAATCTATGTCTTCAGAAAATATAATACGTGTGGCTGAGAAACAGATCAATATTTATGTCCTTTTTTACTATAAATTAATATGGCCACCTACTGGCAATATGCACAAATAATGCAAAATGCCAAAAAACAAAAGAAGAAGAATGTGAAAGTAAAAGTGGAGATTGGTAGTAAACAATGACTTAAATATTAATATGTTTTCTCACCTACACCTATCAAATACTTTCTGAAGATATAGATTTAACCACGTGAGTCATATGGATTACTTTTATCCTTTTGGAGCATCAGTATTTTGGTACCCCTTCACTTGTATTGTAAGGACCAACAGAGCTGAGAAATTCTTCTTAAAAATCCTTGTTTGTGTTAAGCAGAAGAATGAAATAAATTTAAATTTTTGGGTGAACTATTCCTTTAATGAATAAATGCTTAAAGTTACTATACATGTTTTCTTTTCTTTGTTTCAATTTAGTTTTTTAATACCAGGCATAAATAGTTTCTACTGATAGACAACACTGATATAGTTTACTGAGAAATTGTACCTGTCTCTCTGAGAGTGCTAGGCTCTGTAGCTCCCATAGAAGCATTGTGTCTGCGTCAGACCCAGAATGAATTGTTTAAAGCCTCTTGTCTAATGGATATCAATCTTATTTTAATTTTTTTTAATTTTTGTATTAATTCATATATTAACAAATAAAAGCAAAAACATTTACAAACAGAATCAATAATTAACACCCCCCCCCATTACCCCCAACTAAGACATGAATTGTGTCTCCAACTTCTGATTGGCATTGCCAGCAGGTGGGTGTGTCTTTAAGTCCTAACCTATATAATCTAGAGAAGGTCCAATAAAATCTATGTAAAACCTTGGAACAGAATTATTAACTCCTTTTCCAAGTTCTCCCTAATGTATCTTTAATCTGTTTGAGAGATTTGAATTGTAGATGTTAATTTATCAATATAATGACTCCCCTGCTCTTACGTGAACCAGCACTAAAGAAAACTTGCCCACCCTATATCTTCCCAAATTTTTCATCTTCCTGCAAGGAAAGATGTTTCTTTAAGAAACAATATATATCACATTTCTTATGCTTAAAAAAATAAATAACCTTCCTCCTTTTTATGGGGTGCCCCAACCCATTCACATTCGACGTGGAGAAAAATAACCCACTCTGGAGTGTTAGTCCACAAAATAAAATCCAGCCGCTAGATGGAACCAACACAAACAGGAAAAAAAATGCCACCCAGCTTCCTCAGACAGCCAGAGTAAGTACAGCGGATTCATCTACTCTGGAGCTACATGAGAGCCAGGACTCTGTGAGTTTGCTTGAATTCCAGTTTATGGCCTGTTATATCGAGCAGACTTGGAAGATCTCATCTAGGAATTTCACCATATCTCTGCCTTCTTCATGCTCAGGAATTTCAACAATGTTATTTTGTTGGCTCCTATTTTCCAAATCTGCAGTTATTCCAAAATATTTTTCACATCAATTTTGGTCACGAGCGGATTAGTGGATAATTCATTTTCCGATGACTCCAGATAATCGATCCATTTCTCAACATCTGCCACTCTTGTGACCAACTCAGAGAATTTTGTTTCCATCGCCGTAATCAATCAACGTATTACAGTGAGATCCTCCAAGTCAGCAACAATCTTCGTCAGCATCACAGACATGTTGAACAGTTGACATTGAATGGCTGCACCGTTCAAACAGTGTCCCTAGACCGCAGGTCCAGCAGAGGTTTCAGCTTGAGCACGGAAGTGTCTTTTAATGTCTCCAGAGACCAAATTTTTTGACTTCCTTACACCATGCTGGGTGTATCGAATCTCAATGGATTATAACATGAAAATAATAAAAAACTATCAAAGTGCGCAGAGCTCGCCATTTACATGTCTGCTCCTCGCATGGCTTCGCATGACTCCCAATGGATATCAATCTTTTGTGCATTGATTTAAATGGTACAGCTACCTGCCAAAGACTCCCATTGAAGCATGGCTTCAAAAGCGCTCTATGGGCCATGGGTCCACTGACTTACACTGGCGGCAAAACGTTTGGAATAATGTACAGATTTAGCTGGTTTGGAAGGAAATTGGTACTTTAATACACCAATGTGGCATTCAACTGATCACAAAGTATATTCTGGACATTACTGATGTAAAAACCAGCCCCATTACTATTTGAATTATTTTTTTTATCAAATCTAGATAGACCCCATTTCCAGCAGCCATCACTTCAACACCTCATCCTTGAGCAATCATGATAAAATGCTAATTTTGTTCTTGAAAATCACTTGCAATTATAAAAAACACAGCTGAAAGCTATTTGGTTCATTAAATTAAGCTTAACAATGTCTTTGTGTTTGATGTTTTATGTTGCCACAGTATGCAATAGACTGGCATGTATTAAGGCCAATATTTGGTAAAAATGGCAAAAAAAGAAACAGCTTTCTGTAGAAATTTGTCAGTCAATCATTGTTTTGAGGAATGAAGGCTATATATATATGAAGGCTTGAAATTGGCAAAAAACTGAAGATTCCATACAAAGTTGTATAGTGCAGTCTTCAAAGACAAAGGACAAATGGCTCTAACAAGGACAAAAAGAGATGTGGAAGGTACAACTAAACAAGAGGTTAAGTACATCAGAGTCTCTAGTTTGAGAAATAGATGACTCACATGTCCTCAGCTTACAGCTTCATTGAATTCTACATGCTTAACACCAGTTTCATGTACAACAGTAAAGAGAAGACTCAGGGGTGCAGCCTTTATGGGAAGAATTTCAAAGAAAAAGCCACTTTTGAAAACAAAAAGAAAAGATTAGAGTGGGCAAAGAAACACAGACATTGGACAACACATCATTGGAAAAGAATGTTATGGATCTTAACCCATTGAGCTTTTGTGGGATCAGCTAGACTGACAAGACAGCCACAACTTTGGCAAGTGCTACTGGAAGTGTGAGGTGAAATGTCACCTGAGTATCTGGACAAAATGACAGCTAGAATGCCAAGGATCTGCAAAGCTGTCATTGCTGAATGTGGAGGATTTTTGATGGGAACTCTTTATTCACGTTATTAATGTCCTGACTATAAATTGTGATCAGTTGAATGCCACTTTGGTGAATAAAAGTAACAATTTCTTACCATAAGAGCAAAATATGTACATTATTACTTTTGCCCGCCAGTGTATATGGAAAAATTTATGTAGAAAAAAGCAGATTGCAACTTGAACGAACAATGCGATTTTTTTCGCTAAGGTAATGAAATGCACAAAGATTAATATGTAATTTATCAGACCTGATTATTTGTTCATTTTAACCTTGTCATTGCTCCATTTCTGATGACATTTTAGGGGAAGCCGTGCTTCCAAAATAGTCTTAAAGCAATCACCACTGGTTTGAACAACCCCTAAGTGTAGCTAAACCTAGAATTTCACTTCTTGATTCGAATACAATCACACTTCATCAGCAGATCTGATAAGGCATTAGAACTTTGCATTAAAACACTTAGAAATGATTTAAACAGTGGCATTTGAAAACATTAGTCTATTTGGATTGCTACAAGAGATATTATGTAAGGTCATTCAAGTGCAGGCTTCAAAAGTCTGTTTTTCCCTTAATAGTTCACATGTGAGAAAAGCTAATGGCCCACAGTAAACCAGTACTGACACAATCAGAGTGTTCTGTAGACAGGGTGGCCTACAGGGTCCCTGCAGTCACACAATCGTTTGTTTGTTTGTTTGCTGGTTTGCTTGAAGGACGACATTTAAACGGGAGATGCTTTCTGAACCATTGGATACCAAATACCTTGAATAGACTCATAGACACGCACACATGTACTTTTTTACAAGCACAACCATTCAACATCCTTAGCACAATGAGTACGTATCATAACTGCGTACCATAGTCACAGATCAAACTTCATAATAAAGTGTCAGGGTCAAATATATTTAAAACCTTCATTGGATTAAAATTAAACTCTAGATACTGATTGCATTGAGCTGCCTAGTAAGTAACAATGTAGACAGCATTTTAGGGCATTATACAGTAGGCGCACACTAGACACAAAGTCAATCAAATCAAATCACTTTATTGACACACGACCATATGCACAAGTGCAACAGTGGGTGAAAGACTTGTGTGCAGTTCCGAGCAACATAGCAGTCATGACAGTGACGAGACATATACCAAATTAAAGTCTGTTCCAAAAGGTAGGCAGCACAATGTATAAATGGTGGACAAAACTTGAAATCAAATAGAAATGTCTATTACAAATCTACTTGTACTGTAGTATGATTAAATACCAAAAAGTATCAATAAACAATGGCTCAATGTAGTTAGTTATCCAGGCAGTCTATCAATATTCTATCATACTGTTCACAGTATATTATATACACTCACTGAGCACTTTATTAGGAACACTATGGTCCTAATAAAATACCCAATGTGGTCCGCCTCAAGGTTCGACCTGTTGTGCATTCTGAGATGCTATTCTGCTCACTACATTTGTACAGAGTGGTTATCTGAGTTACCGTAGCCTTTCTGTCAGCTCGAACCAGTCTGGCCATTCTCCATTGACCTCTCTCATCAACAAGGTGCTTCTGTTTGTAGAACTGCCTCTCACTGGATGTTTTTTCTTTTTTTGTCACCATTCTGAGTATATCAAGTCAAGTCAATAATTTTTTTTTTCTTTGTTGTTATATAGCGCTTTTCCCAACACATTTAATTTCAAAGCAGCTATATAGAAAATTATGCTTTAACAGAAAAAGCTGTAATATAGTAATGTGTCCAAGTCATAATAGTGCAGTTTAATAAAAAACATGATTTTAAATTGCACCTTAAAATAAAAAATAAAAAATAAGTATATTATATTTATATTTAGAGACTGTTGGTGTGAAAATCCCAGGAGATCAGCAGTTCCATAAATACTTATACAAGCCCATCTGGCACCAACAATCACTTAGATCAATCAGAATCACTTAGATCACATTTTGTCCCCAATCTGATGGTTTATCTGAACATTAACTGAAGCTCCTGACCCATATCTGCATGATTTTATGCATTGAACTGCTGCCACATGATTGGCTGATTAGAATCCAGATAATCACATGAAAACTAAGGAGGTGTACAGGTGTTCCGAATAAAAAGCTCAGTGAGTGTAAATTGCAGAGATAGCATGCTTAGTATGGTAGTATGCCATTCTGAACATAGCCATTGTCTCAATCAGGTGCAACAGTGAAGTGCTTGGTTCGATAAGCACCAACAGAGCCTGGTACGTGAGAGGGGTCAACAGACTGTGCAGTCTAACTAAATAAAAATAAAGCCAAAAAACTCCCTATTTATTGAACAAATGCGATAATTTCTCATTGGAAGCATGTGCATGCCAAGGTCCTTGATGACAATTTTAGTCTAAAGAAAAGTAGACATAGTATCTATTCCAAAACCTAGTGAGTTGCCTCTGGCAGCAGCAGATTAAGACCTCATACACTTTCCAAAATGTAGGTATCTTAATTATGCTGCCTCCTATATCTCGTTTTGGCCAAATTCTAAGGTATCATCCTATGTATCCTTTCCTGCGTAAGCGATCTCAGAATGCACCATGATGAGCTTAGTGAAAAATAAATAGAAGAGTCTCCCGTGCGCTGCGCATAAGGAGTGATATTTGAATTACGTGTGGAGCTGCCGCCTTTGTACAGCATTGCAAATAGGTCTCTTATCAGGCTCAATTTAATTTGGGATGCTGCCATAGAAGACAGCTGCATTTGTAGGCAGAAGACAGCGAGGCAGCTCACTAAGTTTTGTAACAGACCCATGTTGATAGAGGCAGGCATTGTTTACACCCACACTAAAGGATACTGTAAATTAAGTGTAACAATCCTGTTTATATTAATAATAAATTACATAACAGCAAAAAGTATTTTTTTACATACACACGCTGATTGCTTGAACAGAAAGTGGTGGTACCAAACAATTAACTGAGTGTATTCGATACAAAAGAAGCACAGAACAATTTACATACTGTACTCAAGTTTAAGGTGAAAACTGAACTACAGCCTTTCCTCAATATGTATGCGTTTGGATCAGTGTTGATCCTACTGTGTACTTGCTGGGGATGGCATTGGGGAGACATCCTCTGCTCGCTCACTTCGTTCATGGAGCCATGCGATTGAGACCTCCATCTAGGACCAGGATCCCTTCATGGGACTTAGCAATAGTCCTTGAAGGTCTGGTTAAGACCCCTTCGAACCTCTAGAGTCAGCGTCTGATAAACGTCTGACTCTCAAGATGGTTTTCCTTATGGCAATTACTTCTCTAAAAAGAATTGGGGATCTACAGGCTCTGTCTGTCTTGCCAGCCTGCTTCAAATTTGCCCCAGGAATAGCTAAAGCAATTTTGCACCCTCATCCTGACTACCTGCCTAAGGTTTCTTTCTCGACTGTTCATCCGGTCACTCTCAAAGCCTTCTGCTCACCGCCTTTTACAACGCCGGAGCAGAAAAGACTTCACAGACTTTGTCCAGTCTGTGCCCTTCAGACTTATGTCCACCGCACTAGCCAGTGGCGTAAGTCAGGGCAACTATTTGTTTGCCTTGGGGGCCGCAACAGGGGGCGGCCGCCACCAAGTAGACTATGTCGCATTGGGTGAGGGATGCTATTGCCCTGGCCTACGAGGTGCGTGGTCAAGCTTTGCCAGTAGGTATCAGTGCTCAATCTATCAGAAGGGTCGCCTCCTCTAAAGCCATGTCTAGAGATGCCCCTCTGCAGCATGTTTGTGATGCGGCAGGCTGGTCCTCTCCACACACATTCATAAGATTTTATAGTTTGGATGTTCATGCCACTCCGGGCTCTTATGTCCTTGAGTCAACATCACAAGCTCATGTCTGAGACCTCTCGCACTCTTGTGAGCACAACTACACAACTGTAAGGGGTCCTGATAAAAAGCAGAACGAGATGCTGCACTTCATTAATGCACTGGGATGCCCCAGGCCTGCTTTTCAGACAAAATACCTGACGATGAACCTGTGACGCATCTATTTATAGCCCTGCTACAGGTGCATCCAATGATGTCACCAGCAGAGGCTACAAATTCTGGTCAATTTCATTGACGTGTTGCACACATATTCACAGCTGGTCATGCCTAAAGTTGTTCCCAAATTGCAATATCAGCACAGCATCTCGTTCCGCTTTAATCAGGGAACAAGGGTTACAGTTAACTAACCCAAGACGTTTTTAATGACAGACTGTGGTTCTTCTTCTGAAAACATAAAACTAGTAACCTTAACATGTTCTAAAAAGGATCTTGTTTGCAACTAATTTGTAACTTCTTTTCATCTTATACATCGACATTACCCAATTAAAATACACGTAAAAAAAGCAATAAGCTTCAAATGGATGTAAGTTACAGGGTTTTTTCCATGGTTAAGAGACATGACATAAAGCTAAGCGGTTTATTCATCATAGTCTCATGACAACAAGATTTTGTTTGAGATGGCAAAATCGGAAGATATCTTATAACTTGTCTAGTACAAAAATGCACAACTTTTATTACCACAGAGAATAAAATCAAACAAACCAATCAACAAACAGAATTTCAAATCAATAAAATACAGGCATGCCATTTTAGCTAGCCTCCTATCCAACCCCTTATTTAAAAAAAAGGAAACAGCAGTGCACAAATATGGTTCCTTTTACCATATTTATTTATGCAATGCAAATGACTGATTTACGTCTATAACCTTACATTAATACGCTTCCCTCTTCTCATTTCAAACCCCAATGTTTTCTTCTTCTGTGTACACAAAGTTATTTTCCTATTAAAATCATGGGTAGGTTTAGGGTTTGGATAAAGGATTAAACTGCATGTTTAGGTTTGCAATAGGGTCAAAATGTAAAAATCTTAATAACATTGTTCATTGGTTAGTTTTCTCTTTGGGGAGTAAGTCATATGCTTTTTTTTTTTTACAAGCCAACTAGTACGATTTCTTACAATTTTGCCTGGGTTGGGTTTATTGCTTTTAGAATAAAGCAGCAACAGCAATATGCTAAAAGACATCAATAGTCAATATATTTTATTTTGAATTACAATAATCACAATGAACATTTCTTCCACAAACTAACATAATTTATTAGCCTTACTATAGGCTATTTGCAGATGCCAAGCCACATAACGATCAAAGAACATTCCGTGAACAGTGCAATACTTGGCGGCCACAGGTTTGTGTATATTGGCTATTTTACATTGGCTTCAAGAGTGGCTTATCCAATCTGATTCTTAAATACAAGGAAAATTGACAATCCCCTTAATACACATTCCTGGTCTAATTGTACATGATTCATCTGTGCATGTTAGTTTCCGCTTCTGAAACAATCCTTTTCATGATCCAATCAATACATAAAATCAGGTCTGGCTACTCATATTTTCTAATTAAATATTTTATTTTACTCAGAAATATATCACATTACAGAAGTAAAATTAATTGCAGACACTGTTTCAAGTTGATTTAATTATGAAATGAAAGAACAATTCATCAGTTACTTTTTTAAGTTAATCATCCCATGCTACTGAAGACCATTTAGTAAGAGTAGCATTAAGACTTAATCATCAGTATTATTTTCTGGTTTTATTACATGAATTAAGACTTCAGTACTCAGGGAATGAATGGAACACTATGCTGTTAGAACAACAGACAAGGACCCATATGGCACTGAACTATTGAACAACCCAAATAGCTATAAAATCAATGGTTAACAAAAGACTGTGGCTGACACACCAATGGACTGGGAAGAAC
The DNA here is from genome assembly GCF_025860055.1 of Xyrauchen texanus. Taxonomy (NCBI): domain Eukaryota; kingdom Metazoa; phylum Chordata; class Actinopteri; order Cypriniformes; family Catostomidae; genus Xyrauchen; species Xyrauchen texanus. The sequence continues at coordinate 32,034,092 of NC_068308.1, read as the reverse complement.
AACACCTATATAGCTCCTGCACCTATAGCAATTCAATTTCTGTCATATCTTAACAAACAATATTGCACTGTGATGCATTACTGCTGTCTGTATATGCACACAATAAAACATTTTCTGAAACAACACAAAATAAAAAATCAAGCAGTATGATCTCATGAACATTATGTGACTATGGTGAGATTTCTGCAAAATAATATTATGTGGTTCATGACACATATCACGGCAGTTCCGAGATGTCGATTCGCATGCTCTTCAGGAGTCGTTTCCCAGTCCTTTACATCGCAAGTGCAATGCTCTATTAGTTGAATTACCATGCAATATAATCACACTTGAACAAGCTTGTAAATGTAGTTGGTTATGTAATGCAAATGTTAAAATTAGGGATGGGCATTTTTAAAAACGTTTGTAATCGCGTACGCTAACCCACAAAAAAACGAGTACCGGTAATCGTTTACTCCAAAATTAAAATGCAAGTAAAAAATATCAAGTATGGCACGTTCATGAAATTTATATTTTGTTTTATTCAAATGGTTTTAAAATAAGGTAAGTTCAACAAAAATCTTGAAAGTAAAAAATATTTGCACTCACTCTGAGCTTAGAAACATAGAAACCAATGCTGATGGCATTAAGCTAATGAATTTATATGAACTCTACATAGTAGAAATAATATTTGTATAATTTCACGTTATTATTCAGAAAAACAAATGCTACGTGCCTATGTTAAGAGATTTATCGCATAAACACACGTGCCTGTCTGATAAGCTTCCGAGTTTCTCGTAGTGCTTCCTAGATTCTTTCTACCATAAAAACAGATCCTCGTCTGTTGTCTGCATGACTCCAATAAGAACCAAATATCATTAGAGTGCAATTTAATAACAATCAAAATATTACAAGTATTGCTAGTGTTACACTAGGTTTTGCTTTCAAAAGCTCTTCTCTCATCGAACACCTCGATGGCACACATCCACATTGCCCTCCAGTCAGTAACTGCGAGATTTGGTGAGCGATTTAGAGGTTAAGTACAGTATTCAGCACCGCTCACAGTAGACAAATGTGCAAAGAAACATCAATTTGCAATCTTAGAATAGTTTTTTAAATAGTTGAATAGCTGGTGCAGAATGAGTTTTCGATTAGTCCATTACTCATGCACATCCCTAGTTAAAATGTTTTATCTTACAAATCATGACCTATAGTAAAAGTGTTTTGATGTCATGGGAAAGCATTGTGTAAGGAACAGGGCAAAATGTGTATATGAACCAACAATCTGCTGTGATTAATGTAAAAGTTCATAAAAGTATTTGTTGTTTTAGCGCCTCTAGTGTTCATTTCACCAGGAAACTGTCGTAATACAAACAACGGGTCACGTGAAAATAATTTTGCTAAATTGTAGGTATAGTAACGTGATTCTATGGGAACATTTAATGACTAAATACAACAGGTGCACTTTTAAGAAATAAACATAACCAAACGTCTATGTGCATGTGCAATTTCTAGTTAGAGCATTGACATTTATGGGTCATTTTCATCTGTACCAGGATGGAAAAGTTCCTGTGGCTGAACAGTAATCTCCTGTTTCCATTGCACTAAGATTGCCTGTAGGCACAAAACAGCAGCAACCTGCACAAACTCAGTTTATAAGTCAAGCTACCCTATTATTTCTCATGCCATGACGAGACAGTTAGACTATAGTTTAGCATGTCTGAAAAATTAGAAAGAATCTGCAACTTACAAAGAGTTCTGGGTCACCATCTGATCTGATAAGACAGCGGACAGCAGGAGAAAAATAATATGCAACTAACCAATTGTGAGTATTTTGAATAAGAATATAAATAGTTTAATAAATGTTTAAAAAACGAGGAGAAAACACTTTCCATTTTTGTTATTGTTGATATCAAAGGATATGTGTCCAGTCAAACTCCAGTAAACACTCTTAGATAATAAGTGGTTCTGCACCATTTTTAAAAGGATTAAAAATGGCTGGGTTTAGAATAACCCATTCAGAACAGTGATTGTCCAACAGATTGTGTTAGCTGTAACTCTAGACATCTAACAACAAGCTGTACAGGTTCATGTTGTCTGTATTTACAGTGACAAGTCCTCACTCCCAGGAGCATGCACAAGTTTTATTTAACTTCATCACATACAGCATTTGTTACTTTAGGGTAGTTGTGTGTACACAAGGCAAATCTGAGTTTTTGTTTGTACTTTAAAGTGTAATGATACACATGCAGGGATTTTCATTTATTCAAGTAAGCATGTTAAAATGAGTGTGATAAATATACTTGAAAAAACTTATGCTTATATTAACTTAACTGAGTGCGTTCTATGCACAACAATACTCTGATAACTACCAAAAATCAGCTTATTCAAATAATCAGACAACGCAATAAAACTGTGTTTACAAGAGATTTGAAATCATCAGATTATTCTGTGCTTTTTATGTCAAAAGGATAAACATGCATTCGCACAACACTTGCACACATTGAATAAGCTGGTAAGAACGGCAGTTAAGCTGTTTACACGCAATGCAAAACTAGGATATAGGGCAATTTGAGGGGTTTGATCAGTTTATGCCTTCATGCCCTTACCACAATAAAGGAAAACCGTTTAAGGCATGTACAAGTTCTTACATGCTGTTGGCTTACTAAGCATAATCAGTGTAAGATACAGTTACAGTCAGAAGTTTACATACACCTTAGCCAATACATTTAAACTATTCCTGACATTTAATCATAGAAAACATTCCCTGTCTTAGGTCAGTTAGGATCACCCTTTTTCCTCCAAACATAATGATGGTCATTATGGCCAAACAGTACAATTTATGTTTCATTAGACCAGAGGACATTTCTCCAAAAAGTAAGATCACTTAGAAACTGTAGTCTGGCTTTTTATGGCGGTTTTGGAGCAGTGGCTTCTTCCTTGCCAAGCAGCTTTTCCGGTTGTCAATATAGGACTCATTTTACTGTGGATATAGATACTTGTCTACATGTTTCCTCCAACATCTTCATAAGGTCCTTTGCTGTTTTTCTGGGATTGATTTGCACTTTTCACACCAAAATACATTCATCTTCAGGAGACAGAATGCAACTCCTTCCGGGATGGGTGCGTGGTCCCATGGTGTTTATACTTGCGTACTATTGTTTGTACAGATGAACGTGGTACCTTCAGGTGTTTTCAAAATGTCCTCAAGGATGAACCAGACTTGTGGAGGTCCACAATTTATTTTCTGAGGTCTTGGCTGAAGTGTATGTAAACTTCTGACTTCAACTGAATGTTAAAGGAATCAGTGGCTTAACATTAATCGTTTGATTTTGTGTTATCATTGTCATAGCACAGCAGTTTCAAATGTGGTTGTATAAAAGCACCACAACAAATAACTAAATAAAAAACAGACAAAACAAAGTGGAATATACAGAATTCAGCAACATTTTGAGTATCTTTCAAAGAATTGATGCCATTAACCTGGAAAATCAGAATCAGAAAATTAAAATCAGTTACAGAAATACTCAAACCAGCCCATCTGGCACCAAAAATCATCCAAGTGATTATCAGATCAGACAATCGTGTGACAAACAAATCATATGATCTCAGTGATTTGGACTGTGTAATGATTGTGGTGCCAGATGGGCTGGTTTGAATATTTCTGTAACTGCTGATCTCCTGGGATTTTCACACACAACAGTCTCTAGAATTTACTCCGAATGGTGACAAAACAAAAAACATCCAGTGAGGGGCAGTTCTGTGGATGGGAATACCCTGTTGATGAGAGAGGTCAACAGAGAATGGCCAGACTGGTTCGAACTGACAAAGGCTTCGGTAACTCAGATAACCGCTCTGTACAACTGTGGTGAGAAGAATGCTATTCTGAGATGCGGGTTGGTACTCTTTTGGTGGCCCGAGGAGGACCTAAACAATATTAGGCAAGTGTTTTTAATGTTGTGGCTGATTTCAAGATTGCGATGCATCATAAAATTGCAATTTGTACACAGTCCTAGTATTTTTTATGTACACAACTTTGTTTCCAGGCAGACTAATAAATAAAACAGCATGCCCTCACTCCTAAAGGTTGTATAAAGCCAGCCAATTAGATTGGAACTCACAATTTTAGACAGCCTTAAATATGTATAATACGCTCTAGATGATCAGTGAACTGAGTGTGGGCTTGCGGTCTGAGGCTGAGACTAGTTACTATGGCTCCAAACTTGCTATACACACAGAGAACATGTGGATCTGTCCTGAGCATTCAGTAGGTACAGGTGGGCAGGCTCTCTTTCACACACTCTCACCTAATCCAGCCTCTGCAGTTAGTGCAGGTTGTGTGCAGTCCTGGTGGAAACTTCAAAGCACGCCACACTCTAACAGCGACAGGAGCAGAGACAGAGCAGGTAGGCACCCTCAGCATTCTTACACTGTTTATGTATTCACCTGAAATGGCAAACATAGCTGACCTTTGAGAGGAAATAACAGTGCTGCTTATCTGTAACTCATGCAAATTATCCTACAATATTTGTTTTATTTATAAATTGTAGATGCTTTAAGGTGGTGTGTAATATTTCCAAGTTAAAATACATTCCCGTATCCCAGCTTAATATGCACAGATAATTTGACAAGTAAGCCAATTTGTAAAATGATTCCTCTGAAATTTTAAACAGTGACTATTGTGGTGCAATCAAAACATTGCTCTATTTGTTTGAGCATCCGTCGAACACGACAAAGTAACATTGACTCCAATAGCATGAGTTTGGGGGCGGGTCCAACGGGTCTGGTATCGAATGTTCTGAAACCCTGACACTGACCGCAGAGTTAATGACAAGCACCATTCCTCATCAGACATATTTGTATCAATTCAAATGTGTTTACCTTTTCCTGTGGAACAATAGCACGTTGGGGGTTTTGGATGCGGAAAAACCAGGAAGTAATCGTGTTCACAAAAACAAATTATGTGCGTGATTCAGAGGTTGAAGTTTCCCTCTAAGATTATATTTTTAATACATTGATGATTAAGTTTTGTGTATGGTTAACAAAATTACTGTTCACTCTATTACATCATTTACAATACGCTTTTGGTGCCACTCTGTGGACTTTTCACCCGGAAACTGGACTTCACACATGCTCATACATTTAACAACACTTGTTAATGTATGAGTAATGGTTCCAATTTCATTAAGCACTAACCAATTTCAGCTAAAGAACTTTCGTCCTACTGTTGCCGAATTCACTGTGAGATCAGTCTGAGGACTATGCATTTGTCTAACCAATGGCACAAGGATGGAGTGTTTGGGGAAACTTGTTTGATTTTTGCCTTTGCAGTTTTGTTATGTTAGTGGTGCAGAAATGACACATTTCATCTTTAACTTTTATATTAAGTCCGCCCTCCATCCCCTTTCTTGAACAATATGTTATTAAATTGACATGAGGTGTGGTTAGAAACCACTGTCTAAATTTCCAGTAATCCCACCCATCCCCAAAATTGAACACTATTCCTTGTTTCCTGCTTCTGTCAGACAAAGATCAGACTAGTATGTGAGCTGCGATAAAGGTATGTCTGCTAGGTTTTTGGGAAGTTAGAGGAAGGGCTGAGTCCGCATAATGGTGACACTTGAGCTGCTTTAGGGAAGACAGCCAGCCCAAAATGTAAGAGAACATGTTGTAATCGGATTTAAAAATAATAATATTAATAACACTGGACTCAAATGACCAGCAAGTGCAACAACAGATGGCTGTTGGCTATAAAAAAAAAGGGTATATTTTCCATTAATTGCAATTCATACTTAAAATATATTTCCATTTTGTATATGAATCAAAATGATCAGTTTTCAAACATAATTAGTTATGTATGTATTGAGAATTAGGAATTAATTAAAGGCAATAATGCAAGTGACTGCCATGGGCACATTTCTTGAAATGTCATAAATGCTGACAGTGCATATAACATAATGTTTACTTACGCAATTCTACAGTCAAGTATTCCAGGGACAGGGTAGAGGAACATTAAAAACTCTGTCATCGTTAAAGTGCTGCAGGCAAAGATTAACAGAGCTTAACTAACACAGTACCCATGTTAGTAATAGAGTAACACTTTAAGTTTATTGTAATACAGAAATGTCCTTACACAGACCAAGGTGATCAAATTGCTAACAAGCTATAAAGGCTTTCTCTTCCATGCAAGATTTTGTCCTAACCAGCTGCTCCACATAACAGTACTTTAAACATCAAATACTGTACATTATTATTCAATGTGATTGTGTCACATTACACATTTTAACTTTGAGTGTGGACAGAAGAATCGCTTGTCACTGGAATCTTATTGCATCAGGGCTGGTTAGTCCTCACCTCAATTCTCCAACTCTGTGGTCAACTATCCACACCATGAATTCAAAAATATTAATCTTAAAATTCACCTGTTACCTGCATGCGACATCCACCAAGATCTTTGCTCGGCATATTTAAGTATTAAAAGCTTTACATAACTTTAAACCTTTGCTAAACAGAGTGCTCCACATGAGCCGGTGTTTGAACTGGTAAAACGTTAGCTAAATAAAATGCCTTGGATTTCCTTGGAACAGAGAAACTGAAGGTCATTATCAGAAAGACAAGGCCCAGGGCAAAAATGTTCAGCTCCCCACATACAGGGTGGTTTCGTGCCAGTGAACTTTGTGTAGCTGCATAGACGTTATTTGCTTTAAATGGGCATGTAATGGTCTTGTAAAGCCCTAGGGCAGTGCAGAAAACATAGCGGAGGTAAGCTGTACTGGGACATTCAGAACATTGCCATATGTCCCAAATGAGCAGTTTATAGATATACCCTTCACCCTTCAGCTGAACATAAGTACTAGAATCAGTCTGGGGAGAGAAACTTCATTTCAGAAGACTATGTCATGTGCACTGAGTAGCTTATGTTGCAAAAACTTGTGTGCAAGTGTTTGTCTGTCTATAAAGGCATATTTTCACGCCGTTATAGACAGACAATTTTGAAAAACCTTAACTCGGCTGCATAAAACCAGACTAGATTATGCCTGCTCTGACCAACAGTACTTCAGCCTCTATATCAAAGACAGTTCTGATGCTGCTGTGGTTCTGTATAAATGATATGCAGCATCAAAGCAGCCTTAAACTTTGTTGTTGTCATGTGATAGAGCATACATTTCATTATTTATTGTTTGTGATTTGATAATAAATTTGCATTCCTTACTTGACCATTGAATGTCATTATCTGGTGCCAGTGGCCTGTGCAGTAAATGGAGGAAATGTTTATGCAAGTACATGATTTGCTATTTTGAGAAGTTGGTATTATTCTCTCCTGAACTTGACCCCAAAATAAAAACTAAATTATGTGACTATATTAACATTCTTGTGTTTCATCTAACAGCATTTTTCAGTGTATAAATGTAATGAATAAACTAAAGGCCCTGTGGCAACTCTGTCAGACAAAAACTGCTTTTATAGGATGACCCAGACTTCGGAGACACTCAAATGTAACTCTATTAGGACTTAATACATTGTAAGGCCCAGAGCTGAATAAAAATACAATAAATCACCAGGGAGTTAATTAAACTATCTGAAAAGACCATTGACCAGCATTCCTTGTGAGACACAGTTAAGGGTTTATGGACAATAATCTTAAAAATGACTGGAAGTATTGATATATAGGTATATTCATGATACAGAGAGCACTCTGTGATCCATTTCAATGCTCTAAATGTGTGTTGACACAGGTTAGAAACAGGCTATAAAACTTGTAGGTCAGTAGCCATGCTTTCAAGTTTATATATCACTTAAATAAAGGGCTCAGTTAAATTAATTCATGTTTATGGTTGGTAGTTTGGGCAAATATACATTCACCTAAATCTAAATTATACCTTCATAAATTTTAATCTGTGTGGTTGGTTACACATCCATGTGAAACGGCCATGTTGAAATGTGTGATTTATGTTATTTGCAATGCTTACAAGGCAGAACTGTGCAGAACAATCTGGGCAGGATTTTTTATTTTAAACCTCTAATGGCCAGACCCAGATCTAGTCACTTAACAAAGACTCAATTCAAACTTAGTTGTGTTGACAATTTTAGCCTAAGGTATGCTATTTATTTTAGATTATTATAAATGTAATTTTATATATTTTTTAAGAAATTTACTGTAAAATTGAAAACCTCAATTTTACCTACAGATTGAATGTTCAGCATTCATAATCTAACCAACAGCAATTGTCATCATACTATTTGCATACTTTAAATTCTGATTGGTCTTGTCTTCCTTGAATACATTAAAAGGAATATACAAGTTAAGCTCAAAGCCCAATACTTTTTCTTTAAAAAAAGTGAAAATGAAGGTTAAAATGAAAACCTTACAATGGAAGTGAATGGGACCAATCTTTGTAGGGTTTAAAGGCAGAAATGTGAAGCTTATAATATGATAATAGCACTTACATAAATGTTTCTGTTAAAACTGGAGCTGTAGAATTGTTTAAATCATAATTTTTTTACAGTCGTTTTAGGATTTACGCCATTACATTGTCATGGAAAGAAAGCTATAATATTAAAGAGAACTTTTGTAGTAAGCAATATTATCCCACTACAAACATATTAATATGAATAAGGGAGTATTTTAACCTTTACGGATTGGCCCATTTACTTCTTTAAGTGCCTCGATAATTTTATCTTTTTTTTTTTTTTAAAGAGAAGGGGCAAGTTGAACAAATATTTGTGCCGATCAACATTGTTACAAATGCTGTCAATATAGCTTAACTTTTATTTAAACAAAAGTATTCCTTTAAGAGTCGCCTTTACACTGTACAGTGACTACAGTGTGTGTCATTTATTCTTGTGCATGGCTGACTGAAAATAGATGCATGCTAGGTGTCATGCCAATGGCAAAGTGGCTCTTTTTTAGCATTTCATTGGCAATGAATAAAAGCCTAAACTTACCTAAAACGTTAACACTTTTCTTTTGCTGCATTGCAAGTGCTGTTATTTCCTTCAGAAAATACAAATCTAGGCTAGTTTGTTTAAATCTGCAAAAGACCAAATTGAGGTGTTAAGGACTGAAGCACCAATGATCATCTATAGTAAATAGTGAAAATTAAGTTTGAACAGTTGTGTTTATATAAACTAAAAGTGAATATAATATATAGACAAAACCTAAAGGCCTCTTCCCTTCTATTTGTATCCCAAAGAAGAGATAACTGGAAGGCACACTGGCTATTTCACATGATTACACAAACATTATTCCATAATTTGGAAAGCATGCACGTCTCCGTGTCCAGAAGGAAGTGAACACCAGTTCAGCCAGTAAGCGAGCAGAACTTGCAGCCCAGTTTGGCTGGGTGGGGCGCAGGGATCAGTGCAAAAGATGCTCACAGTGGTTTGGCTGTGATACATCAGTCTGCTGCCAATTCTTTTTTCCAATGGGATGCTTACAGTTTCCATTCTCTCTTCATTCGCCCTCTCTGGGTGTTGCAGTTTAGATGAGCTTCTTTAATGGTGAATGGAGAAAGTTTGGGACTCGATCCAGATAAAAGTCATTTCACATTGGGTGGCTGCCCTGGAACAGCCACCTAAACCTGCAGTAAGAAAACACCAAGCTCTTTATCATTGCGGAAACCAGCAAATGTTTGCAAAAAAAAAATTTGATATTGTTGGAATCACATTTGTCTCTGACTAAAATTTATTTTAAAAGAACAAAATCTATTTATATGATGAACTAAATGGCTTTTCACATTTCTTAGCTTTAAATTCTATGTGAAACACCATCTACAACCTATTTTACTCCCACAATCTGATGTACTTGTAAGCAAAACAGAATATTCAATGCAAAAATATTTTAGCACAGGACTTGATTGGATTGTGAAAAGTGGGCTCAACATACAAGAATGGAGCCAGTGGGTTGGGTTGAAAAGTAAGAAGTACTTATGACATATAAGTGGACCCTGTTTACACCTGGTATTAAGATGTGTATTAGGTGATTCGATCACATGTGGTCAGGCGAGATACATTGCTGTTTACACCTGGTCACACAAATGCGTCTCCCGTGACAACTAGTGTTTCGGGTTTCAGGGGAAGGTCTATGATTTTATGATGACATACATCAGTCACTATGTCAGTGTGTTACTGCATGATTATTAACCATGAAAATGTCAGAAAAGACAAGGAAAGCGTGAACAAAACTGGTGCACTGTTTCTCCGAGATGCAGTTGAACTTTAATCTAAGCAAAAACTTTACTATTCATATTGCATAATCTTCTAAAATGAAGTTTCTCTCCCCAGACTGATTCTAGTACTAATATATACAGCCGATGGGTGAAGGGTATATCCATAAAAATAGCGTTATCTGTTGGGATGTGGTCACATGCGTTTTTGACTACCTCTGTATGTAGCTTTTGTGATCCGAACACAAAACATTTTAGACCTCGTTTAGACCTGTATTTAACCCTGACTGGATCACTCGAAACTCATCATAATGCCGGTTGTAAATGGGGTCTTTGATAAAACGATACGAAACGATACGAAACGATAAAGATTACAAACTTGTTTAAATAATGGAATAATGTGCACCAATAAATCATCCATTAAGGACACCCATAAAGAAAGTAAATAGGGTACATTTTGATGTCATGCAGATGTTAATTTACAGTATTTCACTTTAAACAAATTACCAAATATGATTGTAGATTTAGGTTTGTGCATTCATAAACAATCGTTTAATTAAATAACTTTTTTGTTTACTCTTGGATGCTTCAGTAGCAACTGCAGTAGCAACAAAATTAGTGGAAGTGAGACATAACTCATCAGTCATGCTAAAAGAAAAATAGGAGAGTTACATTACACTCAGTACTTAAATTAAAAACAAACACATGAAAGTATTCCTTGGAAACCCAAACCAAACTTATCATCAGAGAATGGCCTAAGATAATCAATGGAGAGTTGAAGATATTAGTTTTCTCTCTGTACTACTGCCACACAATCCAAAGTTTCTATGAAGAATGCAAACTGGAAAGTTAACAGTGGTTTGTTGCAATGAGATTTGTATCTCCAAGCAACCAATCTTTTATGATAAATTGTTTTGACACTGGGCAGAGAGAACATAGAAAAAAAAGAAAGAAAAATTGCCAATGGTAAACCTTCCCATAATGCCATCTTAAAATAGATGCAGGAAACCAAAACGTACCAGTTAAACCAACCTCCAAAACTCAAATTAAACACATGAATGAAGTTATGACAAAGTCCACAACTAGAAATAAAAGTGTAGAATGATTTCTCTATCTGATCCCTTTTCTCTATTTTGCCTTTTTGCTGTCTCTTTCTATCATTCTGCCAGTCTGGCCCATTTGTAAGTTTCAACGCATCCAAAGCTTTCATATAGACAAGATAATTAATTGATCGGCAAAGTGGTTTATTGGAAGGTCACAGAATCCACAGACAACAATACACTTAAATTGCCTGCTTGGAAATGTGGAAAGTACACAGGTTGTGGCAACGGAAGCAGGCGTTCTTCATCACAGATAGTGTGTTCCCTTAACATTGTAAAATATTCAGTTTACATGGTGAACATTTGGATGGAGACTAGCTGGAAGTACATCCTATGATATATTGACAGGGACGCATTTAAATCAAAGATGCCAGGAATTTACGCTAAGAGATGGAACATGAAGTGCATGACATGTCATCATTTCCATTCCATGTTAAATACAGATGTCGCTATTATGGGTGGTGTGGAAAATTTCATAACTTGTGTCATGAGTGTGTTTGACAGAGACAGTGAGGGAGAGAGAGAGAATGTATGTGTGTGTAATTTGTATTATTTCCATGCAAAGTTTAGTTGTTTTGCTTTGTCATTACCTGCAAAAATCTATTTATATTGCCTCTCATTCATAAATGTAATGTGTGTTTTAAGTGGGTGTCCATAATGTATGTTTGCGCTTGTGCATTAAACTGCAAACAAATGTCGCACACCGTCATACTGAGAAGAGTAAAGTCCACGCTGAAAGTCTTAGCTCACTATTGACACTAATGATGTACAAAAACTTACAGTAACATCTACAATTACGCAGGCCATGAAGTGTCCAGACATGTTCTAGAATATCTTTGTTTGCAAACAATACTTGAAAGCTATAGGTAGTGTTTCACAACAGAAGAAATACTGTATAATGCAACAAGACTTGACCTGAGGGATGGGGGTAGGGGGGTATGTATGTGAAACCCGTTAACAGCTTTCTCACAGAACTACTGTATATTCGGCAATGTGTGTACTTGACATGCTTCCAACGTCTGTTGTAAAGGCACACTTTCTCTTCTCAGTAAGTCACTAAAATCCTCTCTATAATCTCTCTAAGACCTTTAATCAGAACACAAATATGTGGATTGTGTAATAAAATAAAAAAAAGGTCCCTGCTCTGGATCCAGGGGCATAGATTCCGGATCACTCAAATCATGACTTAAATGGCTGATTATGGCTTTATAAATACTTCTATTTCTTTCTATTAATCAGAACCTGTTATTTTATGATATCGACACACTTTTACTCAAACACATCTTTCGAAGCATATTCATTTTTAATGCTTTTATTACAGACTCAACAACATATATACATGTATTCCAATATGGATAGCTTGCACAGAAGCTCACCTATAGGGAGTTGGACTTATTGTCAGAGGACCGCGGTGCAAGTCCAGCCATTAACTCAAGCAGACACGTACAATAAATTTGCTTTTTCATTTCACTTCTGCATTTTAAAGATTTAGATTTAGTTATTGATAAGGTAAGGATATCTTTTTTAAATGTCTCATTTATATTTTAAAACCAAGGTTTTAGGTAAAAATATATCTTAAATTCACCTTAAAACCGAGTCTAAATACTTGCTTTTGGCGCCCCCAGCTGAACATCTCACTGAAACCCTGCAGCCAAAAGTAATATACAGCACGTCAATTTTGAATTGCAAAAATGTTGTCATGTTCACGTGAATTTCATGAGACCAGTCTGGTTAAGTCATAAACATGAAATAGCTAAACCACTGACCGCAACCCTTTTCTCGTTCCACACATGACCACCCTGCCTTAAAACAGCCTTAATGTTGGCACCCTTGGCACTTATGAGTATGACCAAGGGACAAAGTATGGTGGTGTTTACAAAATATGTTCTCATAAATGTTTTCAATTCCTATATTTCGCAACAATGCACAAAATAAAATACCACATTCTGACTTCCTTCTTACATCAACAAAAACAACCAAATCAAGACACATTTTTAAGATAATATGATAGGATGTTTACTGTTACATCATGCAAACAAAAAAAATCCAACCTACCACATTATTAGGCCACTTAAAAAATACGTTTCTCTGCAAAAGGTGAACCTTATTAAATTTATGGCACACTCATAAACTTTCTGTAACGACCCTGGAAAAACATGGATTTCTCCTTCTCCATTTAATCCCACCATAAGAGTTCCTGTCACATGCAAATTTTAAAAAATAAAAAAAATAAGTAGTTCACCAGGTGCACCAAGCAACCACCATATCATGTTTTTGTAACTATTTTGTGTTAACATTGTAACCCTTATCCTGTATGCTTGTGGTAAAGGAACTTGGAATCTGGAAATCTGCCAATGGTAGGGCTGCACGATTATGAAAAAAAATCATAATTGACGATTATTCCCCTTGACATTGTAATTGCAATCAATTTAGAGATCACTAGAATTTAGGTCAAAAAGATTATCGCAATTAATCACATTTTTTGTAGTTAATTGCAATTAATCACATTTTTTGTAGTTAATGGCGATTAATTGCATTTTTTGAAAATCCTGAAATGTATCACCATATATATTTCCTGTCAAATTGCATTTATTTCCATCTTAGGAAAGAAAACAAAACAATATGTAACAAAAATATGCTTTATTAACATTTTAAAAACAAGCCTTCCACAATTTAAAGATAGAAATGCACTAAAATATCACATATCCCAGTAACTTTAAATGTCTAAAATGAGAGGTTGACTTATTGAAAGAAATAGTCCCCATAGGTTGAGTATTCATTCCATTTGTCTATATTCATAATTTTACATTTAAAATATTAATCTCATAGCATTATTTATGCATTTGCAAATGTTGTGTAAATGCATTTATTTATGCACTGAGAAAATACATCTAATTGCCACTTCAGATGAAGCTTCTGTGCCACCTTTGCTGTGTATAGATGGCTTTAGTCCACATAGGTTTAGTTGCAAAGTTAAATCTCTTAAACACTCCTCCTCCACAATATTAATCTGCCGGTAGACTGTGACTATCCGTTTCCAACAGCATTCGTGAAGTTGCGTTCAAGATTTGCGTCAGAGCATCAACATTAGCATCCAGTGCTGCTTTGAGCTCCACGGGAAAAGCGGAGTAATAGTTAAGACTTGCTGTGCTTCAGTGGTAATTAAAATGTGCTGAAAATGCTTGATTTCTATCACAAGTCCCATCTGGATTCTGGAGTTTTGTGCATCAAATAATAGCGCTAAGAGGTCTATGGAGGCAAAGGCGTGGCCGAGCATTCATCTGGGGAGAGAGGAAGCGGTAATGGTTTTCACCTGAGATGAATTGTTGGTAATGGCATAAAAAAACGAAGCTGTTATTCAAAATACAAAATTCTGTTATACACAAATGTGAGCAATTTGTTTGTGATTTGTCTTCAATGCTCACCTGCTGCAAAAACACACATTAAATAGAAAATTAAAAAAATGTTTTTTTACACAACTGGACTGCTACAATTGACACTTTTCTCGATTAGTTACTTGAGGCAGCTGTAATTGCAATCTCTATTATTTATGTGATTAATTGTGCAGCTCTAGCCAATGGCATCATTCAAATGTCAGTCTGTCAATATACTTCAGGGTTAGTTCAAGCAATACATTTAAATTCTGTCCTTAATTACTCAACCTCTCATTGTTCAAAACCTGTATGACTTTCGTCCATGAAACAAAATAAGAGATGTTTGGCAGAGTGCTAGCCTCAGTCACCATTTACTTTCATTGCTTTCCATACAGAGTCATACAGGATTGGAACAACATGACAGTAAATAAATTATGACAGAATTTTCTTTTTTGGGTGAACTATCCCTTTAACTATCTCAGTTAATGTCAGTACAATGTAATGGCTACCTGTAAATCTGAATGTACATTCTTCTTATCCATAGACTGAGGAAGCATGAACTCAGACATGGTGCAGTACTCCGGAGTAAAGTGCAGTGATGACATACCTAGTGTGCTCACTGATGATAGCTACTACACAAAGAAGAAGCGATATGTGAGAAAAGATGGGAGATGTAACATGGTGGTGCGCCATGTTCCAGAGCAGTGGCTCCTCTGGGTCACTGACATCTTCACAACCCTGGTGGAGATCCGCTGGAGGGTCATGTTCTTGACATTTGCCCTCTCCTACATCTTATCATGGCTCCTTTTTGGAATTTTGTTCTGGATCATTGCTCTCACCCATGGCGATATGAAAGAGCCCACCAATGAGCCATGTATGTATGAGGTGCGAAGCTTTACGGCAGCATTCCTTTTCTCATTAGAGACCCAGACAACCATTGGTTATGGTTTTCGTGGCATGTCCGAAAACTGCATGATCGCCATAATTTTTGTTACTATCCAAGATGTCATCAGTGTCTTCATTGATACTTTTGTCATTGGTGTAGCAGTTGCCAAGATGGCATCTGCCCGGAAGAGAGCCCAAACGGTCGGATTCAGCAAATGTGCCGTGATCAGCTTACGTGACGGCCACCTATGCCTGTCATGGCGGGTGGTAGACTTTCGAAAAAACCACATGGTGGAAGGGACAGCTTATGCACAGCTGGTCCAGCACATGGCCCATGCCTGTGGGAAAATTGACATTTCATACAAAGATCTCATCATTGAAGAAAGCAACATCATCCTGGCCACCCCTACAACCATAGTTCATAAGATCAGCCCCGACAGTCCTCTGTACAAGGTGAGCTTGCAGGACTTGAGGAAGGAGAACTTCGAGCTTGTCATGTCTTTCACCTACACGGACGACTGCACAGGCATCCTCCACCAGTCACACACATCCTACACCCCAAGTGAGATTCTGTGGGGCCAGCACTTTCAAGAGATGATAAGGGTCACCCGCAAGAACTACAGAGTGGACTACGCCCTGTTCAACCACACAGTTAAAGTCCTGGTCCCAGAATTAAGCGCAGAGAATTATGACCTAAAGAAGTGCTCTCCACAGCCAAAACACAAACCACTACACATTAGTTCTCCAACAGCAGCTGTGGAGTTGGTTAATTGGAATGGTCTCGATGCCGAAAAAGCCTCTACCAGCAGTGCCGTCCAAGAGTACAAGCTATAACAGTGGGCCAGATACATAATGACTCTATAGCACTTTGAAATGAGGCTTCCTTATAGGCTTCAGTAGTATAAGCAATACTGCACTAAAGTAGTTCAGCCAAAAATGAAACTTCAAGCAGGATCTCAAGAAGTTTTGTCACTGTAGCAACATTTTTGCAAAATTATATTATGTGACTCCTTACACGTATCGTGGCAGTTCTGAGGTGAAGTGTCCACTGAGTTGTGCTAAAAGAGAGCATATTCTTCGTGGCTCGTACACTAGTCTTTTTCATCACAAGTGCAATGCTCTATCAGTTGAGCTACTGCGCAATTTGATCGCAAGTGATTGTAAATGTAGTTGGTTATGCACAGCAAAATTTCAAATGTTTTGCCTTACAGGTCATGCACTATAGTAAAATTGTTTAGATGTCATAAGGCTTTGGTGTTTCTGAACTGATAAACTGCTCTTTTATTCATGATTTCAGTGAAACCGAATAAAACACATGTTGTTCTAGCATCTCTAATTTCAATTTAGCCAGGAAACTACTGTGATGCGTACAAGATGAGTAAATGATGGCAGAAATGTCAATTTTAGGTGAACTAAAATATCCCTTTAGGACTTGGTGTTGAAAATAAGTAGGACAATCTAACAGAGATCTATAGGCCCATCTAATATACATGGAACTGGAAGATCACGTTAAAGCCCTGTAGGTACTTTGGCTTTGATGAGATTACTATTCAGAGCACAACATTTTAAAATGATTTGGTCATTCTAAACTCAACAAAACTTTTGGTTGTGTTTGAATAACAGAGTATTAGGTTGTTTGATTTATGAAGATTTTATTTCTAAGGTATATCAGCTGTATATGTGTGCACCATCTAGCAGTCTTGCATAAACCTAGAATCTCTTTGTATAAAATGTTCAATCACAAACACTTGCTCTTGAAGATCAAAGAGGTGCTAAAACTGTGATGTGAATTGCAGATTCTTCCTCTATAACCTTAAAGGTTCTTTGATATACAGATAAGTAAAAAAAAGACCTCCTTGATTAAATTATGACCCAACAGGACTACGCCCTGTTTAACCACACAGTTAAAAGTCCTGGTCCCAGAATTAAGTGCAGAGGAGTATGACCTAAAGAAGTGCTCTACACAGCCAAAACACAAACCACTACACATTAGTTCTCCAACAGCAGCTGTGGAGTTGGTTAATTGGAATGGTCTCGATGCCGAAAAAGCCTCTACCAGCAGAGTGGTCCAAGAGTACAAGCTATAACAATGGGCCAGATACATAATAACTCTATAGCACTTTCAAATGGGGCTTCCTTATAGGCATAAGTAGTATTAGTAATACTGCACTAAAGTAGATCAGCCAAAAATGTATCTTCAAGCAGGATACTCCTTACACGTTTCGCGCCAGTTCCGAGGTGAAGAGTCCACTGAGCTGCGCTAAAAGCGAGTAAAATTCTCATTCAAACAAATGTGTTTTTTAATGTTAATACTCTATCGAGTTTTAAATCAATAAAACCTCCCTCCTTACCTTAAACCAAACCGACAGTGTCATAATAAGCAAAAGTGACATGGAACGCAATTGCCGTAGCAACCGCAACATTTTGTGATGCTTCTATGACACTTTTGGCTCACGTCAACTCACATGTTCTTCCGGACTCATACCCTGGTCTTTTGCATCACAAGTGGAATGCTCTATTAGTTGCACTACTGTGCAATTTGATCGCAAGTGATAATGCGTTTAAATGTAGTTGGTTATGCAATGCAAAATGTATAATGTTTTGCCTTATCTGTCATGCACTATAGTAAAAGTATTTAGATGTCATAAGGCTTAAGTGTTTCTGAACTGATAAACTGCTCTTTTATTCATGATTTCAGTGAAAGGGTATAAAATACATGTTGTTCTAGCATCTCTAATTTTAACTTCACCAGGAAACTACTGTGATACGTACAAGATGAGTAAACGATGGCAGAATTCTCAATTTTAAGTGAACTAAAGAACCCTTTAAGAATTGGTGTTGTAAATAAGAAGGACCATCTTAAAGAGATCTATAGGCCCATCTAATATAGATTGTATCCTGGAGTAGTACAGGAAAATCACGCTAAAGCCCTGTAGGTACTCTGGCTTTGATTAGATTACTATTCAGAGCACAACATTTTAAAATGATCTGGTAATTCTAAACTCAACAAAACTTTTGGTTGAGTTTGAATAACAAGAGTATTAGGTTCTGTTTGATTTATGAAGTATTTTATTTCTAAGGTATATCAGTTGTATATGTGTGCACCATCTAGCAGTCTTGCATAAACCTAGAATCTCTTTGCATAAAATGTTCAATCACAAACACTTGCTCTTGAAGATCGTAGACATTCTAAAACGTTGATTTGAATTGCAGACTCTTCCTCTATAACCTTAAAGGTTATTTGATATCCAATGATGTAAAAAAAAGACCTCCTTGATTAAATTATGACCCAAACCCTTGACCAACATAAGAGGCTATGGATCAATTATAATGATCAACAGTGAGATTAACCTGACCAAACTGTGGTCCGTCAGTCTCTTTTGAATCAGTTGAGGAAGCCCAGAACATTGATCCACCTTGTTCTGCAAAGTGGTTAATCTTTCTTTACAAAAAACTAATAAAATATTTTTAATATTCAATGTTTACATAGCATGCAACAAGCTCCCTAAGGAGAATCTAATGGGTGATATCGGAAACATTTCACCAACAATGGCAATAAATTATCATTTCGTTCTTGAATTACCCTGTACTGTATAGTTTATTCCTACAGAAAGACCCTCTTGAGACCTAGCAAGCTTTTTTAACTTCCTTATACTGTTTAGTGCAGGGTTTTTCTTTTTTTTTCCCCTTATTTTTTATTTATTAATTAATTAAATAATTTATTTGAGTAAAAATATATTATTGGGTACTTGATGCATAACAAGTTCACAAGGTTATTGATTTATTTTTTTTACTCAAAATCAAGACTGCAGTGTAGGAATTAAAACAATTTTAAAAGTACAAATATTGATCTTGTAGTCTCTCAATTAATATGAAACCACATCTAATAATAAATAAACCCACATGCATAATAATCATAATTAGCTAAATGCTTTTTAAATTGCAAGGAATAGGGCATGCACTGTAAATGTTATAAAATTATTTGTCAACTAGCCTGTTATAGCATTTCAAGCTTGTTAAATCATACATTAATGTGACCATATTGGACACATCCCCAAACATTTGGCATAACAGGCAAGCCCAGGATGTTTTCCTTGAAATGCACCAGGACTTAAAACAGTGGCATTTATGGTCTAAGTGGTTTAAAAAAAAAAAAAAGAAAAAAAAAAAAACATATGTTCACTAGAGTGAATTAAACTGAATTACTGAGTCTTGGTAGCTTTATCCTAGGAAAGTGAAGTCTCCAGCCCTCCACCTTGTGGTTGGATGCAGCGCTATCCAAGCATCACCTCAAATTAGGCTGAAAGGTAAACAGAGGACAGACAGCTCACACACCACGTTCACCTATAAATAGACTGTATTATTTATAGAAATGAACAAGAAAGTAACTAAAATAAGCTCACTGAAACAGCTTCACAAATAAAACTATAGCACGGCTCATTACTTATGATAGGTAATCAATGTGTGACACGCAGCAGCCGGGAAAGGCAAAGGCCTTTACTGCTGGGTTTTCATTGGACCACTTATAAAGAGAAGGGGAAACATTCCTCTGATTGAACAATAAATGATCATTAATTTATTTCACAATGGACTTGTATTAGTAATTCAGAACAATACAATGCATGGTCATAATATAGAATTAAATGTTGAAGATAAACAAAGACCTAAGACTTAGAAAAAAAGTGTTCAAGTTTGTGCTATTACTGGAAAATGTATTATTTATAATTACATGTTTATATATTTGTTGATTATTTTTCATAATGACCAGATGATCCTGGAAAAAAAAACTTTACAATTGCATAATCTAGACTAAAGACCATCATTTAATTTAATTAAATAAAAGCCACAATACACGGCCAATGGTGTAACTAAATATTCAATATTGGCAAGGTGACCATATGTTAATGTTTAAAGGGATAGTTGACTTAAAATGTAAAAATAAAAAAATAAAAAAGAGAGAGAGAGAGAGAGAGAGAGAGAGAGAGAGAGAGAGAGAGAGAGAGAGAGAGAGAGAGATGTTAATCTCAGTCACCATTTACTTGTATTGCATCTTTTTTCCGTAAAATGAAAGTGAATGGTGACTGAGGCTAATTCTGCTTAACACCGTCTTTTGTGTCCGACGTATGCAAGAAAGTCATACAGGTTTAGAACAGCATAAAGGTGAGTACACGATGACAGATTTTTCATTTTTGAGTGAACTATCCTTTTAAAGCACTGTAACTATCAATCAGTCAGTCAAAAAAAACATGTAAACATGAAGATACACCAACATAATAAGCACATTTCTGAAGCTTTATACAGCATATTATGTAATGGGGGGAAACCTGTATGAAGATATTATACTTGTAACGATGTGTTTGGATTCAAATTAATTATTATCAACAACATGTAAATGACACATATACTCAGTCCTCAATGATATGTTTATAATCAAAGGAAAAGTACGATATAAGCACGTACCAAACTGCAAAAACCTACGTAAAATCGTGAATTGCCAATTTATTTACTTGTCTGTGTATTACCCAATGGATTTACTTGAAAACTAGACAGATTTCTCATCTTTTAATCTCACCTGAGCTTTTCTCTTTCACTTGCTCTCCAGCCTGAGCAACATAGCTTTATCCGCGCGTCAAACTCACCCTCTCACCGGATTGGTCGGTTTCAATGGAGTGGGCGTGTCTAACCGGTACTTGTTATTTAAATGGCTTTGAAGCCTAGTGGAAACAGCACACGAGTTTACCGCACGTTACATACAAGGAGAAACGTGGAGATTTCTGTTCTAATCTTTGAATATTTCAAGACCATACGCGGAGAGAACAACATCAATGAGAAAAATATTGTGGATAGTAAAACAATTCGTGGGATATACATATGAGAACAGTTTCTTCATTTACAAATGACTTGGTAAGGTCCACATTACTAACATTTTATAAATTATTACAATATATGCATTTTATGATTTTGTGTAACAGTAAATAAACGCACTGTATATGCTATATGAAGTGTCTTTTATTATATACATGTTTTTGTTAGTTTTGAGAATGCTAAAGGCAATTAAGGCAAGTGTATTTATAAAGTACATTTCATATTTACACAATGGTCATACAAACTGCTTTACATAAACATAAAGAGAAAAAAGTACATTTTAAACAATTTGAGAACAAGTAATTAAAAAATTATAAAATGAGAGAAAAAAAAAGTACATTTTAAATAATTTGAGAACAAATTATTTAAAAAAAAAAAAAAGATTAAAAGAGAGAAATAAAGTTTTAATTTAAAAATTTATTAATTAATAAAAAGGAAATAATAAAATACATACATGTAAAGTGCAGCAAAATGCTCAGTCAGTAAATGCACAGGTAAACAGGTGTGTGTGTGTGTAGTCTGCACTTGAATGTGGCTACTGTCCAATGAAAAGTTCATTAAAGTTTAGTTCTGGCCTTTAGAAACACATCATTCAGTGAGAGCTGTCATCAATATTTGCATTTTTTTCATCTGAAGTTAAAGATCTGTTCCAACAAATATAAAAAAGTGACATGATATCTAGGGTATCACCACACCTCAAATAAATGGAGAAAAAAAGAATGAAATAAGTAATGGGGGGGAGGGGGTAGATTAAGGGAATGTCTTTGTCCTCCCTCGCACCTGTTGACTCCATATGCCCCAGAATAGCATGACAGATATTGCTTACAAAAAGTAACATATGGGGTTTGTTGTTGCATTATGCATATTGTTGCATATAGCACACAACGTTTATTCTTGTATATTGTTGTTTTTATAGTCTGCTTTACTGGACTGTACTAAGTGTGTACTATTGGTCTATTTGGGGCACAGCTGCGCTCGGCAGTTGTCAGGACTCCAGCGTCAGAAGGCTGACAGACGCACAGACCTCTATTCTGCCTTAAAACACCCACTGACTTTAAATTGGCAGCTAAATTGAGGCTTAATTTGTTTTTCAGGACTATGCACACCACATAATGTTAACAACAATAAAAAGGCAATAGGAATTTCCCTAAAGTATGCAAGCCAGTGGAGATATTTTAGGAATATTAATCTAACTAGATCACCAAAAAGAATGTAGACTTTATGTAACATTTTCCATTGGTCCTTACTGTTCCACGCCATCAAAATAAACATCTCTCCTGGATATAAACACTGTCATATTACGTTTCATGTAAGAAATAATGCAATCTATCAACCTGCTCCTGATCTGAATGTCTGAGAGACCACATGTGAAAACAGTCTTTAGGAAATGGTGAATTGATGCTGAATAGAATCTGAGCAAGCCAGAGACCAAAAGAAATAAACCGCTTGCTTTTGTTCGAGATGGCAGAATTCAATAAGGAGAAAATAAAACCTCAAGAATTACAAACTGAATACAAACTTCATAAACTACTTTGATTCAGTCATTCACTTTTTATTTTACTTGCTCCTTTTACTCCTTTTGAATGGCATGCATCTACTAAATAATATAAAAAAGGGCCCTTCTTTTCAGTTATGATCGTCAGGAACATTGAATAGGAGCTTTGAGTCGTGTTTTAACCCTCCCCAAGGAATTGTCACAGGGCTATCAGTATACTGCTGTGAGAGAAGATGAGATCCCAAAGGACAAGGTCTGAAGTCAACAATACTTGTTTCAGTCCCTGTTCTGCACCCTCCAGAAAACTGATCTTTGCTTGTTATATTTACTTTTGCTGACGTTTAAGCAATAGATCAGTATGTTATGTGCTTCGAGACACTCTTTTAGTAGGTCAGGCACAAGATTGCATTTGATCAGAATGTCTGATCAGTTTTACCTGGAATATTTGCGAGGACATCCCCGCAAGACTAAAAGTCTTTTAACATTTAAAGTAGCTTCACTACAACATTTTAAAGAAGCTACAGGTGTGAAAGATTTCAGGGCTCAAGAGACAGACTAAGCATGACTGAGAACAATGTTCCATCTACCCATACTCCGATTAGCATGGTATGTGAAAACGGGTTTTATTAATGGTTCAGTGGGCAATAATAAGCTCTGCACATGAAAAGACTGGTTGGCATGGCATTAATAAGTGAATACTGTATAATGGCACTGTCGGGTACTGAAGAATGCCATTATACAGTATTCAAGATAGTTATAAATTGTGTAGTGACAAACTGACAATTATGTCCAATATAAGCTAAAAAAAAAAATGGTGCAGTGATAGAAATTATAATATGATATAAAATAAGGACATATGATGTCATTTTGCATTTCTACAAGATCCAATAGAGTTCCTCTAAAGACAAATTATGTCTTGACATCACCATACAGCAAACAAAAAATAATTGATGCTTATACATTGATACTTCACCATTTAGTTTGCAGCCTCACTTTATGATTTGAAGAAATCAGACTTGGGTTAAGGTCTGTTTTGTTTTTTCATTTTGAGTGAAGCTTTGTTGGATCATGCTGCTGTTATTGTTACTACTGCTACTTTTATTGTTATTGGATTAACGTGCAAGGACAATTATAAGTAAGCCATTCTTAGATTGATTCCCCTCGAAAAGTTAAAACCCCTGGCTCTGTGGCACTATCGAAATATTGCTCCATTTGTTTGAGCATTTCGACAAGCCCAACATATCAACATTGGCTCAACCAATGACGTGAGTTTGGGGTTGGAATTTCTTTTTGGTCGACCAATGGAAGACAACCAGTGGAATTCCATTAGTTGATACTTGTGGGGCAGAAATTCTGTACTTCACTTTTAACTCTTGATTAAACTATAGTGAGGATGTTGTGTTTTTGAGGATTTTGTAAATTAACACTAACTGTTCTATCTTGTTCCTGATAGACATTTGATTGATGAAACCACCAGAGCAGATGAAAAAGAAGTGACCACCTCATCTCTGGGCCGTCAGACCTTTTTGTCAATCAAAAGGTCCAACTGGAGCAACGAGACGCCTCCTGCGTCTGGCTCTGAACAACCCCACCATTTCCTGCTTGTGTTGGTTTCCGTGAGTGTTTCAAAACTGTTTCTCCAACGCTTTTTCCAGAAACTCAGACTGTTTTCCAAAGCAGAAACCGCACAGACCTCCCAGACTGAGGTGATGGGAAGTGTGCGGGCCAACCGCTACAGCATTGTGTCATCAGAGGAGGACGGCATGAAGTTGGCCACTGCTGCGGTGCCAAATGGGTATGGTAATGGGAAGAGCAAGGTGCACACCCGTCACCAGACCCAGAGCAGGTTTGTCAAGAAAGACGGACACTGCAATGTGCAGTTCATCAACGTCAGTGAGAAAAGCCAGCGCTACCTGGCCGACATCTTCACCACGTGTGTGGACATTCGTTGGAGATGGATGTTTGTCATCTTCTGCTTGGCCTTCCTGCTGTCATGGCTATTTTTTGGATGTATCTTCTGGCTGGTCGCCATATTCCACGGAGATCTGGAAAATGGAAGTCCTAAGTGCGTTTCGAACGTAGGAACTTTCACGGCTGCGTTTCTCTTCTCCATTGAGACGCAAACCACTATCGGCTATGGCTATCGCTATGTTACAGACGAGTGTCCCATCGCAGTGTTCATGGTGGTTTTTCAGAGCATTGTAGGCTGCATCATTGATGCCTTCATCATCGGTGCTGTTATGGCAAAGATGGCAAAGCCCAAGAAGAGGAATGAAACGTTGGTCTTCAGCCACAACGCTACAGTGGCCATGAGGGACAGTAAGCTATGCCTGATGTGGAGGGTGGGAAACTTGCGCAAGAGTCACCTAGTAGAGGCCCACGTTCGGGCTCAACTCCTTCGATCTCGCACCACAGCTGAGGGCGAGTTCATCCCTCTAGACCAAATGGACATTGATGTGGGCTTTGACAGTGGCATTGATCGCATCTTCCTGGTGTCACCCATCACTATTGTCCATGAGATCGATGAGGACAGTCCTTTCTATGACATGAGTAAACAAGAAATGGAAAACTCTGACTTTGAAATTGTAGTGATCTTGGAGGGTATGGTGGAGGCCACGGCCATGACCACCCAGTGCCGTAGCTCCTACATGGCCAGTGAGATCCTGTGGGGTCACCGCTTTGAGCCTGTCCTCTTTGAGGAGAAAAACTATTACAAAGTAGACTACTCTCGCTTTCACAAGACCTATGAAGTGCCCAGCACCCCCCTGTGCAGTGCTAGGGACCTTGCTGAGAAAAAATATATTCTGTCCACCTCAAATTCTTTTTGCTATGAGAACGAGGTGTCACTTTCAAACAAAGAGGACAAAGAGGAAGGGAACGGGGATAGCCTGGGGCCTGGAGGAACAAACACAGACACTTGCTCAGACTCTGAACACAGCCAGGCCACCATTCCACTAGAACCGCGGCCGCTGAGGCGAGAGTCCGAAATATGACTTTGCAAAAGTCACGTAAAGGTTTAACAGACACCTCATCAAACAAGCACTTTGAGCTGAACTGAGCCCTTCGGCAATGCAGACTCAAGCTAATCGTACAGTTGCAAGGTGGAATCGACAGAAAAAACTGTACAAGAGTGTTCTTAAGAATATGCAGGGTTATATAAAACAGCATAGAGGCACTGCACAGCTAATGAAGAATGCACATCAAGGGGAAGAGAGGGTTACCCAAATAGGCTACCTTTTAGACCGTTGCTTCTAAACGTCATGAAGCAGAAAGGATGTAACTCATAGGCAAAACTTGAAAATGAGCAAGCATGTGTCCCTGTGCATTTGTCCAATTCAGTGCCAGAATGATTTCGAGCTTAGAAACATATTTTAAAACATTTTAAGTCATTCACATATTCTGCTACAAAAGTTGATTTGATGTCTGCATTGAAAATGTACATGTACCCAGTCCTGTCCATTTCAGTTGGGCAGTTTTAATAGTAGCAAACAGGAAAAATACACGAATGCTTAATATTTACAATATGAAAATCTGCAAAAAAACAAACATTAGAATTTAAAAGCAATAACTCGCCACCTTTGGCACAGAAGGACTACAAATTAGAAATGTACAGTGTTAGTCAATGTTTTAAGTATAATGAAAAGGACATAAAAGTTCTGTTTCCACTGTGTAGTAAATTATTCCATCATCCCCTTTATTCCTTTTCTGTTTGAGTCTGCTTGACTTAGTCTGTGCATGCTGTTTGCTTCAGGATATCTGAAGGCATGCTTTTATGAATCTGGGGAGAAATGCACAGGAACATGCCTGTTTATTGCAATAGATCGGACAGGGTCTTTAGATCAGTATCAGAGTGAGACATCACAGTCATCGTGTCCGCAGGGGCAAAAAGAGTTAATGTGTTAATGAATGTCTTTTTACAAGTGCTGCTAAGTTGCATATTATATAGAGTTTTAGATGAAAACCAAAAAGAGTATTCAAAATTATTTTTCATAAAGAATGGACATGGGACAGTTGACAAGTCAAAACATGGAATAATATATATATATATATATATATATATATATATATATATATATATATATATATATACACACATGTATATGTAAGTGAAAATAATTGTTTTGTTTGCTTACGTACATGTATGGTTTATTTTACCAGATATTTTCTTATTCAAAGCCAAATGTGTAGGACAAAGACAGAATAACAAAGCCCACTGAAAATAAGATGGCTACAGGTTAGCCTAACTCATTTTCAAACCACTGAACCCTTATTTTCTTCTCATATTTTCAGTGTTACTGTAGTGTAGAGCTACATAAGTGTTTGGGTTGGAAAATGTTGCTAGGAAACCTTTAAATTTAAGGTTATGTTTGCATGAATTACATACTGTATATTTTCATTTTCAAGCTGTGTGATTGTATAATGGTCAAATGGTTTGGGTTTATAGACATTTTGTTTTATTTAAAAGAAGAACAGAAAGCAGTTCACTCTCCCTTCTGACTCTAAACCTCTCTAATTATTCATTATTTCCCAATCAACTCTAACCTCTTGTCTTGCCTGGCAAACTGCAATACAACCCAAATGACTCATTTGGCAGGTGTACCAAGGACGAGGTAATTAGACTGAGAATGTGGTACTGTGATCCAATGACAATCAGAACACAGAATCTGAGCTCAGAACCGCACTTGCACACAAAATGTGCACTTGAGATTCCACATCACACTTGATTGCGACGTCAAACCTCTCTGAATACCTAAAGTAATGCAAAACGGCCATTAGAGTACATTCTCCAGAAAGCTCTATAAAAGGAGACAATACATTTTAGTTTTTTGAATACTGCACAATATATGTGTTAAGCATAAAAAAAAAAAAGAGTATAAATTGCTTTTATATTGTTTCATCTATCGCTTTTTTGTTTTTTTGGCATGTGGTTTTTCAAGAGACACTTGATGAACAGCCAAATATTCAGTAAGCCTGATGTGTACCGGGTAACTATTGGCTAATGGGGAGGAATTGCTCTTTATAATGACTTACGGTCTAGGCAGCATTTCATTCTCTTTGTTGTAAATATCCCCATACTTTATGCAGTTGTTTTGTATCAGTCTTCCCTATTGTACTGAAGAAAAACAAAACAATGGAATGTACAGATTTTATATTATGATTTAATATTATTGTTGTTCTTATTATAATAATAATAATTATTATTATTATTATTGTAATTATAATTGCACATGCTATTTTATTTCATTTTTCAATAAAACAAGATTGAATGGTCAAAAATCGTTGTGTTCACTTAATCCATATCTCTTTAAATAGACAGTGGAAATGCTATCCAAAACACATAAAAAATAGACATATGGGTAGTTGACATGTAATACTCAATCTAAAACTATTTCAAACATAATTATTTTAGAATTATTATGCAAGCCATTTTAATGGTATTTCAAATGAGATACTACATGGAATATATGCACTTTTAAACCGCATTACCATTTAAAATGAACTGTTATAGGCCAAAAGTTCATTTTAAAATGTTAAAAATGGACCAATCGCAGCAGCTAATGAGACTGGGGAAATTCCCTTCCAGAACATGTATGATCAGCACTGGTACCCCCCTGGGACGGGTGCTCTCCCCACTACTCTTCTCCCAGTATACAAATGACTGCACCGCCCAGGACCCCTCTGTCAAGCTCCTGAAGTTTGCAGATGACACTACTGTCATCGACATCATCCAAGATGATGACAAGTTTGCATACAGAAAGAGGGTGCAGTCAAAACAACCTGGAGCTGAACATGCTCAAAACAGTGGAGGTGATTTTGGACTTCAGTTGGAACACCCCAACATTAACCCCGCTCACCATTCTGATCAGCGCTGTGGCTGCAGTGAAGTCATTTTGGTTCCTGGGCACTACCATCTCACAGGACCTGAAGTGGGAGATGCACATTGTACTTCCTTCACCAGTTGAGGAAGTTCAACCTGCCACAGCTTCTGCTGATACAGTTCTATTCAGCAGTCAGAGTTTGTTCTCTGCACTTCAATAACTGTCTGGTTTGGTTCAGCTGGGAAATTGGACATCAGAAGACTACAAAAGACAGGTCAGACTGCTGAGAGGATTACTGGTTGCCCATTGCCCTTCCTTCAAGAACGGTACACTTCCAGAGTGAGGAAAAGGGCTGGAATTCACTCTGGACCCTACTCAACCAGCCCATTGCCTTCTGGCTGGCGCTAAAGAGCACTGAGCACCAGAACCGTCAAGCACAAGAACAGATTTTGCCCTCAGGCTATCCATCTCATAAACAGTTAAAACTGCCCCAATTGAGTAGTAATAATGTGCAATACACAGCTTAGTCTATTTATATTGATCTAACATACCCTACCTCTTCTGCAATACAGTACATTCCCTTGCACTATCTGTATATAACGGATTTGTATTTATACATACATACGTATATACTATGGGTATATTTTTTTGTCTATTGTGTATTTCTATATATACTTATATTTTATATTAGCTTTTTATTTTTATTAAAACATTTTATTATTTCTGTCTTGTTGTTGTTTGTGCACTGGATGCTTCTGTCTTGGCAATACAGCGCATTCTGATACTAAAATACAGTATACACTTTGAATTTCTTCATAAAATTCTGTTGATAAAAAAAATTAAAAAAAAGGTTAGTTATGCATCAACTTCCCAATAGCTTTCATGTTATAACTCTTACAGACAACTATTATAAAGTTGTCATAATACTATTCTTTAAAGACACATTCAGCTCTTGACCTAGAAGAATACATATTCTTTTATTTCTATTTTATTTATCTCTCAATGAGTCCATGTGCTATCTTGATTCTACATTATTCAAAAAAGTAATCGGAAGTCAGCTGTATCTCAGAGCGTTGGGAAAATACAGAGTAAGCGTGATACAGTCGTTTTGCTCAGTTTCTCTAAAGGAGCCAATAGAAATTTTATAACAATAAAGTAACATCATTTATTGTGAGTGGAAAGAGAATGGCAAACCAAGAATAACTACATATTTATTTTCAATTTTACTTTGTTTTATTTATTGTAATCATACTTTGAAATCTACAATTTTATAATGGGAATCAATCAGTCTCCTTTTCAAAATGGGTCTCTGTATTTTCCCAGCGGTCCAATTGTGACCACTTGTGTTTACTTGTCCTGTGAGCATGATTTATTTGAGGCTGCTCAATCTTATTAATAAATCAATAATAGACCCTTTAAAAATTATATGTACAAAATATGGTCTTTGTAGTGTATGACAGGTTTATTTGCTTCCTTTTATGGAGTTTTGACTCTGACATAATCTTTAGAAGAGCAATTAAATGGCTCTGAATGTTCAAGACAGTCTGTACTGTCATTTACAATTGTCACATCTTTTTAAAATACATCAACAACTCTTTTAAGACTTTTCAAATTTCCCACCTCTTGCACTGGTGCTCCATATTATCCTCCAACATTGTGTCAAGATGAGAAATTCCAGTTTATGAAGGAGAGGAAACAAGTAATTTCATATTACCTAATAGGGATGACTGTCATGCTTTTCACATCCAATATGAGATTTGTGTTCAAGAAAAATTATGGAGAAACTCGATTCAGATCAGTGCCATGGAAAATATTTCTATACACAGGAGGGTTAGTTTGACATTAATGTCAACTGAGGTAGCCTGGATTTCTGGAGCAATGGAAAAGGAAGAAACTGAGTACGTGTGTGTGTGTGTGTGTGTGTGTGTGTGTGTGTGTGTGTGTGTGTCACCTCATATGCTCTGTTCATTAATGGTAATTAGCAGATCCTCTGATGTAGATATTAATAGGAAGGAAAGGAAAGAAGGAAAACACAGAAGCACATGATTTCTTGGAGATTCTTTCATAAAATATTGTTTTGTGCAATATGGCTTTTGGATTGCATTAGCGCAAAAGGTGAATTACATAATACAGAGCACTAAGATGTTGTAACATCCTCATGCTTTGTCTTAAAGCATGGCACAGTACATTGCATTAGTTTTCTTCAATATTTCAAGATTTTGTGAATTTGAGGATCAGTTTATTATGCATGTACATATTTTAAAGATGCATTACTTCGAGGAGTAATGATGTCCAGTAATTTTGATAAAACTAAAATATTTAAAATGAAATTAAAAGACAGAACAGATGGTTTTATTCATTTAAATATTGCAAAATGACTCTATGAGAAACTTTATGTAAAATGAAGAAGAATTCTGCTCTAGGTCACTAATCAAATGTAAGCAAATGTGTGACATTGGCCATGTTCTCTCCTTTGTGCAAATGGTCAGATTTGTGAATTGAAGCACATGCTCTTTGGAATCTTCTCAAGTCATCAGGTATTGCACAAACATGTGAAGTCTATGCCAGCTCGAGTGCATGCTGTCATTAAAGCAAAAATGGGACATACCAAATACTAAGAATTTCTGAAATTCATGTTCATGTTTTAATGCAACTTTTTAATTAATTTGTGTGCTGATTTGCCTGATAATGTCATTTGTAGTAGGCTTTTGGATTTTAATGTGTAAACAGGCCTGGATATTTAAAAAAATATAACATAAATCACAGCAATTCACATCTGAAATTAAAAAAAGGTTGTGGCATGGATGTGAATAAAATTAAAGATTAAAAAGCTTTTGTTAAAACGTGAGCAGACAAAATCTCATACAAATATCAAACTGAAATAAAAAACAACTACAACGATTGTGTGGTAAATATAGCAGAAACTATTAAGTACATTCAACACTGAATTAGTTAGTTTAAGCATGAACTTGAAAATATTAGGTTAATTCTACATCTGTACTCAATTCAAACGTGTAAAATGAATGTTCTTATGTACCAATCCTAAAGTAGAAAACCATGTCATATTTATTTGCTAATTTGAGAATATTTCACAGGTAAATGAAACAAGTAAATTTTACTTATCTTTTTAAAGCTGGTGTTCCCGGCATGTCTTTAATGATGTATGCACTTGCATATCAAAATTACCATTTCATGATAAAAAAAGAAATAAATCACCTGTTGATTGTACCATCATTGTGTTTTGTGCACCAAGTGGTCAGGTCTGCGTGTGCAGCTCTGAATCTTGTTCCTACCACTACATGGCATGCATTAAGCGTCCCTGTGGAAGGTTTCTGTGTGTTAAGTGGTACATGACTAAGTATGTTAAAAAGGCATTGAAATGCTGGTACACTTTTAAAAGCATGGCTTAGTTTCTTAAGTAAAATCTCTAAACTAAGATTGAGAATTTTTAATTAAAGCCACCAAGAATTGTGTGTAGCCTTTACTTGAAAATATTTTCTTTCAAATTTACTAGTGATTTCTGCAACAAAATAGTTTCCTGTTTTTTTTTTAGTAAACCCCACTCAATTTATTTTCAGTGCACTGCACTGATGGGAGCCTCTGGAATATATGGGACAGACTGTCACACTTGTGGGAAAATAAGGAGTAGGGCGTCACCCTTTTCCGCTCACACCATTTAATATTCCATTTATTTATTGAATTATTCATTTAACACGGTGAGCAGGAAAGGCGCACTGAATCTGTGCTTCCTGTCTGAAAGGCTTACATTGTTGGGCAAGCTGCAGTGTAACAGTGCTTATTTGGTGAATATATGTTCCCGTGTTTCTATAACTCCACCCGCGTTCTTTAGATTTCTCATGTGAGTCAAGCATGCTGCAACAAACCTTTGTGAGAGAGACTTCATAATTTAAAGGTTCTAATAAATCCACATTCAATGCAGCCTTAGTGTAAGGTTTAGGTTAAGTTCTTCTTTTCAGCTGTAAACTCCAAATACCTAGTTCAAGTATGTATCCTATTTTTTTATATATAAATCTTTATTACTAATCATTAGTTCATAAAGAGGTCATATCATACTTTTTTATCTGTTTATTTTTACCTGAGGTCCACTTGTGTTGTTGGTAAAACATTTTTGCAACCCTCTAATAAGTCTTAGAATTAAACAGGCCATTTTTTGCTTCTGTGCCTTTAAGACTTACCTTCTGTACTTGTGAAATGAGATACAGCGCTTTGCTGCTCTCACTCGTGAGCTGTGGGATTGCTGTCAAGTCCATTATAGCTTTTAATTCCCCTATCCTTCAATAAAAGTCTGCATTATATTAAGACAGGTTCACAAAAAAATCCATGCTGATATGTGCCGCTCAAACTGACTATCTAACCATTAACACAATCACAATCACAAGTTCATGAAATGGTTAAGAATTCTGAGGTCTGGTGTATCTAGATGAGGATCTGTGTCTATCAGTCCATACACTAATCTTTCTGCCCAGCTGTGATCTAAAGGGAGGGTAAACAATGCTGAACTACAAGCCCCCCATCCAGGCAACACAAAACAATCTGTGTACCAAACTATCACCGGAAAAAACCTTCTAATAAGCCACCGTCTGGGAAACTGCTCTCTCAGACACTGAGAGTTTTGCCGTAAGCCTGTGATCTTCATGCTGTTGTGTCTGTCTATTGTGCATGCTATTCTGGTTTCACACAATCTCCTGCTCAGCAACATCCTAGATAGATCATAAATAGAGCTGAGACCTGAAATTCTGTCGAACTCAAAATATGTAGTTTCAACATATAGTTTCACTACAGCCATTTTAATGAAGTATG
Source organism: Xyrauchen texanus (assembly GCF_025860055.1). Classification (NCBI taxonomy): domain Eukaryota; kingdom Metazoa; phylum Chordata; class Actinopteri; order Cypriniformes; family Catostomidae; genus Xyrauchen; species Xyrauchen texanus. The sequence goes on along the minus strand of NC_068308.1, from coordinate 32,000,588 downwards.
CAGGGCATGATGGAACATGAAACAACACATGTATGTAAATACCATACTGCAGAGATCGACCTGCAATCACTGGAGCTTTCATTGGGAAATTATTGTGGAAACCTGAATGTTTAAAATTGGAAAGTGATGCTCACAGTTCATGAAATGTGTCAGTGAGTAAGATTAAAAAAAGAAAAGGTCAGGACAGATCAGGGAAGATGTGGCAGAAAACAGAAGATGGAAAACAGAAGTGGGGGGGGATCTCAGATTGTGAATGATTTACTGGAATTCATATTGCAGAAAATACAACTCTGCATTTCTTTCATAATAAAAGATGATAAAATATTTCATAATATTTTACAATTATTTATCAAACAAAATAATTATATTGTACAGCAATGTAATAAAATCAGTCAATTTTGATTTATTGTTAATGTTCTATTGATTAAGATGTATTTTTCATCACATTCTCAAGCATGCTTTGGAGGCAAAGTTTGTGCAAAGAGCTTTTTTGAAGCAGATTCTAGCAGGTTTTCTTTTATGTAGGTCGTCCATACATTTAAAAAAAAAAAAATTTAATCCATGCTGAATCATTTTTAGCCTCTTTCTCTGACATCTTTCTTTTAATACCAGTCTGTTTCAATGTATTCTCTGTGGCCCCTGTGGTTTTCCAGTACACACACTCAGACCATGCCCTACCACATTATTTGTTAACTGGAATATTTTGGCATAAATTTTAAGGGGTTAGACAGTCTTGTTGATGGTATGGGTACAACAAATTTTCTATGAATTGAAATAACTGCTGCAGAGTTCTAAGAACAAAACAAAACAAAAAAAAGAAATAACTGCTGCATGAATAGACAGTGCCAACTAACAAAGTTATATAAACTATATTAGCAATTTTAAATGTCTGGAAAACAGCTGTTGAGATTAATAATTCAGCATTCTGTATGTGTGCAGAAGAGGGTTTAACTACTGTATGTCCTCTAAAACTGGGCCGAACTGTAGATTGTGCAACCATGAGAAACAGATATTTCTTTATCTGCAATATTCATGAGATAACCTAATTACTAAAACTTCAGGGAATATTTGGTACAACACATGTTTAACTCACCAGCTAATGAGGAAACATGAATTCCCTAATGCTTTTATCATCTGCTGTTCAGTTAAAGTCCCAGGCTGCAAACAGTCTACTGCAGTATAGATTTCACAGGAACCGTAAACTAGATTAACTCCCCCGTCATTGTTTCAGGGAGGCGTGAATGTCTTTAGCAGGGACCTTTCTTGAAAGGTTTCGTAACTATGTCACATTGAAATCAAAGTTAAAATACACCACCTGGCCAAAATATAAATACTAAATTTACATACTCTAATATTTAGTTGGACCACCTTTAGCTTTGATTACGGTGTTCATTTGTCATGGCATTGTTTCAACAACCTTATGCAATGTCACAACATTTATTTCCATCCAGAGTTGCGTTCACTTTTGGCCGAGATCTTGTAATGATGACAGGAGAGTCGAACCACTCCGTAAAGTCTTCTCCAGCACATCCCAAAGACTTTCAATGGGGTTAAGGCCAGGACTCTGCGGTGGCCAATTCATATGTCAAAATTATTCCTCAACTCTTTCACAATTTGAGCCCGATATATCTTGGCAGTGTTGTCCTGGCGTATGCCCATGCCGTCATCGAAGAAAATATCCATTGATGGGATAGCCTGGTCTTTCAGTACATTCAGGTAGTCAGCTGACTTCATTTTATTGCCATAATGTTACTGGAGCAACCACATAACACTGCCTCCAGAGGCTTGTACAGTGGGCACTCTGTTTAGTCCCAATCCTGTAAGTTCTCATCTCATTGTGCATGTGGAAATGCTTTTACTTTCACTATGAAACATAGCAGTGAGTTCTACTGTCGATTTTTTACAATGTGACATCACCAAGTGTTTTAGTGATCTCCGATCACGGTCATTTTTTTCTTCCACGAAGCTGACGGTTCCCCATTATCCTTCTACGTTCTTATCCCAATTCCAGTGATTTCAGCAATCTCCTTAGTTCTTTGCTTGATGCAGGCCAATAATTTCCCCCTTCACAGTAACATCTTTTCCACGACCAAAGGATACATCTTCTGACATGGTTGTTTAAGAAATAAGAAGCTATACACTGCATCAGTTAGGTCTAAAATAATTGTTGCCAGTTATGAAACATACTAATCACTTCAATAATGATCCAATCACAGGCTCTTAAGTATCTGCTTATTTCAATTCAAATGGCAACTTTTTTTTTTTTTGGTCAGTCAGTGTACTTTCTCCTAGCCCAGCTTAAAGGAATATTCTGGGTTCAAAACAAGTTAAGCTCAATCAACAGTATTGGCAGCATAATGTTGAATACCACAAAAAAAAATCTACGACGCATCTGTCCTTTTCTTTAAAATGCACAAATCAAGGTTACAGTGCAGCACTTAAAATGGAAGTGAATGGGGTACATTTTGGGAGGGTTTAAAGGCAGAAATGTTAAACTTGTAATTTTTATAAAAGCAATTACATAAATTCTTCTGATAAAACTTGTGTATTATTTGAGCTGTAAAATAGGGTTTGTTGACATTACATCGTCATTGCAATGAAGTTGTACAACTGGCTTTAAATTTACACAGAAAAGGTTAGTAAGCAATTTTATCAGACTTAAATAATGTTAACACGCAATATTGTTTTCATCTAATGGCTGTACTTTGAAACATCTGAGTATATTAATGTTTACTGAAGGGCCCCACTCACTTTCATATTAAGTGCCTCACTGGAACCCAGATTTTTGCTTTTTTTAAATGAGTCATGAGAAATAAAAATGTCCTTGATATTTTGACATATAATAGGTCTTTCTACTATTAAAACATACTGTAAATTTCAGAACTCAAAACTTAATCCCCAATGCAACAAAAGCATTAATTGTGCCTCGCTTAATCATTCATTACCACCTCTACAGCTCAAAAACATCAACGCCTACTTCTCAACATTGCACCCTTGGCCCAGCTCATTGGTGCTTCAGTTTTATGAACTGAGAGTGAAGGACAAACCAGGCCTACTGTGGCCTCATGAACAACCAAAGGGGACTCATCTGGACTATTTAAAAAAAAAAATTTTTATTTAAACCTACACAGACAGACGTCTTTGTCCACTTGATACATAATCAGGATGATACTGGAAACTGGAGGTGTGTGCATAGATTACATATTGATGTGGACTATGTATGTGCATCACATGGATGTGTCTTCGGCATATACTTCAGCGTGGATTGCTTGTGAACAGTCATAAAACGATTTAAGCATTGCAAAGGAACTGTTATTGATGAATTGGGCAATTAAAAACACTTGGACAATTTGCAAAAAGTTCCATTTATAAATATTTTAAATGTCATGACTGTTTGATAGTTTTTGGTGCTGACACCCTGTTTACACCGGGTGCGTCCGTTGATGCGACGCAATGGCTTGAGGCTTTATACAACGGGCGCATTGACACAAACTTTCTAAACTGTTTATTTGTGTTGTTACCAGTAGTAGCACCAGCGTGTGCAGTGCTACTATCAATATTATGCCACAAATGCTGTCGATTGAGCTTAAATTGTATCAAACTCGGAGTATTCATTTAATCTGCAAAGACAGGTTTAAGTAAGCCATTTACAGCAGACTGTATGTGTTTTCCCCGACAAGTGTAACATTGGCTCAAAGGAGAGTTTGGGACTACTTGTTTGACTGGTTTGTCATTATTCACCAGACAAGTAGGACCAGACAGAATCTGCATCTTCTGCACCAATTTTGAGGAAAAATCTGCAAAGTTCTGCGGAAGGGATTTAAACATACTAAAATGTGTTCAATGGAGCTGAACGTAACAAACTCTAGCTGGTAGCTGAAATAATTAAATTAGCCAAAATATTTAATAATCAAACATGCAAGGAGTGGGAGATACTGTATGTAAAACTTTTGTGAACGGCAGATGCCACATTTCTGCTGAAGTTTTCTGCTGAAGAGTTCTTTGTGTGCAAATTCCGTCTGGGCCTGCCTTTAATGTATATAGTAAAGAGCTGGCATAGACATGAAAGACAGACAGTTCTAAAAGAGCAAAAACTATCATGAATATCTTGATTATTGAATTATGATACCTTAGTTTTACACTAACTCAAGCAGATTTGGAAAAAGTATGTGACTTTTGAAGCATCCATTAAATATGGATAATAATAATAATAATAATAATAAACATTAACGGGATGTTTCACAGCATCCCGTTAAAATAAGACCAAATATTTAGCTCTGGCTCAAGAATACAATACCCCTATATATCAGTTATAAAACCAGATAATACATGGACAATTTTTACACTTGACATTAAATGACAGCCTCATAAAAGAGCATATTGAGAACATTTTTACACCTTGCATCTGTGGAATTTCACTAGGTTCCCTTCAATCAGACTTTTGGAAACATCCAAAGACAGCACTAGTCAATGGAACAAATAGGTTGTGACTGATTTCACAGCTGCAGCTCTCCATTCAAATAAAGTGCCTTTGACACAGGTTTGATGGCATTACTTTTGGTTACAAGACAAGCAAGAATTATGTTTTATATTGCTTTAATTTATTTATTTACTTTGATTTTGGAACTTGACAGTCAGTGATGTACTGTATCTGTATGAAATAGATCTAGGTGAAGATTCTTCAAAGTTCTCCTTTTGAGTTCCACAAAACAGCATATGTGTTTGGAATGACATGAGTAAAGAATTACAGAATTTTAATTTCCTTTAAAGAGGGAACCCTCACAAATTAATATTGTATATGACATTTCATGACATCTCTGACCCACTAAAATAGCCGTAGTTCTATTTCAGCAAGAGAGGGCATGGCCTGGCTTTTTCTTGTGTTATCCCTCTAAACAAACATCTTCATGTTTCCTCTCCTGTGTCGGACGAAATTAGCTCTGATGTACAGGAGATAGACCTGGCACATGCAGACATGACCTTGACAGGACAAACACACAGAGTGTGAAGCAAAGTTCAGGCCCACAACAGCTGGTCTCTTTTAGCCAATCAGGACCTGGCACATGGGTTAAAACCAAACAAATGCTCCATTGGTCACATAAATTAACTGCAGCTATGTGGAAGAGTAAAAGTTGCAGAGATGAATTCTTTGGAATCTTCAAGTCTCTCTTCTGTAAAGCTGAAGTTTTTACTTCAAGCAGATAGTTAGAAAAGCAACATAAAAGTCGAGTTAACACTTACCATATCTTTTTTGTTGAAATCAAAGTCTGTGCATCCAGAATCTAAAGTTTTTTGGCGCAAAATTATCTGTCAAGGTAGAAGCTAAACAAATAGTTGCCACCAAAAACAAAAACATGCCTGATTTTATTTGAATCTAAAAACAACATTCTTTCAATAGTTGCACTGAATTTGAGGACTGTTGTGATTTTGCAAGTTGGAACAAAGGCTTTTCATGACTGTGGGTGTAATCTAATTACAAAGTAATTAAGTACTGTAATTGAATTACTTTTTCAGTATAAAAAGTAGTGTAGTGCATTACATTTCAAATCATTGTAATCAGATTACAGTTACTGTCTTGAAATTGAGTTAAGTACTTTTAATTACTATACTACGGTGACATATTTAAAGAAAATAATATTTATGTAGAATATATTTAAAACATAAATTATGTTAATATGTACATCTGTTTGTGTTACTTTGACAGCTGAAGGGCATGTGCCCCTTAGCGAGTCAAAAGGGGCACATGCAAAAATAGACGTTATTTTAAATTCGTTAAGCAGAAAAACTAAAGCTTTTTTTGTGAAAAGTGTTTTAGAAAGTAACGTAAAAGTAATTAGTAATGTCGTACTTTTTTGACAAAGTAATAAGCAAATTACATTTTTGTGTAAGTTACCCAACACTGATCATGACCTGAAATGCAATTGAATGTAATAGCATATGAACCTTCTGATCTACTTTTCTGGCACTGTATAGCATTGTGATACCACTGTGACTTACGCCACATCCACACTAATACATTTTCAATTGGAAACGCATATTTTCCTCTATGTTTTGGCCTTTGGTCCACACCGAGACGCCATGACAGAGAAAACTGAGCTTTTCGAAAATGCTCTCCTAAGTGTATACGTTTGAAAATGCTGTCTTCGCATTGTAATGTGGGAAACTGAGATATCTGAAAACGATGACGTATTTGTTGTCATGTGACCTGGTCATGTGACCCATTCATCCCACAACAATCAAGATGGCCGCCCATGTTGTAGCGCCATTGTTGTGCCTGATATCCACTTTGATAGCACTGTTAAAGATAAAGGTTACTTCATCACATTGCATTCCTTCAAAGGTGACAGGAAGTTTACTCGGAATGGCTGTCTAGTGACAGAGCATGAGGACAATTTCGTTTCAGACAGTACATGGAAAGGCATTTTTTTGCATGAGCAGTAATGGGATTTAAGAGTTTTTATAAGATTCAGTGTGGACGAGAAACATTTGGAAAAGGCTTAAAAATGACAGACTGGACAGAGAGCGTTTCAAAAACATAAACAATGTTTTCAAATGTATCCGGATTAATGTGGACGTAGTTTTAGACACTGAAATCAGCTCTTTAAAATATTAAAAGCATAAGCTTGTCAACAGTTTCCACTTATAACACTCCTCCCTATCATTTGATTGTCATATGATGAATTACTGTTGCCATTAATAGAAAATGTCCATATATATATATTTTTTTTTTATAAAATTCTGTTTAAATTACATTCACGCATTTGGCAGACGCTTTTATCCAAAGCGACTTATAGTGCCTTTACTACAGGGACAATCCTCCTGGAGCAACCTGGAGTTAAGTGCCTTGCTCAAGGACTCAATGCTGGTGGCTGTGGGAATCGAAACGACAACCTTCTGCTTAACAGTGTAGTGCTTTAGCCCATTACACCACCACCACTCATTGAAACTCTTATATTGACCTAAAAACAATGTCTGATTACACCATTTTACTCACTTGTAGTGCCCTCCGCCATGGTCATGTAATGTTCATGAGATCGGGCTGCACAAATAAGCAGCTGCTTACCTCACTTCTGTGACAATTCTTCCAGCATTCCTCCACCACACCAACACCTACTTAATTTTTCACTGATTTACACTGATTTGAATGACGATAACTTAATTAAAACATTTATGGTGCAACATTAAATCAGTGCTTATGCTGAGTATATTTGGTCTTTTCCACTGAAATTCCACATGTTAATATGATGCAATGGTTTACTGAATTCCCCCCCAAGAGTCATCTATCCCATAGCCTGTGTCACTAGGGTAATGTTGGTAAAGAGGCAATACATTTTTTTTTTCCACCAATGCGTCCCACTGTAATACTCCCGACTGAAATAGACCTCTGTGTTGTAGGGATAATCTAGTCAGCACTGGGCAGCTGTGATATTATAACTGAAGTGTTAATCCCATATATCTCCAGTACATGCTGTGATAAAGATACTAGAGATTGCAAGGTACTAAACTTGAATGTGCATCTGTGTTTTTTGGTGTAATTATTGGTCTATTTATTTCATCCCTGTCTATCCCAGCTATGAAAGCTGGAAAGATATTGGTTTATATCATTTGAGGACACTAAATATTGTCTTTGCTTTTAATTCATCAGTGCTTAATGAGAGAAAATATTGGATCTCAGATAGCATCATCATAGTTCAGACTCCTATACAATGCTGAATAGGGACTCAGCAATGCACACAGCAAAGATTTCATTTAACCCAATATTTGTCCTCATTAATGCAATTCACTTGACTCATTTGTGGTAAAATTGAACTTTGGACTTTTTGGGGTACATATTGCTTAAATACATAACATAGAAAAGCAAATGGACAATTACTAGCTAAGTGGTTCTTCTGAGAACATTTTCATGGTAAACAGGAGAACACTGATTTTCAATTTGGGTTTATTTGTTGAATGTTACCTAGAGATGTGCAGTTTTAACAATGTTAACCTGTGGATCTATGCCTTGCCTCCACAGAATTGTTGATTCATTTTGTAAGTTCTCAGGATGCAGAGTTGATTGGTCTGAATCCAGGGCTTTGGCTCTGATGGCATGATGCCCTGTAGCGGCTTTTCGGCAGGGCACCTTTCCAGTGGCCAAAGCTGGGAATTGGGTGTTTGGGTGTTTACTTCCCAACAAATTTGTGTGATTTGGTTGGAGTTAATATTGACCCTTTGGTGGGGAGGTTTTCTAGCAATGTGTGCACATGGGCTTCATTGCATTTATCTGTGATTGGGAAGGTCGGTGTTGTTGGAATGAACTGTATACCAAAATTCAGCTGCCTGCTGCGGTTTATCCCTGTGGATGTCCCCCTCTCTTGTTTTGGGTGACTTGAAGTCCTTCATTTGGAGTGGTGAACATTCCAGATTGCCTTTCGGTGGGTTGCATGGGCTGATGGTAAAGGTGGGCTAGGCCTACCCAAGATTTAGTTTTGTTTTTATGCATTCGGTCTCGGATATTTGGTTCATTGGTCGCTTCCACCTCCTTGGTTTTGTTTTGAATGGGAATTTCTTGCCCCTGATTCGCATTGCAAAGCCTTTCTATAAAACTAAACGGAGAGGTTGGGTTGCACCACATTGTTTCACATTTGAACATGGTGTTGACAAAGGTGTCCAGAGTGTTTGGTTTGGACATTTGTTTGAATGTTGCTTCGAGCGTATAGCTGAACCCAAGGTTGTGTTATGATAAGTCCCCTTTCTGCTGGACGGAGTGGATTGTGAGGGAGATTGGTGCGCTCTCTGACCTATATGAGAGTGGAGTGTTGAGATCCTTTGAAAATATGGTTCAAAATTTTGGGATTCCCAGGTCTCAGTTCTTCGGGTGTTTGCGGCTGCGCAACCTGTTCTGTACAATTTTTGGGAGCAGCATGCACCCCTCTTGAGCGGCAGGTTCTCTGGGAGTGGTGGCTGCTTTTGGAAAGGGTCATGCTCCCTGCTGGTTCGGTGGAGAAAGATTTGGGTTTGGTATTGGAGCAGGGAGTGTGGGCTAGGATTCTAAAGAACGTCTGGTCTACATCTGGAGATTCAAGGGTGTGCCTTGTGCAGTTTGTGTGTGGTGTGTTGGGAACTAAAATACAATTTTGCCCCAGGCAAAGTGTAGTTTTAAATGTGTGTAATAATTTTTTTTTTCTTTCTTTTTTGTTTGTTTGTGTACACTCAAGTGTGACCACAGGGATATTTGTTGAGGGCTCAGGGTGGGGTTGGAGATTGGGAGGGGGAAAGGAAATAATGGGGGTTAAATGTTGATTCTGTGAATATATGTATGGCTTTTCTGTATCAATTGTGTGAATTAATAAAAAGTGTTAATTGAAAAAAAAAACCGTTAACTTTGTATAACCCCGAGGTCTCATGTGATGAGTCTCTATTTTGGATTCGCTATACGCAACACATAATTTATATTTAATTATACTTCTGACGCACGGTGTCAAATGACCAAAAAACATGGTGTTGATTTCCGTGAACTGCTTCTATGGGCGCATTGCCAACAAAAGTGCCTCTGGTAAGAAACCTCTTAAAAATCTTTCCCAGAAACCAGTTTGGTTGTAAAGAGTAGTGTTTCCAGTTTAATTTGCTGCTTTAAATCTTTCATTCATTTTTCATGTTTTGGCATGCTAATACACATTAAGTACTTGGATGAGTGCTGTGGAATGGTCTTCTGACAGACGTTTTGACATCCTCCCAAAAAAAGAATAAACACTGTTGTCATGTTCCCGTACATCAGGAATAAGGAAATTATTATTTTGCTATGACTGTTTGGGTTCTGTACTCCAAAGTCTGGGCTTTTTTAAATGCAGCATGGTACAGCAGCAGAGTCACTTAGGGCATGTTCACACTTGTAGTTCGGTTCTCTTGGTCCAGACCAAAAAAGAAAATGATACATTTAGTTCTGGTTTGCTTAGCGTTCACACTGGCATTTTTAACACAGAACCTAAAGCTACAAAACAAAAGGGACAAGGATAAGTTCCCAACCTGATTGGACAGTTTTATGACATATATTTTGTGACTGAACTTGCCGAACATCCAAAACAATTCTGGCACCTGGGCTAAATGTGCTCATTGACCGATCACTGAACATTTTGAACACTTGAGAATTTTTGTTTGTTTTTGCCAATATACTGGAAATATGCTCATCGGACCAAATGTTAATAAGGAACTTTACCTCCTCATTGCTCCATGCTTGCCCTCTGCTCATTTTGTTTTGCATACACCACTCTTACATCTCTATCTATGTTATCAAATCACGTGATTTTTAGAGTGGCATCTTGTGACATCACATCCTGCTATTCAGTGGGTCTCGGTCTGCTTGTTTGGCGTGCACCAAGGTTTGGATGGCAGCATTCACACTTCTTCAAATGAATCGCACTAACGGAGCAATCGCACCAGAGTTTGTTTTAATCGAACCAAACCTGCCAAGTGTGAACACACCCTTAGAGCAACAAACCATGGTCCAAAGCCACACTCTTCAAGCTCTTAATATGAACACAGCCCCATAGAATAGGGGTCAATCATGAGTCATCTTCAACATCATAATCATCATGAACATTATCAAACCAGATCTTGGCGTTAATTGAATCTTGGAACATGAACAAGGTTACACTTTGCAAATTGAAGCTCTAAAATTTATTTCTTATTTTGTTTTCCCTATTTTAGCTCTGTAATGTATAAAAAACAAGGAGAGAACATAATAAAACATAATATATCTACAGCAACATGCAGATGTTTGGTGTTTGGTTAATAGGAAACACATCTGCCTTGGTGACGAAGCAGGACATTTGAAATGTGTCATTTGAGGCTCATTTCTAGAGATGCACTGCTGCATGACTGTAACAGTTCATCACAAAATGTTATTAGATTATGTTTGAGTTGTTTGTGAGGACACAGCATTTATCAGCATGTTTTTTTAAAGCCTGGTTGCCATAGGAAACAACATAACACAGGAAGTCGGAATGATGCTTCTGAATGGTCCAGTCCTCTAACATCAGCACCATTATGCTGGGTTACTGACAAGCGGCATCTCTCATCAGACATTTTTGCATGGGTTCTAATGTGTTTACCTTCTCCTGTGATGTGACCAGTAGCGTGATTCATCAGCTGTGTGGGAGACCTGGGCTCTTATCCAGCACTTAAACCAGTAAGTATCGCATTTGAATGATCATTGACAAGTGCAATTCGGAGGTTCCATTTTTTCTTCTAATAAAATTGCTAATGAGCTAACATGCTATATGCGTGTTAGCTCATTAGCAATTATAATATATAATATATAATATATGCCAGTAACCCTCTGTTATTGTATTTTATGATGACTTTGATACTACTGCATCAGATAAGCGTAAATAAGCAGAATATAGACAAAAGTATAATGAATAGAGACATATTTATAATGTGAATGACTTTTAGCTGCAGACTGCATATCTATACATCCATCCATCAATAGAAATAGGAATCGTTTAGTGGAATCAGCACTAGAATCATTACATAGCCTACTGCATGACTCTGATTTCACATACAATTCAATCCATGGTAAATATACACTCACTGAGCACTTTATTAGGAACACTATAGTTCTAATAAAGTACCCGACGTGGTCTTCTGCTGTTGTAGCCCATCTACCTCAAGGTTTGATGTGATGTGCATTCTGAGATGCTATTCTGCACACAACAATGGTACAGAGTGGTTATCTGAGTTATCGTAGCCTTTCTGTCAGCTCGAAGCAGTCTGGCCATTCTCTGTTGACCTCTCTCATCAACAAGATTTTTCCGTCCACAGAGCTGATGCTCACTTGATGTTTAATGTTTGTTTTTGGCACTATTCTGAGTAAACTCTAGAGACTGTTGTGTGTGAATTTCCCAGGAGATCAGGAGTCTGCGTGATTTTATGCATGATCGGCTGATTAGATAATTGCATGAATATGTAGGTGTACATACAATAAAGTGCTCAGTGAGTGTATACAGGATCAGAACAACTACTACAGTATATAAACTCATAAACAGTGATATGCAACATGTTACATTCTTCAACATACTCTACCCAACAAGTTGGCATTACACAGCATTAAGCATTGTTTGATTTAAAATAGCACTGTCACAACAGCGATGTGTACCACATAGCAAACGTAACACTTTTGCAGACACTGATGGATGTGTTGATGGCAGATATTTCAGCCTCCAACCTGTTGCACTCCATCTCTTATGAAGTCTGCAGTAAGTAAGTATACACAATCTCCATACTTATGTCACATAGTGTTCATGCCAATAGGGCTTTTCCTGACTTTTTGTAATGTTACAGCATGTTAAGGTGATTGCTGAGTTACCAAATCATCTCAGAGTGTTTTGAAATTTGGTCATTTACTAATTACAATACATATTTTGTTCAACAGAAACTGTATTAGGCCTACTCACATGAGGGCTGCCATTTGATAAAATAAATTACTGAATGAATTACATGAAATACTGACTAATTAATCAAATGAATTGCAAGACCCCCAAATTCATATAATTAAAATACATTACATTATAGAGGCAGGTGCGTAAACATGTCCAAATGTTCAAACTGTTGTACTGTTGGCAGACTTGGGGGCCGTTCACACGAAATGCATTCCGTCTGCACTATATTTTAATTGTTTATCTATGTACACATGCATCAGATGGATATATTTGGCTGTTGCATTTCTCAAGTCATGAGCAAAAACATAGTGGTACTTCAAATTGGTTTATTATTGAATATACTTACAGGTAAAAATGAATTCATTTTATTATAAATTTGTTTTTATATTCATTGGATTAGTGTTAAATTGATAGCTTTTATTAAAAATATATGGTTTATTCTCCAATGCAGAGGGAAAAGCAAATGTTAATAATCTTATAAACTTTAACAGATGTTAAAGTACCCCTCAATCTCTCTTTTTTATGCAATAAAAAAATTGGTCAGTGTTGTGTCTAGAGTGTGTGAACCGGTAGCCAGACCCCTGACAGCTGGGATCACACAGCCAACACTATGGGTGGATCACGTCAAACAACAGGGGTCATGAAGGTTAGGAATTTCATGAACAATAGGAAGAGCTTTTTCTGTCTGCAGGGCCTGGCATGCTTTTGATCGAAATATAAAATGAGGATGTGTGTAGTGCAACAGTTGTTTGGTTGCATAGGTACAGTAGAAGCCAATTTTGTGTTCAGACTATTATTGTATGCTTGGTTAGCCCAGTGTTATTATTGTTAACAAAAACTAAAGTGAACACTAAATGAAAATATTTCAATGATTACATTTTCACTACATGACTAACAATCTTAGAGTGAAAAGTAATGAAAACTAAACTAAATTAAGAGGTCCAATTGAAAGATAGAGAGAAAAAGAATATTTTAGTAGTATTTTCATGATTTGCAACCACTACAAATTATCTCGTTATGACTCAGTTTGCTTTTCATGATGAAAACAGGGCAAAAGAGGGAAAGAAATATGTCATACAGGTCCTTGGTTTTGATTAATCTCATAGACCTCGTCTGAAACAGATGCACAGCAGCTATCTGCCCAATAGAGTTGTTCTTTTCTTTTACATGGCTCAATGCTCACAGACTAAATGTTTAAAATGAAAACAGATTCATCAGCAACGAGGGACTGGTGTTCTTCCTGCCCTACCAATACAACAGGATCTGACTAATAAAACAAATTTAGACTAACACATCTAAAAATAAAGATGTATGCAGTTATAATAGATTATAATATATATATATATATATATATATATATATATATATATATATATATATGTTTAGCAGAATAAACATAATTTATAGTTATTAAAAGTCTTAATAGTTATTTCAGTGGACTAAATGTATTAACTGAGCTTCAGAGATGTGTTTGTGATTTTCATCTGTGAAACTTTATGTTGATATCAGGCACACAGAAAAAGTTTTGTAAACTTGTGTATGTACTGTATGTATGTATCTGCTTTAACCAGCAATAGACTCTAATACAAACCAGTGCATCAACAACACCTCAAAGCAATGGCATACAGTTAATTGAAATGATGACCGGTGCACTTTACCTAATGCAATCGGCAACACATTAGAATAAAATTAGCTTTTAAAACTTACCACTGAATTTCACTACAGAGGTCTGTACTCAGGAGTGGTAACTTTGGAGGACCATGACAGCATACATATGATCAAAGCTTTTGATTGGCTAAGGGGCAAAGGCAAAAGTGCTCATCAGGCTATTATTGAATGCTTGTTGCACATGTGCATGACATTCGCCAGATCTCAGTTGATTAAAGGGATAGTAGTGATCCAGTCAGTTTTGTGTGAGAAATATACCAATACTTAAATAATTTTTTACACTAAATCTCCACTTTCACTTTCACATTCTGAAAGTGAAAGTGATATTCGAAAAAGGTGTTATTTTGTTCTGTTCTCACCCAAAACCGATTGGATCACTTCAGAAGACATATATTAAACCACTGGAGTCGTGTGTATTACTTTTGGATGCCTTTATGTGCTTTTTGGCGCTTCAAAGGTTTGGTCACCATTCACCTGCATTGCATGGACCTACAGAGCTGAGATATTCTTCCAAAAATCACTTGTTTGTGTTCAGCAGAAGAGAGAAAGTCATACACATCTTGGATGGCATGAGGGTGAGTAAATAAAGAGAGAATTTTCATTTTTGCTTGAACTATCCTTTTAACATAGAGCAGTGTTTCTCAAACCGTGAATTTGTCCTTACAACCTCAATAACCTTTTTCAATTATTCCATGAAATATGTGTGTAACACATTTTTTATATTTTAAAATATTTTGTCACAGAGACAATTTAAAAAATTAAGCAAAGAAAATGAAGTAGGTTTAATATCAACCAGGGCTGGACTGGGAAGAGAAAAGCGGGACTTTATTTTTCAAATAAATGTCAAGCATTTTGCACAGCAGCCCCCCACCTGCCCCTAATGTAGAGATGCAACTGCATATGACATAAACCATAAAACAGGAAATTATGTCACAAAGAGGTTCCACGTAGACCCTAATGAATGTGTATCAAGGTCGGTAATTTTGTTTTTGTTTAGTTGTTTTCACATATTTTGATATTTTTATATTAGCTCAGGTTATGTACCATTCTTACAAAAAAAAAAGGTAAAAAATATATGACACCTAATGTACACATCTCTAAAATACATGAGACTACAGTGTGTCCTTAACTTCCCTTTGCAGGGGCTATTCCATATCCTTTTGGCATTCCATATCTGTCTGTTGACTAGTTTCTGATTTATAAGGAAGAGAAGTTCTGGCGTTCCCAAAGTACCCTTTCAACTCCTACTGACCTCTGGCACACTAGCATGCATGAGTTTCTGTGCAGTTGTATTGATTGTAGGGAAGACCAGGTCTAGTTGTCACATGGTGAAGTTGTCAAAAGGGCTATATCTTAGTAACTATAAGATTTAGAGTCAAATTTCCAAGTACACAAACGAGTATTCTCTAGCAGTGGTTCTGAATGTTGGTTTCAAATTACTATTTAAAAACGATAAATATTTTGAATGAATTCTATCCTTAAAGCCAATGCAGCGATATCATCATGTTTTTGCTATAGCTGTTGGGAAAACAAACAAACACTTGCATGCACTCAGTCAAGGGTCAACTACTGTATGTAATGAAGGAAAATTTTAACTGGAAGGTTGGTGCTGAAAACAGGGGTATTTTTCATAAATGTCAGATGGGGCATGTTGTCATATGTTTTAAATGTTAAGTGTTAATTTTAAATGTATACAGTTTCTTAATTACGGTATTTATTAAAACAAAACAATGGTTTGATATTTTTGTACATTATCATTTACATTTTTGCTTTTTTATATAATTTTTATACAGATAAGCCTGGTATTGGGGCATGTTGTCACAAAAGGTAAATACGGTGTGTGGTCAATGAGCTGTATTTTTTCTTTTTCCTGAGCAATAATGGTGGAAATGATAAAAAAAAACTTATTTGTATTCAAGACTTTAAGGTATATGTCTATACAAAAATGTACTTTAAAAAAAATATAGCTACCCTGAGAAATATTTACTGGAGTAAAAAGTTTGACAACTAGCTCCAGTCTCCCATGTGGGTGCTTGTCTTTAGCTGTCCATAATGGATGCATATCTGTTTACAATTATAGTTGTGTATGTGTCAGTCAGTGTGAGAATGTATAACTTGCTTTGGCAGTAAGAGCCACAGCACTCTGGGCATCAGCACACTTTATAATTTTGGAACCCACTCTCTCTCTCTCTCTCTCTCTCTCTCTCTCTCTCTCTCTCTCTCTCTCTCTCTCTCTCTCTCTCTCTCTCTCTCTTGGTCTCTCGCTCCATGGCTTTGATATCAAACAGGATTACCCAACACATATCTGATACTTTTATCAACGGTGGCAACAGTCCCTTAGGCCAGAACAGTTGTGATTCTGTACTACAGCCAAGCTTGGATAATGTCAAGGACAAGCAGGTTCCTCCATCTATGAGTGAAGCCATTCTGGAAGGACTTTGGGAAATGTACTTGTCTTTCAAATGACTGATCCCCACTGACAGTCAACAGCTCTTAGATCAAGCAACTGGAAGGCTGCCATTGTATGACTGCATTTGTTGTTAATAAACCAATAGACAGACATAAAGATGCACCACTTTAGCGAACAGTATTTCAGCGCAAAAACCTTCATCTTAATTACCAACCCCCAGCAGTCCAATGCCGCATTTACATTACATTGCCAAGTAATTGCCATTTTACACTCATATCATCAAACTCTGCGTAGGGCATCAATTTGGTCAGCAGCAGCCCTGAATGCTGTACAGATCCAGCAGAGAACATTTTTATCCACAGCGACTTACAGTGCACTTATTTCAGGGACAATCCCCCCGGAGCAACCTGGAGTTAAGTGCCATGCTCAAGGACACAATGGTGGTGGCTGTGGGGATCGAACCAGCGACCTTCTGATTAACAGTTATATGCTTTAGCCCAGTAGCCCACTATGCCACCACCACACCACTCAATGGCAAAGTATGCAGATGTGCATTAAACAACACAGACAGATGTAAATAACGGCATCAGCTGGCACAATTCTTTCTTAGCAAATTCCACCCAAATGTTTGACTGGTTTGGACCAACATGTATAATTTTCTCAACTTTGATGTCTCCTCTTTTAAGAGTTCAATGTTCATGGATGTAAATATGCGAAAGAGTTTTGAATCTGTTTAAAAGAATGCAGTCTGTGAGTTGACCCTATTACTGAGTGTGATAGGTCACTCACCGGTGTAAAAATAACCCTGTTGCACTGAAACCACAAGTACTCTTGAGAGTGAAATATCTACTGCTCTGACTGTTATATAATAATATTTAATTGTTTACTTTGCTTGAAAATGCTGATCTTTGTTGGCCTTACATCCTTAATCAGCAGAAACGACCATGTCGGGCGATGTCATTTTTTTTCTTTTTGATCCAATACCAAGTATATCAAGGCCATTAACACGAATATTGATGCCAATACAACTTCTGAGTTAAAATATGTGATTCTTCCTTTTTAATATTACATTTGGAAAGTCATTATTATTAACATAAAAAAAAAACAGCATCTCTCTGTTTGAATGCATGCTGTGAGTGAACGCTGTGTACACGTTGAATCGTTTGCATGTACATTAGTACAAATGGATGTAATAAAGGCAATAAAGGCAGTAAAGTTAACAGACACAAACACACACAAAAATATAATTTTTATGATTTAAAAAAAGTGGGGTTGAAGTCAATATGTGAAAAGTGAATGAGAAAATGTTAAATCTGGTACATTGGGGTAACTGGAGCTCAGTGCAAAGACATGATATGGGAAGGATGGGATGTGGGGAGAGCATAAACAACAGCTGTAGCGAGAATAGGATTGTATTGGAGAGTAAGTTGAGTATGCCAGGAGTCTGGCAAACGTCTCTGATCACACCTTTTGTGTGGCCATCCCACAGGTTCCAGGGTATTTCAACCAGTTGAGACACTACCAGTATGCACCAGACCTAGCTGCTTTATAAGACAGCTGCAAACACGTAAACGTTCGCAACACATTGTAGCATGGGTGTTGCTTGGGGTAATGAATGGAATAAACAAATATGCTTGAAATTGGCTTTCCATTGTTCATATAAAAGCACCCTTTCAAGGTTGTCCAGCGTCAAATGAGAATTTACTAAATGTCAACGATTATCATTTAAATGAGATCTTTTAAAATGGTGCTCGCTATCGACAAAGCAACAAAGTTTCCAAAGAGAAATCTGAATGACAAACTTGACATATTTAATCATATATAATCACTCCCACTCGTGCACATCTTGGTTACTGTGGAAAATAAACTGATAGTATCGGAGCACCAACAAATGTTCTGCCATCTAATTTAGAGTTCCCCATAGGCTGACATAGCACCAAGGAGAGGGAGAGAGAAAGAGAAAGGTGATAGTGGTTAAAGCGACACAGATGAAGATAAATGTAATGATGTTCAGTTACAGGAAAGACAGAAAGAAAGAGATTGAGAACTGATGCTGGATAAAGTGACACAATGAGAGGTACATTTATAGATGCAAGAGAGCAACAAAGTAGAGAAGGATAGAGAGATTTAGAGGCAGCACACAAAGCAGATATCTGAATAATAAATACATAACGGAATAGGTCGTCTTTAAATATCTGATAAG
Source organism: Xyrauchen texanus (assembly GCF_025860055.1). Lineage (NCBI taxonomy): Eukaryota > Metazoa > Chordata > Actinopteri > Cypriniformes > Catostomidae > Xyrauchen > Xyrauchen texanus. The sequence continues at coordinate 31,981,888 of NC_068308.1, read as the reverse complement.
CCCTTAGTAAAGCCTGAGGTTTGTAATTACATACTAGTGCGAGAACAAGCCTGCACATGTTTTATTCACTTCTTTGATATGATGCATGACATATAACAGATCACTTTTCATATCCACTTTTTTGCATTTAATATTGCCATTTTTTATGGATTTTTTTAATTTGACAAAAACATATAAATAAATACAGTCAGTTTCTTTTTATTGCTATGCAAATTAATACAATCATGCAGTTGTGTAATGTAACGTATAACATGGCTTCAGGTAATGTTGTTTTGTTCTAGTCAAGCCATGTCAAGTTTTAGTCAATTAATGTTTTGTTTATGTCAAGTCTATAGTCAAGTCAAGTCAAGTCAAGTCTAGTCAAGTCGTTCTTTTTTATGTTTTGTTTTATTCACGTTTATAGTTAGGGTTTCTGGTTATCACGATTTATATTAAACCACTCATCATCATAGTCTTTGTCATTACCAGAGTCAGCATCGTTACAATTAACTACTTTAACTGGACGCATTGTCCCTTTAAACACAGCGTTTGATGCTGAAAACTAGTGAGATGCTCCAAAAGTGTCCGTCTGACACAACTGTACAGACAATCAAGAACGTGTCTAGTGAGAAAATGACAAAATGTGACTAAATGGATTGCTGTTGCCTGTAGGCATATGTTCAATGATATGGGAATAAAACAAACAATAATATTGACTTCTAAAACCACTTTTAGTATTGTCTAATTAATGCTTTACACATCTACCACAACAATGCAATATATTTAAATTGGAATATCTGAATTATTAATAGTGGTTTAGATTTAATGTGTTAATTCAGTGCGATTCATTATATAAAAAATAGCATGTTAAAAAGCTTGAATTAACCAACTGTTTTCATCAGGTGGTAGTGAGCGAAACGCTAGCTGTATTGCAACGCAAAGCTGTACAGACAACAAACCACAACCAGGGTTGCTGAACACAAACACAGCTGGATGGAGCACAATTACGAATGCAGGGATCTCGAGACATGTGTTTCAAACTCCATTTAACTTGACACAGCAACCTAAAAACACTGTGTTTATGATGCGACACGATTAAAGCAAGATGGGCCGTCGGATGCAGGTCTATATTGGCGCATCCTTTGAATAGCACTTATAATAAATCTATCTTGGACAGATTGTTTTCAAGAGCAAAAAATGTATTCCTGTGGACGGTAGGCCAATGATAGGCTTACGTTTAATAATATGGAAATAAACTATATATTGCCTCCTAAAGCCACTTTTTGTATTGTCTTATCAATGTTTTACTCATATGCCACAATAAAGTATTGCATTTTATTTATCAGAATTATTATTTTTATAATATATATTTATAATTTGTTTAAATATAACTATTTATATTTAATTGTTTTATTTGAGGGATTTATATATGCGATATATTGTGATTAATTCACATTATTTAATTCAAATTATTTAGAATTATTTAATCGCATATCATGTAATTTATTTTTAATCTATTGACAGCCCTAATTATAATATAATATAATATAATATTTACTAAGAATATAACAGTTAATTTTGTATTCACTTAAATTCATATGTTACGGTATAATATAATACGGTACCTCATGTCTTATCCTAGCACGTGTGTAGACCTGTGTTCCATTTGGTCTCATAATAGATTCAACAACAAATGTTCTTTCAGTCCAGCTGTGTCTATAAGACCATTTTGTTGGTGAGAATGAGAGACACAGGCCACCACTGGATTCTCTTCAATGTCAGTTAGTCATCGGTCGGTCTGAACTTTGCCATCATCATTGGCTCTGTGAAAAAGTGCCACAGAATGAACCAGCACATCCTTTATGCTCTTCAACCAATTAGCCATCCAATAATAGCATAGAGAGCACCACGGCAATGTACAGACTGCAGATATTAGTGTTGCCGAGTGGGAGGGTTAGGACAGGGTGAGATAAGCATAGAAAGAACAAGCACAAACTGTATGCACACACACACACACACACACACACACACACACACACACATACATGTGGACACAAGTTAATATAAGAGAACATATTCAAATGTAGTGTGAAGCACATTCAGGAACATTCATAATTTGCTTAACAATAATAGAGGCATGAATGCAGCATCATTCAAATGCAATAGTTTTCAGTTACTGGTGCCATTGTAAAAATGCACTATTCACAGTCTGCCATGATTAATTTGATCTATGAGTGAAAGTGTCCAATAATAGGGCAGTTACTGAGATTAAGCAAGTTGGACTTCTCTTGTCATGTGATCCAAACATGGCTGCCGCACGAGGGTACTCTCTCCATGTTGAACACATACTGTTCTACTGTTCTACTCAACACATGGCCTGCGGGCCACATGCGGCCCTCGAGCAATCTTTTGCGGCCCTCGTTATTATATCATCATCAGAAATATATTTAACTTATTTCAACAGTCTATCAAATCTGTATGAATTGTGAGGTGTTCATTTTCACGAGGATTTACACTTGTTCTCTACATTGCTGAATCACATTAGAGATTGCAAGAGGATGTTACAAATAAATAATAATTATTATAAAAACATTTCTGAGCATGACTGATGTTATGAGAGCAGCAGTTGGTAGGCACACGCAGGGCCGACGGTGGACTTACTGGTGCCCTCCTAGGGTAAGATGGTGCCCACCTAGGGAGTTGGTGCCCTACGCAGACTGCGTAGTCTGCTTATAGGTAGTGGCGGTGCCGCACGCGCGTTCATACTCAGAACATGTGCACTCACGTGCGGCCCATCAAACATGCACGCACGCAGTCTCATATGAGAGTTACTCAACACGTTGCGAATCTGTCCATCAATCGCTCATCAGAGATATGTACTCGTCATGATAACAGTATTTACAGACGCCTTCACAAATGCATTTATTGATCTACTTCGGTGCAAAATGCTAAGGGGTTGAACAAATCTTTGACTTGTCAATGAAGGACTTTTGGTGCTAATTTTGGATCCTATATAGCTCTTGATTTTGAACACATCTCTAGTGTTTGTTTTGTTGAACACTCATGGTGTTTGTTAGTTGACAATCAAAGTGACAATCACAGTGACAACAGAACTGATACCAGAAAACTCATGTCATCTCAGATTTTTATGGCTTTCTTTCTTTTACTGAACACAAATGAAGATTTTTACAAGAATATTTAAACTCTGTTGGTCCATACAATAAAAGTGAATTGTGGCCAGATCTTTGAAGGTTGAAAAAAAAAAAGAAAAAAAAAAATATATATATATATATATATATATATATATATATATATATATATATATATATATATATATATATATATACGACAGTTAGTTCCGGTCCTCAAATCTGATTGGATGAGAGACATTCCATGAGCACTGATCATCACTCAGATGCTTCACTGTGTGTATCACTACGCGTTCATGCTGTTCTAAACTAAAGTGTAAGAGTAGTGCATATCTGTTAGGAGTTACTGGCTTTATTTTTGAAATTACATATGTTAGCCTGCAGGTGGTGGCAAAAGATCAATTTTGTGTGTAACATGAGCCAGTTGGTGACGTAAAGTGAATCCGTTAGTCACTGTTTACATAGAACTGCGCTCCGTGATCGCTCGTATTACTAATACATTACCAAAACTAGGAAATAGCTTTAAACGGACAACTTCAAGATTAAGGCTCATGCTGAGAGACACAACAGACTGATTTATTACAAAACTCAAGTGCTTACCTTTTATCTGAGTTTACACATACCACATACTGTTTAAAATGGCGGAGGACATCACTGTTTCTATAGTGAACGACTCTTGCGGACCGGCTACCGTGAAATAGAGAGGAATACCCCCACTTGGATGTCTATTTTCCACTGAGAAAGCTGACAGCATCTCTGATTGGGTGTGGCAACAAGTGATCGCACACGCTCCATCTCTCTCTCTCTCTCTCTCTCTCTCTCTCTCACACACACACACACACATCCAGCCGTCTATCCTTCTTTATCCAATAACTTGTTAGAAACAGCAAAAGCCGTGATATTATTTCTGAAGTGAACTTTTTGAATTACTAATGGAGATTTGGACACATCATTTGTTTTGAACCACCATGGCAGATTCCGATTCGTCGCATAAGAAAGTAGTTCCATGCACAAATGAGTTTTTATGACCATACTCGGTTTTCCTATTTTTCATTGAACTGTTGTATATAAGTATAATGTATATATCACACTCACAATCGTGCTATATGGCCCTACATCAGCACTGCTGTAATTACCTATGGAACTCGGCCTGCAGCCTCATGCCTGCGGACAAATCACAGCAGTGCTGATGTAGGGCAATAATCGCACTCTTGCTTGTGTGATATTGCTGAAATATATATATATATATATATATATATATATATATATATATATATATATATATATATATATATATATATATATGTATACTTTCAGATGTGAAAGTGTAGATTTATAGTAAAAAGGACTTAAATATGAATCTGTTTCTCACCCACACCTATCATATTACTTTACATATTACTTCACACACATCATAACTATAAATATATAATCATGAAAATTTAAGAATGCAGCACTTTCCTAAGATGAGTAGCCCTGATGTAGAATAAAAATAGCTTTTATAAGGTCAATGATAAAACTGCAAGTCTTCATAACCTTTGAATGGTGATGATTTAATACATATGTTTTTAATGAGTACAAAATTACAGTGTGCACCTTTAAGTGGGCAATATCTTCTCATATATTTAACTAGAGTTTATAAAATCAGAGCTGTATTTTGTTTATTTATTTGAATGAATGAATGAGAAAAAAAAATTCTGTTAGGCTGAAAAAACACTAGAATACCCTCCTAGTTTTGTGACATTGCAACTTTTTCCCATTCAATGAAAAGTGGCTGTCTGTGTGTGTGTGTGTGAGCGTGTATTTATCACTTTGTGGGGACCAAATGTCCCCATAAGGATAGTAAAACCCGAAATGTTTGACCTTGTGGGGACATTTTGTCGGTCCCCATGAGGAAAACAGCTTATAAATCATACTAAATGATGTTTTTTGAAAATGTAAAAATGCAGAAAGTTTTCTGTGAAGGTTAGGTTTAGGGGTAGGGTTAGGTTTAGGGGATAGAATATAAAGTTTGTACAGTATAAAAACCATTATGTCTATGGAAAGTCCCCATAAAACATGGAAACACAACATGTTTTATGGGGACATTGTTTTATATGTGTGTGTGTGTGTGTGTGTGTGTGTGTGTGTGTGTGTGTGTGTGTGTGTTTGTTTGTTTGTTTGTTTGTGTGTGTGTTTATGTATTGTGCATTATTTTAGTTAGTAACTCCCCAACACAGACACATGAGGCTCTTAGGACACTTTCACACATATAAACATGCACTTCTGTTGGGTAGATGGGAACAGGAGCATCTTGTACATTGTTGGTAAATTGTCTCTACTTTACAAGTCTGCGGTAGATTAATGTTGACATGTGGATCTTTTCTGAGCACTAATGGTTTGTTGCAAGTGTTTGCTCCCATCACCTGACCTTTCACTGCTGTTCTCCCATCAGTTGAACCTTCCCTCCATCAACCACCACACACACAGCCATAGCAACCAGCCATGAGGGAGGACAGGTAAACACTGCACTCGCCTGTTCTTCGGAGAGAGAGTGAGAACTAGTGTAGAAAAGTCAAGAAAGAGGTGTGCCAGTGAATTATGGTGTGCCATGCATTATGCTCTAATGGGTTAGATAATGCATGCCACTTTTACAGCAGGGTCATTATGATCATCAGCGTGAATGTCGGTATTTGACCTGTATACTTTGCTGCCTGTAAAATGACAAATACATGCATTTTCTTGTAAGCTACTTATATAATAAATAAAGAAATGCAATGCGTAAGCATGCATGAGTGCAAGACAAAGAGGTGTAAATTTGGAAGGAAGCTCTTTTATAGTTTTTTCAAAAACTACTAGGGGAGCATGTGCTTTTTTTAAAGGGACAAACATTTATTTAGTTTTGACATAAGCGTTAATGTTTATTCATAGCTTGGCACCAGTCAACCCGCCAAATGCAGGTAAAAATCGTCAGTGTTGTGTAAGTCGGGCTTCACTCGATATCGCAGCGAAGACCACAAAACTTGCGTGACCCATTTGACAAATCTATCAATTGCAAGGCAGCCCATCATTATAAACAGCACTGATGAGGTGAAGAGGAGATGAATGCATGTTATAATTTTATTTTATTGCACATCATCATACCTTACAAAAACGTTTATTACTGCAGTTACACAATTTTGTAACTGGTATAGATTTAAATTAAATATATTTAGTTGAATCTATTAGACTTTATTTTATTACAACTGTGAACGTTGTAGGTAAAGGTTCAAAAGTTCAATGTGTTTAGGCTTTTAGTTTTTTTTTTTTATATAAAATTCTATAGTTAGACTCTACATAAACCTAACCACTATGAGGAGCCATCTATAGACCATAAGAGCATGGTTATGGCCCTATTATTATAAATGCCACTGCTAAAAAATGAAAGAACAATGGTGAACTTTGTGTGGAGCCTGGTGTGACCACAACGTTTGCACCGCCCTAAGAAAATGCTTCTTCGTGTTTCTTTTTTTTTTTTTAAATGATAGCTGCAATTCTTGAGTATTGGCATGAGTTTTGCTAAATAATCTTTTAGTATTATTTCTTTGATAAAAAAGCAGTGAGCTGGGTTTTAAATTTAGTAATATTTGATAATCTTATATCTTTCTTATACTTTGTCCACAAAAATTAATGTGGTATAACTACAAAGTATGTTGCAATTTTGTTGTAATGTGAAAAAATAACAACAACAAAAAAACAGAAAGGACCCTTTTAAACCCCTCAATATGTGAAGTTTTAAAAACTATTAGATATTTTAAATATGTATATATTAGGGCTGTCGATTTAACACGTTAATTCAGTGTGATTAATTTTATAAAAAATAACGGATTTAGAATTAATCGCGATGCCCCCGGACCGTAGTAAGGAAAATTGCTGAGAACCACCTGTTTACTCCAGAGTAAGTGAAACTTCAGCTGTGTGGCAACGCGCAGTTTATACAGTGAAGAAAACAACCATCCAGCAGCAGCACAACACAAACATGCATTACGTTCTTGCATTTAAAACATGTGATAGAGCGCAAATCCGAACTAAGTGATCTCAAGATGTGTTCTAAGTATTAAACTATATTTAACTTGACACAGTGACCTAAACATTTATGTTCATGACGCAACACACCCGAGACGTCTGACGTAGGTGTAAATTGATGGGTCCTTAAACAAGCCCTCATAATAAATCTCGAACTGATTGACAAATTCACTTGTGAAATGGATTGCTGTGAACTGTGTGTCAATGACTGACTTATGATCAATAATATGGTAGTAAACAATACATTGCATTCTAAAGCCGCTTTTTGTATTGTCTTATCAATGATGAACTCTTCTGCCACAAGAATGTAATGCATTTTAATTATCTGAATATTTTTTATTTTATCTATATATATATCTATATTTAAAGACAACTATGTCTAATTATTTCAGAATATATTTGTATATTCGATTAATCGCGATTAATCGGGACACCATGTAATTAATTCGATTAAAAATATATATATACAATTTATTTTATTTTTTATATATTTGAAAACTTTTTTTAATGAATTATTAAGGTAATTAATGATATGGAATCATTTAAATGCATTTTACTTGATAGTTACATCACATGACATTAAATTTTTTTTGTTTTTTATTTTTGTAGAAAATGCTGTAAATGTTTTTCAAAAATTTATGAAACCATCATGGACACAAATATTTCATTTTTACAAACTTAAAGTAAGTTTTAATCTAGATTTAGAAACTAGATTAGATGTTTAAAAAATTCTTATTTTTATCACTATGGACAACCTTATTTGTCAATGTCCAACTTACAAATATTACAGAATCTTAAATTTTTTTCATTTAAGTCATAACTTTTCTTTGTTTTAATTTTTAAATCCTAAAGCTTTGTTCATTTCCAGATTTAAATGAATAAACTATTTTTAGTAAGGTCTCAAATTGTTGATTTGATTTTTGCCTATAAGGCTTGAACAGAGCATCCTATGTAACTCCTAGCTCAGTAGGGTGGATCTAAATGTGTGTGTGTGTGTGTATGTGTGTGTGTGTGTGTGTGTGTGTGTGTGTGTGTGTGTGTGTGTGTGTGTGTGTGTGTGTGTTTGGAAGTGCTTTGAAACTGGATGCTGCATTGTAAAACTTGTTTCTGTTGATATTAACAGCTCAGATACATTTTCCATGAATAGATATCATAATTTATTACAATACTATATTAATTTCCTGTTGGAGTATCATTAGAAAAGCATATGGAAACCTTAAGTAAATATTTGCACTACTGTTAATTGTGAGAAGTGCAGTAAATGGATTGAATCTATTGATACATGATCCCATGGTGTGTCTTCAGTGTTTTACTGCAGTATATCATATTTCAGTGGAGACAATCACATCGATGAAAGAAAAAGCGGTCTTGTAGTTGCGTGGCTCCAAACAGTAAATGTGAATAACACACACACACATCAACTATCAAACATATACAAAAAGCAAACACCCTTATCATATCAAACCATCTTATATAAACAAGCCTCTGTTGATAATTGAAAGTGCATTTTTCCATGCAGAACAGGCCCACCCAACACACACACACATGTAGACACACACATTGGCTAACACACCAAGTTAATGTAATCTTAACCTCATTGGCCCAGCCTGTGTATAGAGAATCCCATTAGATAAGAACAGCAATAGAGATGCTGTAAAGGAGGCCAAAGAACATAGATCTTCCTGCGTCTGTGCGCGTGTCCGTCTTTCACTGATAAAGTACACTATCAAGTCCCCTAATTGTGCTTTCATGTGGAACGGCTTCCTGGGTCTTTGCAGTACATGAGCAAGCGCGAGTGTGGGTCTAGAGAGTATAGGATTCAAATGCTGACGTGAAAGGGAAATAGAGACACAATTTAATCTCAACAATCCAATTCATGTAGACATTTCGAATTTATAAAATATGAGAACATACTGAAAATCTGGTTGTACAGAATAGACCTATGCCGGTATGAATAGAGGTTTACATGGAGACAAAAATGTACATCCTGCTGTAGATACTGTGGTTGCGTGACAGTTTTTAACCCCAAACTACACTCACATAACACTTTATTGGGAACACCTGTACACCAATGCATATATTATCTAATCAGACAATTATGTGGCAGCAGTGCATTGCAATCATGCAGATATTGGTCAGTAGCTTCAGTTAATGTTCACACCAGCCATCAGAATAGGGAATTTTTCTTATATTCAGTGATTTAGACTGTGGCATGGTTGTTGGTGCCAGATGGGCAGGCTTGAGTATTTCTGTAATTGCTGATCTCCTGGGATTTTCACAAACAACAGCCTCTATAGTTTACTCAGAATGGTGCCAAAACAAAAACTTCCAGTGAGCGGCAGTTCTGCAGACTGAAACGCCTAGTTGATGAGAGAGGTCAAGACAGAGAATGATCAAACTGGTTCGAGCTGACAGAAAAGCTATAACTCAGATAACCACTCTGTACAATTGTAGTGAACAGAATAGCATCTCAGAATGTACAGCACATCCAACCTTGAGGTGGATGGGCTACAACCGCAGAAGACCATAGGACCATAGTGTTCCTAATAAAATGTTCAGTGAGTGTAGATTCTGGTGTTAATATCCTTTTAGTTATTTACATTGCGACTAATGAGAACAGAACTTCCTCACACTTGCTGGAAATATAACCGCTTGTTTACTTCCGTGTTGACTGTATCCTTAAGTTGAAATCTTTTTGTTTACAGTGCAGTCACTCTCTGTAATTGTGCACTATTTTTCTTTCCAGTCTCCCAAAATGTCTGACAGTGCATCACATAGCTTGGTTAGCAGTCTATCTGTCTGTTCTCTTTATATTCTTTGCAAGGAACAAAAACAAGAGTGCCACAGCTCTGGAGAGCATCGCATTAAGTACGCTTTGCCCACACAAGAGCTGAGAGGTGCTCTTGCAGCTGGTCTCCATGGCAATGGAAGTACTAATACGCCGTTAGACAGTCCACCTTATGAAAGTTAATGAGACATTAAAATAAGCTGTCAGTAATCTTCCATGCAGTCCTGCAAAGTCAGTGTGGAGGGCCTGGGAGAAAACCAAGACACTAAAGATGAGTTTTAACAGGCTAGGCTTTATTTAATCACAGCGGTTTAATTGGTTTTAATCAATTATTTGTTCTACAACTTGTTATAAAGCAGATTTCCTTTTTACTGTCATGCCACGTCGCCTCAAAAATGGACTTCATTGTTGACAAATGATGTAGTGTTAACATTTGCCTGTTGTACAAGTCACATTAATAACAGCCTGGCTAACACAGAATCTGTCCATAACTCCCGAGAACACTCAATACAAATTCTGACACATCCCCGCCCATTGTGAGTCCATTTATGAACAATTTTGTAAATTTGATAATTTTTTCAAACAGGGACTGAAAACAAAATGTTTTTTATTTTGGTTCATTCTGAGCAGAGACTGTATTTTTCCATTCCGGTTCCAGCGTTCCGCTGTCTCCTTTCCAATTGCTAATAGGTTATAATGACATTGAAGCGTGGTTAATAATGTTCTTTTTTTTAAATGACATTAGTCTGGTGATATAAATGGTCTGCAATTATATAGTGCCTTTTTAACCTTAGCGGTATTCAAAGCATTTTTCACTGCGTCTCATACAACCATTCACACACACACACACACACACCAATGACGGCAGAGCTGACATGCGAGGCGCTAGCCTTCCATTGGGAGCAACTTGAGGTTCATTGTCTTGCCCAAGAACACTTTGACATGTGGAGTCGTTTGGGCTGGGAATTGAACCACCAACCCTGCAATTAGTGGACAACCCGCTCTAAGACCTGAGCCACAGCCGCCCAATATACCATATACCATATACCATATACCAGTTGCAGTGTTACCTGATCTCTCAAGAAAAAAAGGAACCTGGTCTGGAAAAACACGCTTAAAAAGAGAGAAGCCTAATTTTTAATTCCGAAATGTATCTGTAATAAACTATTTAGACTTGGATGAAAAATATATATTTATATATGTCTAAATTAAATTAGCCAGTTATTAACTGGTTATCAACATTTAAAAATAAAGTTTTCACTCCAGAACGACTGAAAGGGACTTTGTTCCCATTTTCATTTACGTTCCCTGGAATGTTTTCAGTACCTGCTTTCAAATACCAACAAGAGTCTAGTGCTCTCAACTCCATTAAGGGGTGAAGTTGTCAACCGGGTGTTTTCATGGCCTGCCCACTGGGAAACCTCCCAGCTCTCCTGATGGCCAGTTCGCCTCTGGCTTCATTCAACCCAGGTTACCATGTTTAAATCCATTTTGTCAAATTTTACAGATTTCCAGCCCAAAATCAGAGCAGAAAATGTGGAAAACAAAAAAATTATATATTTTGTCTGGGATTGATAATGGCTAAGTCAACTCTCAACTGAACTGAAACTAATCTGGGACATATTTTTAAGGGGTTTTACCCAATCTTAACGCTGACTGCACAAGTTATGACAAGAAAGAATGAGTCTCAATTGACCTGGGGCAACATGTAAATCAGACCAGACAAATCACTTTGGTATGGAGAAAAACAAGTTTATTTCAGCCTTAATGCAACATATTAATTTTAAAAGATCTGCTGTCAGCAAACAGAAGATGTACCCTGCTTAAAATACAAGCATTACTGGTCACCAGCATATGTTGTGTCAGGTGACCAAGGCTGATCTCATTTTTATTTGTATGTACTTGTACATAACATTTAAACATACATATTGCAGTTTTTTTGTGTCACAATTCTAGATCCTCAGTTTCAAGGCTATAATAACTGTATAAAAACATTTGATTTTATTCCTGTAAATATGGATATAATTGATCTGCTTTCAAACTGAAAATGGGTTTTGCAACAGGTTAAGTGCTGTAAATGATCAGTCAAACCAAATGACCACAAAGACCAATAATTACTACCAAAAAAAATAAGCAACTGGGTTGCATGACTAATCCACTAGTCAACTATAACTAACGTAGTTGGCACTGCTGCCTGAAGTCATCTACTCGCTTTCTACATGATTTACAAAATGTGTCTGCAGAAAGACAAAAACACCCCCCCCCCCCCCCGCTACCCAAGTAGCTCCTCTGAACTGTGTTCCTGGTCACTAAATAAGGGAAAAATCCATTAATTATGAACATAGGCATATTTCTAAAATATTCAAAGGCAAGGGAAAACTCATTAATATTAATGAGAAAAGCTCCATCTGATTTGTTAGGGTAAGGTTAGTGGTTAAGTTGCAGTTTCTCTGACCAATAAGGAAGCACTTTGCTTATGCATATTACTGAGTCTGAATGATTACTGAGTCATCTAATCAGTTATCACTTCACTTGTGAATATAAATGAAACTTCCCCTGTCATCCTACGTTTCGGAAACTTGACAGCAGGTGTGGAGGCTGATGGCTCTGCACTGAACAAGCAAAGTGGCTTATATGTCCTTTGATAAAGATGACACAGATGCTACATTAACCTCCAATATTATGCAAAGTGTACTTCAACTATAACAGGAAAAACTAGTGTTATGCATAATCATTTAAAAAGGCACCCGCTAATGCTGTTTAGTTATTTTAAACATGATCAGCACAAATTTGTATTTGGCCATCTGATCTGGTTTCTGTTTGCTTCTTCAAGAACACGATTGGGCAACAGTTCAAATTGGAGTACGATGAAATGTTGGAATGCATTACCATCCTGCATGCATATTTTGCATCCTGCATATTTTATTGATACAATGGCAAGTTAATTGGACAAAGAGGGTACAAGGATAATGGATTGAGTCAATTTGCATAATTTGTGTAACAACTGAATAAAACCTAACCTGCTTCTTTGTTCCATTTAAAGGGATAGTTCACCCAAAAATGAAAATACTCTCATCAATCCCCCCCCCCTCCCTCCCCTCCCTCCCCTCACTACCCAAGTAGCTCCTCTGAACTGTGTTCCTGGTCACTAAATAAGGGAAAAATTCAGTAATCATGAACAGAAGATGAAAAATGTCAAGTAAGACAAATAAGAGTAGGGAGTTTTTGGTGGAACAGGGATACTATGTGGGAAAGCTAGAGGACATTTAGGATATGTCAGTTTGCTGAATAGCTTTCGCTTTCAGATTGAATTTCCGATATGGATGAATTAACCCTATAAAGTTCATTTTATTTGATTTAAAGTGTGTGTAATTTGTGTGCCTCTAGTGTCCCCAAACAAAATTGTAAATTAAATTAAAAAAAATACTCCTTTGTTCAATAAAAAAAAATCACTTTAAAAAGGTAGTGTTACATTTATAATCAATTCAGTTCAGTTACATTATGTATACAGCAATTTTCACAATACATATAGTTCCAAAGCAGCTTTACACAGAATAGCTAATTCAATCATTTAAATCATACCAAGTTAAATAATGAGTAAATAAACAAAATCAAATAAATAAAATATATATATTTTTTATCTCACATGAACTGTACTCTCACCAGCCAATAGTGTCAAATCTCTGATTACCTTGCAATCATTGTTGACTGCATATGGGAGATAGTAGCAGTCAGTTCACTCTGATATTCTCTGTTATGGAAAAGGTGTATTATTAAGACAACTAAATGAAGACCACACTTTCCCCCGGAATGACCATTACATGATAAACAACTCTTCTAAAAGGATGAAAGTTTTATTTTTAAAAGCTTGTCTGATGCAGTTTCAGATTTCACCCCAGCTGTCTCCTCTTCCAAGCTCAGCTGGTTAGAATATTTCCCTATCTGCCTGGAAACTCAGAACCACATTGAAAACAGAACACGGCATGTTTAAAAAAGCCAGCGACTCTCACACACAATCCAACTCTCTTTCTTTCTCTTTCTGTCTCTCTCACTAACAGCTGTCCAATACTGCAGTTAGCAACTGTCTGAACTGACACACTTAGCTAAGGTCAGCATGGTGTTTTCCTCTTACAAACACATACACTTTAATGGGAAATCCCAGTGTGGGACAGACACTGTTGACCCTCGTGAAAGCAAAGACTCAAGTCCTCATTTCCATAGACTTCTTACACTTCCGGTTGACTGTACTGCTTAGGTGATTCATAGATGCCAAATCATAGATTACACAGATTAAACAAAAGGATACTTATACCATACTTACAAATGTATGAATGTCATTGCAATTGTCAAATCAAGTGCCATTTATTTTTGAAATATAGCAAAGCACACTTTTCAAGCAAAACATTTCACAAAAAGAAGTTTGTTAGGTTTTATGGTAAAACTGTTCAAAGTTAAGACAATAAGAATTTTCTGGTTGACAAACATTAAACATGAAACAAGTCTATGGTTAATGTGATGAACTGCATCTGTGGTTACTCTGCTGGGACACCTGTATGAACTTGAGGGGAACGGACATCATATATCCACTAAAAATCCCCTTGGGCCCAGTTGGGTAAAAGTGATTGCAAAAATAGTATAAATTAAGAATAAAGAAAAGTAAAGGTCTAGAATAATTTGTTTGCAGATGCCACTTATTGTAGTTTGATATTTTTGTTATCTATATCAATGCATTATTATATTTAAAGTGTGGTTTAGGTGTCCAAATACTTTTTGGGGCCGCTGAGTGTTATCTGATTATTAAGAACCATATTTATATTTTTAACCATATAAAACATGTAAATATAAAAACAGGATTCTTAATTAGTGATTACTGAAACTAAAAGTGTCCTTTTACAGTAATAATTGTAAAGGTACAGTATCTATTTTTGATTGATTGTATTGATTGATTTTTCCATTATTTTGGAAGGTGCACTGTAGTTGCCATGTGAATCTGGTCCAAGCGGATTTCTGAAGAATCTGTCATGCAAATGGTGAGGTCTCTCCCACCTCCTATTGGTCATAGGGGGCCTTGGATATTATGTTGAACAGCTGTGATCTAAATAGAATGGGCCACATCCAACCTTCAGGAAACAGAGAGTGTGGGAGTGTTTTTGTGTGCACGTTTCTCGATTCCAGTTTCCTGTAGCCTGAAAACATGTACCTTCCAAAGTATCACAATACACTTTTCATTGGGAAACTAGGCCCATATGACCAGATGAACACATGCTGAATCCTCTAGACTTTGTTTCTTTGCAGTGTGGATTTGACACAACTCAAACTGCAGTAGAAAGGCTGAGAATCATTTCTGATATGACAACTGGCATAAGCACATACTATACAGACGTTCATAGCTGATGATGAAAGTTGCACAGAACAACTGCCACATTCCTCACATCTAACGAGTGTGGGAAATATTTACGCTTGTTTTATTTAGAAATGTTCTAATTTCAAACCGATTTATGCATTTTTTGTTTACATTTAGATTTTTTTTTTTGTTCTCTGTAGTGTTTCCAAAAATTATGCCAATTTCAATTATACAATTATGGAAATATATTGGAATGTTAAAAGGTTTTAAGGTGCCTTTTTTAAATACTACAAATAAAGTGTCCCTGCTACCTGACTGAGATCACTAAAATTGGTGTCCCGAGTAAACAGCAAAACAAAGATTTAAGGCCTTCAAGTACTTCATACGAAATCGAGGAACGAACCATTGTGACACCATTTAGAACAAAATCTGGCCAAAAATAAGTTGTGTTTGAGTTCATTTCTGGTGGTTCATAACAGCTGGCCTGGGCGAACTTTTCTAAGTAGGTATAGCTGCAGGCCAGAGACCTTCAAAAGGGGTTGCTCCAAAAAGGAGGTTGCATCAACTCCAAAAGTGTGTCACTTCCACTCACGGTTAAGTTTCTATGACTTTAATGGCAGTTTGGAACTACCGCTCCTTTTTGGAGCACTGCCTGCAGCTTTATCCTTCTCAACTTTTAGGAATGGTATGTGTGACCTGGAGCTCTACCGACCGTGAGGCCGGCAGCTAATTCCCTTTCACATCTAATGTCAAAATAATTATTTTGACAAAAACGTCCTTTAAAATTTTTCAATATTTTGCCATGTCATATTTATTCATTTTTGTCGATTTTACTTTGACGAAAATGTCATATAATTTTAGTCAACAAAAATTATATCTTTAAGTTGATGATGATGTGAAAAACTTTTATCAAATATACAAACATTTAGAAAAATTTTCTAATTCAAAAATGTATCAAACATACAAATATACATACTGTCCTTGTGAAAAAAAACCTGAGCTCCTGAAATAAACATTTATAGACTGAAGTATTAGCTACTGTTTAGAAGCAAGCTTACTATATTCTGAATTCTTCATGCTTTAGAGACGTATTAATTTTCCGTGAAAGGATATTACATTGTGTGTAGCATTGCTTACAGAAACAGCATATTCACAATGCAAGTTACGCAATGCAAATTATGCATATTTTGACTAGCCTGTCATTTAGTTCATATTGACCTGTTCATTCACTTCACTGTGCAGATGTAAGCTGTTATATTACATAAATGTTGTGGATATAGTGATAAAACTCATGTATAAATAGTTTGAATGAGGAATTTATCAGTTTTGTAGTCGATACCAGCACATCCGAGTCCAAGTCCAGTCTGAAACCAGAGTAAGTCTAGTTCAAGTCAAGACTGAGACCAGAAGAGGGTCGAGTATGAGTCAAGACCAAAACCAGAGAGGGCTGAGTCCGAGTCGAGACAGAGATCATTAAAGGCTTAGTCAAGAGTTTTTTATTAATGTATTAAATGTATATTTTATAGGCATAAATCAAATAACCCTCATTTATCATTTTATTAAACTTGTGTTGGTTAAAGAATATTACCATTTGAGAATAAAAATTAAATAAATTACATGTCCTTGGTTAAGTGAACATATTGGTATTCCTACTACGATGTGTCAATGTAAACAAAATGTCAGTAAAAAACTTAAATGAATGGTTCAAAGTGCCTATGTGGTTCAGCATTGCAATACAAACAACCAGCTTCTGTATACTACATTATTATATTCCTGTGGAGAAAGAGCTCACACCTCTGTGAGCACCGATCTGTGGAGAGGGAGGTCCAGGAAAGCTGAGTGGTTAAGGATTAGCACCTGTGCCAACACCTTTTTGTATTCCCAGTGAGCTGTGACACAGAGATAAAAGGGGAGGAGACGGCGGCAGACGAGAGAGAGAGCAGAGCTTCAAGCTTTGTGTGTGTGTGTGTGTGTGTGTGTGTGTGTGTGTGTGTGTGTGTATATGTGTGTGTGATTTTGGAAGTGCTCTGCTGAAAAGCGAGGATTTATGTTAAATAAAGACTCTCTTATTGGAACGAAGTACGCCCATCTCCCACTTCCTCATTCCCTGGAACTAAGGGATTTGCTACATTGGTGCCGAAACCCAGGAAAGAGGAAAATCACAATCATGGAGTCCTTACCACTGGTCAAGATTTTCAAAAACCCCACTGGCATCCATCAGATGCAACATCAGGCCATCCTGGACCTGTGGTCAGTACAGGAACAATGGTACCAGGCCCTAATGCAAGCCCAGTCGAAGGACTGACAGGTGATCCAGAGCTTGCTGCCACAGAGGGGTACTCCAGCAGCGACCCCAACCACATCTGCTGTGCCTCAGATCACACTGGCGAAAATGGGACGACAGGATGACACTTAAGCATTCATAGAACTTTTTGAGCATGTCGCGGAGGGGTCAGTGTGGTTCCGTACAGTGGGCAGTCCGTCTGTTGCAGCTGTTTTCAGGGGGAGGCTAAGATTGAGGCACAACAGCTACCTGTCACGAGTCTGCTGGTGTACTCAGACCTGAAACGGGCCATCCTTCAATGGGTTGGCCATAACCCTGAACGGCACTGTCAGCACTTTGCTGACATTCGGTGAGTTCGGCCAACAGTTTACCTTCACCCAAGAGCTCTGTGATGTGGTTGATGCTTGAGAACCGTTGAGCCGATTGTCAACCTGGTGGTGCTGGAGCAGTTCGTCGACCATCTGCCCAAGGGAATGGTGGAGTGGGTCCAGTGCCACTGTCCGGCGTCGCTGGAAGAGGCCGTCCAGCTGGCAGAGGACCACTTGGCAGCATATCCGGGGGACGGTGAATCCTTTTAACTTTCTCCAACTCTCTCTCTCTCCCTCTCTCTCTCTTCACCTCCCCCATCCCATACTATTCCTGTCCCTACCCCCGAGCTCAGAGCTCTGTTGCTTCTGTTTCCCCTCCCCGCCAGGTTGGGGGAAATCTGGGGCTGCAGGTGTGGAGTTAAGGTCTGGGCCGGTGTGCTGGTGCTGCACAGAATCGGGACATATCCAAGATTAATGCCTGGTGATGGATACGGGGCCATAGGTCCGGGTTCCTGACGTGTCACATGTCACACCCGATTAAGCTGGGATGTACCACTGACTATTCAAGAGGGTACATATACATGAAATACCCTTCAGTTCCTGTTATTGTTAAATTCCAGGGACAAAAATATAGAATAGAGGTGGCGGTTAGTCCCCGCCTCACCCATCTGCTGATGTTGGGTAGGAATTGGCCAACATTTCAGACATTATTAAGTGGAATGTGTGCAGATGTGTGCAGATGGGTCCTGAAATAGGGTAATCCAGTGTGGTATTTGTGCAGTATTGGCTGGGGAGGCGTTGCCTGAACCATCGATGTCAGCTCCACATCAGGGAAACCCAGAGGGAAGTGATGATCCGCCTCATGGGGATTTCCTGCTGGAGCAGGAAAGAGATATTTGACCAAGTGAGATTAATTAATATCAAAAGCTTCAGCCCAGTATTGCACTCTCCTATTTCTACTTTTCAATTATTAAAGATAGGTTGTATCGAGTGATGCAGGATGCTCAATAATTCTGAAAAGCCGCTGGGAAATGGTCTTCCAGGCGGCTCATTATAATCCGATGGCGGGACATTTAGGGCAAGAAAAAACACTGAACCGTCTCATGGCCCATTTTTATTGGACGGGCATTCACAGGGATGTACACAGGGGGTGTGCTGCATGTTGCAAATGTCAGTTGGTAAATCCACCGGCCACTCCAAAAGTGCCAGTGTGCCCTCTTCTGTTGAACGAGGTCCCCTTTGCAAGTTGCTAGAACCCCTGTTATTTGCAGTACCAGTGGTCCCACAAGCCCACACAGGGTTTTCTCCCTTTGAATTACTTTACGGCCGCAAGCCTCAAGGCATCCTAAATGTTCTGAGGGAAAATTGGGAGGAGGGACCTTCTGTGAGAACACATTTCTTCACGTTCTGGACCAGACAGCAAAACTCCACACATTGGGGCAACTAACACAGGAGAATTTGCTCCAAGCCCAGGAACAGCAGTCATGGCTGTATAACAGGGGCACTCAGCTACAGGAATTCTCACAAGGAGATAATGTCCTCGTGTTATTACCCACATCAACCTCTAAAAAATTTTGCCAAGTGGCAAGGGCCTTTTGAGGTCACACAGTGAGTTGGGGAAGTCAACTATGAGGTAAAACGAACAGATAGAGATGTAGCACGGCAAATTTACCACCTGAATCTTCTAAAACCATGGAGAGAGGTGGTATTCGTGGCCTTGGTAATAGTCATCACAGAGATGGCAGAGTTAGGTCCAGAGGTGGAATAAAAAACTGGCCATCCAACCACCCCGGTTCCCTGATGGAGACCACCTCTCACTGTCCCAATGCCTTGCATTGATGGACTGCTCGATCGGTTAGGTGCAGCTCACTTTTATTCGACACTGGATTTAACGAAGGGATATTGGCATGTCCCGAGAAAAAAACTGCCTTTTCTGCTCTGTTTGGCTTACATCAATTCGTCACCCTTCTGTTCGGTTTGTTTGGTTTCAGCAACTCATGGTCAAAATTCTTCACCCACACACTTCATATGCCACTGCCTACCTGGATGATATTATTATTGAAGTGTTGTTGGCTTAGTGGGCTAAAGCACTGCACTGCTAAGCAGAATGTTGTTGGTTTGATCCCCACAGCCACCACCATTGTGTCCTTGAGCAAGGCACTTAACTTCAGGTTGCTCTGGTGGGATTGTCAGTAAGGGCACTGTAAGTTTCTTTGGATAAAAGCATCTTCCAAATGTGTAAATGTAAATATTATTTATAGCAATGATTGGCAGCGGCATATCCAGAATCTGAGGACAACCTGGGATTGCTCAGACGGGTGGGACTCACAGCGAATCCAAGAAAGTGTGCAATTGGACAGGTGGAAGTACAGTATCTGGGTTTCCACTTTGGTCATGGACAGGGTGTCACTTGATAAAACAGCAGCTATTGTGACTTGTCTGAGACCCAAGACCAAAAAGGAGGTGAGACAGTTCCTGGGGCTAGCTATTATCGTAGGTTTGTACCTAAATATTCAGATGTCACCAGCCCACTGACTGATCTCACTAAAAAGGGAACATCAGACCCAGTCCAGTGGACGGAGCTGTGCCACAGGTGTTTATACAAGTGAAAGCTGCACTCTGTGGCGAACCACTCTTGCATTCCCCTGACTTCTCTCTCCCTTTCTTGTTACAGATGGATGAATCAGACAGGGGGATGGGACTGTATTATCCCAGGTATTGGAGGGCAAGGAGCTTCCCTTGCTGTACATTAGTCGGAAGCTCTCAGTGCGAGAGACGAAGTACTATTCAGATCACAATCCACTCCAATGGCTCCACCGCATGAAATATGTGGATCACTCATTGGTATCTGGCACTTCAGCCCTTTAAATTCGAGGTGGACCACAGGACGGGGAGCAGATGGCTGTGACCGATTTTCTCTCAGAATGGGGGAGTGGGGGTGTCTGTAGCAGGCCGGATGGTCCCCGGCCTGAGTCAGGCGGTGGGGGCATGTTGAGGCGGGGGTGTAATAGAGCACCGATCTGTGGGAGTGAGGTCCAGCAAAGCTGAGTGGTTAGGATTTACACCTGTGCTAACACCTGTTTGTATTCCCAGTGAGCTGTGTCACGGAGATAAAAGGAGAGGAGATGGGGGCAGACGAGAGAGAGAGCCGAGCTTCAAGCTGTGTGTGTGTGTGTGTGTGTGTGTGTGTGTGTGTGTGTGTGTGTGTGTGTGTGTGTGTGTGTGTGTGTGTGTGTGTGTGTTTGTGATTTTGGAAGTGTTCCGCTGAAAAGCAAGGAATTATGCTGTCTCCTGTTTCCTCATTCCCTGAAACTAAGGGATTTGCTACAATTCCATTCAAGTCAAGTAAAGATTTCTGCTTTACAAAATACACTATAACTGAAATGGGCCTAAAAACCAAACAATAGTTTATTAAATATATTAATTTTATGCAGAAATTGAATACAAACATTAAATTCTTTAGGCATTATTTTTAATTGCACTCCTATATTTCATTCCTTGTAGGCCAAGTAAGTATTTCTACTTATTTTTGCCTGCAAGATTTCTTCACAGGGTATGCACAGAAACATTTTTAAAAAATTTCAGAATCCATTAAATTCTGCTAACATTGAGAGAAATATTTTTACATTTTCTTCAGAATGTGTAGCATTCATGTAACTATATTTACATTTATGCATTTGGCAGACGCTTGCAAGAGTGTGCACTTATTACAGGGACAATTCCCCTGGAGCAACCTGGAGTTATGTTGCTCAAGGACACAATGGTGGTGGCTGTGGGGATCAAACCAGCAACCTTCTGATCACCAGTTATGTGCTTTAGCCCACTACGCCACCACCACTCCATAACTAATGGCTAAAGTATTTTTAAAAGACTAGAGGCCGACCAACACAGTGCAACGAACCCAGACAGAGTCCGGTCTCGAGTACTTCAACACTGGTATTTATCCCATTTTGAAGTGGTTAACTTTGCCGGTGTTAGCACGTTCAACTCATGCAGCTCAAACAGAGAAATCCCTAGCATACTGGATTAATGGATTTGATTCATTCATGTCTAATATCTTATTCTATACACAGATTATCTAGATGTTTTTTCTTCTGTTTATATCTTGCTGTATCATTTTTATCTCGTCATATTTTCATCAACATTATGCTTTATTTTAAGCATTATTATCATCATGATGCATCTTTTTTGTCTCATATTCATTATCGTTGACAAAATAAAAAAAAACCTTTATCAACGAACATTTTTGTCAGTGATTTCATTGATGATATTAACACTTTTCACGGCATTCATTCAGTTAAGATCAGTCAACGTGACCGACGTGCAGTTATTAGCAACTGGTGCCAACTTACCTACTTCTGTATGATCATGCACATAGAAAATTTTTCCAAGAACATGTAATGTATTTTTTTTAATTAGGCTACATAATTAATACAATCTACTGAAATACTCTTAAGTGCTCATTCACTATTTTGTTTTATATGCTCCATCACTCATGGGCCTTCTGCAGTGAAAGCCATTCACACATCTGCCCATAGTGAGATACACTATACCCCTTTTATCATCATTCTTTTGTCTGTATTCTTCCCATTAATAATCTTTTATACACCAATCTTTGCAGTTGTCTCAGTGTCATAATTACAGAGTGTAACAGAGTGTAATCGTGTATATTGTGGCCGCGTATAGTGTGTTAGTGCATTAGCTTTATGAATTCAGAATTTAAACAAGACAAAGTTCCCTTACAAAAATTGAGAGCTCACTGCATATTTGCTGCTTGTTATTTTCACAGGCAAATGAGCTTTGCAGCAAACTTGTAGAAAATTGTACATTGTTGCCAAAGGTTTGCCGGAGGTTCACCACTACCGGTGAAAAGCTGCAAACTTCTGGCAAACATTTGTGGTGAATCACAAGCTCATTTGCATGTGAAAATAACAAGTGGTAAATTTGCAGTAAGTTTGTGGCTAGTTTAGATTTTTTTGTAAGTGTTGGCATTTTCTGCTTCATATACATTCTTTTAAATCATCATTGAATAGTTAAAAAGCATCTTTTACTGATCTATTGTGAATTCTACTCATAGAATGAGGCATACAGTCATTGATAAAACATTTTAATGTCACATTAGTTTAGGATTCACTGAGCATTCTCATATATAATGAACTTCTAAATGCCTCCCACAGCGCTGTGTTGGGTGTCTGAATGTTTGCAAACAGTATACTGTTGCTCGGCTCTTTCGAACAAGAAGTACTTCTCCGAGAGTATATCGAGCCTTTAGGGGGCTATCCTTCACATTTTGAGCCAATCAGAAAACTAGCCCATCGAAAACTCTCTCTGCCTGTGAATGATTTGTTGACTTTGGGTTTGCTGACATATCTTTGGAGGGTAGGATTTTGGATAGATTGCATGCCCTTGAAGTTATCAAAATGGATGGAGCTAGCAAAATGGCAGAAATCGCTTATAGCACATTGAAGAGCTTAAAGCTACACTATTTCACTTTTGGCCCTCTAGCATTTGAAGTTACTTGCCGAGGAACGTGGTTTTGGTAATTATGTGAGTTGGGGTTAGACTCTGCTCTTCTGCATGGATGAATCTGATGGTTTGAAGAGTACCGGTGTAAACATGGTTACAGGTGATCATCTTATGAAAGCAAATGTCACTAATGACAACGGCTCACTTTTGGTCCAATAAAATATCTTACCTGTCCAGCAAGAAAAACTCAATTTCTGGGTCAGTTTTAAATCGTTTAAGATCTCTGATTTGTCACCACCTCTGAAAAGCCAAACCAATGTTGTTTTGTGTTTTATTACGTGCTCTGTTGCTTTCCCTTGTTGTTTGCAGGCTCTTATCTGTTCAAGGTTTCTTTATTTTGAAAACGGTTGATTCCCCAGAGGGTTGCTTTTTTTAATGATCCATGGTCAATGTCGCTCATTTGTTGTGGCTACAAGCTTTCAGACCACACTACTACCACACATGTCACCGTACATAGAGTATCCACACGCTGTAGTAGCTGGAACTTGTTTTCTTTATTTACAGACATTAAATAAACACACACAGATGAATGACAGAAGTATGAAATTTCCCGCCAAATCTATCCCAACAGCTCTAAAATATAAATAATTATTATAGGAAACATAGTGAATCAGGTAAAGGTAGAAACATGGTTTGGAATGTGGATTGTTTGTGTACCTACTCATTAACAAAATTTTGTTCATTTAAAAAAAGAAAGAAAATAAATAACATAGTGTAGCTTTAATTTCCAGAAAAGTTATCCAGGTAAGTAATCCTAACCAAGGAACTAAACATCCAAATAACAGGAATGGACGATTGAAGCAGTTTCGTTTAACATTCCAAAACATCAGTGCAGAAGCTACAAAAAAGATTTTTTCCAGTACTCACACACTCAAAAGAACCGCTACCAGACCAATACAGTATCTAAATGGCTCTCACCTCACTTAAGAATCAAAAAAGTGCTTTTCCTGCCATATTTGATTAGCAGCTTTTTGACGTTTTTACAAAGGAAGAATTTAATTCAGCTGTGTATTATATGAATTCATAATACACGACTCAGAGAGACACAACCTTCCCCTCTCACACACCATTCATCTCAATACGTCAGATGCATAGCCACTGCCAGAGGTTCAAATGGTTGTATACTTGAAAATGTATCATATTACTATATTAATAAAAGACTGAGAGCCAGGTGTATTTCGTTTGAATAAACTGTAGAATCACTGTAAAATTACTGTTCAAGCCCTGATATCCAGGAGACATTAATTCCACTGTTTTGCTGTTGATGTATGCTATACAGTACTGTGTAATTTTACAACCCTTGAGGGCAAGCTGAGGTAGGATGCATTTATGAAAATTTGGGCCATCGGGTAATGTGAATTACTGTACTTTTACTCTATGTGTGTGTGTGTGTGTGACAAGCGCTAATGTAAACAGACTTGGCTAAACAGACAGCATGTTTTCACTGTGAGAATTCGAGTTGCTTTTGTGATAGTTTGGCTGTCCGTTTCAGAAAACAAACATATTATATGCCTGAAAAGAGTTTCTGTTTGTGTGAATGAAAACCGCATCAGCACCTAATCAGCAGATGTGGCTGTGTGCATGGGAAGATCGCGTTTAGATATGATGGCTGTGCATATACAGTACAAGCTGTGAACTGTTGCCTGGTACTTTGGTGATCATTTAGTTGTTTGTTACATAAAACAAACATATTATGTGCTTGAAAAGACTCTTTGAGTAGTTGTTTGTTTGATGAATGAGAACCGCAACTAATGTAAACAAATGGCAGCACGCATTCCAGGAAGATCGAGTTTGATATATTGACTGTGTGTATAAGAGCTGTAAACATTTTATCATGGTATTTTGGCGATGAGTTTGATGTATGTACATAAAATAAACTTATTTTGTGGTTTAAAAGACTGTATGAGTAACAGTTTGAGCAAATATAAATCACAAACGCTTGACCAGCGCAGCCTGTGTCGACGCTAAAGCCAATTTGAATATAGCAGCTTTTAACGTAACTGGCTGTTGCAGAAACTCATATGTGTGATGCTACTCTGCAGGACCCAGTTATTAACCATCACATATGTGTGATGTTACGTATGAAAGGGTTCATTTCTTTTTAGCTCTAAATTCATTTTTAGCCATGTGTTACATTATAATGACTTAACAAATAAATGGCACTTTTATCAATGGATTAGGGGCCTGTTAATGTATCCAAATACTAGGCTAAATATAGTGATAAAATCTGAAATTCTGTCATGTAATTGGAGGAAAAATGTGCACTTTCTGGAATACAGGCTTTAATAGACTGTAATGTACAAATACACCAAGTTGTACATTCACTGGCTCAAAATAGTTTTGGATAAAATACAATTTGTAATACACTGTGCGTAACACAAGAACGCACAGCTGTAATAAATAGTTGTCAACCGATATATCGCTGAGGCCGATAAATTGGCCGATATTGTGACTTTTAATTATCACTTCGGCCAATACATTTTCATGTTTAGCCGATTTGTTTCTTGAGGGCACCGAAAATCACCTGTGACTGAGACATGTAAACCACCAGTCATGGTTTGTTTTGTTGTTACGTGCCATCATGTTACTACAATAATAGACCGGTGTGCAACACAGTCTCATTTAAATGGTCCACATATCAGAGTTGCAGCAGATGCACTTGAGCTCATAATATTAAAGTGCTCACCTGTTTCATTCTCCCACTATCTCCACAAAAGTTCCCTTTAACTGTTAACAGTTTTGTCTAATGATAAAAATTTAAATATCAGTAAAACTAATATCATACACCATTTGCATAGATAAACGCGCATACCTCTTTTTAACAGGTGTAATAAGCAAACCTCACAAAACTTAAGCAGATCAGCATCCTGTGGAGCGCTCATTTATTTACCTCTAAAGCACATATTCTATCAGCCTCCCCTCGTCAGTTCCCTGTAACTTTAAACTTTCTTTTCTAATGATAAAAGGCAAATATCAATAAAACTTCTATTATATACCACTTGCAAATATGTAGATTTCCTGTTTAAACAGATGTAATTCTCGAATCTCACAAAAATCCAGCGTTTTCTTCCCATCGAGTTCTCAATTAATATCTTCCTCTGAAGTGTTTTAATCTACAGCCAGAATCAAAACTTCAGGATCAGTATCAAAAGTTCCTCTGATTCTGACATCATGACGGTCACTCTGTAACAATCCAAGCAGGCAATCCAGGTCGTTTAAACTGTCAGGAGACTGCTGCTCACATTGGATCCACACAAGCACGTGAGTGCAACTTCAAAGTAAAAGTGCTTCATGTGTGCTATAAGTAAATGTCTTATTCACTATGCACTGTATGTACAATTGGTTTGATTTTTTGTGAAAATGTGATTGCTAACGTGGACATGCCATCCATGGCTGCTGGACTACTGTGTGTACTGTTATTTCCTTCTTCCTATTATATTAACAATTTCTTATTGTTAAAATAAATTACACAAATTTGATGACAAATCATAAATTGGAAGAAACGGCTAATTTTTAGATTCTAAAGTTTTGTGTGAATTTCTGTGAAATTGAGTAAATATAGATAGCAATTTTATGTTTATGTTATTTACTATATTAAATTGTGTGACATTTCGGCATCATATCAGCCTGTCGGCCACCCGGTATCGGCCAGTAAAAACCAACTTCGGTCGACTACTAGTAAGAAGATTCAAGATTTTTACAGAAAATTATTTGCATTTAGAGAGTAAGTACGGGGAGCTTTGGTTTATGTATGAATGCAAATAAAAACATAAAAATAATTCTGATGTTACATTAATTATTGAACCAATATGAATGAAGAATAACATGTCTGACTTGAAGCAAACTAACAAATGATTAATAATTATAAAAACAAAGTGTTAAAAAAATTAACACAATTAATCATGTGCCCATACTGTAATAAGGAATATTCCTACCATCGGAGAAATTCAAGCTTGAAGTACCACCTGTTTTCAGCAGGGAGCAGTAAGTGAAACTCCAGCTGTATTGGCAACACACATCAGTACAGACATACCACACTCAGGCTCACTTGACACCAGCTAAAGCACAAGATGAAAACTTGTTCTTCCATTCAAACACAGCTGCACAGAGTGCAATTTTGAATGCAGGAATCTCGAGATGTGTTTTTTTAAAGTTTCAAACTACGTTTAACTTGACACAGTGACATAAATCGCTGTATTTATGACACTACGCAAACAAAGTGAGATGCAATGATGATTGTGACGCAATCTCAGACAGATTGATAATTAATTTGCTAAATCAGTCACTGTGGACTGTAGGCCAATGATATTAACAATAAATAAACAATATATTGCTTTCAAAAGCCACTTTTTTGCATGATGCTGCATCTACACATTAGGTGCCAGCACACTAATATTACTGAGTGCACATTTCAGGTTACGGTTTGGGAGTGAACTGATCAATATTCACACAGGAATTCAACATGTTGCTACTGTACCCTGATATTGACCCTGTTTTGCAGTTACTGATAAATGCCATCTCACATCAGATATCAATTTATGCAATTTAAATGTCTTTACCTTTTCCTGTGGCACTACATCTTTAAAGTCATGGGTTCTGGTCCAGTGAAAACCAGAAGTAATCACGTTCACATAATCAAAGATAAGCGTGATTTGGAGGTTGCATTTTCCCTCCAAGACTACATTTTTACAATAAGGTTTGGGTTAAGGTGTATGGTTGAGAAAATATGAATTCTTGTTGACTATTACATAATTTACGACTAAAAATAACTTGTTTACCAGCTAGCTTTTGGCGCCACTTTGTGGACATGTCACACAGAAACTCGTGCACGGCAGGTGGTACACAGGTAAACAGGCTTTCAGTCAGGTTCTTAGTGTTGCAGTGACTCTCACAGAAGTAGCTGGTTCCGAGTATTGTTCTGGACAGAGGGAGAAAGTGTCACAGTTGGCCCTGTGACATATCTTCAGGGTTGTCCCCTACTCAACCCAGAGAGACATCACCTTCTCCTCTCACACACCATTCATCTCAATACGTCAGCTGCACCGCCACTGCTTCCAATGAGATTCCATTCCTGGCAACTTAATATAAATACAAAACAAGAAGGGAATACTGAGGTCATATACTGTCCTTCTCAGTATTACAAACATACTGTAAGCAATATCAAAATTATTTATTATCTGTTTTGTGTGAAAAAGCCTCCATATGGGCGACATACAAAAGCAAGTTCTCCCAAAAATGAAAATTCTGTGACTATTTACTCATGTTGTTTCAAACATTATTTCCTTTTTTAATGGAACACAAAAGGAGATCTTTAGTGCTTGCATTTAATTCAAAACATTCAAAGGTTTCATGTTGCAACTGGTCGCAAGTTGCAAGAACCAATTATGTTTTGCATCACTGACATCAAACCTGGCATTTGTATGCACATCAGAATGAAATTTGAATGGAGGGGAAGGCTTTAAGTGAGTAAAGGACAAAGTAAACTCTACACAAGAACCTAAATGCAGACATTTCTGGCTAAGCATGCTTGATTTTGTGCGCTGTTGAGGTCGAAAATATTTCAGACCGCAATTCATAACACAAATCAAGTACACATTACATTATCTATAGTGGGCATAAGTGTGAAATGTCCACTTCTACGGTGAGTTTTCTCTTTCAAGCCAACTACTAGCATATCAAAGCAACAGTTTAAAGAATCTTTTGCTGAACAAGGTAAAGTCAATATATTCATTGCGACTTACCTGAATTATAACACATCTGGTTTAATGACACAGACTTTTTAAGGTAACTCTATCGCTCCCTAGATTACTGAGGTTTGTTAGCGCTGCAGTAACACAAAAATGCATGTAAAAGGGTAAGTTCACCTAAAAATGAAAATTCTTTCAACATTTACTCACCCTCATGCCATCCCAGATGTGAATGACTTTCTCTCTTCTGCTGAATACTAATGAATTTTTTTTACAAGAATATCTAGTCTCCTATATCTACATTCATACAATACAAGTGAATGATGGCCAGGGCTTTTAAGGTCCAAAAAGCACATAAAGACAGCATAAAAGTAATCCATATGACTCCAGTGGTTAAATATATATCTTCAGAAGTGATATGTTAGGGGTGGTTGAGAAACAGATCTATTTTTAAATAATTTTTACTATAATTCTCCCTTTTCACTAGTCGGGGATGGTCAAAGGTAGAGATTTATAGTATCAAAGGACTTAAATATTGGCCTGTTTCTCGCCCACACCTATCACATAATTTCTGAAGATATGGATTTATCCACTGGAGTCATATGGATGACTTTTATGCTGTCTTTATGTGCTTTTTGGACCTTCAAAATTCTGGCCTCCATTTGCTTGTATCCCCCAATCAGAGGGAGAGATAAAAGTAGGAGCCAGGGACGCCAGAGAGAGAGAGAGAGACGCATGCAGCAGTGCTTTGTGTGCGTGCCTTTGTGATTCAGTTCAGTGTTACATGTTGAATTAAAGTATTTTTGATTGTTAATCTGATTCCTGCTTCCTTCATTCCCGATGAACAAGAGGCTTGTCTGCCACAGCAGATTATACAAATTATAATAATAATAATAATAATTTCCATTGTTAGTTTGTGTTATATTCATAATACATTAGCTAATGTTAATGTATATAAAATTTCATTTTGAAAACGTTATTGTATATATTATTATTTCCATTAACCGAGATTATTAAATGCTGTAAAATTATTGTTGATTGTTCCTTCATGTTAACTTGCACCATTAATTAATGTTAACTTATGGAACCCTATTGTAAAGAGTTACCATAAAAAATAAATGTTTTTAAAAATTAAAAAGGAACTAGTCTCACCAAAAAGAATATGCTGTTCAATCATCTTGACCCACACCAGACCTGAAGTAACACAAACCTGATTTAAGCATGATCTTTTCAGCAGGGTGTATCTTCCTGGTGAAAGATTCAGCCATGTGCTGCTGGACAGGCCTGTGGAAAGACAAATGCTGGTACACATGCTACAAGCACATAAATAAACAAACAAGCACACTCTTTCACAGTACGTGCCTTACGTGACATCTCCTTTAAGTAAATCCGCTGACCATTTTCCCTCTTGCTAATTACTCACTCAACTCTCACTCTGGTTCCATGAGATGCATCTGTGCAGCTGTCCAGGCCTCTTTGGAGTCTTTCCTCCTCAGGTACATATCTTGTTTCAGCCTCTTGAACAAGCATAGAGCAAAAATAGGCAAAAAAATATAAATAAAATGTCTCGGCTCGCAGATAAACAACTCTGTCCGTGCATGCTTGGAGTCGCATTACCCCCACAGCAGCTTGACCTCATCAGTAAACAATTTATACCATTAAATTACTCCAATAAGAGCAATGAAATATTCACAGCCCTCTTAGAAAAGGTCAACGGCTATCCATCAGGAGAGACTATTGAGAATTGTGTTTATAAGCATATCAGATTTATCTCTTCACCCCAAATCTGTCATTGGGAGACTAAATGAGAAGTTCAGAGCTTTCAGGACACTGTAAATCAAAGATGCTGCTATCTGTGTCCCTCACAGTAGAAGGATATGACCTCAAAACTGTACCAGTGCTTTGCGGTACTTTCAGCAAGTGAATGACTTGGAAATATTGCTTTCAATGATATGTGCATGGATGTAAAACAAAACAAGCTAAAACATGGAGATGACAGGAAGGTGTAAATGTGGATTAGAGAACTCTTTGGGAGTCCTTTTAATGCTTGCAATGTATTTTAAGTTATTTTAAGTGTGTGATTTCTGTGAATCTAGTGTCACCCAACGGAATAGCAAAGATTTGGACTGTTTTCCAACATGTTTCTCAAACACTTCTCTCAACTTGAATTGATCAGCCAAAGAGAGAGTTTCACCCTAAACTCGTGCCATTGGTTGAGCCAAAAGAGAGTGAAGAGCAAAGAGCAGTTGTGTCTTAGGCAGCTGGACTCTGGCGAGAGTCGCATGCAATGTTCATACACTGTGTTAATTGTGTTTATTTAGAATTCCACAGAAACCTTACACCTAGGGGTGGGCGAAATGACCAAAACCTTAAATCAAAATATTAATAATTTGATATCATGATTTGCATTGGCCCTTTTACCTTCCCTTGCGGCACGGCAGGAAGTGTGTCGTATCATCAACGTGGGAGCCTTGGTTTCAGATCCAGTAATAATGCCAGAAAGTAATCGTGTTCGCAAAGTCAGTGACTTTTTAAGGTAACTCTATCGCTCCCTAGATTACTGAGGTTTGTTAGCGCTGCAGTAACACAAAAATGCATGTAAAAGGGTAAGTTCACCTAAAAATGAAAATTCTCTCAACATTTACTCACCCTCATGCCATCCCAGATGTGAATGACTTTCTCTCTTCTGCTGAATACTAATGAATTTTTTTTACAAGAATATCTAGTCTCCTATATCTACGTTCATACAATACAAGTGAATGATGGCCAGGACTTTTAAGGTCCAAAAAGCACATAAAGACAGCATAAAAGTAATCCATATGACTCCAGTGGTTAAATATATATCTTCAGAAGTGATATGTTAGGGGTGGTTGAGAAACAGATCTATTTTTAAATAATTTTTACTATAATTCTCCCTTTTCACTAGTCAGGGATGGTCAAAGGTAGAGATTTATAGTATCAAAGGACTTAAATATTGGCCTGTTTCTCGCCCACACCTATCACATAATTTCTGAAGATATGGATTTATCCACTGGAGTCATATGGATGACTTTTTTTGGACCTTCAAAATTCTGGCCTCCATTTGCTTGTATTGAGTGGACCTACAGAGCAATGTTCATACACTGTGTTAATTGTGTTTATTTAGAATTCCACAGAAACCTTACACCTAGGGGTGGGCGAAATGACCAAAACCTTAAATCAAAATATGAATAATTTGATATCATGATTTGCATTGGCCCTTTTACCTTCCCTTGCGGCACGGCAGGAAGTGTGTCGTATCATCAACGTGGGAGACTTGGTTTCAGGTCCAGTAATAATGCCAGAAAGTAATCGTGTTCGCAAAATCAGTGACAAGCATGACTTGGAGGTTGGATTTTCCCCTCTAACATGATATTTTTAGGGTTTGGGGGTTGGGTTGGGGGCTTCAGTTCATAAAATATGCATTCCTCTTCACTAAATTACAGCCTGTACAGTTGAAAACAACTCGCTTCACTACTCTCTTTTGGCACCCTTCCATGGACATTACACCCAGAAAATGTAGTGAGTCCATACACCCAACAAACTCACCACTTTGGCCACTGGGGGCAGTGTTTCAAATTTCAGACTGATTTTAGCTAAGGAAAAGTCAACCTACTGTTTCACTGTGAGATCAGTCTGCAGCAAATGAGACTGTCGTGATACTTTGGCAGCCGAACAGTTGCCTTTTTGACACAAAGGCTAAAAGCGGCACTCAAAATAAAGTTGCCAAGTTGTAGACCATATCAGTGCCTTTTGAGAAAGGCTAGGTCTGAGAAAAACATTTTATTGGGGGCCCCTTCAGTATGTTCATAACACTACTTATAATGTTTTTGACAGTGTAGGGGCCCCGTAGCAGATTGGGGGCCCTAAGCAGCTTGCTTAGTTTGCCTATTCACCTTATGCGCCAGAGAAACTAGCGTGCAGCCATCTTGAACATTTTGTCTCAGAACTTCCGTTCTAGCTGTTCTATATAAATATCTATGTTGTTGATATCAAAGTGTAATTAGTTAGTGAAGTGTATTTACAGGTTATCAAAAGCTATCATGGGTATTTTAAAGTGTTCAGGGGATGTTATAACAACTGGAAGCAGACCGGGGAGATTTTAAAACAAGAGTACTTCATTGATAAATACACAAGATCCTACCTTCAAGCTGAGGATGTAATGATATTCTTCTGTGCTCATGAAATTCCAAGACACACTGCAAAGTCATTAAAAATATCTCTGTAAGACACCTCTGACCATCTTCTCATGTCATTCATCCATGGTGGTATTGTTAAAGTAAGCAGATGTTTTAGTTAAACCGGGACAGGGGAGGGATGACACAATATTTATACACACACATATACACATGTGAAAGGTGTAGTGGTCTAAGCACATAACTGGTAATCTGGTTATCAGAAGGATGTTGGTTCGAGCCCCACAGCCACCACCATTGTGTCCTTGAGCAAGGCACTTAACTCCAGGTTGCTCCGGGGGGATTGTCCCTGTAATAAGGGCTCTGAAAGTTGCTTTGAATAAAAGCGTCTGCCAAATGCATAAATGTAAATGTAACCATTTTAATCACATTTAAGCCTCTAAAAATGCAGGGTTTTTTACAATTGTAATTTTCTTATATGTTGAACTTGCATGTATAATAATATGAGCTGTCACTGTTGGAAATTGCATATCAACTACACATTTTAACTAGGGCTGTCAATCGATAAAAAAATGTAATTGAATGAACTACATGGTGTCCCGATTAATTAATCGTGATTAATCGCATATACAAATATTTGCTGAGAAAGCCCCTCATATAACAATAACTCAATATATAATGATTATACATATTTATATCAAATTATACATAGTTATCTTTAAATATTATAAAATTATATATATATATATATATATATATATATATATATATATATATATATATATATATATTCAGATAATAAAAATGCATAACATTCTTGTGGCAGAAGAGTTAATCATTGATAAGACAATACAAAAAGGCTTTAGAATGCAATGTTTTGTTTACTACCATATTATTGATCATAAGTCAATCATTGGCACACAGTTCACAGCAATCCATTTCACAAGTGAATTTGTCAATCAGTTGGAGATTTATTATGAGGGCTTGTTTAAGGCTCGTCAATTTACACCTACATCAGACGTCTCGGGTGTGTTGCGCTATAAACATAAAATGTTTAGGTCACTGTTTCAAATTAAATATAGTTTAATACTCTATCTTTAAACACATCATGAGATCCCTTAGATTGCATTTCCCTCCTTTGAGTGTTTTGAACGTAAGAACACATGTTTGTGTTGTGCTGCCTACTGTAGTGTTTTCTTCACTGTATAAACTGCGCATTGCTCATACAGATGAAATTTCACTTACTGCCCTCTGGAGTAAACAGGTGGTACTACAAGCTTGCATTTCTTCTTATTATGGTCCGTGGGCATGTGATTAATTGCATAAATTTTTTTAACGCGTTATTTTTTGTCAAATTAATCGCACTGAATTAACGTGTTAAATCGACAGCCCTAATTTTAACACAAATTATTAACAAGCTGAAACCTAAAACTTCTAGCTCTCTAGAATACTTGATTCTCACTGTTCACTTGCAGCATCTGCAATCAAATAAAGTGGTTTCCTACATAACTGAGTGTATGTGATATTTTATCCAAAATATAAACAATTAATTAATAAGCTCCAATCAGTATTTGAACTGGGGTCTCTAGCATTGGAGGCAGGTGTGTTAGCAAGAAGGCAATAGGCTACAGCCACTAGTGTCAGTCGCTAGAGCACCTCTTGAGGCCAGGGGAGTGAGGTTTACACATTGCACAGCTAGCTACCTGTTGGCTACCGTTACACATAAATGCAGTGCTGCAAAAATGTCACAGAGGGCACATCTGCAGCAGCATTTACATGCATACGATGCAATTTTGCATTTACCCTTCAAATAGGATTATGTGCCAAGAAAAGAAAGGTTGAATAAGGCTTATTTTACAACATTTTTACAAGGAAATGAACATGATCTCATTAAAGCATTACAAACACAAATGTACTCTCTATTTCAAACCAGGCCTCTCTTCTATCTCTTCACTGTAAAGCTTGGCTTTTAGCATGGACCTTGGCTAAATTGTGTTGTGTGGTCTTGAGTTACATGGAGCACAAGTTGATGGAAAGAATACGAGATGAAGACATTTGATACAAAAGAGCCGCTCCAAATGAAGCTTTGCGATCATGCCAGTGGATCCTTGAGTTCTCCGCTGCTCAACTGACTAAAGAAATGTCTTATCCGGTGTGTGCGTTGAATTCTCAGAGCAGGAATAATTTCACACCAGATCCTGGCTTGACGTTTTTTACCCCGCCCCCAGTTTCCACTGTGGTCTTTTTTTAAAAGCTTTTTGCTTCCTAAAAGCACCACAGACCGCATGGGAAATTCCTCTCTGTTTCCCTCCATACAGATGCCGGACCACGTCCAGTCAATAAAATGAAATCTTCTCCCTTTTTTCCCCCTCTTTGAGCAAACACTCTGTAAATGTTTCATTCATTCATTAATTCTGCACACAGTACAACCGTCTAATTTATACATTATACACTGTAAAATAAAATACAATTATACATTAACAGTCAAAACAAACCAGCAGCTGTGGTTACAAGAAATTCACCAAAAGATTATGGTGACCATATTTCAAGCCTTACGGTATATTTCGGTGCCTTTGCACTGTAATTTACAGTTAATAAATGTATGCATTATTATGATCTATTGTGTTTCATTATTTCATACTTCCGTTGTATGGAAAAAAGATGAAAGTGAAAGTGAATGGTAACATTCAGCCTATCATCTAGTTTCATTTCCTTGGGAAGAACAGAAGTCATGCAAATTTGGAACAACACTGAGTGTGTGCAACTGATGAGGATTTTCTTATTTTGGGCTATCCCTATAAAATGTACTGATAACCACCACAATAATAGAGGTTGATTTTTCACAGCATATTGTAACTTTAACTAGGTCAACTTACTAACAGTATAAAGAAAGCCTTGTGTTCTCTATGAAAGGCTAAGGTACTGGAAAAGATAAAATCATGAACATTCATTCTGATATGATTCATTTTCCCTTCCATCCACCTCGTAATCTTAGAGGTGCCTTCTGATCTCAATGTAACTTTTTTACTCATTACATTCTCACCTCTTTGTTGTAATGAAATACATATCCTTCCCTAACCTTTGTCTACATAAAAATGACCAGTTCCGTTGTTCTACAGTAATTTAATCTTTTTGTTTACTCCTTTCTGATAAAGAACAATTGTTGTGTTGGTCTTAAGGCTTCTGACAAGTTTGAGGCCTACAAGCTCAGTTTGTGTTTGTTTTGTGTGTGAGAGAAAGAACAGACTGTCAAGTGACTTATTTCAAAGTCTTTCTAGCGAGTCAGTCCACTGGCAGCCATCTTTGGAAAGCTCTCGGGAAGCTATCTCCAAAATAGTTGGCCAATATTACGATCAAAGAACATTTTACAAATCAGCAGTCAAATCTAACATCACTGGTCTCATTATTGTGCTTCTTTACCTCAGATTACACACAAAAACACGTAATCTTCCCAGGATTTATAGTTAATGTGCATGCACATTCTCGAGTTGATTGACATGCGATGTCTGTATCTAAAAGGTGATTGGCTCTTTTACCTGTAAGGCAGGACATCCTTTCTAAATCCATTGACCTTTGGGCGTTCTGATTTCTTCCTTTCATTTTAATAGAAGTGGCCCATCTCTGCTAATTTAGCTGTCCTACAAGCTACTTACAAAAAGTAGCTAACTACCTTTAAGCTATTTAATGGGACAATATATATAAATATCAGTTTATTCTTTTTTCAATTAGAACTTTATTTGCTTGGCACAAATCAATAATAATGTTAATTACTCTGCTGAAAAAATTATCTTAAACCAGCCTTGTGTGGTTTGCTGGTCTTAGCTGGTTTAAGTGGGCCTCCCAGTCTGTTCAAGCTAGTTTTTAGCCTAAGCAGACTAGCAAGGTGAGTTTAAGCTGTTTTTACAGCAGTAAAGATTGTAGGGTGACAGCATTGCAACTTGAACAGATTATTACAATAAAAAACTCTTACTTACATAACATTTTGAACTGGTTCAAATTAAAGCCCCACTTCGCTCAGCCATGTGCAAAATACATTGAGACATGAAAACTAGCTATGCAGCATTTTGTGATGCTATAGGCTATTCGTTTGAAATAGTAATGGCAAAGCTACTTTATTTTGAGCTATACCGTCACAGCACTGAAGAAATATAGTTAAGGTAGTAGCATTTAGCTATTCTCCAACACTGAACATGACTATGTTAAGGACAAGTTGTTGTTGTTGTTGGTAGTAGATTGGAAAATTGTTGTCACTGGGTAGTGTTGCAGTTTGAATGTATCTCTGTAATGTGAGCCATTCCCTCCTGCCTCTTGAAAGCCAAAGCATTTAACAACCACAGCCCAACTGACACATTCACAAAGCTTACAGATATTCTGTAATGGGTTGAGGGAATACAACAACATATTTGGATTTGGATTCATGCCTTGTGGGCTTAAAATCGAGGAGCTTCGTGATCGGTGAAAGGAAAACCTTATTACGTGATATTGCATCTAAAGGCTGAAGTTTGAACTATTGAACCCCCTATCTTGACCTTTTTCCCTTGAATACAAACACACAAATGTTATATTCTAGCTAGAGAGGTGTAAAAAGACAAAAGACATCAGAGAATTAATTTATAAATTAAGTGAAATTTCATCCCTACACCAGTCTACTCTAAGAGGGCTAGGAGTGGGGGGACACCCACTCAATTCATGTTTTACATTTAAATGTACTCTTTCTATGAATAACAGTGGCCTTTCCTCATTAATGTGCCCTAAGCCATCATCTGCCTCAGTGCACTGATGGTCTATGCATTGCAGAAGCTTTAAGCAAGGGATCATGCAAATATCCCCTACATACAGTATTTGTGAGGGGCCCTCAGAGCCTCACTATGGAATGTGCATATTAGTGCAAGTGTCTGTTTGCAATGCATGGTTGTTTCTTCAACTACAGACACTTTCAAGTCCCATGGGTTAATTTGATTAAAATGAACAGAGATAGAGTTTTTTTTTAACTTATTGTTATACAAAGTTATTATTTCATATCATCATGAACCAAATCATTTTTAAAATGGCATTTTAATTCTGTTAAAATGACAGAAAGATATAAAAAACAATACATATTTTGAGATTTGGCAAACATAAAATTGTTATGGAAATGTACATCCGAAAAATGGCAAAATGACAGAATTTTTATGTTATGCATGAACATACATAGTAGGTTCATGCATAATAGGTCAAATTAAATAAACTACAGAGATTATGAAAAATGTGTTGTGGGGGGTGGCCTAGGTAGCTCATTGAGTTAAGACGCTGACTACCACACCTGGAGTCACAAGTTTGAATCCAAGGGCGTGCTGAGTGACTCCACCAGGTCTTTTTTTTTTTGTCATGTGTCAGTCCGGTTGTCAGTTAATAAGGGCATTTTCAGACAGACATGTGCAGCTGCACTGCCAGGATGGCATATACAAGCTCTGAATTGCATGGCGATGGGCAAAGTTCTGTTTGGCACAAACACATCATCACGTACACCTGGTCATTAGGATACCCCAATGAGAGAGTGATAAAAACAGATTGTAGCCCAAGGTTAGACAAAGGAGTTGATCGGTATATACACCGAATAATGAGTGCCAGAAATGTCAATCTAAATCAACATGAGGGCAGTGGCAGAGAGAGAGTAGAGGGGAGAGAAAGAGTTGGCATGCATACACGTCAAGGCATAACTAGGGCCTTGATAGTGCCTAGGCTTATTTCCTTAATTATCCCAATTACAGATCAATCCTTTCATCAAGAAGAGTAGGGAGGGCAAGTTGGAAGCTCCCAAAGGAAACGGTTTGGGGCTGGTCCAAGAACAAGCTTTCATTTAGTTCTGTTACATCATCTGGCTTATTTCAACTAATTATTGTGTAATGATATCACATGTTTTATGGGGTGTAATCGGCAGGCCAACTGGTCAAAATGAAAAGGATCAAGACTTGTGGTTTGGCTGTGTGCAAAAGCTAAAGTGCATGCATATATGTGTGTGTCTTTCAGGCATGCACCTGCCGCAGCTGCAGCAAGAGAGATCTGCCGGTCAATAAATGTGATCAGCTGAGTCCGGTTCTCACAGTCAGCACTACCTAGACTAGGAGAGCTCACAGAGAGAGTAAGAAAGAGAGTAGACTAGCAGAATAAAAAGTCTAGACGTAGGGGTCAACTTTTGACTCCTGCTGGTAGAAGCAGAAACTGCACCATCTGTTCCAAATGAGCATCTTTCTCTATTGACAACCATTCAATTGTATCTGTGCATTCTGTCATAAATAATATTTTTTTGCAATCAACATAGTATATACATCTAATATTTCATTATAGTACAGTAGATGTTTTATCAGTGCTTGATTTTCTTTTAAGGGGGGCTCTTGAAAGCATGAAATGCATGTTTCTTCCTTTCTGCTGCCTTTTAGGTAACTGCTCAGTATAGTCGCTAGTGAAAGGCTTGGGATTTTGCATGTTCTTGTGGTGCCATCTGAGTTGTCATGTCATTTTTCTGTGGCTCTAGAAAAATTAGTCACATGTCAAAGAGCACTTTTGCACATAAATCTTCAAACAATTGTGTTTTATAAGCTGGCAAAGCATGTTTCACGTAAACACCTAAACAACTTTACTTTAATCGGTGTAAGGTCAAAAACGGTTTGAGCAAAAAGCGATGCCAATTACCCCAATTTTGTGTTGCATTTAAACTTTACTGCCATTCTTACAAGCTTATCTCAAATTAATCTCTCCTTTTATGTTTGAGATTGGCAAACCTGTTAGGGTACATCTTTCAAACACATCATTTTGCACCTCTCTCCCTCTTTTGTTGTGTTTATGGAATGTTAAAGCAGAGACAGGAAGTGCTTTTTGTGAACAGGATGCCCCCTTAAACTCCTTCTCAGCTAATAACTTTAACACTTTACTTTCCTGTAGCCAAACACAACCATCACACACAGATACACACACTTCCCTTCACAAGGCTGTTTCCTCTAGAAAAAAAAGACATGTGTAGGAAAAGTCTCCATGCATAGAGACATAATTAGCCGTTACTCTATTGGTTCAGGTCCTGAAACACTTGACACTTCAAAACTGTGAAGAATTGGTAAAAATAGAAAGGAACAACAGCTCTGAGGTCAGCTGTAAACTATAATATTACAACAAACTTGACAAGGTTAAACAAAAACTAAAACTGCATGTAAACTGTTAAATTAAATAAAAACAAAAAATCAAATTCTACTAAAACACAATTGAAAGACGTGCACATCTAGGATGGCATAAGGATGAATAAACAATGAGAGAATTTTCATTCATTAGTGAACTATTCCTTAATTGAATTACGTCATTCGCAATTGTGGTGAATGTCTTTGTCTTTTTGTCTGAATTTCAAATACTTTTCTTTTTTCTTCCAAACAAAGTTTGTAATGATGTGATTCACATCAAAGCTGGTTGTTTCGGTACATGTATTAAAATTATTTAATTTAGGATTTAATGTAATCTCTGGGTGGGGAAAAAACATGGGGGAAATACTTCCGGAACCAAGATGGCTGGAAAAGGGGTC
The DNA here is from genome assembly GCF_025860055.1 of Xyrauchen texanus. NCBI lineage: Eukaryota > Metazoa > Chordata > Actinopteri > Cypriniformes > Catostomidae > Xyrauchen > Xyrauchen texanus. Next base: position 31,941,079 of record NC_068308.1, on the reverse strand, counting down.
ACTGTTACACTTTAGTGTATATCACAACTATTTGCATGAATTGCAACTTGCAATTGTTATTCAGAGGTTGGTGGTATTAGGAGGAGGGGCATTCTCATTCTTCAGAGCATTTGATTGGATAAATTATGAGTGCAGTATGAGCCATCAAAGTTTTTGGTCTGTTTTCCAGGAAAGAGAAAGGATGTATATTTTATTTGCATATCTGCTACAAGTGTCACGATGAGGAGTACACTAGCAAGTAAATGATCTCAAAGCTGACAAACATGGACTCAAAACCACACAATTCAACTAACTCCAAAATTTGGGTTTCATTGGGTCTTTAAGTTGTCTATCAGAAAAAGTCAAAAGCAGACATTACACCTCAGTAAGTTGAATGGGTAGCCATGGCAACATATTTGGTAAACTGTGTATGAATTTTCATTATTATTAATGGGATTCCATGGTTTTGCACACACTCATACCATTACACACATGTATAAAATTCATCATTGTGAGTGTGTTTCTCAGTGGGACTCCTTGTAGTGCGAGGGCACTGGTTTTCTCTCTATGCCCTGGTTTGAGTTTCACAATATAAAGGACCAGCTTCCCATACTGACAGCTGATGATGTCATGGAAAATGTTATGATTGCACTTAAAAAATGGAGAATGATTTGTAATGAAGTGCAGCTCTCTCATTTGCTTTTCCTTCCCTTGTTTTCTTGAGGAAATGGGGGGAAGGTGGTCTTCTTTGAGCCCTTGCATTTATTAAACCCATATACCTGAGCAGAACTCACTACTTATATATTTTTTAATTTACGTAATTCAGAGCAGGGTGCTTTGTGGGACCATGTCCATGTTGAATTTGAATTATTATTTATTTATTTTTTAAAGTGGGCCTCAAGTAAGAGAGGGTTTTCAGGCAAGGCACCGTTAATTGATTGCAGTACAAAAGGCCCCTTGACCCGAGACACAAGGTCTCTCCAGACCTTTATATCAAACTGTCCAGTTCTCATGGCAGAACGCTCAAACAGAAAAGAGGGCTGAGAAAGTCTTGGGGGCTTGTGAGACTTATGCTGATGGGACATTGTTAAAAATGCAGTGGCTATATTTAATATGCGCACAATAAGATATGACATAAGGACCTTACATAAGGTAACAATCAGAGTAATAAAAAACCCTGCCATGCATGCCAAATTCACATATAAGACTCTTATATATGCAACAGCATGTACGTAACAGCATTTACAAGCAATAGAGCACAACATCAGGGTTCCAGGAGTAAAAGTCAAATTTTCTGCAAAAATAAATAGATTTTTAGCAATAATGTAAAAACCTTTAAAGACAGACCTACATTTCTAAAGAAACCTCAACAATTATGGTAACCTGCCATTGTTACCTCAAGGATCTTTTTCGACCTGATCTAACCCACAAAAATGTATTTCTTTAACATTTTTATAAATTAAATAGAAAGATTTTGCAGTGAACATCAACTTTTTTCTAACTTGGTGTAATAGCCACATTTCCTGTAAAGAACTACACTACCCATAATCCAAAAGATAGATCCACCAATCAAAGATGTTGATATTGCCATGAAAAACAGAACTGAAATATAACGGTATATTACTGAATATTTTGCACAAAAAATACAAAAAAAAAAAAAATTTAAATATTGTTTCTATTCTAAAAAGTCAATAGTTTTACATTGTTTATTTGTTTTTTGTTTGTTTGTTTGCTTGTTTGTTTGTTTGTTTGTTTTTAATGCAATGTTAGCTTCTATGTCTATTTTCATGGTAGTTTTACATTGTACCGTTGTTTTCTATTTAATTGTGTAATTCGCACCATTCATGGGATGAGTAGTGCATTGTCTAAGTACAAAGTCCCTTTGTCTTTTTCACATTTTCCTGTACTTTTATCCTTTGAATTAAAATTTTAAATGTTGTAATTCAACTTAGGGCTAGTTTTATACGTGTCATTATATGTCATTTTATAGATACCTTAAAAAGTATTTTGGATCAAGAAAAATTAGTGGGAGCAGTATTTTTAGACTTTAAAAAGGCTTTTGATACTGTCAATCATGAAGTACTCATAAATAAATTAAAACAAATTAACTTTTCTCAACAAGCCCTAAACTGGTTTAAATCATACCTGGGTTGTAGACAGCAATGTGTTAAAATTAGTGGTATTAAGTCATCACTTCAAAAATGCAAACTAGGTGTACCACAAGGCTCAATATTGGGTCCTTTGCTTTTTTGTTTATATATAAATGATTTACCTGAAAGTTGCAAGGAGGTCGGTTGTCAAATGTTTGCAGATGACACAATTATTTATGTAACAGCAGAAACTTCTCATTTGGTCAGTGTTTCCCAGTGGCTGCAGTATAACTGTTTAACTTTAAATTACAACAAAACAGTATCAATGAGTTTTTCACTAAAGAACAAATCGCTGAATGGGCTCAAAATTGACCAAAAGGAAATCAAGGAAATGAGCCAATTTAAATATTTATGTGTCATTGTAGACTCTAAGCTTAAGTTTGATGCTCATATTAAGAAAATGTCTAAGACTTTTAAGACAAATTTGAACTGTTTTCATATGATAAGACCATGTATATCTCTTAAAGCAGCTGTTTATGCATACTATGATATTATCACATATGACCTATTGTGTGATAATTTGGGGTCAGGCTTCTCAATCAGTTGTTAAACCTGTAATGTCATTATACAAACAAACTTTAAAAGTAATGGGTCAGAAACCAATGAAAAGGCATTATTGTCAAATTGTTCAAAAGTATGATTTGTTAAGTTTTGATAATTTTTAAAAGATCTCATTTATAAAAACAGTATTTATATGTTTTAAGTATTAAGTGTTTATATGGCCATGCCCCTGATGTAATCTGTCAGTTGATACGAAAATACAGTAGTGATGGGGCAAAGACCAGAGGGGCAGTAAGTGGGAATTGTAGAGTTCGGAGATGCAGAATTGCTGTGGGTCAATAATCCTTTTCAGTGAAAGGTTCACATCTATGGAACACTATGCCTGTAGATTTTAAGTTGCAATCAGAACTCACAGTTTTCTCTACAAAGCTGAAACAATGGCTAAAATCTTTTCATCGATGTGATCATTGAGTACCTTAGGTTTATTCAGGTTGGTTAAGTTTATAATTTCTTTCTGTATGTAGGATCATTTACATTTTATGTTTTGTGACTTTGTATAAAGTTACATATGTACTTAGGTATGTCAATGTGCCATTGTTTGAATTGTTTAGGTACAACCTATACACACATAGTTATCTGTTTATACATAAGTGTATTTGTTTTGTTTCTTGTAATGATTGATTTTTTGTTTTTCTTGTGATGATTTTATGTAAAAGCCTAACCAGGGATGAGGGATGCAAATTAGCTTTATGCCCTATGTACATGGCATAGGTTGCCTGTTTGTAACAATGCCTAGTGTATTGTCCCTGTTAAATAAACAAATAAAATAAATAAAAATGAACGAGAAAGTTGTTTTTTGAAATCCCTGTGGAGATAACCAATTGGAATTAAAATACTTCCAGAATCTAGACTTCTGAAAACGTGGACACTCTGATGAAGCCCTTCTGTATGGATTTGGTGTGTTTGTGCTAGAGATATCAAAATTTGTATGTGTGTTGTGGGGTGGATGGAGATGAGCTGGGGGAAAAATAAAAGGGGTGGGGGCGTGGGGTTAGGTGGTACTTCGTTGCACCTGCAGCAGAGTTGCTTGTTGGGAAAAGGGAAAAAACAGGATATGAAGTTTAAACAACATCCTGTTACAGCACCCCCTCTTCCTTGGGCTGTGTGTGTGTGTGTGTGTGTGTGTGTGTGTGTGTGTGTGTGTGTGTGTGTGTGTGTGTGTGTGTGTTTCTCATGCCTCCTGAGCAAAAAGTGGGAATGAAATGATTTAGGATGGTGAACGGAGAGTGGGTGGTCTTGTCCCTTCAGACAGGATTTCAATGATTCTTCCTCAGTCACCTCTTCATTCACTGGAAAAAAATTAAGAGTTTATATATGAGTGTGTGTGTGTGAGTGTATGTGTGTGTGTGTGTGTGTGTGTGTATCCTTTGCTTTTAATGATAGTCTGCGTAAGTGGCCTTGTTACTGGAATCAAAGTCCTTCCTTTTGTGGAAAAATCGCTTCATACTGTAAATGTGCTGTCTAAAATTAGCCAAAAAGATGAAAGAGTAGCACCATAATTTCCTTGTGGAGATAAAAGTGAGACATTACTGCACGTTTACATGGACTTCCTACTAGGTTCTTATTACAAGCGACTTCCATCTATATGTGTTCAAAGAGAGAGGGGGATGTAGCTTCAGTCATCACAACAGCCTACTAGTGTAATTTAAGTTTGTATTTTTTTCTTATTTTTTATTTTGTTAAAATTTTGATGTTTAGTTATTGTTTTCATTCTATGTTTGTTTGAGCAAAGTACCTGTCAGCCTCTACTCCCACTTTTATCGGGTCCCCTACAGTCATTCACCCTGAGCCCCAAACCCTGCACTGCCTGTTGTTACACTTTTTTTTAAGTTTCAGTTTAATTTCAGATTTTCAAATATATACATTTTTTATTTTAATTCAAAGATTTTTGGGAGTGTTGAAAAATATAAAAACACATTTTAAGAATTATTGCACAAACTCACTTTTCAGGCAAAATATTTCTCAAAAAGAAATTTGCTATGTTTCAAATTATATAATATAAAAATATAATTTTATATTTAGACAAAATGTATTTGGCAATTTTCTAGTAAATGTGATGAACTACACCTGTGGTTACTTTGCTAGGACACCGATGGGAACTGACTTCATCCATTAAAAATCATTGACACCAGTTGGTTGAAAGTCTTTGGGAAAATGACTCAGAAAAAGAAGTTAAAGATCAAGCATCATTTGTAAGCAGTTGCCATTTGTTAGACATTTTCAAGTATGACATAAGTGCACAAATGAAGATTTTTAGAAGAATATCTCTGTTTTGTAGCTTCATACAATGCAAGTGAATGAGATCCAACACTTTCAAGCTCCAAAAGCACATAAAAGGCAGCATAAAAGTAATTCATATGGCTCCAGTATGTTAATGTCTTCTGAAGCAATCCAGTAAATTTTGGGTAAGAACAGACCAAAATGCAACTAATTTTCACTGTACATCTTGCCATTGCATTCTCTAGGTACGATCATGATTTCAAGCTTGATTACACTTCCTAGTGCTTTATGCATGCACAGAGAACTTGATGGCGCTAGGAAGTGTAATCATGACTGCCAAGGAGACTGCAAATGTCAAGATTTATAGTGAAAATGTAACTATAATTTGGTCTTTTCTCACCCAAAACTGATCGGAATCATCCACACGTTTTGACAACAAAGCTGTGCAGAACATATTTGAACACTTCCTCTGAGCGTCTTTTGTTTATGACCCCTCAGTCTGTGAATTCTCATATGTAAAGAGGAAACAAGTTGGCACTCCAATGCCAAGTAGGTAAACAGGTCTCATGGCAAAAAGGAAAACTCCAAAACAGCTGAGTTACTCTGAAAATAAATGAAGATTCGCTGCAATAATGAGATAACTTTATCAGTGTGTATGTAGCAAAGAGTACCTACACTACCAGTAAAGTATGGACACCACTGTTCATTCTTTATTTTTTTCTCACATTTTATAATTATAGTTACAGTTGAAGTCAGAAGTTTACATACACTTTGGTTGAAGTCATTAAAAAAAACATTTTTAACCACTTCACAGATTTTATATTAGCAAACTATAGTTTTGGCAAGTCGTTTAGGACATCTACTTTGTGCATAACACAAGTAATTTGTCCAACAGTTGTTTAAAGACAGATTGTTTCACTTTTAATTGACTATATCACAATTCCAGTGGGTCAGAAATGTACATACACTAAGTTAACTGTGCCTTTAAGCAGCTTGGAAAATTCCAGAAAACTATGTCAAGCCTTTACACAATTAGCTTCTGGCTAATTGGAGTCAGTTGGAGGTGTACCTGTGGATGTATTTTAAGGCCTCAGTGCCACTTAGCTTGACATCATGGGGAAATCTAAAGAAATCAGCCAAGACCTCAGAAAAAACATTGTGGATCTCCACAGGTCTGGCTCATCCTTGGGAGCAATTTCCAAACACCTGAAGGTATCACGTTCATCTGTACAAACAATAGTAAGCAAGAATAAACACCATGAGACCACGCTGCCATCACACCGCTCAAGGAAGGAGACGCATTATCTCTCCTAGTGATGACCGTAGTTTGGTGCGAAAAGGGCAAATCAGTCCCAGAACAACAGCAAAGGACCTTGTGAAGAGGCTGGCGGAAACAGGTAGACAAGTATCTATATCCACAGTAAAAACGAGACCTATATCAACATAACCTGAAAGGCTGCTCAGCAAGGAAGAAGCCAATGTTCCAAAACTGCCATAAAAAAAGCCAGAATACAGTTTTAAAGTGCACATGGGGACAAAGATCATAATTTTGGAGACTTGTCCTCTGGTCTGATGAAAGAAAAATTTAACTTTGCACCCATAATGACCATCGTTTTGTTTGGAGGAAAAAGGGTGAGGCTTGCAAGCCGACAAACACCATCCCATCCATGAAGCATGGGGGTGGCAGCATCGTGTTGTGGGGGTGCTTTGCTGCAGGAGGGACTGGTGCACTTCACAAAATAGATGGAATTATGAGGAAAGAAAATTATGTGGATATAATGTAGCAACATCTCAAGACATCAGCCAGGAAGTTAAAGCTCAGCAGATGGGTCTTTCAAATGGAAAATGATACCAAACATACCTTCAAAATTGTTGCAAAATGGCTTAAGGATAACAAATTCAAGGTATTGGAGTGGCCATCACAAAGCCCTGACCTCAATCTGATAGAAATTTTGTGGGAAGAACTGAAAAAGTATGTGCGAGCAAGGAGGCCTACAAACCTGATTCAGTTAAACCAGTTCTGTCTGGAGGAATGGGCCAAAATTCCAGCAACTTATTGTGAGAAGCTTGTGGAAGGCTACCCAAAATGTTTGACCCAAGCTAAACAATTTAAAGGCATTGCTACCAAATACTAACAAAGTGTATGTAAACTTCTGACCCACTGGGAATGTGATGAAAGGAATAAAAGCTAAAAAATGACTCTCTCTACCATTATTCTGACATTTCACATTCTTAAAATAGTGATCCAAACTGACCTAAGACGGGCAATGTTTTCTATTATTAAATGTCAGGACTTGTGAAAAACTGAATTGAAATGTATTTGGCTACAGTGTATGCAAACATCTGAATTCAACTGTCAGTAACTAAAAATATATAATAATGCTATTAGTAGTATGGGAATCATGTAGTGACAAAAACAACAACAAAAGTAAGGTGCCACCTGAAATGATTTTTCAACTATATTATAGGAGTTCCTATGTGTATATGCTGCCCTCTTGTTGGCTGCTTTTCCTATAACCCTGTTCAATTTATGAGCAACACATAATGATAAACACCATAGGTAAGGAAGAAGCTACAAGATTTTTTTTCACACAAACACAGACACTTTCTTTTCTTTGTGTAAGCTCAATTTAACCCTCCAAACCACAATATGACCCCAAAAACCCATACAAATTTATATTTTTAAATGCAAAACATGCATCTTTTTGTTCAGCCTTGTCTAACTGGAGGTAAAGGTCTCCATCATTGAACAGTTCCACTTCTTCTTTAGCGAGAGTTGACGTGAGATGTGAGAGATGTGTCTTTGTGTGAAGAAATATCTGAGGAAATCTTAAAACAGAGGCTTTAAAGTAGAGTCCTTCCCGGCTTTAAATACCACTATCCAAACAGAACATTATGTAGCTGCAGATCATGGGGGGAGGGATGTGCTTCAAAACATACAATGCATCAAAGCAGGTGGCCATAAATATGGGCCACATGAGGTCATCTTCAATCTTTCTCATCGGTTTTTGGATAGGCAGGATTTTATTTTGGCATGTTTTGTCTGTCATCTGCTGTTTTTGGCTTTCTTTAATATGTGTAATAGACTCAAGTTCAGAGTTAATTTGACCCTCTCATTTTATACACTAGCTCACAATGCTACGTGACTACAGCCTAAACCTCATTCTGCTATAAAAAGTCTGTCAAAGCCCAAATTTTTATTAAACACTGGAGCAAAGCCATGTGTCAAATGTCCCCTATCAAAACCAACTTCTCTCAAAGTCCTCTTTCTGATCACCTCTTAATTAAGTCCCTTTTGTTAAAATGGCACCAAGTCTGTCAATACCATCCAAGATATTCACAAATACATTTACCTCTAAATCAGTGGTTCCCAATTCAATTTGGTTCAGAGGCCAAATTTTACGTGGTGACCCGATACTGTACCAAAATGGTTTCTACAATTGTTAACTAAAATCTCTTTTAAACCAAACATAGAAATGTATTAATTTTACCATGAACTGCATAGGCCCATCCAACCCGATGTCAGGAAAAATCATACATCATTTATGAGTTGGCTATTTTGTATTGCCTCGCACGATGTTGTTCGCATAAATTCGTACGACTTCATCACGTGCAAATTCCTGGATGTCTAATGCGGAAGCATGAGTTCTGCGCACGAGGCGTTAAGAACATTCTTATTAATATTATGCCGTTTCCCAAACCCCTTATCTAAACCTAACAAATCAGTAGAGTGTGAAAACATGATCGGAAGCTGTTGTGTGTGACAGAAGCAAGAAATTGTTGTGTATTGGAAACGATGTCCAGCGACGTCATTGGCTGTAGTAAAAGTCGTAGGAATTCAAACGAGTGCAGTTGCACGATATCACACGAATTAGCCACATTTATAAAAGTCATTTGAATCCTGCCGATTTCACAGACGATTTCAATACAGTTTTCATGTGGCGGTTGTGGCTCAGGTGGTGGAGCGGGTTGGCCACTAATCACAGGGTTGGCGGTTCGATTCCTAGCCCACATGACTCCACATGCCAAAGTCTCCTTGGGCAAAACACTGAACTCCAAGTTGCTGCCAATGGCAGGCTAGTGCCTTGCATGGCACCTCTGCTGTCATTGGTGTGTGTGAATGGGTGAATGAGTCACAGTGTAAAGCGCTTTGAAAACCGCTAAGGTTAAAAAAAGTGCTATATAAATGCAGACCATTTTACCATGTGTGATTTGCCCATGAACCCATATTTATATAGGTCTGTTATATATATATATATATAAAAAAAATTATTGTGTAGTTCTGTTTATTGATTAGGTCATGCAACCTGTCCTGCTGACATCTATCTAATTTGACTTCTACCAAGTGACAGATTAGTTTCCAAAATGCTGCACTGATCGGATGTACAACAATAAAAAAACATTAAAAAAAATAAGGTAATTATTTATTCCTCCTTTTCAAAAGCTGAAAAGCCTAATTATTTTTGCTATACTAATTATGCACAATTATAATTGTGTAATTATGTATTTTATTATTTTCTTTAAGTATTACTGTGTGTTTTCCCCATGCTGTCTGCAACACTCAGAACAGATCTGTGATGCACCAGCTGAGAACCACTGTTTTAAATATTGAACAGTTATTAATCTGAGAAAAAAATGGAGAAAAACTCACATTTTTACAGCAATTCCAACGAGCGGGAGAAACACTTAAGAGAAAACTTATATTATACATATAATACTGCATTTTCTTTCCTACTGTGGCATATATGTGGGTAAAATGTTAACGCAGCAACTCCAGATCTTGCTGCATAATAGTACATGTCCCCAGCTTAACTGCACCGTAGCATTGCAAGAAAATTAAATAAAAAAGGCTTAACAAAAAGGCAAAAAAAGGCCCCAAGGTCCTCAAGCAAAAAACTCACATTGCACTTTTTACTAATGCCTGCATGAGCACAAAAATGTGACAGCTTAAACTCAAACACACTGTGCATTTACTGCCGAATTCCACATCCTGTATACTTTGCACAAACTTTCTCACATAAGGATATTTGGTGTTAAGAGATGGATTTGACAAAATGTTTTAACTGTAGCTCAAGTTAAAGGCCCAGTACATGCAGAAAATTCATCATTTACTCACCTTAATGTCATTCCAACAATAATTTTTTTCCTGATGTTATCAAAATAAGATAACATCAGGCAAACTAGGCAAAATGTACACTGCCCTTAAGTGGAGCACCAAAAATCACAAAAAGCATCAATAAAAGTAGTTCATACAACTTATGCACATTTAAACCTTTACCTGCCTATATTTTTCCCCTCTGCCAGAGCTCACAAATCTAATTTGTGCTTGATCAATAAACTAAATGCAGTTTTTAAACTCATCACACCTGGTTTGATGTCATGGCAAACAGCATTGATTCCTGCATGCCACTTGACTAACTACAACTATGTGGCAATTTAGCACAAATGAGATTTGCGAGCTACGGGAAGATTATCAGTGTACAATTTATATTTCAGTCTTCCTTACTCATATCTCAGTCATATTTCCTTGTATGGAAAATAGAAGTTCAGATTCCCCTTTTGTGTTTCACAGAAGAAAATGATGCGGTGTTGGAAGGATATGGAGATGAGTAAATGATGATAAAATGTTAATTTTGGGGTGAACTTACCATTTTAGCTTTGGTCAAAACAAAAACCTATAAACAGTACATTTGGGAAACTACTGCAGCCCCTAATCTGTATTGATTTTCCCACCAGGATTTTACGGCATCGGAACAGGAATAGACATGTCCTCACGTTTCCTTGAATTCTTCAGATCGGAGGATTCATTTGATTAGTCACATGAATGTGCATGAAAAACTCTGTGATGAATTAAAGTCTTATTCTCATATTCTAGTAAGAGGAGATGAACGCATCTGAATCACACTTTCTTAAAACCACTTGGCATAAGCAGAATTCGAAATGTCAGTCTGCATTTACGGCACATGGGACACGTTTTCCATTGTATTAAACAGTTTAATCAGCATGTGGGTATAGAGCTGGCAAATAGAGACACACTCATATGGAAGGCTGTAACCCTTTAATTAACAATCAAACGTAAACACACCTCTTTGAGACAATTTTTGACGTCTACAGCATATGCAGCTAGCCAGTTTCCTGTCAAAGAATAGACGACAGAAAGAAAATACAACCCACAGGCATAAAGGGTCAAACACAAAGCATACAAATGATATGATGTCCTGTGGATATCTGATAAAATAACTATTTTCTGCATCTCATCTGATGTTACATTCATTAATAAAGGATATATATGCAAACGGCCCTCGAAAAGAAACATAAAAATGAATGCATATGAAACAGAGGTTTTATTAAACTCAAATCAAGAACCTAAAACTAGATTTAAAGGTATACTGAAACAATGCGCAAAACCAAACAGGTAATACCAGAATGTATGGCACAACTTTGCAAAAAAATTTTTTAAATGAATGTAATCACCCTAAAACAAGTTACCTGAGTCTCAAATCTAACTTAAATATCAAACTCCACACATTTTGCATGCATCACCTATAAAAATAATTTTATTGGATGGGACAACTTGTGAAGAGGAGAATTGCATGATGTTCCTCGAACGCCCAGGTTGACTTCTCGTCACAATGAGTAAATGAATGGAAAAAGATCATAGCTTGACAGAGCATTTTAGGGTGGACATGTGAGTCACAAGACGTTTGATAAAAATAAATTAAAGTCATCAGATAAATCTTCTAACTCTAAATCTTTCAGCAAAGAGAAGGTGACATAAAATGACAAAGAATTGATATAACCTCACTCAAGGGAGAAGAAATTGGGATGAATGAAAAATGAAGAGGAAAGGCTCTTGTACCACAGGCCAAGTCGTTGTCTTTTTAAAAGGGCTTGTGCTAAATGTAATCATGGTTACGGTCATCCCATGGTGGTGTCCACTTAGCTAATCTATTGCTTTAAAAAATGATGGCTGGGAATGCTCATTTGGATGAATGAAACAGACGGAGTGGAAAGATTTGGATTCTAGAACACCTAGAAAGGTTTTTGAAGTGCCAAGTTCGTCCTTCGCGACCTTGTACACAGGATAAGCGGTTGACGATGGATGGATGGATGGAAGTTCGTCCTTGCATTTTTCAGTATTTCTGTGCTCGTTAATTTTTAAATTTTTTGCATATGTATTTAAACTCTACTTGCAATATTCTTGATAACAAAACCTGAATGGTTAGTTTGATGACTCTCAAAAAACATGTCAAGGCCACATTTCAAAATGTAATTTTCTAATAAATAAGAAATATATCATACATAGAAACCTATTTTATATATAGATATACATTTTTTTTTATGACAAGTACCCCTATGAAATTAACATTACTGTAATGTGTACGAACATTTTACTTGAGTTCCTTACATTTTTTAATTATTCTCTATACATTCTCATTATGGTAATGAAGTATTTTTTATAAGTATATAATTTTTTTTTAAATCAGCCCGCATAATAGCAGTACAAATAACATCATGATATATAAATACAGTGTCAAGATTACCTGCATTTATGTATACATTTGTATTAAAATTTGGCTTGATCTTCATCTGTTTTAACTAATAACACACAAATTAATGTATTTTTCTTGTACATATTAAATACATCAAACATTCACAGTGTAGGTTGGAGAAAGTATGTGAACCTCTAGGCTAATGATATCAACGATAGCTAATTAGTCAGGAGTCTGCAAACCTGGCATCCAATTAATTAAACGATATTGTAGGTGTGGGTTAGAGCTATTTTGATTTATAAAAAGCACAAACGTTTTGAGTTTGCCATTTACAAGAAGCATCTGCTGATGTGGATCAAAAAAAGAAAGATATAAGAACTACAATCAAGAACTTAAGCTGGGAAGGGTTACAAAGATATCTCAAACCGTTCTGATATTCATCTGTCCACAGATAGACAAGATGCCTATAAATGCAGAAAATTTAGTACTGTGGATACGCTCCCTAGAAGTGGCCATCCAACCAAAGATGACTCAAAGGGCATGCCGCAGAATGTTCAGTGAGGTAAAAAAGAACCCTTGATTGACAGCTAAAGACTTGAAGGAACCATTGGAACTGGTTAACGTCTCGGTTCATGAGTCTACTACATGGAAAACATTAAACAGGCATGGTGTCCATGGTAGGACACCACAAAGGAATCCACTGCTTTCCAACAAAACATTGCTGAAGGCCTGAAGTTTGCTAAACGTTATTTGGAAAATGTTTTGTGGACTGATGAAACTAAGGTTGAATTGTTTGGGAAGAACACACATCACTACGCATTGCGTGAAAAGGGTACCGCATACCAACATGAAAACATCGCAACGGTGAAGTACAGTGGAGGGAGGATCATGATTATGGGCTGCTTTGCTGCTTCAGGGCCGCTTGCCATCATCGAGGGAAAAATGACTTCCAAAGTGCATCAAGATATGCTACAGGATAATGTCAGGTAGATGCGGTGGAATGCAGAAAACCAGCTATTTCCAAAGGGTTCACATACTTTTTCTTGGCACTGTATTTTGAAATAATATATTTAAATATTACATTTCTATTTGCATTACAGTAAGATTTTTTTTTTCAGTAATGAGGTTTATTGACATTAATACAAATTCTGGGGGGAATGTGCTGAAATGTCAAAAAGCAAAAGAATCTTTTTCCTTTTATTTTTTCAATTGAAAGTATTTTTGAAAACAAAAAAACATTTATTTAGGGTGAAACATTAACCTCAATATGTTCTTGACAGGTTTTGTAAGATATGCCCAGATAAACCAACTTTTTCTGAAGTTTGAAAATACATTTCTATTGTACACAAATATAATGCATATAGATTTACTATACCATGTCAAACCAAACTGCACGGGAGTGGATATCTTCAGGTTGAACTGGCCCCAAAAAACTGACACTGATTTCATTATCATATTGCCCATATCAAAAAGAAGCAGCGAAGATATAAGAGAACTTTTATGTTTGAATCAAACAATATAACGATTACAGGCAAATCAGCAGTGTTATCCATTCTGTGTACAGTGGTCACAAGACAAAAAAGACCAACCAAAAAAAAAAAAAAAAAAAGATCACACACACACGCACGCATACATCATCTCCATCTTACAGAATTTAACGAGATTAAAACCAGAAGCCCAGAAAGCGAAGCATCAGACCCCTCACCACTATCCAAAGCCTGAGGAAAGCAAAGCATGTCTTTGTGACACAAGCAGCGTGGGTTTTGTAGTTTGTTTTAATGTACTGTAGGTGAATTCTTTAGCTTTTTTTTTCTATAGAGAGGCACAAAATCAGGCTTCCGAGTCACAGTGAGGCTTTGAAAGTGTCAGCTACGTGTGTTCAGACTCTTATATAAAAACGCTCACATGCATGCATGTACACGCTCACGCTCTCACTTAAACACACTCATACCTGCACACATTCTTAAAATTAAAAAGATATTGTCAAGTTTCCAATGAGAAAAACAGCAGTTACAACACAACGTACAGAAACTGCAAAACACCTCATTACGGTAATACATATGCAGTGTGTATAATAATAAAATAATATGATAGTAATAATAATAGAATAATTTCCAGTTCGATTGCAGTTGAAAATAGTCAGATTCTTTTTTTTTCTTTTCTTTTTTTATTGGCTCAGAACAGAGAGGACCAGATGTAGCCAACAGACTAAGATATCTTTTGCCCCAAAATTACCTTGGTATAGACAAGTAGCAAATAAAGCACACACATACGTTCACACAGAGTTCATGGAGGGTATTTGGAAAGCAGTGTTTGATACCAACCACTGCATTTAGGCCTTGCAGGTAAAGCAAAGCTCCACTTCTGGCTATTAATGGGACAGTTCAAGCAAAAATGAAAATTCTGTTATCCTTTGCTCACCCTCATTTCGTTCCAGACCTGTGGCTTTCGATCTTCTGTTTTTTTTTTCCATAGAATGAAAGTGAATGATGACTGAGACAGAGGATTCTGCCTAACATTTCCTAGAGTGAGCAAATCACACAGCTTTGTAAAACAGGGTGATTAAATGAACAAATTTTCCTTTTTGGGTGAACTACCCCTTTAGCATGTAATGCAGGGACAGCTTTGTGGGCCTAGTTCCTAAACCCTTACTATTCTGACAGCATTTCCAAACTGATCTGATATTCCATTCATCCATTTTTTTTTTTTTACATATTTCTTTTTTTTATTATTGTCATCACTCCTTGCAGCCAACAGTGTATATTTTCCTTATGTGCTCAATAAACAAATTCAAGAAATATCTTTGAGGATATATACATATCTAGATAATGGATAAATATATATTCCACTCACTTTATATTTTTATTTTAATTCGTTTTATTTTGAGGAACCGGACGTTGTTGGTAACTTCAACACTGAAGTGCCACTGGGGAAAACTCAACAGACATCTATAACAGATTCACCTGATTCTAAAACTGCTTTTTGGATTGAGAGGTAAAGCGGAGTTTTGACTGCGATTGAACAATAGATTAACTGACATGAAATTCAGATTTGGGACTGTAAAACCTTTTAAAAATGCACATGTATGCACATACAGGCAGGCATTAAATTCAAACATACATATACACACACACACACACACACACACACACAATTGCACATGCATACATGCGCGCGCACACACGTACTAAGATTCCCGTCCCATGCCCTACTCCCATGTGTTGTTAAGAAACACCCTGCCCCCCTCAGTTTCTGTCCCCCAGCCCCTCTTGAGTGCATGTGCACTGCTGGTAGCTGAGGTGGGCATGTCTTACAGGTGTTAGTCTTGCTATTGGTGTTTTTTTTCCTGAAACAGTCCCATCTCTCCCTCCTCCCGCGGCAATACGTCAGTTTTGCCGAGAGGGACGCTCTCAGTCCCCGAGGATGCTCTTGACAAAGAAAGCCACGTCTGTGTCTTTGGAGTCATGGAGGGTGAAGAAGGGATGTTGCTGGGAGTAGAAAACATTTAAATTATTAATATTGGGTCAAAACTGTCAATTGTTGTGCTCATAGAAAAGGTACATTTAGTCAAAACAGTTGAAGAGAGTACTAGAGTTGACAATTTAACATGGACATTTTTTGTCTTAGCATCAAGATTTTAGGTTAACAATTATATACAGTGGGGTCAAAAAAAAACAAATAAAAACACACACACACATTCAGGGTTTCCCCACACCTTTTGGCCAGTAGCTTCCATGACTTTTCCAGTTTTTCATGCTTTCTGAAGTATTTAAAAAAATGTAAAGCAGCAATTTCTAGCCAATGAAATATTACAGAGCTGAGCACAACTAGAAACATTTATATTGACTTTTCAAGTCTGGGGGGTTTCCCAAATATTTCCAGGTTTTCCATCACTACTATTTTATAAACTATTTTTATGCAAATGCAAAATATGCGGTTAAAAATATAACAGAATGGAAATGCTTGATATGCACGTAAACTCACATTTCTAGAAATTCAAAATGCAAATTAAGGTGATGGAAACCACTTATTCGCAAAACGATGATGTGTTTTGGCCATATGTATGTGTTTCAGCTCCTCTCAGCAAAGCAATTTTTCGAACATAAATCTTGACAGTCGGAAGTGTGTAACCCACAGCTGGCCATTAAAGTGGCATACAGAGGCTGGAGAAGTACGGGGATAGCAGCCATTCTGCACTCGTTATATGACATATTAAAATCATTCTTTGCCGTCTCCTTGCAGCATTTAATAAAAAGATGTACAATTTCTCCAATATCGCAAATACAACTTTACCAAAGCAAGGAGGTCATTCAGCTGCTCTATCGTGACAAGAAAGGGCTTCCAAGATAATGCGCATGACAGAGGATGAAAACATGCAACGATTTTCTTCATGTTTTTTTTTTGTTTAATTTTTAGAAATGCACTTCAATGTGAAACATCTTTAAAACATTCTTAAATCATGCTGGGATAGGTTGGATCATCAGGTTTTGCATGAACGTGTGGCCAGCTCGAGTATATGCTGTCATTAAAGCAAAAGGGAAGATACAAAATACTAAGAAATTAAAGTTAATTCTCAAGATGTTTCAAATTGTTAAGCTGACAAAAATAATTAGCAATAAGAAAACGTAAAGTAAAAAGAAAAAGTAAAATTGAAGGCTTTTCACAAGCAGTTTGAGATTTTGGACCCCACTATGCATGTATGTATGTGTGTGTATAATATATATATATATATATAAGAAAGTTCTTATTTTAAATACTGTAAGAAGATTTCCCACCATTTTTAATACATTTTTATTTTTTTTGGCCAATTAATTTACATGCCTGCCTACTCCTGCAAACAAATGTTTAAAAGTACAATTATTATATCTAGTGTCTCAGTTAATGTGTTTTTAAAAAACAAGAATTAGAAAAATGTGTTCCAATTAGTTATTTTCAAATAAAGTATAGCAGGTCATATGGCTGTTACTTCTTGACATGTCATGAAAACTACCCAACAGCTTCAGCTAGGAGCTTCATAGTGCAGGTTTGGCAAAAACGCATCAATAGAGCAAGTCTGACATCTAAAGGCCAAACCAGCGAAGTACTACCTTAAAAAATCCACTCAGCATAAAACTTACCATTAGCTCTGTATAGTTTGGCCGCTCTTTGGAATTTTTCTTTAAGCTGAAACACAACCAGATAAAAACAGAAATGTGCAGGTTAGAAACACGCTTCGAAATGGAAAACTCAAACACAGCTGCAGCACCCAGAGAAACTTCAATGTAGCACACTGCAGCCACGAGTACTTCCCCTAACAATGTGAAAGAGGATGCAATCAGGGTTTCTGCATCCTGTTCACTTTCCTGCTACACATGCAGTCAAGGTATGTGTAGAGTGTGTGTGTATGTGTGCCCTGACACTACAGATTTGAATGAGCATATTGTCACTTTTATGAAACTATGCAATGACAGCGACGTTCTACAGAAGCTCAATTTGAGATCATCCCATCCATGCGAGTCACAAAGAAAATATCTTGCGTTAATGGACTAATATGACTAACTAAAAACGAGTTAGTCCCGAATAGATTTAATTGGCTGAAGTGAACAGGAATGCATACGATTAATCATGACTTGTCTAACCTGAAATATGTTCAATGAATACACCCTTACAGTATGTATAGCTTTAAACTGTGTTTTAAGTCAATATTAAATCAATATGGACCTTTAATACACATGTCCTGGTTTATTGTGCAGAATTAATTGATACACGTTCATTGGCGCAGACATGTAATCTTTGATCAAATTTAAACCTCCACTTCTGAAAAAATCTTTTCATCTGGATTCATCAAAAGTCCCTCGAACTTTAAACCCTGGCCCTCGCCCTCCAACTATCTCCATTTTAGAATGGAATGCCCACTTTTCACAATCCAATAAATTATCAATGGAAAACAATCAAGTCCCACCCTATATTTGTCCTCATTGAATATCCTGTTTCACTCAGAAAAACATTAGATTACAGATTTAAACCGGTTGCATGCGTATGCTGTTTCATGCTGACTTTAAAATACTCAATATAGGGTTTTTTTTAGAACGTCAGATTGCTTGTAAACAGCAAGAAAGCCTTTGAACCATAACCCTGCAAGTTACTTCAAGAAAATGTCATTACATTTTTAAATGTGTATTTGTTTGTAAAGGACCTCCCACCATTGTGACGTGAAGTCCACAAACTCGGCTGAGAAGCGGTCTGCAGGCAGCTGGGGTGACGGCTCTTCCACCACCTGCTTGAGCTGCTGAAATGGCGTTCCCCATGACTCATAGGGAAACCGCAGAATGGCCAGCTCAATCTGATAAAATAAAAATTGTACATGTCAAAACACAACCAATACAAATCATAACGCCACATGCTAGACAGAGGCACCAGCACTGATTTTATTTTAATGCAACATGCACTGCAATACTTTCAGAGTGCCATATCATCTATACCTACTAATTTAGTACCAATTCAAGTCATTGATACAAGTTATATAGCTCATGTACATTCAAATCATTAATATTCTTACATTTATATCGTCAGACTTTTATGGCATTTTTAACTATTTTAATGTACATTAATTATATGTTAAAGGGATAGTTCACCCAAAAATGAAAATTATCCCATCATATACTTACCCTCATTCTATACCAGATGTGTATGACTTACTTTCTTCTGCTGAACACAAATTACAATTTTTAGAAGCAGATCTCAGCTCTGTGGGTCCTTACAATGCAAGTGAATGGTGACCCGAACTACATAAACCATATAAAACAGCACAAAAATGATCCATAAGACTCCAGTGGTTAAATCCATGTCTTCTAAAGGGACATAATAGGTTTGGGTGAGAGACAGATCAATACATATTTTTTTGTATAAATCTCCATCTTTGACAGCCCCTACCAGAAGGTGGCGATATGTAAGAAGAATGTAAATCACCAAAAAAACTAAAGAAGAATGTGAAAGTTAAAGTAAAGATTTATAGTAACAAATGACTGAAATAATTATGTGTTTCTCACCCACATCTATCATATCACTTCAGAATATATGGATTTAACAACTGCAGTCTTATGGATTACTTATATGCTGGCTTTTTGGAGATTCAAATTTGGAGATATTCTTCTGAAAATCTTTTGTGTTCAGCAGAATAAAGAAAGTCATACACATCTGGAATGGCATGAGGGTGAGCAGATGATGAGGGAATTTAAATTTTTGTGAACTATCCCTTTAAGCATTATACAAGGTAATAGGCCTGCTCGATTACAGCAAAAAAAATATTTTTAACAGTGGATTTCCTTGAACCTGAAATGTAAACTGCACGCCAACATTTACAGCAGGGGTGCTCACACTTCTATGGAATGAGATCTACTTTTTCAACATGTTATTGTAGCAAGATCTACCATGTACAATAAAGGCTACACATTTTCACAATACCAAAATATCAGTAGTCTCTAGTGAAATTTGAAGATATCTGAAGCATCTTGACGGTGCTTCAAAACCCCAACAATTAATAATAACACTTAATAATATGTTAATTATGGAGGAATTGGTTTAAAGTTCTTAAGTAATTATTCAAGACTAGTAAACAGTCAGTAATAAAATAACAATAAAAAACAGCAATGAATATAAATATATAAAAAATAATAGAACAAATTAAGAAAATTCAGCGCTTTTTTAACTGCTTTAAAAGTTTTTAACAGCAGTAGGCGATCAAGCGATCAAGTAAACATTCAGAATGAAATGAAACTACAACAGGTCTTTACTGTATGATTATAATTAGGGCTGTCGATTTAACGTGTTTATTCAGTGCGATTCATTTATTTTAATAAAAAAAAAATAAAAAAAAAAAAGTTACGCAATTAATCGCAATCCCCCGTACTGTAAGAAGGAAGATTCCAGAGAAATGCAAGCTTGTAGTACCACCTGTTTACTTCAGAGGGCAGTAATTGAAAGTTTATACAGTGAACAAAACAACCCACAACACAGACATGCGTTACATTCTTGCATTCAAAACACTTGGAGCGGAAATTCGAACTAAGGGATCTCAAGATGTGTTCTACATAAATGTTAAATACCTAAAAATGTTATGTTTATGACGCGACACACCAGAGACGCCACACAAGCATGTCTGATGTAGGTGTAAATTGACGAGCCTTAAACAAGCCCTCATAATAAATCTCCAACTGATTGACAAATTCACTTGTGAAATGGATTGCTGTGAACTGTATGCCAATGATTGATTTATGATTAATAATATGGTAGTAAACAAAACATTGTTTTCTAAAGCCGTTTATTGTTTTGTCTTATCAATGATTAACTCTTCTGCTACAAGAATGCATTTTAATTATATTTAAGTATAATTATTTCATAATTATATATTGATTTAATTTTATATGAGGGGCTTTCTTAGCAAATATTTGTATATGCAATTAACCATGTAATTAATTTGATTACAAATTTTAATCGATTGACAGCACTAATTATAATACATTAATACTTTTTAAAGCTACTAAGTTATTCAGTCAAGAGCAGCGAGTGTTTTCTTGTTATTGCTGTATGATTATCATAAATATACCCAGTTATTTTTAATCCATTTTAATCAGTCTGCTTGTCCAGTCGGGTAAGTAAAATTCACTTGCCCCTTCAAAAATCCACTTTTCCTGGACAAGCGTTAATGTCGAGGCCTGATTAAATATTGTTTTCAACATTCTCCAATAAAAAAACTACATTTCTTCTGCAGTATAGCTCCTAAAGTAAATGTTTAGGATCTTTAAAAGGAGTTTTAGAAGTTATTTTGGAAAACAAGTCAAAAAAAAAAAAAAAAAGACTGAAAACACATTTTGTTCCAGTGTATAATAGGCTAAGACTACACTCGCTCACCTATGTTCACTTCGATCCATCTTTAACTAAAAAAAAAAAATATATATATATATATATATATATATATATATATATATATATATATATATATATATATATATATATATATATATATTTTTTTTTCTTAATAGAACTGCGTATTTTCTCCATAATAAGATTTACACAGTGAACGTGACACATATATTATGATTCACTACGTTATAATCTAGCTGCAGCAAACGCACTAGAGTGACAAGCATCCCCATGCCAGAGTGTGCATCAGCCGGGAGAAAATTCAATCTCTTCGCGGTCACTTCAAGCAAATCATAGATGTGGGGCTGACCGCACAGAGCTTATTTTCATAAACCGCTTCCTTGTCATTTTAACTTTAATAAAGGATGCTTTAAAAAAAATAAATAAAACCGGGGTGTTTAATTGTGAAACGGTATGCGGCACAATAATTTTCTCTCGATTATCTTGTTTTCATAATTGTTGGAAGTGAAAATCATAATTGAAAATAAAATTGTATTAATCGCCCAGCCCTACAAAAGGTAAGATTGCTTATTAATATCATTAATAAAAAGGTTACTAGAAATGCTATTATTTAAAGTTTACGTGTTTTGCCATACCTTTTGGTTACACTTGACTTCAGCTTTAAGAAATAAACGTAAAAATTTTCGTAAAAAGTATGTAACGTCGCTCAGACCTACCATTGTGATTCCTAAACTCCAGATATCAGACTTTACATTGTAGCCTTTCTGATTGGTCTCTGGGTTGATTCTCTCAGGCTGTAAATGAGAAAGAGAAAATTATTGATAAAATACGATGTATGGTACAACAAAGAGAGGTACGCAGACAAACAAGCCAGTGAGAGATGTGAAATGCACACTAAAAAGTCACTTTTGCACACACATCTACTTTTCAAGAGGTCTGCCTTTCACTAACCACACATTTATACACAGCCGTTTTAGTCATTTTAAGGGAGTGTGTGGAGAATTCTTTAAAGCCCCATTGACTTTATCAATGACTCGTTGTCTCAACTTTTGAAATGACGGTGTGCAGTACTGTGCTTTAAATATGGTTGCAGGCTGTCAAAACTGTTTACTCGCTCTTAATAAAAAACTTTTTCCGACAAATTCACAAATGCTAAATGTTCATAATATGTTACGACATCAAATTAAAATGGACCTGATTTAACTAACAAATGTTCTTTACTGTTCAGGGTTCAATGCAAATAATTTTTTTCTGCTGGCCCAGTTGGGCCTGTGCATCAGATTTTTACTGGCCCTCCAAAATTTTCACAGGCCCAAACAAAAACATGACAAATAGCCGTTTAACCATCACGGCTTTAAAAAATATGTCCAAAGATAAATATTTCTTATTACATACAATAACTGAATACAAACGGCATTATCATGTCGAAATAATTTCATTATTTTTTACATATTGAGCAGCTCGTGATTTCCAGACACGTGTATAACTGGGGTTTAACTAAGTTTATTACATCTAATTCGGCGCTTCATCTCTAAAGGCAAATTAATTCGAAAAAATGTGTTTGTTTTTTTACAGTGGGAATAAACCTAGTGCTCTGTCCCTTTAAGAGAACACATGCATGTTAAACAGACTATGCTGCACAGAGAGATGATGATGAGACATTATGCACAGAGACATGGATTTTCAGTCCTATAGATAGAAACTGTTGATTTCTTGTTCCAATGTTTGGATTTCTAATTTTCAGCAACATGTAAAAATGAAAAATGTGGGGATTTCACGGACTGTGAACACAGAATGTGTGGGGATACGTAAAATGTTGCTCAAGATGTTAAATCCCACTACGAAATTCATTAAGTGGGTTTTTTTCCTGCCATTTTCTACACATTGGTAATAGCTGCTGCTTAGACACTTGGAAAAGAGCGAGGACAGAGCTAGGAGAGTGCATATGGTGTCTGCAGGATCATGTGTGTGTGCACACGACTGTGCCTTGGCGCATTTGCATGTCTTTGCAAGATAAATATACTCGTGCTCGCTTCTTGGTTAGAAGACTTGGTTCGCTCCGTATAATTATTTGACTCTCTCGCTTGTTGTTTGCTTGCACTAATGTTATAAATGCAGCACTAACCCGATCGGGCAAGTGACAGTTCTAGCAACTGGCCCAAATCTTACTCATACTAGCCCCGGGCCATCGGGCAGTCAAGCCCTACTGTGGTTCTTAAATTATTCTAAGCAAATGTTTCATAACCTGTCATCAACGTATAACTTTCTCTTCCTCTAGAAATGACTTCTCTGTTGATATAGCAAAGGCTGCATGGGGCAGGGCCATAACCACCATAGACACCTGGGGTGATATGAATTCGATAAATATGGCAAAAAAAAAAAATGTAAGTTTTACATTTGGTACCCCTCAATGGTAAATATCTGGTTAATGCCCATTTTTACGGTCCAATCCCATCCTGATGGACATATGGCCACCAGT
This sequence comes from Xyrauchen texanus, assembly GCF_025860055.1. NCBI lineage: Eukaryota > Metazoa > Chordata > Actinopteri > Cypriniformes > Catostomidae > Xyrauchen > Xyrauchen texanus. The sequence continues at coordinate 31,917,335 of NC_068308.1, read as the reverse complement.
TTCTACTGAAAACCCTGTTTCTTTCGGAATTATGTCACGGTATGGAAGTTAAATGCATTCTATGAACTAATTCAAATCTTGAGGATATTAATTGCCCATGAAGATATCAGACTTACCGCCATGTAAGGTTTACAGCCAGCATCCATGGTCTTTGCCACCGAATCCACCAGGTACCCGCTGATGCCAAAATCACACATTTTCACCTGGCCCTGCATGTTTATCAGGACATTAGAGGGTTTCACATCTGGATTGATGCAAAGAGACAAAGAGAAAATGCAGTTAAAAAAAGGAAATTATGTTGTTAACTCAGTGGTCTAACAACTCCAGATAGGTCGCATCAGGTCCCGATCTTATTCCCCCCTTCTCCTAATCTGTCTTTCTACTATGCTATCAACAAAACAAAAAAGTTAATGATGTGCTGGCACCATCCTAAGCAAATACATAGTGTCTGGCTTTGTTCAGAATAGCACACTACAATACTATTCTTACTGTTGCAGCAGTGTATACTATGTATAATGTGCATAGTATGCAAATGTTCTGCACATATTGAATGACCAACAACTTAATTTGGCAAAATGTTCTGTATACAACAGACTGCGATTACACTGCACAGAATACTGTTTCCCACAATGCAACTTGACCTCCAGTTTCCAGTGTAATGAATAAACTGGAAGTAATTGCATCTGCAATTGTTTTACATCTCTCTTTTGACTCATTGTTTAATCAGACTGCCAAACAGAAAGATGGAAAATAAAATAGAAAATAAGCATTTTTATGTTCAAGATAAGTGGAGGGCAATAACATGCAATGTAATGAGGTCATGGACTTTCTTCTGCAGAACACAAAGATTATTAGAAGAATAGCTCAGCTTTGTAGGTCCATACAATACATGTGAATCGTGGCCAGATCTTTCAAGCTCCAAAAAGCACTTAATGGCATCATAAAAGTAAAACCTTTAACTCATCCTTAACTTAATCGTAACCTAAAACGATCCAATCGATTTTGGGTGAGAACTTGCCATGATCATGATTTCAAGCTTAATTTCACTTCCTAGTGCTCTACGCATGCTCAGATATACATAAAAGTAAGCCACAAGACTCCAGATGTTAAAGCTATGACTTCAGAAGCGATATAATGTGTGAGTGTGAAACAGATCAATATTTAAGTGATTTTTATAATAAATCTCCACATTCACTTTCACATTCTGAAAGTGAAAGTGGAGATTTATAGAAAAAAGGATTGAAATACATATCTGCTTCTAACCCACAGAAATTACATCGCTTCAGAAGATACATATATACCACTGGATTACTTTTATGCTGCTTTTATGTGATTTTTGGAGCTTGAAAGGTCTAGTCACCATCCACTTGCATAGTATGGACCTACAGAGCTTAAACGTACTTGTAAAAATCTTTCTTTGTGTTATGCAGAAGAAAGAAAGTCATACACATCAAGGATGGCATGAGGGTGAGTAAATGATGAGAGAATGTTTATCTTTGGGTGAACTATCCCTTTAAAAAAAATACTGCACAGTTTTCAGCTAGTAAACTAATGTTCTATTCTGAACATGACATCTCTCTCTCATTAGGTCACTGTGAGGAAAAGGCAACAGGAGTTTATAATCACTGTTCAACCATTATTTTGGACCACTTGCAGTCCAGAAATCATATTCAAACTTTGAGCAAAGTGCACGTGTCAGTTGCATCTCACCTCTGTGTATCACTTGCAGGTTGCTGTGGAGATGCTCCAATGCTTTCACGATCTGCAATGGGAAAATAAAACATCAGGCTCATTACACAACTCCAGGGGCTCGGGAGTTATGTATCGTTAAAATTGATCTAATTTGTTCAGGTACTGGGCATGCAAAGCATTAAACAAATTAAGAATTAAATCTGTATGAAAGTGTTGAGAGATTTTACGGCTGTAATCAGATCAAATCATATCATTTTACCGCAGCCAAGATTTCCTCTCCATGAAGTTAATGGAAAAGATGGAGAATATAAGTGACTTGCTTCTCCATTAAATGCGTAGCATTTTAGCATTTTAACATTTTAAGAAAAAGACATGATGATGTTTGATGAGGGCCTTGTCCTAATGCATGCATACATTAATTCCTCACAATAATCATATTTTAAATCTAATACCATGTCCTAACAAGTTGCATTAACTTGTTTGTCCTAAATGAATGTGGAACTGTTGCGTTACGTGACACAATCACAGTCAATCAGAACATTTGATGTTCAATTTGCAATTATGTAAAGAATTTGGACCAATGAGATTTCCCTGTGGGCAATGCTACCCAGCACAACGCTGCAGCTATACAAATAAAGAAACAGATGGACAAAATGACCTGGTGCCTGTTGTTTGTCACAGCTAGTTATGACAAAGTGTAAATTATCAATGATGTGTAATATAAACGTACATAAATATCTTAATAAATCTCACACAATGTCAGACCCACAGATCAAAGAGCAACTCTGCTGGCCAATCAGAGATTGGTGAAGACCACAGTTAATGGGGCGGTACTTACAGAGACTGCGATCTTGCCAAGGATGTCCTCTGGAATGGTCATACCCATCTCATGCACCTGCTTATAGAACTTATCCAGAGAGGTGTCCATCAGCTCCATGCAGATCCACACGTCACCCTGACAACAGAACCAGCCAATCAGGTTAGAGAGTGAGAAATAATAACAACCTCTCATACAAATGAGACAGCAGGAAATGACTAAAAACATTCCCATTGTAGGACTTCCTGTGGAACTTTTCTAACACTCTGTCCTCAGCAATATTTTGTGTTGTGATATCAAAATATAGCCAAAGACTTAGTAAAGAAGACGACTGATAAAATCAGGTTTGATATCATCACATGCACAAAGCAACAAATGCATCTCATCAAATGTCTTTTTTTTTTTTTTTTTTTCTGTGTGCAGTGGTTTACTGGAAGTGAGCTTGTACCTCTCTGAAGAGAGCCCCATAGAAGGTAACAGTGAAAAAGCAGTCTACTGTTCTCATTGAGATGTCCAGATCCATTAGCAGTCGTTTCTGCTCCTGTGTGTTTACTGTGGCCCGGATCCGCTACAGGAAAAGCACACGTGTCAGCACAACCAGCAATATATTGTAAATTAATGCATGCAATTTTGCATAGCATTTTTGGGATATCCAAAAAAGTTATGCCTATGACTAACATTTTGTTTATTTAATACTGGTATAAACGACATTATTGAAAACGTTCTTGAGCTGCATTCAAAGATGTGTTAAACTGCCAAGAGACGCGGACCTGTATCTACACATTCTATATTATTATTATTATTATTCTATATGCACCAAGTTGCAACATGGCCTGGCAGCTGTAAACAGCCTACATTTAAAGGGATATTCCGGGTTTAATATAAGTTAAGCTTAATCAACAGCATTTCAGACAAAATATTGATTACCACAAAAAACTATTTTTTAATTAAAAACAGCACAAATCAAGGTTTCAGTGAGGCACTTATAATGGAAGTAAATGGTGGACATTTTTGGAGGGTTTAAAGGCATAAATGTGAAGCTTATAATTTTATATAAACATTTACATTAATTCTTCTTTTAAAATTTGTCGTTTCAGGATTTACGGCGTTCCGTCGTCATGGCAAAAATGTTTTTAAAATTGGATATAACTTTAAAAAAGGTAGCAAGCGATCTAATCGCAAGTCATCTAATCACACTAAAATAATATTAACACGCATATTGTTTACATCTTGCGGCTGTAATTTTAACACAGCCACAAGAGCTTAGCGTTGTTACAGCGTTCTTAGCGTTTACAGATTGTCCCCATTCAAGTCTAAATTATTCTTTGTGGTAATCAACATTACGCCACAAATGCTGTCGGTTGGGCATAACTTGTATTAAATCCCAGAATATTACTTTAAGCTAAAGAACTATATTACTTTGTGGAAGAGTAGTTTACTATGACAATATTAATATAGCCTATCATTGAAGTAATTTGGTCAACACACTGGGCCTTATTCAATAAATGTGTGAATAAATCGTTAGTTTCAGCTGTTTTTTGGCAGTAAAATGATTCTTATGTAAATTGTCCCATTCAATTTAATGGGACAATTTATGCAAGATAGCATTTAAACACACATTTGTTTAAAGTTTTATGACGTAGGCCCATTGAGTGTCTTTTATTATATTGTGGTTGCCACCATTTAATAAAAGAACTATGCTTTTAGAAGGTATTTTGTACAGATGTTAAGCCTCTTTTGGCTCTTTGTGGAGTTATTAAACAGCATAGAACATTAAATGCTGATGTGAACCGTAAATCATCAAATGTAAATTCAAAACATTGAATTGAACATAAAATGTAGTTGAGAAAATAGAAAATACTGGTCAACTTCTAGTGAATTTTCCAAAGTTAACTTCTTAGTTTGCCTGTTGGGGGGTGTAGTGTGGGCCTTTATAAACGAACCTTTACTGCCATTATCAGGCCACTGGGGACGTGTCTCATCTTGTCCACCACTCCATAAGCCCCTCGTCCCAACTCCCCAATCTGCTCCAAATCATCTGCTTTCACCACAAAGTTCTGCTCAGAACAAACACAAACACATACGTTAAAGGTATTATATATGGCAACAATGAACTATTTTACTGTGTGACGATACTCTGATGAACAGAGTATGGGAGATAAATGGAAACAAGGATAAAAGGTCACAAATCAGGCTCCTCACAAAAGTACTCCACCAGACTTTATCAAAGAACAACCACTGAAGTTACTTAATCTTCAGGGTTGGTTCCAAGACAAAAGACCATCATCTTTGCCAATGGAAAATTCCACTTATTTGCAGAGTTTAAAATAAATATTTATACAGCCTGAGAGGCAGTAAAGTGCATTCCAGGCTGCCTACAATCAGTTGTATTCAAAAGGGCAGTAATGTGCACTGGGCCATTTTTTACGACCTGCAGGTCTTTAACCGAGCCAAGCTTTCATATCAAAGCTCGGTACAGAGACTTACATCAATGTAAAAAGCAATACAAAATATGACTTTTGAAAAGATGTGACATCTCAATCTCCTTTGCAGGAGAATGCACATTCCATGAGCACTTAACAAGTCACTAAAAAAAAAAAAAATACATTCTTGTTGCACTTTAATCTGTTTTGAATACAATTCTGATGCTAGTGAAACTTTGTAATTTGGCACTTGTCATACCACGGTCTCCTTAAGATGATTCGCTTATATTTTCCTATTTAGTAAGTCACATTGGAGAGAAGCGTCTGCCAAATGAATAAATGTAAATGTACTAGCCACAATGCTTTGCATACAGGTGATCTAATGTTCTGCTCATAGTGCTTTATAACTCATTAAACATTAACCAAAAAAATTAAAAATTTAATTTAAATCTCTGTTAGGAATTTCCCATAGAGGCAAGATTTTATTGCCATGCACAGAATGATGCATAACAGAAAACACTCCAAACCATTTTTTACTCAAATTGACTAAGACCGATAATGTTTAGGTGTCCGATAACTGATATGCAGAAAACATTTTTGTTATGATTGTTTTATTTCAATAAAAATCAGACTATAATAAAATAATATCAACATTTTAATAATATTATCATTGACAAACCTATATATGTGTGTGTGTGTGTGTGTGTGTGTGTGTGTGTGTGTGTGTGTGTGTGTGTGTAAAATATGGACATTTTGAATGAGATTTTGCACAATTTTAGATTTATCTGTAAAAAAACAAAACATAAGAAAAAGGAGAAGATAAACAGCTTGACAAAAGGAAAGACAAATATGAACAGTTTTTTTTTGTTGTGAAATACAAAAAGATACAAATTGAAGAGAGCTATATTTTCTGTTTTAATGAAAGGGCAATGAGCTGTACCTTTTCTCCAATGGTAACACAGGCTTTGGAGTCCAGGTCTCTCGGGGGTCTGTTTAATAAAGAAATCCCATTGAGTGCCCCCCTCTCATACTGTAAATGACTCACTTATTAATGCAAACCTTAATTATAAAATCTATTCTACTTACACAGACTGAATCTCAGAAACACAAAGCTGATAAATGAATAATAATGTGCTCTAAGTAACACCAAGAAAAAGCATAATGATCCAAATACTTAATAAATGCACTGAAATTGATGTAAAAACTTACGCAGGTGCAGGCTGTGGTTTCAGAAACGCCTCTCTTGGAAGCCGGAGAGGTGGCTTCTTTTTACCTGCTGAGGGGAAAGGGAAAAAAAGCGTAATTATTACATGAACATCTGCCAAGATGTTTTGATTCACCTTGTGCAATGAATTTCTTATAAAAAGAATCCCCTTTAATAAAAAAAAACACTGTCTGCAACAAATACTTCGTGAGATTTAAAAAATAACCAAAAGGACAGCCTGAACAAAAGAGAGGCATTCTGAATCTGCCCCAAAAGACATTGTGCTCTTTCCTTTATTTCTGTTCCCCATGGAATTCCGTGATTACCAATTGGATGAGCACTTACAGTCAGACAGCGCAAGAGGCTCCAGATCCTGGCTGAGTAAATGCAAGAGAGAGAGACAGTGTGAGGAGAGAGAGTACACGTGTGAATGAGGCAGACGAGACAGCAGGGCCAGGTGCATTCTCTCCATGTGGAGCAGATGGGAGCTGCTCCAACAGGCGCTACTGCCACGGAAGTGACACATCATGAGTGACACCTGAGTGGTGCAATCCACATACCTGATGAGCAGCCCACAACACACCCACACCCATCTGACTGACTGTTTGCACTCTGCTGAATGCAAACAATAAGTACAACTTGTGCTGAAGGAGTTCAATGTGTGTGCACCTTTCAGAATTTAATTGAGAATGCCAATTTGATTACTGAATTTGAATTTAATTCCAAATGTAATTTGAATTAAAGGACGTAGAAGTCAAATGGAATTCAAAGAAAATCATCTAACTGCTTTTAGTGTAGGTTTTTAAAATGCTAATTTTTTTCAGTACGAATTAACCATAAACACATTATCATAGAACATATGGGGTATTTCTAAAAAATATTATTTGATAATAATGTTTGAAATTCCACAATGTGTGTCTATAGGTTGCATATAGGGCTGCACGATTTGGACAAAAAGTCATATTGCAATTATTTCGAAAAATATTGCGAATGTGATTTGAACTGCGATAACACTCACCTAAAGGATTATTAGGAACACCTGTTCAATTTCTCATTAATGCAATTATCTTATCAACCAATCACATGGCAGTTGCTTCAATGCATTTAGGGGTGTGGTCCTGGTCAAGACAATCTTCTGAACTCCAAACTGAATGTCAGAATGGAAAAGAAAGGCGATTTAAGCAATTTTGAGCGTGGCATGGTTGTTGGTGCCAGACGGGCCGGTCTGAGTATTTCACAATCTGCTCAGTTACTGGGATTTTCACGCACAACCATTTCTAGGGTTTACAAATAATGGTGTGAAAAGGGAAAAACATCCAGTATGCGGCAGTCCTGTGGGCGAAAATGCCTTGTTGATGCTAGAGGTCAGAGGAGAATGGGCCGACTGATTCAAGCTGATAGAAGAGCAACTTTGCCTGAAATAACCACTGCGTTACAACCGAGGTATGCAGCAAAGCATTTGTGAAGCCACAACACGCACAACCTTGAGGCGGATGGGCTACAACAGCAGAAGACCCCACCGGGTACCACTCATCTCCACTACAAATAGGAAAGAGAGGCTACAATTTGCAAGAGCTCACCAAAATTGGACAGTTGAAGACTGGAAAAATGTTGCCTGGTCTGATGAGTCTCGATTTCTGTTGAGACATTCAGATGGTAGAGTCAGAATTTGGCGTAAACAGAATGAGAACATGGATCCATCATGCCTTGTTACCACTGTGCAGGCTGGTGGTGGTGGTGTAATGGTGTGGGGGATGTTTTCTTGGCACACTTTAGGCCCCTTAGTGCCAATTGGGCATTGTTTAAATGCCACGGCCTACCTGAGCATTGTTTCTGACCATGTCATCCCTTTATGGCCCCATGCACCCATCCTCTGATGGCTACTTCCAGCAGGATAATGCACCATGTTACAAAGCTTGAATCATTTCAAATTGGTTTCTTGAACATGACAATGAGTTCACTGTACTAAAATGGCCCCCACAGTCACCAGATCTCAACCCAATAGAGCATCTTTGGGATGTGGTGGAACGGGAGCTTCGTGCCCTGGATGTGCATCCCACAAATCTCCATCAACTGCAAGATGCTATCCTATCAATATGGGCCAACATTTCTAAAGAATGCTTTCAGCACCTTGTTGAATCAATGCCACGTAGAATTAAGGCAGTTCTGACGGCGAAAGGGGGTCAAACACAGTATTAGTATGGTGTTCCTAATAATCCTTTAGGTGAGTGTATAATGGTAATGTTTTCCACGTTTTCTACTGCAAAAAGGCTGCTGGGGTATTAAGATTTGAGCCCTCTTAAAAAGAACCAAACTGAGACCTTTTTCAGTTCACCCACAAACAAATAAATATATAAACAGTGAAACAAAGTCTTCCTCATATCCAAATGTTACCATGTGTTTTTGTCTATTTTGTGACAGGATCTCAGCCCACTAATCATCAACATTAGTTTTTGAAACAGACAACTTGAATATCAGGGATGCTCAAACCAGGATTTTAACATCCGACACCAATCTCCAATTTTCATCTCATCTATCGATGCTGATCATTTAACTTTTTATCAGCAGCTCTGTCAAAACTGGTCATATATGAGCTTTCTGCTCAATGTCACTGTTAACTACATTTCCCTGTTGGTAAAACCATAGTTGTAACCTAGTTTTTGCTGTCAAAAATAATGTTGATTGATTTAATAATTTAGTATACAAAATTTCTTTCAGATATAAATATAAATGTTACTCTTTATTCTAGGCCTTAAACTAGCAGGCTCATACAAACTATTCCTTACTGTATATAAGATAGTCCTAAAGAATGAGGCTTAATTTCAAACTAAATTTGAACTGATACCAATGGGTTATCAGTTAAACTTCAGCTTGAAATTAAGTCTCATTGTATTTAATTGTAATTCAATTTAAAACTGAACATTTTGGTTAGTTTGTCACCATTTCATTTAATTATTTCTATTCACTATTTTATTATATTTAATTTAGCAATGCGTTATAGTAACTAAATATTTGATATAGATTTATTATATGTACGTTCCATCCTTTTCATTTTGTTGGATGTTGGTAATATTAGTTCCGCTTTCACTTGTTTCCACGGGGAGTGTAATAAGGACACGCTCTCTCCTGAGGTAAATAAATGAAAGGAGAATGAAGAGACGTCTACAGGTGTTTCTGTTAATGCTGTTTGCTCAGCAATCATTTAATAAAGATGTTTGAATTATTCCCCATCTTGTATTCTGCGATATTATTATGATACCTGTGCATTGGGGAGACTGAGATGCTGCTACCGAAGATAATAATAAAAAAAAACGCTTCACGCAGGATGCGCCAGTTTAGTGTAAATGAAGCGTTTTGCGCACGTAAGCAAACGGAACCGAACTTAGAGTACTTCTGTTGCTCTAAGCACGAGAGGGAGTTGTGGAGCACAGAACCGCTCTGAAAACACTGTAACAATGCGCTAATTTAATATAGACTAGACAGAGCAGCGCAAATAAACGTTGAAGGGAGCAGAATATTTATTTATTTAAATCGCAGCCTGTGCAATTTAATAAATCGCAAAAGGTCATATCCCGTTTTCGATTTAATTTCGATTAATTGTGCTGCCCTAGTTGCATATTAAGGGAATAATCCAGGTTTAATACAAATTAAGCACAATCAAACAGCATTTGTAGCATAATAGTGATTACCAAAAATGTATTTAGACTCGTCCCTACTTTTCTTTAAAAAATCTGTGTTACGATGATGCACTTACAATGGAGGTGAATGGAGCCAGTCCATAAACATTAAAAAACGCATGGTTTCAAAAGTACAGCCACAAAATGTAAACAATATTTGTGTTAACATGATTTTAGTGTGATAAAATCACTTGCTTTCTGTGTAAAGTAATAGATCTGTTCAGCTTGTAGTCCAAAAACCCAGAAGAGTATTCACCATGGGTTCCCTGGGTTTTTGGACTTATGAGTAAAATAAGGTCTGTGGTAAATATTAATTGATAATCATGAATTCTGAAGCCGCAGTGCATTAAAAAAAAAAAAAAAAAAGAACAAAAAAGTATATTACTCAATTAGGCTTCAAAATTCATGTTTGAGGTATGGCATATTCTAAAATAATATTTACCAAAGAACTTATTTTACTCATAAGTTCAAAAACCCCATTATAAAAACCCATAGGAAAATGCAGAGGCGAATGCATGTCGAATAAGAGTTCTGGGTTCGCCTCCAAATTGATATAATGGCTGAACAGCTCTATAGCCAATTTTACAACGTAATTGCCATGATGATGTAGTCAACAAACCCTAAAACAACAATAAAAATTATGAATTAAACAACTTTACAGCTCAAAAAATACATTTTTAACAGAAAAATCAATGTAAGTGCTTTTATACGATTTTCTGCCTTTAAACCCTCCAAAATTTGGCCCCATTCACTTCCATGGTGTGCCTCACTGCAACCTCGATTTTGTTATTTTTTTAAAGAATGGATGAGTCCAAATTACTTTTGTGGTAATCAACATTATGCCACAAATGCTGTCGATTGAGCATAACTCATATTGAACCTGGAATATGCCTTTAATAGTATTTAATTCTAATTAACTTTAATTGTATGGACCATGGCGTGAAAACGCTTCATTTGGAAATAGTTTCATTTCCCAGACTCACGTAAAGTAAATTAATAACGCAATTATGTTTTGTAAAATATTTTTGCGTTGGGCTAATTAAATTCCTATATTGTGTCTGTGTTCAATTTCTATTAATTGCAATTCTGTAAATACCTCTTCCTGTCCAATCAAAAATCCTGGCCAGTTCAATTCAAATTCCAACCCCTGCATTGAAAGATAATTCTTACCCTTGTGTGTGCAACTGCAATACACATCAAGTTTTACCTGGGATGCTGGAGATATAGATCGTTTAAAAAATGACTATTGGCTCCACACATAGATTCTAGTATAACTACACCCTTCAAAAAAACCCTGCAAGCACAAGGTGTGGTTTCGAAACGTTCCTGACCACACCACAACCCACAGACAGGAAATATAAACAGAGACAGTTCCCATATTGTCACATACAATAAAGTACACCTCGTTCTGAGCAGCTATACAGATTTACTGCCTCAGCACTAGAAGGGAATTGTTTATTATGTCAGCCGTGTAGTAGGCTATAGTCTGTTACACTACTGTCACCTGCAAAAGAGTTGCTCTGAGCCTCTCCCACCTGCATTTACACACACATCAATAGCAACAGAAAGCTGACACTCAAAAAATCACCAAGGACTCCAAATCCTTTTAAAGTGATGGTACAAAACCACAAAATGATTGTGTGCCTCAGTGCCTGCAGAGAGCATCAATAGTCAACACTGCCAAAATAATGCCACAACTGCAAATCACTCCCCAGCAACCGAATCGAGCGATTTTCTACGTTTAAAGCCTTAATAAAGAAAGAAAAAATAAATAGCACATGCTGACATATTAGGGTCGACACCCAATAGCCTTCTTCATATTCATCAGATCAGCAATATAGGGAAAAGGCTGATTGACTAAATTATTATACAAGCATTAAAAACAGTCACTTCAAGTACTATAAATATAACAAGTGCTGCTGATTAATTTCACATTTATCCCAGCATTCAACACAGTAACTAGGTTATCTGGCCGAACAGTGGATTTTGTCAGTAACTTGGCAGAATGGGGCTAATGTAAGGGTGCTGGAACAATCAGTAACAACATACCAACTTCCCATGTGATCATGTTGGTAGAGATGGGTCTCCAGCATTGTGTCCTTACCAGGTGCGATGCAACAAAAATCACAGTCGATCAGAACATGTTTAAAGTCAAGATGAAACAGCGTTCATTTACATTACATTTACATACTCGGCAGATGCTTTTTATCCAAAGCGACTTACAGTACAGTGCAATTATTACAGGGACAATCCCCCCCCGGAACAACCTGGAGTTAAGTGCCTTGCTCAAGGACACAATGGTGGTGGCCGTGGGGCCGAACTATCGACCTTCTGATTAACAGTTATGTGCTTTAGCCCACTACGCCACCACCACTCACTAGTTCAGCCTTCAGAAACCCATACCATGTATTTACGAGCAAAACGTTGTGCGCATGTTGACTAACAAAACGGTCTCCTTTTATAATAAAGCATTATTTATGTGACAGTTGCAGGTGCCTCATATCAAACTAGATGGATAGGCTATAAATGAGTGAATCAAACATCAACGGATCCTTTTATCATGATATCGCAGATCGATCGCTAAATATTTCTTTGATCTGTGACGCGTTTTAAGTGTACAGCACATAAAGCCAACATTTGGGAAGTGATCATTTAGAAAAACTTTGCAAATTGAAATGTAATGAAAACCATTTATCATTTAATATTGCTGCACTGCTCGGTGTATACCGCACATACCCACTAGAGCAGTGTTTCCCAACCGGGGGTACGTGTACCCCTAGGGGTACGTGGGATGATTCTCAAAAGACAAAAAAAAAAATTTTAGCCATTGACTATTCTCAAAACATTATATAATATAATATAATATAATTATATAATATATATATATATATTATATAACATTATAATCATGTTATAATATGGTCACCCTGTCCTTCCCGCCAAATGTGCTTGTCCGTGGACGCACGCTGTGTGTGGCCGCACAGTAGAGTGACCACAGCAACAGGCAGAGAGGCTAGCTTTGAGTAGAACGCTAGCTAGATATGGATCAATGGCTAAAAAAACACGCCGTTCCAAGCAGCAGCAGTGCTAGTGGCAGCTCAAGTGAACCCATGGAAAAAAGAAAAAAAAGCTGATAAGTCAAAGTACCGGCAATTTCATGAACAGTATGTCGTTTTCGGTTTCACGTCCACACCTACTGAACTGCCTCAGACGCTGTGTTTCCTCTGCGGGGATGTGCTCTCTAATAATAGCATGAAACCAGCCCATTTACAACGACACCTAAGTAACAAGTTGTTGGTTCTTGGTTGTTCCCAAGACACAGTTTCGTTCTGTGATAAAGCATTTTCTTCCTATGCTTTGGAATTCAAATACATTAGTGACTTTTAAATCTTTTCTCAAAACATTTTATTTTAGGATTGCTTTTACTTGATTATTAATTTTATTAGTTTATTTTTGTATTTAAAGTGTGTATTTTTCTCTGTTGTTATGTTTGCCTGTAAAGCGCTTTGAGAAAGCAACTTTTAAAGGTGCTATATAAAATAAATGTATTATTATTATTATTATTATTATTATTATTATTATTATTATATAAAATGTGATCTTTGTTTTTGTATAATTGGTCTGGACATGTGAAGATGTGAAAAAGTCATACAAATATTGAACAAAGACAAGTATTATATTATAAGAGTTATAGGAAGTAAAAATATCATTTACAGGTAAATTCAGGTATCACCTAAAATTTACACCAAATCTAAAAATCACACCGATCACATGCGCTTGTGGGGGTACTTCAGGCAGGATAAAATGTTTTGGGGGTACAGTACCATAAAAAGGTTGGGAACCACTGCACTAGAGGGTGCCTCACGCTCACACAGTGCTGACTAAAGTGGCGGATACAGATTTTAAAATGCAGCCTTTTGTGGTTTAGTAATTCCCCAGGGTCCAATTGCGATTTCAATCTTAAAGGTGCTTTAAACTTTTTTTTTATGGAATGGTTTGCAGAAACTGTTCCTACACCTGAAAGATATCACTGAATTAGGTGTACAAAGATATCTCACCGGTCTCTGTGTCCGCACTAATCTCTGTAAACAGCAAACAAAAATGTGACTGGGCCACAGTCGCTTTCTGCCAGTCAATCATTTGCACTCTCTCATAGTGTTGCAAGTGGATCATTGAGGATTAATACCATATTCAAGTTCATAATAGTTGTCCATTGATGGTGCTATTTTGCTACTGTTGCGTTTAAAAATCTGTGGGGCTCTTCTGATCAGCATCAGTCTTAACGGTATATTTGATGTGCAGGGTTTTGGAAAGAGGGGGTGTGGCTAATTAAACGTCTCCGTCTCGTGGATGTTAGAACATCTTAAATCGCTTACAGCGCCATTAATGTTGTCTATCATGCAGCCTTAATGGTTACCATGCAGGTCAAATATCAAAGTCCCTTTGCAGGTCCCTTACAAAAACCGAGAGTTCATGGCAAATTTGCTGCAAACCTGCCGCTTGAATATTTTCACATTCAAATGAGCATGTGATTCACCACAAATGTGAATCTGGCTCTTAGCCAGTAGCAGTGATCCTGCAGCAAACCTTTGGCAACAATGGACAATTCACGGCAAGTATACCGCAAAGCTCATTTGAATGTAAAAATAATCAGTGGCGGGTTTTCTTTTTTCATGTCAGTAACACAAGTTCATTTCTTGTTCAATCTTTTTACACTCTTAAAAATAAAAGTCCACACAAATGCCATAGAAGAACCATTTTTGGTTCCCAAAAGAACTTCACAATGAAATCGAGTTTGACAAATTTTCAGCGGAAGCATAAGTGAAATTTCAGGCCGCCAAAGCAAATTCAATTAAATTCTTCTCACGATCGAAATATGCTTCTCATCTCACACACGCAGCTATGTAATACGGGATTGTCGCACGCAAGTTCACTCCAACAGGTTTCCAGTTTGTGCTCCACAGACAGGAGATTGCAGAGTGTGTGATCTCTGGCGATACTCAATCTGGTTTCTCAATATCGCAGCACAACTTCAAAACTTGAGTGACCCATTTGAACTGAGTTGAGTGTTTTACCTTAAAGCGCTCAAATAGTGAGAAAGCCTGACATTCTAATCAACACTTATGAGGAAAACAGCTAAACAACGTGTCATGTGCCAAAAATTGTGTCATCTGACATGTGGATTGTTACACATCATCGCCCTTAATAAAATTCAGTTTGAATGTTAGATATTACAAAACAAACCGGCATTGCATTCAGATATTCACGTATTCTCAACAGAGATTACTTAAAGCTTAATGAAGTGGTTTTTTGTGTTTTTTTTTTATCAAGGATAAGATTTATATTTTTTTTTACTCATGAATAATTTCCTTTGATGCATTGCTTCCAGAAGATGTCACGTTTCTTGAGGAAAGTTTTATAATAATGATAGTAATCAACAACATCAGACTGAAATGTGAAATGTAGCATTGTGGTAAGGTTGATTACCACTTTTTGATTAAGACCAAATGTGTTTATTTAATTTTTTTTTACTCTGAATATGTTTGTAAAGATCCAAATAAAGAGAAAATGATCTAAGAGGAAGTAGTTCTTATTTATAAAGTATTTAATTAAATGACTGGATTTTTCAAAAGTAGGTATTATAATATATTTAACTATATCATGATCTTTGTCGTTATTGTGATACAAAATTTGTGATATCTTAGCCAAGACAGTTAATAGTAACAGGAAACTTTGAGGAGAGAGAGGGAGAATGAAACAGGTGAGCAGAGTTTAACATTATGAGCTCATACGTGTCTGTCGTAGCTTTGATATGCAGACCGTTTAAATGAGTTGTTGTTGCATGCCGGTCTATTATTGTAGCAAAAACGATGGCACGTAACAAAACAAACTGTGATTGGTTGTTTACATGCCTCCAACGGCTCCTTCACATGCTAGCATCTCACGCAGCAACCTCGCAGCTTAAACTAATCGGCCAAATGGGAAAATGCATCAGCAGATTCATCGACCTCTGCGGTATATCGGTCAATCACAATATTTCAGCTTTAAACTTCAGTAGCAAAAATGTCTGAGAATTTTTTCCCTAAAATCACATAAAACTGTCCGTTTCAATGAACTGATTCAAAACTCTGATTCAAATATAAGTTTTGCATTTTTGGCAGATCTAAATTAAAATTATAATATACTTCTTGCGTACAAAAAAAAAAAAAAAAAAAAAAAGTGTACAAAACATGTCCCAGATGTTTTACTTTGTTTTAGTTAGTAGACACATAGCCTAATATTTTTAATTGACTGATTTTTACATAAACAAACTTTGCTATATTTCCCAGCCCTAAAGTCCAAAACCAGGGCTGACAAAAAAACAAAAAAAAAAAACACTGTTCCCATGGCAGTAAAGCTCAGTACAACACGATACCAGCACATGTGCAAGTGCTTGCATATGGAGACTCAGAGAATGAGAAAAGCCAAAAAAAGATCAATAGATTACATAATCATTCAGAACTAGCAGAAAACAAAGGTTTTGTTCAACAATTGTGGAGAGAAAACTGTGTCAACTTCCTAAGGCAATATTTGGACAGCTGGTTTCGCAACAATTCCATTTTATATTGTTTGATTATTACAATTAATGTATAACGGCCAAGTGGATTTCAGTTGACTCAACATGGTTGAACAACTGAAGAACACACAAATCTATTCACCCATCTTTTTAGCTGATCTCAGCCTTCAAGAGAAATGAAAAGCACATGTGCTCAGGTATGTCAAACATGCTCGCAAAAGCCTTCAATATAGATAGGAAAAAAACAATGCTAAATTCTCAGGCTCAGGTGACCGAATGCTGTGTGAATCCATGCAGGGACAATTGCCACAGAGTTTCCCACTATAGTGTAATATGAACTTTATCAACCCCAGTTCATGTCTGAATTTTCTCTACTGGTGGTAGTCTAACCAGGAGGTCAACATGTCTGCAGTCCAGAGATCCAAGTAAGCCACTTCTAGTCCTTCACAATACCACTCACACACTTTGCCCAGAATTCCAATAATCCCAAGAGTTCTTTGATGGAATTTCAGGGACCCGGAGGAGGGCCGGTGAGAGAAAGAGAGAGAGGGTGAAATAAAAATAACTTCTCTCAAGCTGCCGGCTGTTTGGCCCCTCTGACTGCACTGGCAGTTTGTAAGACACTCTATACTTCCAAAGATGGCAGACCCTTTTGGTTACAGCAGCTGGGGGCACTGCTTTAGAACTGATGTCATCATTGCATCTCAGTGTGCATCCTGCAGTCAAGACACCAACTGACAGAGACAGAGCCGAGACTGACATGACATCTTTAGCTAAAAACAGATAACAGCTTCCCACCACGCAAAGCACACACTGACATTTTTCAATGACATCTATTTCAATTAAAGGCCAAGATGTTTAGCATCCTTTCACTGTGTCAAGAGTAAACATTTTATTTGACTCATTCCGTGTGATGTGTATATATATAAAAAAAAAAAAAGGATCCACGCGATCGATGATTGAATAAATAAAAGTCTCTTTTAAATGGATAATTCACCCAAAAATGAAACTTCTATCATTTACTCACCCTCATGCCATTCCAGATGTGTATGAATTTCTCTCATGCTGAACACAAAAGATTTTAAGAACAATATCTCAGCTCTTTTGATCCACACAGTAAAATGCAAGTGAATAGTGACCAGAACTTTGAATCTCCAAAAAGCACATAAAAGGCTGCAGAAATGTAACCCATATGACTCCAGTGGTTAAATCCATGACTTCAGAAGCTAAATGATAGGTGTGGGTGAGAAACAGATCAATGTTTAAGTTCTTTTTTT
Organism: Xyrauchen texanus; assembly: GCF_025860055.1. Classification (NCBI taxonomy): domain Eukaryota; kingdom Metazoa; phylum Chordata; class Actinopteri; order Cypriniformes; family Catostomidae; genus Xyrauchen; species Xyrauchen texanus. The sequence goes on along the minus strand of NC_068308.1, from coordinate 31,899,689 downwards.
ACTACAAATCTTCTTCTTTTGCTTTTGGCGATTCCCATTCTGCATGCATATTGCCAACTTCTGGGAAGCTGAGAATTTATAGTAAAAATGACTGTTTCTCACCCACACCTATCATATCGCTTCTGAAGATACATGTATGGATTTTACAACTGAACTCCTATGGATAATTTTATACTGCCTTTATATGCTTTTTGGACCTTCAAAGTTCTTGCCACCATTCAATTGCATTGTATGGACCTTCAGAGCTGAGATATTAAGTCTAAATATCTTTGTTTGTTTTCAGCAGAAGAAATAAAGTCTCCCACACTTCTGGGAAGGCATGAGCGTGAATAAATTAAACATTTTAATTTTTGTGTAATAATTCCCTTTAATATCATACTTTTCTTTACAGAATTCAGTTTGTTTGGGGCCTTTTTCCCCTTTTCTCCTAATTTGGAATGTCCAATCATGTGGAGGCTCATGCTTCTCTCCACGATCCACGCACAACTTACCACACGCCCCATTGAGAGCGAGAACCACTAATCACGACCACGAGAAAGTTACCTCATGTGACTCAACCCTCCCTAGCAACCGGGCAAATTTGGTTGCTTAGGGGACCTGGCTGAAGTCACTCCGCACACCTTGGATTCAAACTCGCAATTCCAGGGGTGGTAGTCAGCATCAATACTTGCTGAGCCCAGGCCCCCCTTACAGTCAATGTTGATCAAAAACAAATAACACATTTAATTCCAATCACGAATAGCACGAATGAGGTAAAGAAGCTTTGAGTACTCTCGTTAATGTGTGTTCATTTACAATGTGTTCGCTCTTTACAGACCAGAGTTTTCTTAAAGAGAACACTGGACCCATTTTAAAAAAGCCTCAAAGAGGGATTTTACCACAAATGTGAATTTTGAAGTCACTGTGTGTGTTTTTTTTTTAAGTACGCAAATCAATACGGCTTCAAAATTCATGTTTGAGGTATGACAATGAATGTTGTAGAACAAAACATCCACATGTCGTCAAGTAATGTTATTTACCAAATATATTATTTACTCATAAGTTGAAAAACCCCATGGGAAAATCCAGAGGGAACCCATGGCGAATTCTCTTCCAGGATATTGGATTACAACCTGAACAGAGCAAGGAAAGTACAACCGGTGGGCGGAGACGTCAACCTGTTAACATTCAATCGCTGCTCTGTTTTTTTCCAAGAAAACTGATGCAGTCACACTCCGTGGTCTGCATATGATGTAGGATCTTTTATTTTGCACTTAACATAATTGGTTGGGAGATTCACCAATTTGAAAACCAAATGGATGTATTAATGGCAAAAAAAAGGGCCATTAGAAACCAGAAACTAGTTTGTCTTCTGCTCAGTGTCACACAATATTCATTTCAGATACTGATATAGGTGAAAATTAAACAGGCTGTACTTTAAATCATTTCACAGAATGAAGTCGAGCACACTGAATCTTATGAGCTTCATTATGCAAAATGAAAGACCTTAATAAAACCATATTTTTTCTAAGAGTTCATTCGAATAGAGACCTGCATGCTACAGAGAATTTAGCACCCGTGGGTGAATTAGTCTTGTCATTTGCAGGAGGAGATTATTTCCTGCATGGACAACATCTCCATTTGCATTTGTAAATCACTCGCTCATGCAACCATCTTCTGAATTTGCCATTATATGACAGCAAATTCTGCGATTTTATTAAAGAAATAAGTGCATGTGTGGACGTGACCGCCCATTCTCTCCCATTTTCTACACAGCTAATAAAAAGATGACCAGCCAGTCTCAGTTTAGGCAGTGGCACGTCTGGTCATGTGAGTTTCCGGTGTTCAGCGTGGAAATCAGGTGAAGATAGATGCCGAGCAGACAGACACTGAACTGGTGGTCAGAAAAAATAATACAGAAACGCAGATCACAGCTTGGTGATATGTCTTTACTTCATCAATAACTAAAGTTAATATAATACGGGAGCGTGACATGTAAATAAACACAAACTCCAAAACTGTCATTCTCGATGCGGTCAAAGCCGCTTCAACCAGTCGCGGAAGAGATCCAATCTGAGCGCGAGTCGAAACCGGGAGAGATATAAAGTTCCCCCCGGCTGATGCGCACTCTAACACGAGACGCTCGTCTCTCAATCTCAAAATGTGTGTGTATATATACACACTCAACAACAACAACAGTTTTAGTGGTTTGAGTGAACCACACTTTTATATTCAGTTTCCTTTTCAAAAGAGTTTATACAAAGTACATGTTCATCCTGCTTAAATGTCCCTGTTTGTTTGGAAAATCTTATTTTCGTGAAAATTTGTATGTACTTATTTATTGTTCTATTTTATTTAGGTGTTATATTGAGAAAATAACAAGTTTGCAGTAATGCAAAGATATTATTTAATTTTGTAAAAATTATTTATCTTGAAAACACTGTGCATGACGTGTGATAGCTCTGTGAATCACAAAAGGCTCTTTAATGAGTAAATATATAGTATGCACAGTGCCAGCACATTAGTGAATGGTGTTGCTCTGTTTACACACACACTCTATGTTTAGCCTTCACGCAGTGAGCAATATTTGAGCGCTACTCACAAACAACATCTCAGATGTAGATACTCAATAATTCGGTTCACTTATAATATGGATTTAGAACGGCACTGGAGGAGCATTTTACCAGAATTTGAATAAGCGAATTAAACTACTGTGAACTTGCCTACAAACAGACACTTACAGGACTTCCTGGAGAGTTCAGAATGTCAAAATAAAAGCGTGAGGGTTTAAAAAGTACATGATTTAAATATATTACTGTTATAATTTTAAATACAAGTCAATAATAATAATATTAATAACAATTTATTATTATTAATAGTCATCATTAGTATTCGTTAACAATAATTCAATTGAATGGGTTCCAAAAAATAACTAAAAAAGTGCATCTAAGGCTGAAATTGTTGAGAAAAAGATTCAGTCAGTACATTAAGCAGTCCTGGCTGAATTAATTGCAGAAGTTTAATACTTAGTGATAGGGCTGTCATGATTATGAAATTTGGCTGACAATTAATTGTCAAACAAATAATTGTGATTATGTTGATTAATTGTCTCTTTTAGGGCTTTCACAATTAAAAGTCTAATTTACATATTTTACTAATAAAATAGGGATATATGACTTCCTTTTAAGGCTTTAGAACTATATGAATGACATGAAAAATAATGTTTTTAAAATATTTAGAAATAAGGTGTGGCTCAGTGACGGTTGGAGTTCAACTGAATGACACACAAACACGCCGTTGATGGAATTAATATATTTGCTTAAAATTCCCTTATTTGGGCATTAAAATGGAATGGAATTTAAAGAGCACAATAATTGCGGTTATCTCAAATATCGCGGTTAGTCAAAATAACCAAGATCAGATGGTTATTTAATAATCGTGACAGGCCTAGAACTTTAGGGATTTACAACAAACCCTAACAAGAATTTTCAAGGGATACAAATAGATTGAAGCATTGGAGAAATCAATTTAATAATAAGCAACGGTTGTCCTTTGTGGGCAAAGTAATACTGTTGCTAGTAATGCTATGGTAAGAGACACCCAGGCTGCCTTCAAGAGAAAACCCTAAATGTGGTCAATTATTCAGAAGTCTGCAATAAGATGGATCAATGTCAGGCTGCAGTTTCTGCAACCCAACATAGCTCACGTCCCACAGAAGAGAGGGGGCTTCTTCACCGGCCTACCGAGAGCCAATAGAGTCATGATGGTCACTCCCAAGCATTGGGGACGCTCAAAGTGTTGTCAGCTCTGTGTCCTATTTAACACAGCTTAGATGCTTTTAAGAACCTATGCAATGCATAAGCCATACAAACTGGGGTGCAAACTATTTGACTGGCATACTGGAATTTGCATGCAACCATCCAGCGTGGATTTCATGTCCTGATTTGCAGCATGCAAACAGAGCTGCATGATTCTATCAAAAATCATAATTGTTGATTATTTCTCATGATGCTTGTTGCGATTAATTGTCATTAGAAGAATTTACATTAAAACACGTATTTTTTACAGGACATCCAAAATATGGATCCAAACAAAATGCGTCAATGAACTTCACATTAGCTGCATGAAAACCAAAACTGTTATTCATATTTTTTATAAATTATACACCAAAAGTGAGCGATTATTTTGGAAAATATTGCGATTGCAAATTGAACTGCGATATGATGAACAAAAAACATGAGATTCTTTTGAACCAAAATGAAACCATGTTTTGCCCACGCCTTACTGCCAACCAGAAATACTGTTCTAGAAAGTGTGTTCGAAGAACCAAACTAAATAAATAAAACCGTGAAATAAAGGGGGTGGGGGAAAGCATCACATTGCATCTGGTCTGCTTTGTAAAAGAAATTGTCCAATTTGTGAAAGGGTCAATTCACTTTTCATTATTCTTTTTTTTTTTTAAACCCAGTCAACTTGAATATAAGTTATTATTGTATAATAATAATATCATTATAACTATTATTTAAAAGTATTTTCTTTAATCATTTCATAATTTACTATCAAGTCCCTGTAAATACTTGAGCCTCTTTTCAAACAAATTGTGGCGTAAGCTTTTATTTTGAAAACTGAAGGGACGAAGGTTTTCTGTTGTTTGAAGTGGAGTTGACAACAGCCTTTTCAATGCAGTGAAATACTCTCATCTGCCTTGCTGTAAAAAAAGTTTTAACGTGTATTACACAAATGTGCAATTAAAGTAAATCTGGGCCCCTTTAAATAGTGTGTTCGATAGCACACCTAACCAAACTCGGAGCACATCTGTCATTTAGGGCACCAGATAGATATGTTGTGTGTATGGAGCACAAAACCACTCTGAAACTACATGTGTAATACAATGATCCTGTTGTATTTAAGAAAGTACTACACACTAGACAAAACAGCCATGCACATAGGCGCAGCATAGTGGACAGCACAGGGAGACTATTTATTTAAATCGCAGGCCTTGCGGTTTTGAAATCGCACTGAGTCAAATCATGATTTCATTTTTATTTCGGTTAAATTTTATTCAACCGTTCAGCCCTAGGAGCAAAAGACATTTCTGTGATTAGTTGCAATGCTCAACAACTGCAAAAGATCATGTAAATGGAAAATGTTGATGCAATATTACACTCTGCATTATATAATCATTATAATACATCTACAACATCACCTCTATAACATCAGCCTGTTGCAGATCAACATTACTGCACAATTGCACTTTACCTTGCACAATGTACATATCGCCAGTCAAAATGTTGCTTCTACCACCTCTACATCTGTCATTATGCACCATTTAATATTCATATGCATACTTTGTAAATACAGACAGTCAGTCAGTCTCTCTCCCTCTCTCTGTGTGTGTTTGTGTGTATATATATGTATATATATATATGTATATATATATATATATATATATATATATATATATATATATATATATATATATATATATAAATTGGGGAGAATAGTTGTACCATGAATTTCAATACATGTCGTACTGTTGTAAGTGACCAATAAAACTTCAAACCATAGAAGCCTAAATTGAATACTGTAATTGACACTCTTTTGTAATATTGAAAATGTATTTGAATCTGCAGCCCTGGGCTGGAACCTGTACCAGCATTCGCATGCAACCATTCATTGTGGATTCCATGCCTTGATTTTCAGCATGCAGGAATGCGTGCATGCAGACATGAATGTGAAAGCATACTAGAGAGAAGGGCCGGTATGGGTGTCCTCTCAATGCACACATCCAAAAGGTGAAAGGTTGGGGGGATCAGCTGCACAATGCTTGCAACAATCCCTCTGCTATTGCACCAAAATAACACAGCAAGGTTGGATGGTCACCAACAATTGTGCCATCAAAATGGGGGTTTTAGTACCTCTGCGACTGAAGCACACAGGGTCTGTTAGCATGACAAACGTAACAATTGAGCATGACATTTAATCAAGAATACAATTACAGCTGCTACAATTAACTAAGTTGCTAAATGTGTCAAATACAGCATGCCATTTAAGTCTACTGCCTTTGCGTCTCAATTTTTGCATCAAAACATTTTTGCAGCAGTGGAGTATTTTTGTTATTAATACTGCATATAGGGCCACTGTGAAGTTGACCATTTAAACTTTATTTAATTATTTATTTAATAAAGAATTCAGGAACACAGTTTACAGTTTTCAATGTGTGACCTACATAAAGAATATGCCATACAGATTCCCAAAAAAAAATATGCACTTAATGTAAATTCTGTTAATAAAAATGAGTCGCATTTGCAATGTAATGGGAAATAATTACGATTTTTGTCATAATCATACAGCCCTAATGCATGAAGACTGCATGCAGCATAGCAGCAAGCCCAAGTGCAGGGTAAAGGCATGGCAGGGAGAGTGACTTGCTGTGTGCACCCCTGGGGCCAGACTAGGGCACACAATAGAACACAACTCATCCACAGCAGCAGTGCAAACAGAGAACCAGAGGCCAACAAGCGCAACAAAACCCCCCACTGATACGAGGGGACTGCTTGTCCTAGGGATCGCTCCCAGTTCAGAAAAACAGTTGCCAACTCTTAAACGGTCTCCTTCCATCCCATCACGCTATGCAATGTGGTCTTACTTGTTTCAAATCAGCTCTGGAATCACACTTTCAGTTTTCATAGAGAGTTATAAAGCTTAAAGGTATTTGCACACAAAAAACCTGCAACCTGTAAAACATAACAAAACACAAATATATGGTCCAGAACATTCAAACCATACATTTTATTGACCCATACAATTAAGACAAGTTTTCCATAAAAAATTACAATCCATGTATAAAAAAACATCCCTGCAATAAATATAGTATTGCATGAATCTAAAAATAAAATGCATGTATCAAAACTATCAGACGTTTATTCAACAATAGGGCTGCAACTAACCATTATTGTGATAATCGATTAATCTAACGATTATTAGAACGATTATTCGACTATTCAGCGTTTATTACAGAGATTAATCATTAGCTCATAACAGATTATTCAGCTTTTGCCCAGATTTAAAAGGTTGGATTAAACGTGCTAACAAACAATAAAGGACAAAATAATCTTTTAAAAATACATCTAAAAGACATTCAAAAATACTTTTTCTAAGTTTAATTCAGTAAAGAAATTCACTGCAAAAAATTCTATTGTCATCAAGTTTTTTTTCTTGTTTTCCATTTAAAATAGTCTAAAAAATTAATACATTTACTTGAAGCAACATACAAGATATTTAGACTTGCTTTAAGAGAATGTCTGTTAAATATACAGCAAGTGTATTTTTCACTTGGTTACATTTCTGCGAGAGCAGTAAAGACAAAATATACTTCTATTTAAGATCTATTCTCTAAAAGCAATTATAAATACCTTATATGCTGCTTCTCAAATGAATGTTTTGTTTTTTTTAAAGGATTTTTTGAGATTTTAAAATATTTGCATTTTTAATATTATATTTAGCATTCTCAGATACCAATTTTGTATTCTGCAGTATAGCTAGTAAAGGTACTTGTTTGAAAGAGTTTTAGATATTTATATTGGAAAATAAGCCAAAACAAAAACAAATCAAAAACATATTTTGGGGCAAAGACAACCCTCTCTCACCTTTCTGTTCACTTCAATTCATCTTTATCTAACAAAAAAACTAACGCTCTTGTATTAATAAAGCTGCGTATTGCCAATTTTCTTCACGATAAGAAATGCACAGTGACATTATATATTATGATTCAATAAGTCACGAGCCAATACGTTATAATCTAGCTTCATTAAGCGTGCACGCTCGAGTGTGCATCAGCCGGGTGCACTTTTTATCTCTCCCCTTCAGATCGGGACATTTACTTAGTATTTCTGCATTATAATTCCCTCATACTTTGCTATCTAGATCACCTGAAGCTCTTTGGAAAGTTTAGAATGCATCTGGACTGTGAGCTGTGTAATTCTTCCTCTCCTAGGCATGTGTGAGCTGCAGTGCTGCTCTCATTATTAGAGTTTAAAGTGATATAATGTTAAATTAAATTACATCAAATGACTATTCCACAACGAAAATGTTTGTCAACGTTGTCAATAATGTCGACAATCATTTCAGCCAAGCACACACTACAAGACTTGTAGTCGCGCCCTGCGACTCTTTTTTTCTGTCGTGCTGGTGCGCACACTACAAGACTGATCGCAAATGGGGTTTATAAACTACACGACCATTCATCCCCGACTGAGGCCCTGTGTACAGCTGGTATAAAGATGCATTTTGAGATATTCAATCACAAGCGAGACACAACACCGTCACACCACGTAGTCTCAATTGCCCACTTGTGTTCAGATTTCGACGGTAGAGTCTATGATTTCACATACAATAATCATTAAATATATTACAGAATGACAATAAAATGCAAAAAAGTAAAAGCGCTAAAAAACAGGTGCACGGTATCTCTTAATTATACGCATACATGACATTAAAAGCAGAATTCCTTTTTTGTGTAGTACCTTAACTGAGCTTCTAATGTGTGTGCTTATATCTGTGTACCTGCATGCTGACACGATGAAGATTGTGTTTTTGTGCATGAACATGCGTTTGCTTTTTTAATTTTCCAATTGTATGGTTATTTCCATTTAAATCAGCAGATTTTGGACCACATAACAGCTGTTTTTAGCATCGTCCCTTTTTAAACTGATCATAAAATTATGTAAAAAAAATAAATAATACAAACTTTGGCTCATTGTCGGTCTCTCACTCATTGGGACAGTGCACATACCTGATGACATGACGTCTAGATGTTAAGCTGGTTTGAAATCTGTCGTAGCATCTGCGACTAGACTGGGAGTGTTGCAGGGGTGCGCACACTGCACCATCGTCGCAGACCAGTTGCCGACTCAAAATATCAAACGAGTCGAGTTTGAATCGTGTAGTTTGAACTAGGAATTAAATGTTGCCTTTCACAATCCACTACCTGCACCCTCCCTGCTTCTCATGCTCTGTTTGCATGACAGAGGGGTGGGATCACAGGGATTTAGTTCCTCAAATGTACATCAGGTGTGTCACTGTTACATAACATAATTACTGCTCTTTCAACACTGAAAAAAATCATCACACATTCTTACACCACACTTACAAATATATGATTGCGAGTGTTCTATTCTCAGAAGTTCAGCTCTCTTGCATTGCAATCAGCCTCATGACATTGAGGAGGTGGCTGTGATCACCACATGGATCGGAAAGGCCCCCCAGTTTTACAGAAGCAAAAAATAACAGCTGCTGGCCATTGCATGGATTTAAGCTTGTGCATGCGTGTAAATTTGGCCCAAGGTGTGAGAAACCTCACACACGGGTTCTATATTGTTCTTCCATGAAAAAACATGGACATTAGATTTTACAAAGGATCTTTGCAACACTGGTAAGCCCTGTAATTTGTAATTCCACCATTGCTTTGAATTGCTCATTTAAATGTAAAAAACAGGTTAATCTTTCATTTATAGGGTGACGGATGTCTTTTGCATGGAGACTTTGAGTTTAAAAGCACATTTGAACCCTGTTCCTTGAACTGTTTGCAAGAGCAGACGATGGCAACAAAAGTATATTTAGCTCTTTATTTTTGCAACCTCTACCTATGTATTACTGCTGGAACAAAGCTTGCATGACAGAGTGTCAAAATGATTTTCCATTACACCCATGGACGGGAACAACAAGAACAGGCACCTAATAAAAAATGTCTGAAGTTCAGCGTCATCTTTCTGCTCTATCTGCTAAACATGGCATGCAACCAGGCCGTCAGGGCCATGTTTCCCTATTGCACTTGCAGACATGACTATCCAGAAAAGTTTAATGTTATTTAAAGGAATGTTCTGGGTTAAATACAATATATTTAAATCTTTAAAAAAGTTAAAAATCTCGGTTACAATTGTCTTACAATTGATGGAAGTAAATGGGGCCAATCCATAAACATGAAAATACACGCTGTTTCAAAAGTATTGCCACAAGAAGTAAACATTACACGTGTTCACATGATTTTAGTGTGACGAAATCAGGAATTTACCGGTGTTACAGTGTTTACCAAATTACAGGGCTTACCAGTGTTACGTTGTCATGACAACAAAGTAATAATATTGGATATAACTTTAAACATTTAAGGTTAGTAAACAATTTTATCACACCAAAATCATATTAATATAATAATGTTTACTCCATGTGGCTATGCTTTTGAAACAGTCAGTATTTTAATGTTTAAGGATTGGCCCCATTCACTTTCATTGCGTGTGTGTAATATATATATTATATGTGTGTATATATACACACATATACACACACGATAAACTAGTCGAAATTAGTTTGTGTGAATTGAGCAACAAATGCTGCCTATTGAGCTTAACTTGTATTGAACCCGGAACATCCCCTAAATGCACCTCGCATGCAACAACGCCAGAAGTACTGCGAGCGAATTTTATTCTCCAGAGCGCAAACGAAACAAGCATGACGTCACGTCGAACGTTTTTCAAAAGAAAAAAATCGCCTCGTGCGCGTTCATAAATCGGGCGCGGACACCGTTGCTATTGCACAATCACTTGGCAGTTCCTCAACACGGAAAAAGAATGCGTATCTTTTAATAATCCTGGAATAACAAAAATGCAAATAGCGCCTGTAAGCGCGCGTCTAATAAGGGGAGCATCGCCTTACCAGAAACTCTGCAAAAGGGCAGTTCATTAAAACAGGAAATGCAAGTGACCCTCGCCAGCCATCAAACTTTTTAACATGCATTGGCCACGACAATTGCACTTTGCAAGCCGTGCATGCAACGCTGGCTGCATTTCAGAGGTTTTGCACGCATCGGTTCAATATAAAAGTACTTACCTGGTTTTGGCACGGACATCTCCCCTTTCGGATTGTTGGGGGAAGGGGAAGCACAAAAGACTTTGCCTTCCTTGTCGCTCCCTCCCTCCATCTAGCCCTCGCAGTGAGGCTTTAAGCGGGCTTGCTTTGCGACAAAGGTGCAAAATACAAGCCCCGATCTTCATGCACTCGGATCCTTTGGGCGTCGTGTGCGCTCTTCTCCGTGCAAAGGCTGGGATTGCAATTGCACGCCTCGCAAAGCGCAACGAAAACGGGAGAATTTCTGCAAGCGCTCTGCAAAGAAACCTCGGCAGGCACTTACATGATGGGCCAAAGCTAGCAGCTGAGAGCTCCTAACTTGGATCAGTGTGAGCCCCTGCTAACAGACGTCCTTCCTGCCTGACGAAGCGAGGGATCATGGGAGTGGTAGTTTCCACGTAATTGGTAAGCGCCGGGGAAGGAGGAGGAGCAGGCTTGCGCTTTTCAATGCCTGTACTCTACTGTTGCAACAAAGGCATACGTTTGGACACACTTGACTGTATTTATGTTTCTCGTGATCTTAAAGGAATATTCCCTGGTTCAATATAAGGTATGCTTACTTAAAAGCATTTGTGGCATATTGATGATTAGTAAAAAAAAGCAAACATCTGGGTTACAGCCAGGCACTTACAATGGAAGTGAATGGGGCCAATCTGTAAACATTAAAATACTTGCTGTTTCAAAAGTATTGCCACAAAATTTAAACAATGTGTGTGTTAACATGATTTTAGTGTGAAAAAAATTGCCTGCTAACCTTTTCTGTAAAGGTATAGCCAATTCTGCAACTATGTCGCCATGATGATGTAATGCCATCAAACCCTAAACAACTGTAAAAATTACAATTTAAACAACTTTACAGCTCAAATAATACATTGCGTTTTAACAGAAAAATTATTAGCTTCATGTTTCTGCCTTTAAACCCTCCAAAAATTAGCCCCATTAACTTCCATTGTAAGTGCATCACTGTAACCTTGATTTTTTGCTTTTTTCAAAGAAAAAGAGGGACGAGTCAAAATGATCTTAAGCTTAACTTGCATTGAACCCAGAAAATTCCTTTAAGATTCATGATTAAATGCTTCTAATTAGTTTATTAATCACAGATAAATTGTGTCTGTGTATGAATTTCTTTACAAAACTACTTTTTCAATGGAGGACTTGAACCAGATAGTGAAGGAAATGCAGCCAACACATGCTAAGCATATGGGAACTTCTTAAATACTGTTTGAGGGTACGTTTACATGACAATGATGTACTAAAAACAGTAAAGATTTTCCTTTGCATTTTTGAAAAGTTTTGCGTACAGACCACAGCATTGTCAAAACAATCCCTGTTCAAATGGATCCTCGAAAACAACAAAAATTGCTGTATTATGCATTCCAGGCCAGTAGATGGCGACGTCACTTTGTAATGAAACACTACGTGCCTGCGTTCTTCCACAGAGTGGTGAATACAACCAACGAAGATGGCGAAAGCATCGAGCAATTTTGTCTGGATGGACGATAATGTTATCCTCATGAAGTTAGTTGAGAGAATGCCCAGAGGTTACAGGTCACGCCGCAGGCAAGAGCCACGCATGAATCCCTCTGTCTGCCCGTCTATCGACTTGGCAGCAGCTGTAGGGCATTTTGGACTAGGTACTTCGAACAATACAGTATGGTTATGTAATTCAATTCAGATGGGCTCCGCCGGTGTTAAATGGGGTTGTTCCGACAGATGTTTCTGTTCGAGAAGCCCCGTTTTTGATTTAGGAAATTTAGTCTCTCTTAGAAAAAGGGGCAATAGAGGAGATCCCCCTTCTCAGTGAGAGTGTGGCTTTTACAGCTGTTATTTTCTGGTCCCGAAAAAAAGACAGCGGCTTGCGTCCTATTCTGGATTTGAGGCATTTGAATTCCAAACTAATGAATTCAGAATTCAGTGTGCTGACAAATAAGCAAATATAGTGCAGCCGGGGAACTGGTTTGTGACAGTAGATTTGAAGGATGCTTATTTCCATATTCAGATTGCACCGAAGCACAGGTGCTTTCTCAGATTTGCTTTCAGGGAAGAAGTAAATTTTTGTCCTTCCGTTCGGATTTCCACTGGCATCACGCACATTCACAAAATGCATGGATATGCTGTATTGAAGCTTCAGGGCATCCGTGTTTTGAATGATCTCGATGATTCGTTGGTGCAAGCCCACTCGGAGACTTTGGCTGCCCAACATCTAAAGGTCATTCTCAGCCATCTGAGCAATCTAGGGCTGCGTGTGAACCTAGACAATAGTGTCCTGTTGCCAAGGGAACAGACTCCGTTTCTAGGGGTGGAGCTAGATTCACAGGCGATGCAGGTGTGTCTGTCTCCAGCTCACATTCTGTCATTCTGCCAGTGTCAAGCAATGTTCAGAGTGGGACACGCTCTCCCTGCGAGAACATTTCACAGGCTTTTGGGGCTCATAATCATGGCCTCCACTGTCATTCCCTGGGCGTGTTGCATGTGAGACCTTTTCAGTACTGGATGATCTCCAAAAAGGGACTTCAATCACTGACGCATGTGTTTCTTCTCTTCAAAGTGACGTGTGGGTGCTACCAAACACTTGTTACCATGGAAACAGAACTGCCTTCTGTTTTCAGGTGTTCTGTTGGGACAGGTGTGTCACCGCAAAGTTATAACGACAGACATCTCCTCCACGAGTTGGGGCACTGTATACGAGGGTCATCCATCCTACGAGGTTTGAACGGGCCAGCGGCAATATTGGCATATAAACTGTCTGGAGATGTCAGAGCAGAAGGGGATCTGTTCACCTCGAGCGAGACGTCATACTTTTCCCTCTGGTTATCCCTCTTGCCCCCGGAACCACTGGGCATCGATGCATCATCGGCCGACATTGCATCTTCACATGTTTCCACCTATCAGTTTGCAGCACGCAGTTCTGCAGAGAGTTCAGGAGGATCGGGTTCGGCTTCTGTTTGTGGCCACATTTTGGCCATCTCAAGTATGGTTTTCGACTCCGGTCTCTTTCCTGGAAAAGTGCCTTGGGAGATTCCTGTCAGAACAGACATGTTGTCTCAGGCTCGGGGCAGCATTTGGCACCCCCATCCAGTTATGGTATGACCCCTCAACGGGGCACTCTTTTCAATGCTAGGTTATCTCCCACAGTGGCTGATACCATTCAAGTGCTCCATCAACTAGGAAGCTTATACGTTCAAGTGGCATATTTTTGCTAATTGGTGTACAGCGCGAGGTGAATATCCAGTTCACTGCCCTGTCGGTATAGTGCTGTAATTGTTTTGCAAGAGCGTTTTGGGGGCGCTAAAATTCTTTTTTGCCACTATAACGGCTGATCATGCACTAATCAATGGAGTCTCTATTGGTAGACATTCTCTTATTTCCTGTTTTATGCGTGGGGTCCGCATTCCTTTATGGGATTTATCTGTTCTTTTAGGGCTGCTCTCGGGTGCTCCGTTTGAGCCCTTGGCAACAGTTTTGACTCTTAAAACAGCCCTGCTGGTGACATTGGGATCATTTTAAAAAGGGTAGTTATTTGCATGCCCCTTCGGTCAATCCCTTATGTATGGATTTTGTGCCAGGGTGTTCAAGACTGGTGTTAAGACCTAGTTTGGGCTATTTGACCAAGGTCGTTTCTACATAATTTGGCTCGTAGACTATTAGATTTCAGGCTTTCTATCCTCCCCCATTTGAGTCGGAGGAGCATGAAAGATTGTATATGTTTTGCGCAGTTTGGGTGCTGGGATCGTATGTTGATCGTACAAGCCAGTGGCGTAAGTCAGAACAGTTTTTAAATTGCTTTGGTGGCCGCAACAGGGATGTTTCAGGAAAGCATATCTTATTGGATAACTGATGCAATTTCAAGTGCTTGCGAAGCATGTTGTTTACCTTCGCTTCAGGTATTCAAGCCAATTCTACGAGGAGCATGGCATCCTCATGAGCTTTGGCTAAAGGTGTGTCCTTGTAGGACATTTGTAAGGCAGCAGGGTGGTCCTCTCCACATGCATTTGTGAGGGTTTGACTCATGCTTCCTAGGTTCTCACTGTTGGAACAGGAGTACTTATCATTTTGTCTGTTTTATTCAGACGCTTTAGCTCACTTGTGCTTGCTATATGCTTGCCACATGTGCGTAGATGGTTGGCAGCTACTGTTCGCATGGCGTGAATGTATATATTTCCCAATGTGATTACGCAGCTTGAGATCCTACAAAAGAGCAAGTCTCAGTTCGTGAAACATAACCCTGGTTCCCTGAGTGGGAACGAGATGCTACATAAGCTGGCCATACTCTCTAGCAGCTATATAGGCTTGTGCCTTCCTGCAGAAAATCTGACCCGATGGCTCCAAAGCGAGCGCTTATATGGAGCCTATGACATCACTTAAGCACCACCAGCTAATACATTTCCATTATTGTACAAGTGCTTCAGACTACGTGACACTTAGGGCGTGTCCCAATGCAATTACGCAGCATCTCGTCCTCACTCAGGAGCCCCAAACACCTCAGAAAAGGCCAATAGGAATTGGCGAGTGGAATTTGCATGAAACTCCCCCAGACATACAGGTATTAAAGGAGCTGGCTCGCAACCACTCAGCGGGACATTTCAGCGGGTAGTTCAGTGTTGTAGCAAGAGGGACACTACATCTCATTCCCTCGTTCAGTGGAATATATGTGGAAATTGCAAATGCTCAAATATAGGAACTGTGTGTGTTTGTGTGCGTGCGTGCGTGCGAGCGAGCATGCGCGCGGGCGCTAAATGCTATTAGTTGTAATGTTATAACCTTGTCTTAAAGTGTAACCAATCACAAAATCATTATCCCCATAACAAAATTCCATCAAAATGAATTGAGTAATCTTTAGTAAAATAAATGAATCAAGTTTTGTTAATTTAATTTAGTTGAAAATTACACATTTCAATGTAATGGAATTTTTATAATAAATTGAAATGCGTACATTAAAGTAGGATAGGATATAGTTTGGGTGTAAGGAAAGTGGAGATGACACTTTAGAAGCCTAAAATTATGATTTGTGTGTCTTCCTACTTGATTGTCTTTTACATTTTAGCTTTGTTGCTATGAGAGTCTGGTAGATAGGCTTTACAATAATGTGCAAGTACAGTGATCCATCCACCAGGTGCTCAGAAGTGTGATGCTGCAGGTCCCCATCATCCAGGAAGTCGGCCACCTCCTCTTTGCTTTGGTGAAAGCTGCATGTCGCACCACGAGTTTGCCCTGCTGCTTTGTCGAGATGAGTACAGTCTTTTGGAAGCTCACGCCTGCAAAATCTACACTGGAAGTAGCAGGCGTTATGATAATACGAGGGTGGCCAACGCCACTTCCTCCGTCTGGTCGTGGTGGCTGCATGGCACCCTGCTCGGTGTACAAGGGCCGCAGGCTGAGTGGGAGCCAACAGGGTGAGAACAGGGCATTCCAAGTAGCCCGTTACCTTGAGTCAAAACCGCTGGGACCCAGCTGGGTCTAGGAAATGGTGCTGTGGTCATCCCTTGCTGGGTTGCTAATGATCCATTGAGACCCCCACATGGGCGAGAGGTAGTTGCTGGTACAAATAGGCTGCAGTTCACATCGAAGAACTTGGCCAGCTGAAGGGGCGAAGCCGAGCGGAACTGGTACGACATGTAGAGTAGATCACATTCATTGCAGGCGAAAGAGTTCGTGCGGAGGGATCATAGCGTAGCGTACCAGGCGAAGGGCGTTCTCGGCTGTCAGGCTTTCCGGGTTATTCTGGGTGAGCCAGATTTCAAGAGCCTCGAAAAGCTCCAGCTCACACTTCAGTACTAGGTCAGAGCGCTGCAACAGGGTCATTAGTAGTTCCACACTAGCAGATGGCCATTCAGCACTCTGAAGCACAGATGACAGATTCCATGACAAAAACTGAAGGCAGTTGTCTCTCAGCACCATGTCTTCAACCATTGTCGCATAATGGTACCAACCCACCATATGACCAGCACCCAGAGAAAAGCTGGCCAGGTTGTGGCTCATGTACTGGGTTAGTCCTTGTTGGAGGCTAGAAATGCCATACTTGGTGGCGATGTTTTGCAGTGGTGTTGCCTGGTCCAACTGCAGGGAGACCTCACCACAATACAGATATCTACGAAAGAGAAAAGCAATGCCTTTATACAATGCATCTTGTGTGCTATTCAGAATTGAATTAAGAATGCCTTAAAATTCTGGTTTAATTACTACATTTGAACTGCGGTAGCAAACGAGTTGCAGGATTGTGAGTAGAATTAAAATTACTGCAGTATCAAATTTATTTGATGTATTACTTAAACATGCTAACATACCAGTGTTGGGTAAATTACTTAAAATTGTAATCAGATTGCTTTACCTATCACTTCATTGAAAAACTGAATCACATTTCTAATTACTTTTACTATTAAGTTAACTTCCAAAACACTTTTAAGAGAAATATTTTTACTTTGCCGCTCAACAAATTCAAAATAATGTCATACACCCTCCAATCACAAAAACACAATGAATATGAATTCATATTTTAAACTTTGTCTGCTGTATTATACATATAATTTTAGAAATATGTCTAACCCAAGTAATGTCCTTAAAAGTAATTATCTTAGTTATTTAGTAACTTTAATTTGATTACTAGAATTTAAAATGTAATGCATTACTCTGCTTTTTGTAATTGGATTACATTAGCTAATTACTTTGTAATCAGATAACACCCAACAATTTTATCATACACACAACATATGGAGTATTTCCAGACTCACTAGATGATATTAATAATTAATGTTTAAAATGGCCCTTACATACAGTATATTTCAATAGACTATTAATAAATAGGCATACTTTGTCAAAAATGTATGTAATTTTGTATGTTTTATTGCAAAATTTCTGTTGGATTAATTAAATTTTTATGTTGTGTAACTTGAATTTTTATTTATTTAGTAAATTCCTCTTCCTGTTATTCCAAATCAAATTCCAACCCAACATCCTGTGTGGCGTGTCCCATTCAAATCAAATTTGTAATCATGACAATACATGAAGGTTTTTTCTCTCTTTTAAAATCTAAATCACTTCTATAATCTCTCTGAATTAAGGGAGCTTTTTGTGGTATAAATGTATCTTGTTTTCCATATTTAAAATCCTGATTGTATCTTTGTTGTCTTATCCTTTGGATCAATATAAAGGAAATAAAACCCTAAACAAAATGTTCGGCTCATTCTCAATAAGCGAGTAGGCGGTAGGCCTATGTGCTCTTGTATCCAAATCACCTTCTCACGCTAGCCACACGTCACCACTGAAACATTGCCCTGTTCAGTCCTTCTCATTACAAAGCTGGCTTACATAATAGCAGAGAGCTAATTTTTTTAAATCATTGCTTTTTTGTCTCATTGATCTTATCTCATGTTGAGGTGAAAGCAGGAAGGTTGCAGTTCCACCTGTGGCCTTTAGAGGAAGTCTTCTTAGCCACATGTGAGATGGGAATGTTCTCATAACTCATCATGTCCCAACATGTTTGAGGCTATCACATGTGGGGATGGTACATCACTGTAGGTTTTTCCTCATACAGTATGCACAATTAATAGAGATTAAAATGTTTTATAAACTGCATCAGCAACATCCCACCCATCTTGCAACTTACAACACTGGGTTTGACATAAATATTTAAAAATAAATCTACATAATTGTGGTTAGCAGATCACTAGTGGTCACATTGTGCTTACATGATTCTGGAGGACCCTTAGGTTTCACAGGTTTTAAATATTTTTACTTATGTTGTTCAAAACATAATAATTTTTTTCCTTCAGTAAAACACAAAGGGAGACATTTTGAATCTTTACATAGCTAATTTTCAGGGGTCAGTTAAAAGGAAATATGCACTATATTCAAAGTCTTTTGAAGCTTTTTGTTAGAAGCATAGCGAAAATTAAATCATTATTCACTGATAATCTTCCATTCTCTGAAATCTCATTCACATTTGCGTTCAAATTGTAAACTATTCTGAAAGAAGAATTAGAATAGAGAGCTACAGATGAGAGGGATATTTTCTGTCAATAACAACCTTAATTTCAGTCTGTTCCTCACAAAAAGATATGTAATGGCTTTAGAAGACTTGAAGTATATTGTACAATTCATATGGACTACTTTTATGAATCATTATTTTTTATTTATTATTTAGTCATTTTGGAGCTTGGAAGCTGTGTTCACTTTGAACTTTATATGGAAAAGAGCTGTGTGAGATTCTTCAAAAATTATCCATTTATGTTTCAAAGAAAATACAGTCGATTATGGATTTGGAATGATGTTGGGGACAGTAAATGATAGAATGTTTATTTTAGGTAGAACTATTTCTTTTACACTAAATATTGCCATTATGGATTTATGAAAACTCAAGCTGATGGTGCTACCATAAGGTCTACCATAAAATATGAAACAAACAAAATACTTTAAAATGAGAATTGTAAATCCAATGACCTTGCAAAAACACCACCATAGAGTTGTGCTTCTTTCATCTAGTAATCTAGTTCCCTCACCTAGTAGTCTTCTGATAAATGTATCAAACACAGCAGTGCATTCTGCCATCTCGCGCAGCACTAGCGTGCTGCCAATACGCTTTCTCAGCATCTCATCAAACACTGCTCTGCGGCGACAGAACCAGTGTGTGGGCCTGGATCATCTTGTCCTCATCTGCATCCACTGTTTCCACACATAGGGAAATGTCACTGTTATATCCCAGCATCAGAAGACCCATCTTGAATGGCCATCAGCCCATGTGAGTGACTTATCACTTCTGTGGTACACTCTGACAGTCCCTCTGCCCTCAAGCCTGCAGAGAGAGACATAAGAAGTCTAATAGATGCCATGCTTTATGTCTAGTGCTGGTAAGTCTCAGGGGATGTTCACACAGGTTGCATTTTTGCATCTATCTGCAATGTTTTTCAGTTCTTGTTTTTTTTTTTTTAAATGTAAATCGTGCTAGACAAACAACTTTGACCGTTGCATCACATCACTGTGTTTTCAACGTCTTGCACATGAGCACCACCTTTTTTAAGACACCATGTCAACTTAAAAATGAGTAGCATTCATAGAAATCCAACTTTTTTTCAAGTTTTGGATGCATAAATATTTTAAATTTGTGTGGCCACATCAAAGAAAGACTGCCCCATTCTCAAATCTCGTAGCAGTGCAGCAGTGATAATACACGTAAGAACCAATGATGTTTGTATGCAATTTCTTCTCCTTTGCCTTTTTCTTCAGGTGCCCTGTGCTTAACAAAGATGAGAACAAACTTGAAATATAGTGCATGCATGACATGGACAGATTTTATGTGCTTTTGGAACTGTCACAATTACAATCCTTTCATATAATAATTTGTTAACACAGACAGTATACAGAAAATAACAATCAATAATCAATTGTTTTTTTATTTTTCGATCATATTATGGGGAGTGTAAAATGTTTCCTATATTCCAATGGGGGTGTGACCAAAAAAATATTAAGTACGACAGTAATACACAGAGTTCAGTGTGCAATAAATATACTCAACAAAATGCTATTTGCAGCTACACTTCTGCTACGCAGCACAGGGCTGCTAACGCAGACAGTATGAATACTGTAATCTGTTAATATGGGTGCTGAAATAAATACGCAGTGCTTACACACTTTCGGTTTTGCTTATGATATGAAACTGGCCTGATACTCCGAATGGTATTGATATTTGTCTGTTAGGATTATAGACATTTTGCTATTGAAAACTTCTCAGTTCTATGTGGTACCAAGGCCTAACCTTGTTCCAGATATATCAGATACTCAGATAATCAAACTCGGCAAACTTTTTTCTTTCAAAGAGAGTTTCATTTAAAAGAGATATTAAGGAGCATTACTGTTATTGTACAACACTAAATGCAGGAGTAAACAATCACTTTTTTATGTTTGATTATATATATATTTAAAATTTGTAGTGTTTCCTATTTTCTATTGTTAAAATTACACCTAGAAATGTTTTGACCACAAAACCTTCCTGTTTACTGAGAAGGGAACAAGTCTGTTTAAACAAACTGTGTTTAAACAGACTCTGGGCAAGTGGATCTGCACCCTCAAAATGATCATCCAACTCATAAACATCTACTTGTGCATTTCCTTGAATGCTGGTATCATTCAGAGTTCTCGGAAATGCCATTATCCGTTTGTGTGCATGTATTTGTTTACATTGGTGTTGTGTGTGCGTGTGAACAACCTGCTTATAGCGCTCTAGTTTCTTATTAGTTTTCACCACAAAATGTATGACCCATTGTGAATCATAAAACAGGTCATTAGTAACATAATACATAAAAATATGAACCAAAGGAAAGGCTTGATTGTAGATAACTTTTTCATTCAGTTAGACATGTTAGCTGTGTTCCATTTAATTTCTTCATTTATGCAGATGAGGTTATCCAAAGAAACTTACAATGCATTTAAAGAAAAATTTGTCTCAGTATGTTTGTTTTCTCTGAGTATTTACATTTATGCATTTGGCAGACACTTTTATCCAAAGCGACTTACAGTGCACTTATTACAGCGACAATCCCCCCCGGAGCAACCAGGAGTTAAGTGCCTTACTCAAGGACACAATGGTGGTGGCTGTGGGGATCAAACCAGTGACCTTTTGATTACAAATTATGTGCGTTAGACCACTACACCACCACCACTCTCTCGATCACATCTATGATGAAACACATCACATCTGTTGAACACAAAAGGTGATGTAATGCAGCCAGTTAGTCTCAGTTACCAATTACTTCCATTTAGTATTTTTTCAAACAATGAAAGTGAATGTTGAGCCTTTAATTCTGCTTAACATGTAATTTTGTCTTTAATCTAAAACAGAAAGTCATACAGATTTGGAACTACAAGAATTTTGAACTCTGGGTGAACTATCCCTTCCCTTTAAATAAAGTTTTGATCATTAACAACTGGTGGTGGCGAAGTGGGCTAAAGCACAGGGCTGTTAATCAGAAGGTCGCTGGTTCGAACCCCACGGCCACCACCATTGTGTCCTTTAGCAAGGCACTTAACTCCAGGTTGCTCTGGGGGGATTGTCCCTGTAATAAGTGCACTGTAAGTCGCTTTGGATAAAAGTGTCTGCCGAATGCATAAATGTACATGCAACTTTACCCCACTCCAGGCTTGCTTTGAATCCACACTCCTTAATTCCTAATATAAGGGACTTTATGTACTGTTGCCTCTGTTAGAGTTTGAGCATCTCCATGCACCACCCCTCTACTTCTGACACTATGCCCAAACATTGTCTTAGTGTTTGGGCATAGAGGTCCACTTACCTCCATGGACAGGATACACATGGGAACAGCAATAACGGAAGGTAGACCTGAGCAAGCAGCCCATTCTCCAACAAATAAGCCATCTTTCCTTGTCTGATAGTCTGATAGTGGACTCTTCTCTGTATTTTCCTCTTTTGATCTCCTTCTACCCTCTAATCTTCCTTAACTGAATTGTCTTTCTTCTGTTTCCTGCTCCTCCTCCTCTTCAGAGGATGATGGATGCTCTGCTGGATCACTTTATGTGGCATATAGCCTATGGTACATGACTGGTATGTAGGTTAGTGGTTGTTTTGGGTTAGTTCCACCCTCACAATATCCTATCGATCAATGGAAGCTATGCGGGGTAGGGAATTTGTTTGTGTGGGCAGGAACATCAGTTGCCATGACAACGGATTTGATTTTGACTTTTCTCTTTTTCAATGTTGCATGGCATAGATACAGAGAAGGCCTCAGCTTTTGAGTGGAGTGAGCTATGGAATTCTAATCATGAACAGTAATTGTTCTGGAATGGAATTTTAACTGAGATCTGCAATTGTGTTTCGGCATGTGTGTTTATGCAAATGCATTTGCATGCATGAATGGACGCATGACTTCATGAATAGTTTATTAGTCTTAGTGGATTTAAAAATGTTCTAAAGAAAATGTGAGAGGAGCTTGCAAAATTAAAACAAAAGAAAACTCTGTGCCACGATGCTGGGATGTTGTGGATGGCTTTTGGGTGTTGTTATGCAGTTGCTTGGGTATTCTGCATGGCTGCTTTGTGGTTGTACTCTGCCACGTCTCTATGATATATGGCTTGGGTTCCTCTATCAATGCAAGTTTGAAGATGCACTCAGTTTAACTCCTTAAGACATGAATTGTAGTTTTGCAATACACCATATGTGGGAATCATGAGCACTCACTTTAAAATGAAGACTTCAGTCTTATCAGTAACCTTATAAAAGATGTTTTATTCTACATGGAGAGGGTCCGCACATGGGGGCTGCCATGTTAGAATCACATGACCAGCCTAACACTACTTGCTTAATCTCAGTAACCATCCTGTTAATTGACACTTTCATTCATTGATTAAAGTAATCATGGCTTACTGTGAATACTACATTTCTACAATGGCATTGTAAATTATGTTGCATCCAAACCGCTAGGTGTCAGTGTAAGTCCAAGATGACACAAAGACAAAAGTTACTGAGTGCACCTTTAAGGGATTTTTGTGCCAGTTTTCTTGTCCACCAGGTCTAATCACTTAGATAAGAAACAATAAACTTATTTTTAATAAGCCACACAATTTGAGATATCATTCAGATCATTAGCGCAACTTGTACCCTAAGTAAGCAATAGTCATGATGATGCTTACCTTAGTAACCATCACTAATTAGATGTAATGAGTTGAAATGAACTCATGAGTATCTGCTTATTGGCTCTCTGGATCATTTTATAGCATGTCACCATGCTGTAAATAATCAGTGTGTAATTCTACTAAAAGGAATGTCAAAACACGCCACCCAACAGTTTTTGGGACCCTCGTACATTGTATTTATTTGTTAAGTAGTCACTCAGCCAGACTGACAGCCTGCACATTTGGATCATATTACATGCAGTCCACACCAAGGATTGGAGAGTCTATTTCTCTCCTTGAATGTAAGGACATCCACTCCTGCTGGAGAGACATTAGTTAGGGGTTATGTCACTTGTTTACTGCCAAGGAGCGGCAAAAATGTGCTGAGAGAGACTGAACCTTGGCTGCATGACAAGGCAAGAGAGGGAAAATATATATATGTACTGTAAGTGTGTGAATGTCTATGAGTGTGTGTTGTGTGCATGCGTGAGAGGGAAAGAAACTTCTGAGTAATATTTGCGTAAATAATTTACTTTGAGAAACCCTAAGGCTCTTATCAGGCTAATTGTGAGATTGATCTAAACTGATAGCTGTGAATAGATTCCTCTTAGGTCTACATCCTAAAACATTTTTTGTGTATAAAAATTTATTGGATTTTTAATTGGGACAAAGCATGTTCAAAGTTTACCAGAACTGATGAAAAGGCTGAAGTCTATTCAGGGACAATCAAGATAGCATTTATCCATGTGCTTCTAAACTATTCCACAGTTAATGTTTAATAATAATAATTGTATTACTGTTGTTATTACTATTAATACTATATTATTATTATTACTACTACTATTATTATTTAATAAGTACTAAGTATTTACTTAAATACTTACTAAGCAATATTTACTTAGTATATAATAGTATATATTAATAAAAAACATTTTGATAAAAAATATTAATGTAGTCATTATTATTACAAGTAATTTTATTATTATTCAATTAATTTCTTTGTTTAGCACCTTTCTATAAAGCTATGAAGAAATATAACAGTAGTTAATTAATAGGTCAAATATAGAAAACTATTCAAAAAGTAATTAATTGTAAATGTTACCATTTCGACATTGGAATTTTTTTTATTTAAAATGCAATTAAATAAAACATAAAATTATTGTACAATACGATAATTAAATGAAATCAAATCTATATGTAAATTGAAATAAATGAAACAAAATCACATTTAATCTTAAAGAAAACAGATTATATAAAGAGTTTATCAACAACTTCTCCATTATTGGTAAATGTCAGTCTGTAGACATAGATACTACACTTAAAAATGTCTTTAAAACATGTTTGTATTGTTTCATTGGTGACTTGTTCTGGGAACGGTGAACATTACTGTAGGGTGTTAGCACAGTAATGAGTGATTAATGTAATTCATCTTCAGGCAAAGTAACAACAGCCATTGACAAGTATGATATTGTTAATGTCCACACTGTGGTTATATATATTTACCTTTAAAAATCAAACCTTTAATCTTTATCTTTTCTTTTTTAAATAAAGATATAATTCAGCTCATTTAAGAGGTAGCCAGTCTGGTTGACCTACAGTTTTATTTGATCATTGCTGATGAGGATGTCACAGTGAGTGAAATAGTGACCATGTAGGGCTCATTTGACCTCTCTCTCTCTCTCTCTCTCTCTCTCTCTCTCTCTCTCTCTCTCTCTCTCTCTCTCTCTCTCTCTCTCTCTCTCTCTCTCTCTCTCTCTCTCTCTCTCTCTCTCTCTCTCTCTCTCTAATTCAATTCAATTCAATGGGCTTTATTGGCAAGAAAGTTTCAAAAACAATGTTGCCAAAGCATCATATAGAATAAATAAAATAAAAACAAAATACATTTTGTCCAATAACTTGGACAGTATATAATATAATTATTAGTAATATATAAACAACAACAATATATAAATTATCATTATTATTTATTTTACCATATCACTTAACATTTTTGTGTGTGTGTGTGTGTGTGTGTGTGTGTGTGTTTGTCCAGATCTTTCACTGTCCCTCAGGTTGTGGCATGTTGCCACATATTGGGTAGCAAGATGTGCCCTGTCTCTTTCTCATAGGAGTATTTTTAATTTTGAGGTCTTTTAGGTCTTTAAAGTCTGAAGTTTTCATAGGTAAACATTCCTTATTTCACTAAAGGTCTCTCTCTCTCTCTCTCTCTCTCTCTCTCTCTCTCTCTCTCTCTCTCTCTCTCTCTCTCTCTCTCTCTCTCTCTGCATAGGACTATATATTTAACCCACTTGGCACCTCATAATGCAGTACCGTATGTATCTACTGCCTTTGAATTGGAGCACAGACTATATCTACAAGTCTTTTATAAGCATTTTAATTAATCACAATGACAGCATATTGGAAGGGTTTCCCAATACAAATTTATAGACAATGTCTTTTAATATGTGTATTAAGAGTCAGTTGATTTGATTTCTAACTTATTTTATGCTGGTATTGTATTAAAGTATATCTGTTTTACTTTATATTCTTGTGCACGTGTCTTTGAAAATTATCATCAAAACAAACAATATGAATAATGTGTACTTATATCAAGTAAAACTGAAACACAATTCTCACTAGAGGGCAGTCTTGTCATTAGTGCATCAATTAAATTGCAATTATAATGCAGAAAATTACATCGCAAACCCCATTTTCTGCTAAAACAAAGACAGCATTAAGAATCCATTATTCCTTAGAAAAGGGGACTTTTGTTCCTCTATCCATTACTCATTTGCATCAGATCTGTCTATTTTCCCTTTTATATTTCTTTCTCTGCCTTCATCTCCCACACATGCCTCAGAAATTGCAGATAATTAAATTTACATTAATAGTGTATTACTTAGTGTATCCTGCTGAAAGTAATCACATTATGTGATGTTATGAATGAATCTGTTTAGACGGAACAAAAGAACCCCTCATGTAAGAGCTTCAACTAAGAGTTTGTGATGCCAATTTTTCTTCCTCATTGTGTGATGTGTACAGATAAAAGCAAAGTGAAGCATGCAGAGTGGATGTAGTGGTAATAACCTGTTTTTAAATCACAAGAGTAGCTCTTGTGTAAAGTGGAACTACATTTTTTCTTTTTTTTCCAGGAACTAAAAAAATAGGCCTCTGTTGAATACTCCCCAAAACTCCCACATGGATGCTGAGTACACACATCTAAACATGGATTCCAAGTTAAGACCAAACAAAACTGCTTGACACCCTGCATTCATTTTTAAAAAATATGTGAAATTCATTAATGGAGTGTCTTTGGAATCTTAAATGTTAGGATAAGGCTAGTGTGACAACATTAGGCAGATAGTGGAGCTCTGCGGTCAGAACAAGCCCTTTGATGCATAAAGTATAATCATAAAATGCTCTTGCACTAGGGGACATTGTTTCAGGGTCAATTGAATAAAAAGGGAAATAAATAAATTAATATTTTAAAAAAATATTCTGTTCTATTCTATATTTTTCTATAAGAGAAATCCCCAAATCAAAATAGTCAATGAAATAGTCTGTGGTAATCAAACTGGTTAATATTGAGATGATATTGGTTATAAAGTAGGAAATAATTCTGTTAGTGAATCATCATGTCTACTCTAAATTTAATACATTTAAAATCGCACAACACCACTGCTGACACAACCAATGACAGAGAGTGTTTACACAGTTCATTTTCTGCTTGGCCAATCCTCTGCTGTGGTGCAAGGCCAGTTGAGAGATCATTCATCAGAAGGAACACTCAGTGATCACTCTTCAAGTACCTTGCTCACTTTCTTTCCTCCTGTGTCCAGATGGTGCGCATGTACTTTTTGTTCCATCCATCTGGAGATGTGATATTGTGCTCCATTGAAGAGATGCATGGTCAGAGGGGGATGAAGGTTCAGCCAGAATGTGCTGTATTTAGATCTATAAGTTTTGTACAATCACATTATTAATTATTTGGTAGTAAATTGTAAATATTGAGCCATAGAGAGTGCATTTTTACCATCAACCATTTACACACCTCAGGTCTTTAGAGACCCCAGACCTCATTTCACCCCTTGTACCTCATCCATGTTTTTGGAGTTTCTCTTTAGTATTCCTCAATCTATCTCTTATAAATAGTGTAACACAACAATAACAACAATAACAACAAAAGCCATAAAAAAATAAGTAAGTATATATATATATATATATATATATATAATGGTTAAAGTACCAAAAGTGTATAGGGTCATTAGAGTCCCTAAGTCAGTACTGTTTTTTATTTATTTATTTTTATTGTACTTCCATAAATTTGAATTTGTCTTATTATTTAATATCTATACAAGTTTACAATCACATTATATCTATTTCTTTGTTTATTACAAGATAAATTAGTACTATATTCATGCAAATAAATTCTAAATTATGTTATTCCTGATTTTCTATTTGATATATGAAAAATAAAGCATCAAATTAAATCAAGATATATTTTATTTTATTATTTTCAAATTGTCTTGAAAACATTTAGAACATTTTACACTATCTGGGCAGGGGCGAAAATTTCATAAAAATGTTGGGGGGGACAATAAACATAACAATTCTCAAGAGCAATTTTTGAAGGGGACACCAAGGGTTTTTTTTTTTGTTGTTGCCCCGTTTGCATTTGTATTATTTTATTTCTTAAACAATTATTTTAAGAATATATCATTATATTATTTACAATACACATATTTTAATGATATTTTAGGGGGGGACAACAGATAGTGGGGGTCCTGACCGTCCTGACCCCCCCGCGATTTCCGCCTATGTATCTGGGCATTTTGTAGACCCATTTTTGATAGATTTAAGTGCCGGGTCTCTGAAGGCCCGAATATCTAAGAGTGTTTGGTGAAATTCCTATGCAGTTAATGAAACCTGCCTTAATCATAACCATATTGCTCATACTTGAATAAACCCCTAAACACATTTTGCACACTAGTATTGCACACACTTGTATTACACATAGCTAACTAATATTGGCATTATGTTTAACTGGCTCCCCCAGCTGAGCATGGTTTCTCCCAAGGTTTTTTCTCCTCTAACTAAATTCTTATGGAGTTTTTGTTCCTTAAAGGCAAAAACATTAATGCATGATTCTTATTGAAGCTGTTTACTGGGGACTCTAAGACATTTAATACATTACAGACAATATAGTATGCATTTCTGTAAAGCTGCTTTAAAATGATATCGATTTATTGTGAAAAGCGCTATACAAATAAACATTATTGGCTTGACTAAATGCAACCTAGTCTCATAGAATCATCAACTGATGCAAAACTTGATAGCACATTAAAAATAAAAACATACATTTAGATCATTTAACTCACTTTTAGCTCTACTCACATTTTTACATTTGAATTGCTGCAATACGTGTAAACAGTCAAATAATTTTGTGAAAGTGTCATCGCAGTCACATTTATTTTTCCAAGAGATCTGGCATCCTTTACTTCAGTGCGTAACTCATCCTACACCATTTGTGCTGCAGAGAAAAATGATACCTACAGTTGTGCAATTTGCTGAGGAAAAGTGTAATATTTCTTATATTTCGAAGGGGTGCACAACACAACAAAATGAGCAAAGCAAATAAAAGCTGAAAAAACACAGATATCAAGCCACAACACAATGAAAAAGCCACAACATAACACAACATAAACACTATCAAAAAGAAAAAGGCTTAATTTCATTATGTTGTTGCTTATTGTGGGGTGGCTGTGGCTCAGGTGTTAGAGTGGGTCGGCCGCTAATCGCAGGGTTGGCGGTTTGATTTCCGGCCCACATGACTCCACATGCCGAAGTGTCATTGGGCAAGACACTGAACCCCAAGTTGCTCCCAATGGTAGGCTAGTGCCTTGCATGGCAGCTCTGCCGCCATTGGTGTGTGATTGGGTGAATGGGACACAGTGTAAAGCGCTTTGGTAACCTCTAAGGTTAAAAAAGGTGCTATATAAGTGCACACCATTTACCATTTCCATTGTGCTGTGGCCTTTCCATTGCGTTGTGGCTTAATTGTTTCTTTGTTGTTGTGTTGTGGATGTTTCATTGTGTTGAGGCTTAATTTTGTTGTATTGTGGTTTAATGTCATTGTGCTTTGGCTCTTCTTTTATGTTGTGGGTTAATTTTGTTGTGTTGTGGTTTACATTTGTAGTGCTTTGGGTTTTCCGTAATGTTGTGGCTCAATTTAGCTGTGCTGTGGTTTACCTCTGGGCCACCGTATTATGCAGATGCGTGAAAAACATGATTAAAAATCCCAGAAACAATTAACCTGTGGCATAGTTGGGTGGACTTTTTTTTTAACTAGGTAACCACCTATTACACTGAACCCCAGTGTAACCACCTAGCAATGACATAGCAATGCACTGAAGACCACTAAAAAGACCTTAACAACCACATAGCAACACTCTAGCAACCACCCACAACACAGGTTTTGCACAGAGAAGCACAACTCTTATTTTCTGCAGGAAATGTAAAAATAGTAATTGATCATAATGGTTTAAGCTTGAAAGGACCATAGAGGCTATATTTCAGTTTTAGATCACAGCCAGAATGAAGAGTTCTACAAAGGACACACACAGCAGATAAGAGGTCCCCTGGGTCTGAAGGTATCGCTGTGTGAAATTATACACCACCTTCCTCGTGTGTCTTTGCGCTATACTGACCTCCCAGTGAAAGAAACACCTCCATATCCCTCATTTCGACTTTCTCTCATGTGCTTCACTCATTTACTAAAATCCTCCTTATGAAATGGAAATAATTCTCACTCTTTGCTTTACCCCTCCCTTCCTCTCTCCCTTCTCCTCTCTCTCTCTCTCTCTCTCTCTCTCTCTCCTTCCATAACTTCCTCCAGAATCCACTCTGGTTGCAGTGATGTGTCTGATATTCAAAGACATCTACTCTTCCTCCCTGTCCTGCTCAAGGGCTCAGTGGCTGGCATCGGTGGTTTGGACTACCGAATCTGTGTTTAGAATCCACGGATGGGGACCTGCAGCGATCTGTGAGGGTAAGGAAACCTCTTTCAACTCAATCTATCAGTCTACCTGTGTCATTGTGACTGTTTGGCTATACCTTGATGGATAATTTGTATTTTTATAAGTGACCATCAATTGCAGTTATGAATATAACAAAAAGCTATAAATATTGTACTTTCATTTAAGTGCATTCAATACTTGTTTGACAAAAGATGCACTGAAACTTTTAGAATCACAAATAATATAACGTCTGTTACACCTTTTGATCTTGAATAAGTACAAATATTCCATTAAGTCTCACAATTACTGTAATGTGAGATCCTGTTTAAAATAGTTTTAGATGGAGTATAGCATGTCACACCACAGGACATTTAAACTTCCAAAAAGTGTTTTATGTCAGTCACCCTTAGAATGTAGGATGTAGCTCTCTCCATTTTTTATTTGACCAAACAGCTTTAAAAAAATGCAGTTAACCAGGGTAATTTGTTTTGAACACAAGCCAGTAACTTGAAGTTTTGGGTCTGTCCTCTGCATTATATCATCTGAACATTTGCTCAAAGAACTACAGGATATCCAGAGGTCAGATCTGGAAGTCAAGAAATCCAATATACTTGTGTTCTAAAAAGGCTGTACTAACGTTTTTGGAAATGCATAGTCTGTTCCTCCACTTCTCTCTCTCTCCATTGCATCTTATTTTTCTCTTTATAAACAACAACTAACTGTACACTATTTCCTCTGCGAGTCCTGATATGTATTACTATCCTGTTGTCCTTGAGCTCATAATATTGTCTCAGGTGTACCGGCCCAATATGAATAATTGAGAGTGTTCATTAGAGAACAGCATTTAGGGAGAAAGAGTTGAAACCCTACACACTGACACCAAACTGCAAAACAAAGGCCATTTTTGGTTTTAAAGACACCAATTGTTTGCGGTGCTTGTGAAGGCAAGCATCACTATTAGTAGGCTATTGCTCACTTGGGGTTAGAAAATTTAACAAACCTCTGACCTTAAGTATTATATTTGTACATGGACATGAATGATACCTCAAATCACGCATGTTGAGAAGAGGTGTGTGATTGGATTTTCGTCTGAGGGGCGATTAAATGGGTGAGAAACTCCCATTGATTTACATAGATGCATCAACCGCAGCCATTTCTATCATCTATCATTTCTAGAGGGGTTTTTCGGTTGTGCAATGGACTAGACGTGTGTTGTGGATGCCCCGCTGCCTGTTATAATTAAACTTTACCTTTACACTTAATTTTATAAACCCAGACATTTTTTATCTTAAAATCCATTAGTAATATGATGAAGACAGGGAAAGGAAAACTAAATGAAAAGGGCCCTGGAGTAGGTGACAAAATTGAATGTTCGACAAACACAATGGACACGGGAGAAGATAATGGCGGCCAAGCAAGTCAACATACAGCGAGTTCAGCAACTATAGATGACATTTTGGTGTCTATTAGCGCTCTGAATCACATGGTGGATTAAAGGTTTGCCGAACTTAATGTGTCCATATCAAGCTTGAAAGCTGAACTGTCTGACATTAACACCTGTGTAGTGACAACTGAGGAAGCCTCGAAATCACATGAAAGTCACATCAAGGAACTGGATAGATTGTGCCACAGTTTGGCAACTAATTAAAAAAATCAGCAAGCTAAAACCAATGATTTTGAGGCACGTTCTTGCAGGCAGAATTTGAGAATTGTTGACATCAAGGATAAAATGGAACGTGGTAGACCAATCGACTTCATTGCCAATCTACTTCCATAGATACTGGGAAAAGAGCACTTTGACAAACCCATACAGATTGATAGAGCTCACTGAAGTTCTAAACCGATTAAGGATGGTAAACCCAGGCCCATCATAGTTTGACTACATCACAGGAAAACAAAAGAACAAATACAATGGCTGGCAAGGGAGAAGTGGCCACGACATTATGATGGCTGCCGGGTTTTTATCTTCGCTGACTTAACGTCGGCAGTGATGAGGCAAAGGCAGCTCTTCAATGGCATGGAAAATTACAAAAAAAGGAACATAAGATACGGATTTCGGTACCCAGCCAGGTTTATTGTCACTGTTGGCGATCACACCATTACCTTCAACACACCAACCAAAGCAAATGACTTTCTCAACCAAAGAGGGAAGGATTGGGTATCGGATCGGATCACTGAGCAAGGTGAGGATTCGGTGTAGTTGTCGTGGAGTATGCCCTGGATTCATGTGTGTCAGATCTGATAGAACACTATGAAACTTAGTGGGACTTCAATAATTTTTTGGCGAGTACTGTTCTAATTATTTTGTCACTAATTCAAGCGGAGCATTGATGGATATTTCAGTTG
This sequence comes from Xyrauchen texanus, assembly GCF_025860055.1. Classification (NCBI taxonomy): domain Eukaryota; kingdom Metazoa; phylum Chordata; class Actinopteri; order Cypriniformes; family Catostomidae; genus Xyrauchen; species Xyrauchen texanus. The sequence goes on along the minus strand of NC_068308.1, from coordinate 31,866,849 downwards.
GAGGAAAGCACACAAGCTTATGCAATGTTTTTTTGTTTCTAGCATTAACATTAGGTTCTTGGTTCTGTGGTGGATATGGGGTGTTAATAGTGGGACCAGGGGAGGGTTTTATATGTCTGTTTTTTGGGGTGTGGGGGGGGCTGATGGAATAGTAAGATTAGTCAGCTTGAATGTATATTTAAATAGCCCTTAAGATCACTAAAGGAGGATACAATTTTTCTTCAAGAGACAAATATTAAGAAAACCTTAGAAAACTGCAGTCAAACTGCTCCGCACACCTTGGGATTCGCAGGTGTATCAATCAAATTTCATTGTTAAAGCAAGCGGGATTGCCATTCTAATTCTTAATAATATGCCATTCGTAGAAACACATCCAGGCGATTTCTGATCAGACTAGAAGAAATGTAATGGTGCATGGGAAATTTGCAAAATGGTGATGCTTGTAAACTTATATGGCACAAACTTTCATGATCCTGTGTTTTTCCAAACAGTATATAAAGCCATTCCCGATCTGTCTGAATCTAAATTTATCATTGGTGGTGATTATCAGTGGGTGTCCCAGATTGAGTGTTAGACTCAAATTAATGTATTTAGAAGTACCTCAGTTATCAATAATCTTATGGAATTTTTCAATATAAAAGATATCTGGAGATTATTATCAAGACTAAAAAGATTTCTCGTTTTTCTCCCCAGTACAGAAGACCTACACTACGATTGACTACTTTTTACTGGATTCAAATTTATTGTCCTCACTTTTGGGATGCAATTATCACAATATTATTATATCAGATCATGCGCCTGTCTGGCTTGATCTTAAGGTGAATATAGAAAAAGGAGGCTACAACTGGCAGTTGAATACCTCCCTTCTAACGGATCCAAACTTTTGTGAGATCCGTAAGGACAAAGTAAAATCATTTTCTGACACTAATGATAAGGGAGATGTACAGGAATCTACACTCTGGGAAACCCTGAAATCTGTGCTCAGAGGACATATAATCTCATACGAAGTAGCAAGCCTTAAGCAGGCAGGGAGATGATTGGGCGAAATAGAAAATCAGCTAACAATTTTGGAAAATAAATACAATTAAAATCAAATGGTTGATTAAATGGTGGAATTGTTAAAGAAGAGTATCACTTTGAAATACAAATATAATTTCATAACTTTAAAAAATGTCATAAACAGTCTCACAGATTGGACAAAAACAATTTGAATTAGGTGAAAAACCCCACAAGTTATTGTCACGATCCTGTCACTCTGTCAGTCTGAGTTTTTGTATGACAGGACCGTGGTATTATCGTCCCATGTCTGTCTTGTGTCTGTGTCTTGTGTCTTTGTGCGAGAGCACGGTTTCAGATGTATTCCCTGCCATGCGCTTCAGTCTGTCATGTTTCATGTCGGGAGCATGGTGTCTGGATCCTGACTTCCTGTCTGGTTCGGTTTCGGTCTGTGTCAGGATCTGGACACTCGTGCTCCATGTCTGTCTGTTATTGACGTGGGTGCTTCGCACTTATGTCATCTTGGCAGCATGCACTCGCGTCAATAGTTTGTCTGTCCCTCGTGAAAATAGGTGTGCGTTGTGCGCCCGGGTCACGAGCTGTCTTGATGTTGTGCTGAGGTTTGGTCACTTTGGTCTAAGGTGTTGGGTGCGTCCTGTCTTGTTTTTGTCGCCTGTTTTTTGCATCACGTGGCGTTTGCTTCGCAGTGTATACTTAGGTTTCGTTTAGTGTGAGAATGCATGGCATCACTTTGTTTGACGTTGCTACGTATTCTCTCGTCTTGTTTGTCGGTTGGCAGGGTCTCTCTCTCCCGCACAATCCTCCGCAGTCGACATTTATCCCTCTTGGAGGCTTGATTAGCCTGATAAGGGCCCGGGTGTGTATGATCACGCCCCGCCCTCCGCCCTGCCACAGTATGCAAAAAATTTTACCACTGAAAGAAATTCATGAAATAAATAAGTGTCCTGAGATATCTCACTGGTGTCTGTGACAGCTCTAGACTCAGCAAACGGCAATCAAAAACGTGTCCGCAGGTCACGGACAATGACATTTTCTGCCTGTCAATCATTTTGCATGTTCTTTTAGTATTGTAATTGCAGCGAAAATATTGAGGTATAATGGCATATTTATGCCATGTTGCTCATAACAGTTGTCAGTTGAGGGAGCTCTGTTGCTGCTGATATTTTTGACAACACTCAAAAATATATTTGAGCCTATTTTCAAGATGTATCCATTTCAATTGAATTGCCTAATCTTTAACTAAATAAAATTTATAAATCTTACAAAATGCAAGTTTTATTTATTACATTTTCTTAAAGACTATTCAATTCAATTAGATTGAAATTTGTTATTCAATTAAAATGGGTCAATCTTAAAAATAGGCTAAAATATTTTTTAAGTGAACCGTATATGCTCGTGTCGGTGTCAAAAAAGCTAATTTGGTATCTGTTGAATGCAGGGTTTTGGAAAAAGGGGCCTGGCAAGTCCAACAGTTCAGTTTGTCGAAATTTTAGAACTGCTAAATTTGATTACAGCACATTTAAGTATTAGTAACTCAAGATGTCATATTAGAAATTTAGTATTCACAGTCAGCCTTCAATGAATGAAAGTGTCAAATAACAGGATGGTTACTTGAGAATAGTAGTATTCGGTTGGTCATGTGATTCTAACATGGCAGCCCCCATCTGCAGACCCTCTCCATGTAGAATAAAACAGCTTTTATAAGGTTACTGATATGACTCTTCATTTTAATGTGAGTGCTCCTTATTTCCTACATATATTGCAAAATTACAAATTGCAAAACTATCTTTAGGAGTTAAACTTTTTTAATGAGGTAAAAATGAATGAGTACACCTTTTAAGTTTATTTTACGATTCACCTACAATCAGTTATAATCTTCTTTGTTTGGTCTGTGTTAATGTATACAGTATGATCTAAATTTGAGCCAATTCAATTAAAATTCTTAAGTACAATCAACAATATTTAAATAAAAAATCTGAGTTTATACTACTTGCATCTTGTTGTCTTTACTCAAATAGGTAATTTCATTATATAAGAACACCGAGTTAAGTGAACTTACAGTTAAGCAAGTTTTGGAGTTGCCATTACTTAATCAATTGTATAAAGTCAACTTATTAGGTTTTTCCTTGGCAAGCACAAGCATCATTCACATTTTCTTGGGTGATTTAAAAATCTAGTTTTAAAATGTTCTTATTGCACGCAGAGCATGTATGGTGAGGCAGCAGGGCTATATAGACCAGACCACACAGTCAAACCAGCTGATATTTCTGTTTTCAGTGGTGACAGTATAGATGTTTTACTTCACTGTGAGTGCACAGTTGGGGATTAATGATACATGTGAATCACTAATACAGCACGGGGTAATTTCCCACTGGATTGTTTAAACAGAGCCATAGTGCATATACCAGCTGATATTTCTTATTCTAAGTGCATCATTCAGTGAAAACATCCTTTCTTACTGGCCATACTTGTGCTTTAATGCTCGAGGCGCTGATTCTCTGTTTAAACAGATGTAGGCCGCTTGCGTGGTTCACATGTGAACTAGGGCAGTAATGGAAAACATTGCTGTTTGGTATTCATATACTAATTTAAGCCATGCTATAAGCTAAAAAAAAAAAAAAGAAAGAAAGAACAAAAGTAATGCTTTGATCTTAAAGAGATTGTATGAGTTATTCCAAATCAATCCTTTTGAGACCCTGATTCTAGATGTTAGCCTATAGATGGGAACTCTTTAATTTCTTAGCCTTGGATTTAAGCTCTGATTGCATATGAGGACTATATAAGTGCATAGCCAGTTGTTTCACCCACTAATTAAAATTGCATTGTCTTGTATCCAACATATCCATGTAAAATGTTATTTTAGATGAAGAAAAAGTTGTTTGCCACTGAGAAAGAAGATTTCCCCAGGAAATGTGGATATATTAAAGGCTTTGCTACAACAGGCATGTCTAATGCATGGGAACAAGTTCTCTTTTGAAAGATCTACACCCCTGGAGAACATACTGTATACACATTGAAATCAGTCTCTTGGTATGGAGAGGAAATTGCAATATACAATGTTTACAAGGCAGCATTTTATTGATATCCCTCAAACGTTCTGCTCAAATTCAGAAAACAAGTGCCACATCAACACTCACAAGACCTTTATATACACATACAAGCTCCTCCCTATTGTAAATCTCCTAAATGAGCGATGGTTTGTTTGTCAACAGAAATGTTTTCAGAGGAAAAACAACATCAGAAGTGAAGTACTGAATAGCCTCTCTTCTGTAGCCTAGCACACATTCACCTGTGGTTAAATATTCATCTTTTATCAGCTATAAAGCGATACTATAAGTCACAAAGAGAAATAAAAGTTTTATTACAACCTTTATTACCATGGTAAATAAACAGTCTGTGTTAATGACATTATGCTTCGCTGGAAGTGCAAATTATCAAAGATGCTTCTTGTATCCTTGCAATGAGACAAACAGCTTGCAAAAAGAAGTCTAGACGCATTGTGAACAGATTTTTGTAATTTAGAGGATTTTACTTTTTGCCACTTTCCACAGTATTGTACTAATTGGTGTCCCATCATTTTATTTTGAAGCAATAAATGCACAAATCCAAAAAAAAAATAAATAAACTGTGTTGGATAATCTTTTTTCATATAATAGTCATAATTTGCTTATATAAGATTAAATATAATTGCATGGAAAACAAAGTTTAAAAAGCATAAGTGTATGTCATCATATTTTTTTTTTAATGCCAACAAATAAATTAAATCACTAAAATCAGATTATGAAACTGTTTTCAGACAGGTCTTCATACAAAAAGAGAAAATAAAACAAAGCATATGATAATTAATTTGACCTCCTGAGGGGGACAAACAACATTTTCTGAATCTTAAGCACCTCGCTTCACTGACTCTTTGCTGAAACTGTTTCAAACCCTATTTTGTACATGCACATTGGAAAGTGCCATTTATGCACAGTTGTTGTTATCCCTATTCTGCATTATTATAGGTGTTAAATTACATCAGAACCACAGCAGTACAAAAATGTATTTGTTTGTCATTTAATGAAATGAATGAATGAATGACAAACAAATGTGGTTTCATTTAATGAAACCACATTTTCTTTTATATATAAACAAAATTATGATAAAAACACACAAATAAAATGCAAATATGGGAAAAGAAGAGCTTCATAATTGATCTTAGCCTGTGTTCCCCACTGAACTCCCTAGTATGGCAAAGATGAAGTCATTATAATGTGACAGCAGACCAATCATTCCTGCCTTTTCCAGTTTTCAACCACAGAGTGACTTTGTCCACCTAAGCAAGATTCTTGATGATGCAGCCCATCATAGGAGGCAATCATGTTCCACAACATAAACCTTCTCATATTGTCTGTTTGCCAGGAGGAAAGAATGAATGGCTTTTAAACATACCAGTTCAATTTCAATGGCTCCAGAGCACACTGTTGAGGTCACAAACAACAAATGCAGACTGCATATTCAAAATGTACAATTAAACCTTTTGTATTCAGTATTAAAAATGTAACAACCTCCGATCAACTCCAAAACACATTAGCAAGAGAAGTTGTTCATAAAACCAGATGATGTCATGAGCTTAAAGGAAAAACACGGAGCAACTCTGGGTCAGGTGTTAAAAGCAAATAAACATGTTTGGCAGGGGTGTAAGCAGAGGTGACATCACGATTAAACAGAAAGTAAGCTAGAGAGAGGAAAGATAAGAGTAAACCAGGATGTTTTGATCTTGTTCCATCTGTTCAAACAATCTAACAATTGTTGTTAACCTGCCTCTGTCATTAACACAATGACCTCTTTAGAAGACCATAGCATAGTAAAAGTCAGTGCTGAAAACATTACAGCTTCCATGCTTCATGCTGTACTGCAGACTTGGGCTGAATTCACACATCAGCAGAATGCAGTTGCAGTCCTGTTTGGGCTTAATACGGCTCTGTTCTAGTGGTCGACGGATATGTTATTTTTGTTTGTTTCTTTTTTGTATCATTTTACAAGAAGGTCCTATTTGTTAACATTAGTTAACAAAATTAGACAATGACAATGAATAATACTTATTAAAGAAATATTCTGTGTTCAATTCAAGTTAAGCTCATTGTAAGTGCTTCACTGTAACCCAGATTTTGAAAAAGAATGCAAATCCAAATGATTTATTTTATTTATTTTTATATGTTTTTTTTTTTCTTCATAATTTCTTTATTAAAATTTTTTTTTAATATATAATTCATTATACCTATAGCATTAACTAATATTAATGAATGAAATCTTTTTGTAAAATGTTACTGTTTTTTTAATGGTTTATGCTGTTGCTGATTTTTGGAGAGAAAGGGGACCGATGGCCAATGCTCAAACATTTTTACAATTTATCTATTTCAATCATATGGAGTATTTCCATCAAACTAAATTGAGTAAAACATTTTCAATAATACATTATTATAAATTAAGAAAGTTTAATTTAATCAAATCAGTTTCATTGACATTTTTCATACAATTGAAATTTGCAAATCTTCAAAGTAGGCTGAAATATTTTGAGTGAATGTGAGTGTGTAAATGGAACAAACACAACATTTCTGAAATCAAACTAAAGCTTATTTTACATACTACATTTGAAAACATAAAAACAGAAAATGTTTATTATCCATTAACAATGATGAACCATGCCAGCATGATTTTTGACCAATGCCCGAATGCCGATAATCTAAACAATAATAATAATAATAAAAAGGCCAATTAATCGGGCTGGGTGACATTTCGCTCTATCATTTGTTCATGCGCAGTTCGGATATGTAAGACAATAAAAACTGCATCTATAAACTAAATTAATTCCAGACGGAATGTGTGGGCATACAAAAGGCTTATTTTACCTTGATTTCAGTTACTGTTCAGAGTGACATAAGTTTTATGTCATACTATTTGGACACAAGTGAGAAGTTTAAATATTTCCTTCCTGTTCTCTTTCTTGTAAAAAAAGAGGAACTCAGAGGCCATGATTGACTGGCACAATGGCACAGCGCCCGGCCACCAGGAAGATGAACGGAGCGCTGAGGAGAGGTCAGAGTGTGTGCTGGCTTACATCCCTGTCATCTACTACAGTGCTCTCTTGTGTGTAGGAGTGCCAGGTATGAGATGTGTACAAGATTCTAATTTTAATACCTATAAACATGGTTCAGTTAGGATATATTGAGGAGCTTTCATGGGTATTAAAAGCTGTGTAACACAAGATAAGAAAAAGTCCAGATGCAACTACAGTTTCACAGGAATGACTGCACTTTAACCCTCATATAGTGCTGGGGTCAAAAATGACCCCTTCTAAATTTTGCTTCTTTAATATACATGGTTTCCTTCATCTCAGTGGCATGAGGTATGGTGAATTTCCCCACATTTGATATCTACATACACAAAAAAATAAATAAAAAAAAATGTAAAAATTGGACTGGATTGTGGTGGTGTGACAAAAATACTCACACTCATCGTGTTCAGGGTCAAATTTGACCCCACATATTAAATTAATGGATGAGATGATAAAACCGAAGATTGCTAAACTTTCTAAAATCTAAATATATATGCAAAAACATAATTTTAATAATAATTAGTAATAATAATAAAAATAATCATCCAGTAAGATGGCTGCAGTTTGCCCCTAATTGCAGTAATCCTTGAAAAAAAAAAACGATTTTACTGTAAAATTGGCCATGGATCATAAATTATTCCATATTTGAAATGCAGATTCTTGGCACAAGGGAAATTAGGTCTTCCTTACCGTTTGTCCTTTGATGGAAGAAGGTGGTGTTACTGTAGAATTATTTAGTAAGACACATATCAGACCAGACTAGAAATCAATAAGTCAACAAACATTTAAAAACACTCATCTCAGGAGAGGCTGGCATGTAAGCTGCTCGAGGAGAAGAAAGTCAATCAATAAATCAATTCCTACATAAACTAACAATTAATTAGAGATTTGTTTGAAGGCCACCGTTGCACTGCTACTATAAACAAGTTCAGACTGACAGGCAGATGCTTGCCATTCACAACAGCCAATTTAAATAAATGTTCTAGCTTTCAAAGTGAATAATGAGATTAGCTAAATATATCACCATAGTAACAAATCTTAAGCTTCAAGGAATAACTGTCATTATTTACTTAACCCATGTCATTTTAAACCCATATGGTGTGTTTGCAGAATCTTCACTCAACTCTTTCAAGAGTCACCATGGTGACAAGCTCCAAAAACATGACGGGGAGTAAATTACAACAAAATTTTCATTTTTGGGTGAACTATTCATTTATATATTTTCTTCCCCCCAGTGTCATTCCACCATCCTCTCTGCAATGGAGATGTATGTCTAGGCCATATTTTCCCTAAATAGTTATACATCTTTTTTTTTTTTTTTTAACTCTTAATATATACAGTACTTATCTCCTCTCTTGTCAACAAGCAAAATAGTCATACATTTAGCTTGAGTTTATTATTTTCTTTATGGAAAATGAGGGCAAATGTCCCAGGACCTGGCATTTTATCTAAATTTGACCCATAATATTTCACTTCCCATCAATCCTGCTGTTTCTACTCCCTCCCTGCCCTCAATGTCTCTTTTCTTTTCTCTGTTCCTCCCTTCTCTGGCCTCACTCCAGCTCTGTTTATAACATCCCTTTTTATAACATCAGGATATGTTGTGTTTTGGATGCTGGCCACCAACATTGGATGCTGGTGTCCCCAACAGGTTTCCTTACAAGGTTAATCAGCAAGACTTTCTTGGTCAACCAGGTTCACACTCTCAAATATATATATATATTTATATATATATATATATATATATATATAGTCTACTAAAAATGTCCAACAGTGTATTAACATGCGTTACAGGAGATTTGAGTAATTTTTGTCATTTGCACCACAATGTAATTTCCACCACACCTCAGATTCTGTGTGATATTGTGTTTAATAGACAAATTAATGGAAAATTATGGTAACTGATATTATATATGTATATATATATATATATATATATATATATATATATATATATATATATACACAGTATGTACACACACACACACACACACACACACACACACACATATACATACTATTCTCCTATTCTATCTAATTCCAGTTCTCTCTTTTCCAGTGAACATCCTGACATTGGTTGCTCTTTCCCGGCTGGCTGCTCGTACTCAGAAGGCTCTGTATGTCTATCTTCTTGCTTTAACTGGCTCGGACATTCTCAGCCAGCTCTTTATCATATTTGTGGGCTTCCTGCTCGAAACAGCCGTGTTTCACCGAGATGTCCCTGTGCTACTGCTCCGCTCGGTCAGCATGCTAGAGTTTGCAGCTAACCACGCCTCTATCTGGGCCACGGTACCACTCACGGTCGACCGCTACGTTGCTTTGTGCCACCCACTCCTTCACAGACAAATCAGCTACCCAGCACGGGCCTGGCGAATCATTGCGATGGTAATCACATTAGCACTTGCATCTGGCGTGCCATTCTTCTGGTGGTCAGACATGTGGAGGGTCAGCCGTCCGCCAAACAACTTGGATACTGCTTTGATCTGGACACATGTGACTATTATCTACTTTCTTCCATGCAGCATCTTCTTGGTGCTAAACTCCTTGATCATCCTAAGGCTTCGGAAGAGACAGCAGAATCAAATGTGCCATGAAAAGAGAGGGCAGCATCTGGCAGTGCCAGGCAAGCTGGGCAAAACCACAGCTATGCTGTTGGCAGTGAGTTCGGTGTTTGCCATACTGTGGGCACCTCGTACCGGAGTGGTGCTCTACCATCTCTATGTTACATCAGTGTACCAAGATTGGCGTGTGCATCTAGCGTACGACCTAGCCAACATGCTAGCCTTGCTAAACACTGCTGTGAATTTCTTTCTGTACTGTTTTGTCAGTAAGCCCTTCAGAGCAGCAGTTAGTGACGTCTTGCTGTTTCGGGAGGGCCCGTTGCACCCCCGCCGGTCCCTACATCACCAGCGCACCCCCGCCAATGCCTCCACATCCTCTATTTCCAGTGGCAACAAACGTTCTCAGAGAGAGGTCACCCCTCTCTCATTCAAAAGTGCACACATCACCATGTAATCCTGCTCACCTCAGACCTCTGATTTAAAGGGAGAGTTTGCCCAAAATTGAAAATTCTGTCATTCTGTTGATCCAAACCTGTACAGTATGACTTTCTTTATTCCACTGAACACAAAAGGTGTTAGGCAGAATGTTAGCCTCAGTGAGTGACAGGCTTTTTAGTTTGAAAATGCATGTGGCGGCCAATGTTGTAGCTGCGTTGTTCTGCCAGCTTCAACCTTCACATTGCATTCCTTAAAAGGCGATGGGATGTTCATTTGGAATTGCTGTTCGGTGACGGAACACGAAGACAATTGCATTTCAGAACAATTTTGTGCAGCAATGTGCAGTAAAAGGGATTTAAGCATTTAAGAAACTTTTGGAGAATGCTTGAAAATGGCAATGTGGACGGAAAACGTTTCGAAAACGATAACGGCATTTTCAAATGTATCCGGATAAATGTAAATGTACCTTAGTCCCTAACATTCTGCCTTACATCTCCTTTTGTGTTCAACAGAAGAAAGAACTCATATGGTTTGGAACAATGTGAAGGTGAGTTAATAATGACATCATTTAAATTTTTAGGGTGAACTATCCCTTTTTAAAATGTGTCATTTCTGTACAACTAGTGGCATCAAACGGAATTACAAAAAAAAAAAAAAACAGTTTCAAAACTGCGATTGGTCAGACTTGCTCATAAGGCAAAAGTCATTTTTCAGTACATCATGGACATCTTCCAATTAACTGTTCCACCATCTCAAGGACATAACTATTCCATTCCAGTAAAACTGTGTTTTTATACGGGTGTGAATATCTGTGTTATTTATTGTCTGTCTTTTGCAGGGTAAAGAAAACAGAACGTATTCATGAAACAAAGATATTTGGCTCATCAAATTAGTACTGTTATTTTATTTTCCATAAATGGCTAACCTTTAAAGAAATAGTACACCCAAAATAAAAATTCTGTCATCATCAAATGATCTACTAACTCTCATGTTGTTCCAAACCTCCATGCCTTTCTTTATTCTGTGGAACACAAAAGGTGAAATTAAATATAAATCATATAGAGTGAATCTGGAAAAGTGCTGTCAGCCTCACAAATGACAAAAAAGTGGTCCATTTGACTTATGACTATATTCCAAGTCTTCTAAAGCCATTTGATAGCTTTGTGTGATAAATGGACTGAATTTTAAGTCAATATTAACTGAAAATTCATTCAAACATCAAACCTTTTGTGTTCCATAGAAGAAAGAAACTCACATTGGTTTAGAACAACCCAATCTAATTTGTACAAAATTTATGAGTTGGCTATTTCGTAGGGTCTTGCACGATGTTGTTCGCATAAACTAGTACGACTTCATCACGTACAAATTACGATGTGAGTTCTGTACACAAGGAGAATACTTATTAATATTATGCCCTTACCCACACCCCTTATCTAAACTTAATGAATCAGTAAAGTGTGTAAACATGATCGGAAGATGTTGTGTGTGACAGAAGCAAGAAATTGTCAATTATTAGATCTTAAATTGTCCAGCGATGTCATTGGCTCTAGTGAAAGTCCTAAGAATTCAAAAGAGTGCAGTCGCACAATATCATACGAATTAGCCAAATATAGAATAGTCTTACGAAACCTGACAATTACACCGTGAGAATGTTTTGGTTTGGAACGACGTGAGGGTGAGTAAATCATGACAGAATTTCCATTTCGGGAAGTATCCCTTTAAAATTTGATATTTTGATATTGTAAGAAAATGTGTCATGCATTTAGTGTTTTTATAAATGTTATTCATGCTGCAGGTAAATCTTTTACAGTGTACATTTACAGTGTTGTTAAATTAATGGTCTTTTATTCTGTTATCATTGATTAATTTACGATCTTAAATATTTCTGAATTATTCTTGCATCATTCCTCCCTTTTTTAGATGGCATATGTCTTCAGTAATATTCCATATGAGAAAACACATGTAATTACTCAAGAATTTCATGTTCTCATCAAACAAGAGAAAGGCATGGTTACATAATGTTCTGGTCAAGACCCTTCTCGCAGCTGTAGGTTATTTTGCATGACTAAATTAAACCTGTTCAAAGCCAGTTCAATGAAGCAGAGCGAGATGGTCAAGCTTTTTAACCCTGGTGAGCAAAGTGCAGTCGCTGGCTTAGCTGTCTACTGAATGGGGCTTTAAAAGGGGATTGGATGTGGGAACACATGGACTGAAGACACCACTGTACAAACAGACTGATCCCAAGAGCTCAAGGTCTGCTGTGCAAAGCACACTCACACTCACTCGTGCAAACAACAAAAATGTCCATGCGTTAAAATCTACCAGAATCACCAGAATTTTTCTGCCCCACTAAAGTCAATTGTATGACTCAGTTAAATGATCAGATATCACACAGAACTTGCCAGTATACACTTAAAGAGAATCAATAACATCTTTAACTACAAGAGCTCAATCTAAATGGAAAGGAACATTTTAGGGTTTTCACCAACACACTTGCCAACATATACGGTCTGTTCACTTTTAAAGTATGTGCATCCGTTTTCCATTAAATAATTAGTTTAATTTAAGTAAATCTGATGGGAAAGGGGAAATGAAGGGAATACGATTGCAAAAATCAATTAAATCAGTACTTGTCTTTTTCTATGATAACATTGCTTTAACTAAATGTGTTTTGATGGCATTTTTATGACTAATTATTTAATGAAGCATACTTTTAGCTAAAAGGTACATTAAAAGCAAGCTTTAATTTAATAATGCTGGTAAATTACAAACAAGAGTCAGAACAACTAACATGGTCTTGCTTTACTGCAGTTTGTTCTCCAAAAACACATGCACTCAGTTTGCTTGCGTTCAGAAGCAGCTTGAGCTTCGGTTATGAACTCTTCTCATCTCTTGTCCTTTTAGCGCACTTGTGTTTCTCAGCACCCAATTATGCATCCTCTCTCTCTATCCTTTTTTTCTTTCTAGTTCTCTTTCTCTTGCCCTCTCTCTCCCCCTTCTCTATGGTGAGAGGGAGTCTCTGGCCCTGTATGTGTTATCAGATGTAGTCGCTTTGAAAAAGTCCCCTGCTGCCTCACAAACACAGATGCCTGAGAAGAAAGCACATCTATCATTTAAACCTTTATGTGCATGGGCAAAAGACTGTAAGCATAAGAGAGAGAGTCTATATAATTAAGACAATAAAGAACCTGCTCTGTTTGAGGCCAGCTTTATCCGAAGAGCTGATAATTGCCTGCTAGTACAGAGGAGTCAGACATCCATTTTCCAACATTATCTGTTAAAGTCAGTGTGAAATGACACATGCAACCAAAGGTGAAATCATGCCCAAAATAATTATACATTTGATCTGGTTTTGAACATTTATATCTTTCCCATTGCATGCTAAATGAAGACTGTACCACCCAATTAATACATCTCACACTTAAATAAAGAACTAATATTTTTTTTACTTCCGTAAAGTTACATATTTCCTATGTGAATCAGGAGATTACTTGATTTTATCCATTTGGAATTGATTGGATCACTAAAACTGGGTGTTCCTATACTGAAACATCAGTGGCTCCCTTTGGTTGAAAGTTACGTTTTTTGGGTACCATCAGTCAAAAATTAATGTCATTTGACAGGCAGGATTTTTGATGGAAGATTATGAAGACAACTTTTTTTCTTTAGAATAATATGCACTAAGGATTCATGCACAGTAGGACCAGGAACATGTATTAAGTAAATATGGCAAGTTTTTATTTTTATGCTGACCAATGATTTTAAAGCTGTTTTAAATGTTCTATGGCAGATTAATGGATTAAATAAAAATGTTTTCCGAATGCAAAACAGTCGTAAATCAAAACTTGTGATGCTTCCCTAAAGAGTACAGAATTTGTCTGTGATACTTGTGATACATTTTGCCTTGTAGTCATACAGTATTTCACATGTATAATAAGGCATCCACTTCATCTCATTGCACTAGTTTAAAGTTGCATCTCTAATAATGTTTCTCTGCAATGTTGTGTAACAGTGTTAAACTTTACAAATATCCCAAAAACAAAATAGCATGTGGCACTTGCATGATGCTTCACCTTTAAGGAGTTGAGCTGTAATTCATGGTTATGCAGTGGTGCGACATGCAAGCTTTTCTTCATTTTGTGTAACTGAACATGCGCACTGATAACTGTTGTGGTATTTTGATCATACTGATCGGAAATTAAATGTCTATGAGAATCTATTTGTGTCTTGAGTTCTTTGGAAATAAAAGCACTTGAAACATTCAGAATGCATGCTTTTAGTTGCAGTTATCAGGTTTAAAGGTAATTCTAGGACACAATCACTTTCTCTCACTTTCTTTCTTTGTCTCTTGCTGTCATACACACACTCTGCAGCATCAAGACTTGCAGCTACAGTATCCTGTTATTTCAGGAGAATAAGTTCACACCCCAACAATGAACGGAATCAGCTAACTCTCTTCCTCGAGCATATGTTAATCAGACAGTTTGCCAAAAGGTATAAATTATACACAATAGCACCAGAGTAAGGCCTGTTTCAAATTGCACGCATTAGCAGCACATAAGCCAAGCAGCAGTAAAACCGCGACAGCAAGCTCACACTTTCACGCTGGATTTTGCAGCATAACACAATTGCAATGCACAGAACATTGAGTTTCTGCATGGGTAACCATGTTGAATATTTCTTATATTATAAAATAGTTATTAGGAGTGGGCCATAAAGAACTATTACATACATGATCATCACGAAATCTAATTTATATTAGGAGGGAGAACACATACTGTACATCCAAATGGTAATTAATTTACACAGAACCCAAACCCCAAAAAGTAGATGAGTTACCCACCAAAGTGTAATACTTAGGGTCAGAGGTTTGATAAAATCCCTAACCCTAAGTATGAGCAATAGAATGCTTGTCTAAAAGGAAGTTCAACCAAAAAGAAAATCCTTTCAAAATTGACTCACACTCATCCATATGTGTACGACTTTCTTCCTTCTGCAGAGCACAAACAAAGATTTTTAGAAGAAAATCTCAGCTCTGTAGGTGCATACAGTACAATGCTAGTGAATGGTGATCAGAACTTTAAAACTCTAAAAAGCACATAAAGGCAGCATAAAAGTAATCCATGAGACGCCAGTGGTTTAATCCATGTTTTTTTAAGGGATTCACTTGTTTTTGGGGTGAAAACAGACCAAAATGTAATTTTTATACTCGCCATTGCAGTCTCTTGCATGATTATGATTTAAAACTTGATTACACTTCCTAGTGATTTACGCTTGCGCAGAGCGCTAGATGGTGCTAGGAAGCGTAACTGAGTTTTAAATCATTATCACCAGGGAGACTGCAGATGTCAAGATTTATAGTGGAAATGTAGTAACTGTTCTCACCCAAAACCTATCGGATCACTTCAGAAGACATGGATTAAACAACTGGAGTCTTATGGATTACTTTTATGCTGCCTTTATGGTCTTTTTGGAGCTTAATTTTTTTTTTTCACCAGTCACTTGCATTGCAGCCTATGATCTGAGATGTTCTTTTAAAAAACTTTGTTTGTGTTCAGCAGAAGAAAGAAAGTCATACACATCAGGGATGGTAAGAGTGTGAGTAAATGATGAGAGAGTTTTTAGTAAATGATGAGAGAACTTTCATTTTTGGGTGAACAATACCTTTAACAAAGACTACTACTACTACTACTACAGGGTGGATAGCAGTCACTTTCAATAATGATTTGCCACTAGATGGCAATGTAGACACACAAAGTCATGTTTCTCACAAAGTGAGAAGTGTTTAACTTTTTCTTACTAAAATACTTGTTGTATACATGGAATGTTGATGACACTTTTACATCAAAACAATGAAGTGGTAAAGATATGTAAAATTATAGAAATGGAAACGTGTTTCAAGTATATTATATGAGAGGGAGCATACTTTAAAAGAGACCATCAAAGCATGGAAAGACTTGATTGCATTTGGTCAGCTATTCTGCCTGCTTTCTTTCAAAAGTCCAGATTGTCTTCTCATTTATATTCAGGCTGTGAACCATATAGAAGAACAAGAAACAAGGCAGTTGTCAGATTTACCTGTGTAGGCTGGAGTTATGCAGCCTTGTGGCCTCACATTACTACTTTGTAATATGGATGTATGGATGGATGGATGGATGGATGGATGGATGGATGGATGGATGGATGGATGGATGGATGGATGGATGGATGGATAGATAGATAGATAGATAGATAGATAGATAGATAGATAGATAGATAGATAGATACTATATTCATCCCTTGTGGCAAATTGTGTCTCTACTGATGTCTCTAACATGCTTACAATTTGCTTTAGTTAAATAGCTAGAAAATGGAAAGTGAAAACACGCACACACAATTTCAAGCCATGTTTTTAGAATGTTTATTCATGTTTTAGCCATGTCCGATTCACAATTCTGATGACAAAGCACTTACTCTCCACCATTAACACTGAGGTGCTACTCTGCTACTTTTTTCCTCCGTCTGTTTTTCCAGATAGGCCTATTGAAAGCAGGCGCGTTCGCGACAGTGACAGCAGGCGCGATCCAGAAGGACGTGCAGGCTGGCGTGTGAGCGTGCACGCGCGCAAGAAACTGAGAGTTTGAGTCACATCAGTGAAGGCTGAGAGCAATCAAAACTCGCAGAGTGTTTGTCCTCGACTATCCTTGAAGCTTTTCGAAGGTCTGTTTGGCTGGAAAACAAAGGGAACATTGTTATTTTTTCAGGGTTTAATACCTCACCTCTCTGGCACGTTTGGCGTCGCGATGTCTATCTAATATGTTATCATACACTTGTTGGAACGGGTAAATTGTGCTCATATACCAAAGATTGACATAGAAACGACACCATATCTTCACCGCATTGCAAAACGTGAGTATATTCTCTCTCTTTTTTTTATTTTTTTTATCGGGTTTCCACTTTAAATTAGCTTAAAATCAGAAATGGTTTGGTTTCGTGATTTATCTTACTGTACCTTTGGTTTACGGCTCACCGGGATACAAATTACATGTTAATTTGTATTCGGAACCAAAAGCAGAGTGCAAGCCTATCAAATATTCCATTGTGTTTTGTTGGTACATGTAAGTGGTGACAATGTCAGAACTGGTTAGTGACCTTTTTATTTTGAGGTTTGTGTTGACCAAGAGCAAACGTCTGTATGTAAAATAATATTATTATAGGTACATTTCTGCGTTATCTGTCAAATAATCCCGTTATTTTTATAGCCTAATGAAGGAAATCTTTGTTCACCTGCTCAGGTGAGTCGCCCTGTCTGTCACAGAGACACGAAGGTCCGCCTCTGCTGCGATCTGATTGGTGCGTCGTAACGGATTCGATTATGTGATTGGCTCAAACGACTGTATGTCAAAGTTTGTTTGTTAAACTTGTGGGTTTACATGAGAACTTAAATGTTTACGTTATTATAAAATGTCTTATTTAATACTTTTATTGTGTATAGTACATCTCCATCTTGATTGATTGATTGTATGTGTTTTGTATTTGTTTTCAAGTAAATATGCAGTGTAATCTAGATTGTCAATTTATTATTAAAGATTGTGTTTAAAGGAAATTTCCAAAGACAGATGGAGAATAATGTGGAGAATTAGGTGCAAGTTTAGACCTACACTTTACAGTGTAGAACTGGTTTCAACACAGACTCATTTGAATTTCAGGTGCCAAATTGTACAAATTGTTCAGTTTATCTTCTACATGCTAAATACTTCAACATAATTATTTTTTTCAATATTCATACATTTATTTTTGTTGTTAAGTCTGCAACACATTTATAGGCCTACCCAGAGAAGTGGAAATTTTTGGCCACTTTGCAATAGCTCCTTCCAAATTAACATGTTACTTTTTACATTTGTCTCTTTTTTACTTGTTTATTGATTTTATTTAGATTAGTCAAAAAAAAAAAAAAAAACACACACACATTGGTTGTATAGGCTATATTTAAACTTTCTCCCCAGCATAAATATAAATGCAACAAAATCCTTTTTCCATCACACTAAATATAATTATGTAATTATATTGCCACCAGTTGTGACTTTAAACAGATATTGATGTACCCTTGATAAGATAACATGCTGGGAAGCCCTGCCTTATCTGTTGCATTTGCTTATTTTCACCTTAGTCTTATTAAAAATGGCGCATCAATCATACTGGTTGATAATGCTTAGGTTTTAAATACTGTTTAACTGTATACATCTCTTTTATCTCTTGTAATTATGGATTATAAATGATGAATTTCCCGAACTAAGTGTTAAAAACAAATACAAACAGTCCTCACTGGCAGTATTGCAGAAAGTGCATTACTATCTTGGCTTGAAAACAATGAATGATGAATTGAAAGCGACGATTAACATTCAGCTGGATTTGCACAGATATTCAGTCTGCTCGTGAATGTTTTATTAATTCACATTTAATGATTAGAGACACTTTATAGTGTAAACTCACAGACTTCACAGAAATTCCCCCAAAACTATGCTGGACATTTGCCGAAGCAATATAACATTAAGAGAAACTCCTTGAGAGTGTTAGTTCCAACAATCCTTCAGGTACACAACACAGACCATGACATTGTTTATTTAAAGGCCTTGGTGCCCAGAAATCCAGCAAGCTTTTTCAGCTTCTGTGTGCCTCCTCTAATGTGTTGATATACAAAGAACGCCAATGTTCTTTCAGTGCAGGAAGTCTCATTAGATTAAAACATTCAAGTTCTGCTTTGTGAATATTATGTTGAAATCTCTTTAATTGCAGCCACCATTTGAGTGGAATTTATATATCTTTTATACCTCTGAAATGAAAACAACTAGCTTCAGTCAAGAGCAAACTGTCCTATAGTTTTTTCTGAAAGAGTATACTCTGATAAGTAAGGGAAAGTATTGATTAAGTAATGAAATCAGTGTAATGTGATCAAACAGGTATAACCAGTTAAAAAGGAACAGGGACATCACCAGGTAACGGTCTTATTTCCTGTTGCTATGAGAGTTGTATTTACATTCAGTCCTTTTAGTCAGTGGAATCAGATTCAGTGTGGTTATCTTTGAAGGCGTTGTTCATTTATATATATATATATATACACACACACACACACACCCCTTTCTTACTAACAGGGCTATCGGAAATGACATATTGGGCAATAAACCAGATACTGAGGAGAATGACGTGTGTTTATTTTAGGTAATCATACTTCTATACTGGATACAGAGATTTTCCAGATTGGACCAGATCCCTTAAAGAAAAGCAAGCTCTAACTATTGTAAATTGAAGTGTGTAATTGTTTCAGTGTTAAAGCACTTCTCCTGTCCCAGCTTCTAGGGTTCAATACAAGATCAGTCAACAGCATTTGTGGCATAACGTTGATTACCACAAACGAAAATTGTGGTTACAGGAAGGCCAGTCCATAAATGTTAAATTACAGAATTTTATATAATATAGCCACAAGCCGTAATCATTATACGTGTTAACATTATTTTATTGTGATAAAATCGCTTGCTTACCATATCAGTTTAAAGTTTTATCCAATATTACAATATTACGCTGCCATGACAATGCAATGCATGGAAACACTATAAGAGATTTTATAAAGAGAAAATCATGTAGAACATGGATTTTAACACACTAAAATCATTTTAACATATTTATGTTTACGTCGTGTGGCTATGCTTTTGAAACAGTGTGTATTTGAATGTTTATAGACTGGCCCCATTCACATCCATTGTGTACTCACTGCAAAGTTCTTGTTCTTCACTCAAAGCCAAAAAGAAGTTCAAAACAGCTGAGCAATGGTATACTGTTTGCGAACATTCAGCCACGCCGCTAGGGGAGGCGTTTAGAGGAGCATTTAAATATGAGGACGCTCCAGACTACATGTAAAACCTTAACCAATGTTACATTAAAATGTGTTATCAATTTTTTCATGCCTCATTTTCTGAGTAGAATTTACATGATATCAGTAGAAGCAGCTGTTTTAACCACTCTATGATGATTTAATGTAATATATGTAGTTTATAATGTGTAATTTGTCATGTTTACATTCATACATGTCACTAATGGGCTAACATGATATAGCGGCCATAAAGTGCACCATGGTAATACATAATGACATTGATACTACTGCAAAGGTGGGTGTATAAAAAGTGTTAATGAGCAGAATACAGACAAAAGTATGATGATTAGAGGCATTTGTAATGTAAATTTGTCAATAGCTTTCTGCTGCAGATGGCACATCAGTGAACCAACATATCAAAAAAACAGAGTAAATGGGCACTCAAGAGTATTTGAGTAGATTTGATTCCTTTTTTTGACTTAATTAAACAAAAAATAACATGAAATGTTCTTGGAAAATGTCTCTACTCAAATAATCGGACAGAAGTGTGCAAGTTCACCCCAGCTGACTAATAACCCTGCATGCTGGTGTGTTCATGTTGACTAATCTGAACAGGTCACACCTACCAATGACATGGACCAATGGCTGTATGATGGCATCTTTTGTTTAGCATCCAGTACAAAATTTTCACTGGCGAGCTGTTAAGAACCACCGAAACAAACTCGCACCTTTTTGTTCTTTGATTTCTTATAAAGTATACTAGGGGTTTTGCTGTTTTGATTTATTCATTTTTTCAATTAAATAAATGAAGAGCGAGTTGACAGTCTTGAATGCTTTCAACTGAGCTTCTATTGAACCCGGAAACTTCCTTTAATATGCAAAGACAACTATAAGTAATCCATTGGTTGGGTGATTCTCCCAAAACCTATCCCGGATGATATGTCACCCAAAAATTCGGTCATCATTTACTCCATTTCATGTGGTTTTTACTTTTTTTCTGTGGGACAAAAAAGGAGATTTTTAGCTAAATCTTAGCCTCAGTAACTAGTTATCTTTATTGCATGTTTTTGTCCATTCAGCTAACAGCTCCTTTTGTGTTCAACGGAAGAAAGTCTGGTTGGAACGACTTGAGCTTGATTAAATTACTCTTATTTTTTTTATTATTTATTTTTTTACTTTCCTGTCTGTCTGTCACTTTTAGAGTAAATTTGATTATTTGGTGTTAAAATTTAATTTGCCTCCAAGATGCTTCAAATTGTTCATCCACTCTAAAGAGATGTATTTTACATTTATTTTTACTACCTAATAACTCTAGTTATCTCAAGGTTTTGAAGCTGGAACTAGAAAATATCTATATTCTTTAAAAGTTTTGTTAATTATTAACAAACAGAATTGGATAAGCTTCCAAGTTTAGAAATTCCTTTTGAAAATGACTAATCTCTGCTCTCAGAGAGCAAACGTAACGGCCAGGGCTGGCCACCCTGGTATTGCCTGAACTACTGTGACGTTTTGACATTGCCACTCCCTCACTGGGTGTGTAAGGGGAGGATGTGGAGTCAGAGTCATGAAGAGCGGTAAAAAGTTTCTTGGTGTAACTCTTTATCGTGCTCATTCTTCCTTTTCTATCTTGATTCTTAGGAGCAGGAAACCATGGATGATCTCATCTCCAAATCCCATCTTTATCTTTCACTTTTAATTGCCATTTGCTTCTTGCCTGGATCACAGGCACAGACATCGATACCCAGGGGCTGTGGCACTAATGTTGACTCGCTGTATTTCAACCTCTGTGACCTGAGCGCAGTCTGGGGTGTTGTAGTAGAGGCGTTTGCAGCTGCTGGTTTGGTAGCCACTCTCATTCTTATGATTGTTCTGCTGGCCAGCCTTCCCTTCGTCACTGATAGGAAATGGCTCAGTTCAATGGGACTGCATGTAGGATTCCTGATCTTCACGTTTGGACTGTTTGCCCTCACGTTTGCCTTCATTGTGGGGAAGAACTTTGCCACATGTGCGACCCGACGCTTTCTGTTTGGCGTATTGTTTGCCGGATGCTTCTCCTGCCTCCTAATGCAAGCTGTGAGGTTGAACATACTGGCCAGGAGAAACTCGGGGCCCCGAGGTTGGGTGTGGTGCTTGGGGGCCCTGGGCCTCTGGCTGGTGGAAGTTATCATCAACACTGAATGGCTTATCATTACAATTGTACGGTACCCCACAAACACGGATGCTAATGGAAACCTGATTCCTACAAATACTATTTCTTGTAACATTGACAATCAGGATTTCGTTATGGCTCTCATATATGTGCTGAATCTACTCTTAGCTTTTGTGATCGCATCCATACCAATATTGACTGGTAAGCACAAGCGTTGGCACAAGGATGGAGCCTTCATCCTGGCCACAGGACTGTTTTCAGTGGGCATCTGGGTGGCGTGGATTGTCATGTATGTGTACGGGAACCCAAAGCATGGAGGGCCAACATGGGATGACCCCACCTTGGCAATTGCACTGGTGTCAAACGCGTGGGTTTTTGTACTGCTACAAACGATACCAGTGGTGTGCAGCCTGAGTGATGAAGATAAAGATTCAGCTCTTGAGGAAAATCTGTACCCCAGTAGAGGGTACGAGAACATTCTGAAGGAGCAAAGCATATACGTGGAAAATAAGGCCTTCTCTATGGATGAGCCAAATGCAGGTAACTACTTAAAAAAGCTTATGTGTTTTTTTTATTTTCCTCAAATGAGTAGCATATTTGATTTGAAGGTATCAAACTGCAAACTACTATTTATTTTTACTATTTGTTTTGTCTAAATTATCAGTATAAATCTAAGTTGGACAGTATTGAAGGCAGAAACTATAAGAGCTTATTTTAGTATGTGGGAAAAAAACACAAGTTGCATATACCATGAAAATCCTTTTTTTTTTTTTTTTAACTGTGGGAAAAATTTGAGTGCATTTACATGCACATCATTACTTTGATAACTACTGAAAATCAGCTTATAAAAAAAAAACGACAATGCAAGGAATTTGTATGGGATTTGAACGCATTGGATTGTGGTCTGCTTTTGACGTCAAAACAAAGGCTTGCGCACATTGGATAAGCCGGTAAGAACGCCAGTAAAGGTGTTTACATGCAGTGCGAAAACAGGGTAATAAAATATTTAAAGGAATATTCTGGGTTCAAAACAAGGCAGACTCAATTGATAGATTTTGTGGCATAATGTTGATTACCACATGAATGTATTTGGACTCACCCCTCTTTTTCTTAAAAAACAAAAAAAAGCACAGTTACAGTAAGGGGCTTACAGTGGAAGTGAATGGGGCCGATCTGTAAACATTACATGAATAAAAAACAATGTGTGTGTGTTGAAGGAGACCTATTATACCCATTTTACAAGATGTAATATAAGTCTCAGGTGTCCCCAGAATGTGTCTGTGAAGTTTCAGCTCAAAATACCCAACAAATCATTTATTATACCATGTTGTATATGCCTCTTTTTGGGTGGAATCAAAAACACACTGTTTTCGTGTGTGTCTCTTTAAATGCGAATGAGCTGCTGCTCCCCGCTCTTGACATAGCTCTGGTCTCCATGAATACAATCAGAGACAATGGTAACTTTAGCTCCATTAGCCATAGAATCAGTTAACAAGCACATTCGGAAAGGCTATTTGCAAACATTCACAAAATATAAAGTGCGACAACAAAGCAGTGCGGTGTAAAATGATTTGCACAAACATACACAAATTATTGTATGTTTTGGGGCACATTTCCTTCAAAAACTAAACTTGTCCATTGCGTCTTCAGTGGCTCTGATGCTGGGAGTACATGAAGACTCTTATGTTCAATTTTACAGCCAACAACAGAACACTTATGACGCTTGCGATGCTGAGACATTATTCTTCTCACTGTATCTGCTCCAGCATGGAAAAAATTTACAGACTATGTGTAGATCTCTCGGGAATATGTATGATAATAGGGTGGAGTCTGTCACCAGTCGTGGAAGTCACGCTAGAGCAGAAATGAAAACCATTCATTTGACACACTGTATTTGATTAATAGAAATAAAAGAAAAAGGATTAGGGTGGACTTTTAACATTGTTGGGTGGTTGTGTACACACACTGCTGACTCACATTTATGTACAAACACCATGTAAAAGTGAATCATGCATAATAGGTCCCCTTTAATGTGATTTTAGTTTGATAAAATCACTTCCTAACCTTTTCTGTGTAAAGTTATTTACAATTTTACAACTTTGTTGCCATGATGAGGTAATTCCATAAAACCTAAAAATGACCGTAAAAACAACAATTTAAACAACTTAACAGCTCAAGTAATACACAAGTTTTCACAGAAGAATAAATATTAGTGCTTTATAAAATAATAAGCTTCACATTTCTGCCTAATAAATCGTCTAAAAATTGTCCCCATTCACTTACCTTGTTAGTGACTCACTGTAACCCTGATTTTTGCTGCTGCTTTTTTTTTAAAGGAGGGGTGAGTCGAGTGCTGTTATGCAGTACAGTTACGTAACCTTGCATCTTTATTGTAGTTCATGCCATGACTTGCCTCTTCAGAAACAACTAAAACTAATAAAGTGCAATTAGTATACAATATATTAATACAAAGTGATAGAGGGAATAAAAAGTACAATATTTTTTTTTTTTTAAATATTGCCCCAGAATTTACAGATTGAAAATAAATGTGGGTAATAGATCTGAAACACAATATGTCTGCATGTATTAACATACTCTCAGAATAGAGGATCCGTGTGACTTTGAGAGAGGACAAAGCAACTGGACCATGCTGGAAATGGGGCCGAATTTCACCAATAACTGCTGCTTACACTCCTGAATTTGATATGCTGATGTTTGAATCCGCTCCAGTCATATATATCTGACTGTAACACATAGTGCACAATGTTCCTCTGTCCTCTCTTCCGCTTTTCATTGTTTCTCCTTTCTCTCACTCTATCTCTCCCTCCCGCCATCTTTTTAACTTTTTTTGTATCTATCCATCCCTGCTCTCTCTCTCTCTCTCTCTCTCTCTCTCTCTCTCTGCACCTGCTTGCTTATGTTTCCTCCACACAAACATGCAAATATCTTTGCTGCCTTTTGATTCCCATGAATTTAACCTGGGTATCCACTATTTTATATAACTGTATATACTCTGTAATATTGGTTCAAAACTTTTCCATTGTAAATCAACAATATCCAACCATATTTACTCAACCAATAGCTGACTCAAAGAGCTGTTACATGTATTGAATCGTCTTTCAATAGCATACCGTAGTGTCTGACATTTTACTCATGTCCATCAATATTTGCATAGCTATTGTGGTTTTGTTCAGTAAAAGGAATGTTTTGAAGACTTGGACTGTCTTCCTCATCTCAGCACTCATTGTATTAAAAAGGGTGTGTGTGAATTTACAGAACCCATACTTCATGAGTAAATACCCAGAGCGAAATTTAACTTTCCCAACCTGGCATGAATATGATTACATACTACACCTTTCTGGCTCTCAGTAGAGATCCTGGAGCATGTGTTAACATTAGCATGTATCCACGGAGACCGAGGTGTGGCAACAGTTTAAACAGTGTTTCTGGGCATTTCTATCTGACTGCATTAGTCCTACCTTATCAAATCTAAATGATGAAACAACAACTTGTCATATGGTTTATGGGCTTGCATATCTGGTGTTCAAGATAATTGGAGGTGATTTTTAAGACATTATGATAAACAAAGTGCATATCTTACATTATCATTATGACAGATGACACTATTATTGAGATCCATCTTGGCCTTAACAATATTTGGAATTTTATTGTTGCTCTTTGCCTTCAATATGTTATTAGCAGATTTTTGTAGGTCTGGAATTATCTGCTAGAATACATTTAAAAAAAAATGTCCTGGTCCCTTTGTTTGACTATAAATATCTCTACTACTAACAATCACACTATGTTTTTATGTAATTATCATATCTAGTTTTATAGTGTTTAAGAGAGTTATTTTAATTCCCAACCTGCCCTGTGTCATGTCCCGATCCCATTTGCCCCCTCTCTTTCTATAATTGTCTGTTCCTTCTATCGATCGTGAAGTTATAAGTGTCTCACCTCTAAAAAAAACTGAAGAAACATTCATATATATAAAACTTTAATACAATTATTTTATAACATGTTATGTTCTCAGGTAATAAGCCTGTGTCGCCATACAGTGGCTATAATGGCCAGTTCCGAAGTGGTGTGTACCAGCCAACAGAGCTAGCCATCATGACCAAAGGAGTGGGGAATGTGAGTGCACATACTGTATTTTACTACTGTTTTGACTATGCATACAACCACCAAGTTTTCTGGTCACTGGCCACAAACAAATATAAAGTAAAACTCACACATTTTCCAAGTTCCACAGAAACAAACCTACTGCATGTACATCTTGCTTTCAATGTTGTGAACATTGTTCATGCTTTTGTGTGTTCACCTGTGGACATTGCCACATTTATTTTGACTTGTGTTTTTGGCTTTAGCAACAGGCGGAATCACATGGCATTATAATTCCACGAGCGTCCACAGGCACTCCCCCCACAGCCCAGAGCGGTCGCACCAGCCCCTCATCACAACTTGATGATATGAGAGAAATATATTCAAATGTATGTGGAGAGCATTATAGTGTTTCTCTGCTTTGGGTCTCTCCGGTCTGTCTATGGTCTGCCTTTTCACTTTTATATGTGGTTAATCCTCTCTTTCAGTGTGCATGCAGGGCTTTGGTCTATTTCTTTGTGACCGCTGTTCATCATGATATATGTGGAACATGTTTTATTTCACCCCAAATAAATTTGGAAATAATATATAGCATAAAAATATGCATTTGCATTGTGACAATATTTCCATTTCAAGCATGAAAATAAAGATGCATTAAAATGAAGAGAATTTGAGTGTGGAATGTCAGTGTAAAATCTTCACAGTCCTAAATACACTGATCAGCCACAACAATAAAACCACCTGCCTAATATTGTGTAGGTCCCCCTCATGCCGCCAACCCTCATCTCAGAATATAATTCTTCTCACCACAATTGTTCAGAGTGGTTATCTGAGTTTCCATAGACTTTGCCAGTTTGAACCATTCTGGCCATTCTCTGTTGACCTCTCTCATCAACAAGGCCAAAAACAAAAAACATCCTGTGAGGGGCAGTTCTGCGAATGGAAATGCCTTATTGATGAGAGAGGTCAACAGAGAATGGCCAGACTGGATTGAACTGACAAAGTCTATGGTAACTCAGATAACCACTCTGGACAGTTGTGGTGAGAAGAATGCTATTCTGAGGCGGCACAAGGGGGATCTATACAATATTAGGCAGGTGGTTTCAATGTTGTGGGTGATTGGTGTATAATTATATATTATAATTATATTAATTATCATTATTATTTTGCATAACCTAACCATAGGACTGTGAAATATTACCTGCACAATGTTTGTAAGATTCACCCACAAGCACATTTGTCAAGCTGTTCATACAATTTACATTGACAATGAAAATTTGGCTTGTTGTATAATCCCACAAACAATATTTCCCTTTGTCATCATTCTGTTTCAAGAGTAAGTACCTGACCCTGAAATTTCTTCTCGAATGCCTCTGTCTTCTGGTGCCTCTCGCTTTATTGGCTCTCTCTATTACAAATTGCTGTGGGAAATTCTTTGCCTTGCCATTCACTCTCACAAGATTTGCTTTCATTTCTAGAATGCTCTTGGTGACACTGTATCCTTCTGTCTGGGATGGTGGAACTTAAAGGCCACACTAAGTGTTGTGTCTTTGTTTGATTTTGATTGATGTTCATTAATCATTATTGTGTACTTGATTTTTTTGGAAGGTGTGAGGGGTGGAAGAAGAAATCAGATCTAATAAATTGAACTGTATGTTTTCTGTCTTTTTCAAAAATTATTTAATTTTTGTTTTACCTTTCTGTCACAGAACACACATATGTCCTCTTATTCCCACTAATTTCCTCATGGCATGTTTTGATGTGTCACTGTTGGAAAAAATGCATTTTTAAAACATTAATTTTGTAAAGGAATAATCCACCCCAAAATGAATATTGTCATAATTTAATCCCCCTCAATTCATTTCAAACCCAAATGATTTTCTATCTTCCATCAGGAGATGTTAGGCAGAATGTTTGTGCTGCTCTTTTCCATATATTGAAAGGCTGTCAAACTCGAAAAAGTACAAAAAGCACCTTAAAAGTATCTTAGTAGTAGTCCATACAATTTATGCAGTATATTTCTAGACATCTGAAGCCAAACAATAGCTTTGTGAGAGAAACGGACTGAAATTGAAATTGGACTATATTAGCATTGTGATTTTTGTTATTTTTTTGGAGCTTGACAGACCCTCACCCTCATTCTTCAACACTGCTTTTGTGTTCTACTGTAGAAAGTAAGTCATAGAGGTTTGGAATGACATGAGAGTAAATGATGACAGAATTTAAATTTTTGGGTGAATTATTCCTTTAAAACATGGTTTGTCCTGATATTTGAGACAGATGTAAACTGATTTGTCTTCTTTTCTCACCATAGGGAAATTTCCACAGAAGACCCCAGTGATCAGCTGACGCCAGCTTTTTTTTCTTCTCGTGTTTCTAATTAAGATTTTGTGATTTATTTCCATTGCCGTGCTCGGCTGCGTGAGCCAACTGGCGCGAACTCAAGTAGCTGGCAAACGATTTGTCAGTTTGCTCCATTGACAGACAATGTGTCGAGTTATCTCACGATGACCGTGTTGAACAGTTAAAGCCATCACAATGTGTGGCTTCTTTATTCATGGGACACCATAAAAAATTGTTGTTCAGACACCAGTGATTGTATAGTCTACTACAGCAATGCTACCGCTGTGTTTACCAAGACAAAATAAAAAAAGCACAGATCATCAAAAAAACTGTACAATTAATTGGCTCTTATTTACTGTTTCTCAACGTGTAGAAGGAGAAATGCTGCTTCTATCACTTGTATAAACAATCAAGTTGGGTGTAGTGACACCATACATATAAATAAGCCTTAATTTAAATATATAAAATGTTAATAATGTTGTGCAATCACAATCAATTAGTGCAACATCAGTTTAAAAAAAAGAAACAATGATTATTCCATTGTTTTTTTGACCTTGTATTTATTTTCAATGTGAAATGTACTCTTGCACCATGAAATGCGCTTTGTTTCATTGCTACATTTTTTCAAACTGTTTGCAAATCGAATGTTCTGCCTATTAACGTACATGTTGAAATTTCAGCAAATTAATTAAACTCAAATTAATTACAATCAATATAAAAGGAAATGTATTCATTTTATATCTGACCTGGTCAAAGGGACATCATGAGGACAACTTCCCTAAGGGAAGTTTGTTGGATGGAAAATTCCTTCCTCCGTAACCAGTGATGAGATTTACATATACCACTGATAAGTTTTTCAATATGTAATACTGAGCTACAAAGTTCCTTGTGGAGCGTTATTGAAGGTGCCCATTACGTCAACAAATGACCAAAGCACAGGAGATACCTAACATAAAATTAGTTAAATAAACCTACACCCTACAAAGAAGACCATTGTGTTAGGGCTGTGAAAATGTATTGGGCTATTGTAAATTATTGGAACAGCACTGTTCAATTACTGGGCAAAAGCCAGTTTGTAGTACATGCAAGTGTGTTACATAATATTGGAATAGCTGTGACACCCTTAGAAAATAATACAGGCTTTTCAAGAAATTATGTTGCACAACATTTTTAATCATGTTTCACATGATATATGTAAGCCTTCTTCAGGGAAGTTTCTTGCATGACTGGCAGTTGTAACAAGATACAGAGCCGTGCATGCAGGCCTCAACACTTGGTGCACAAAACACAATGACGGTATTAACAGATATTTTTCTCTGATAAAGAATGGTTAGAGTAGAAAATAACACCAAAATCAACCATAAAAACTGTGTAAATATATTTACAAACAGTGAAACCATGAATGCTCATTAATTATTCAAGCCCGGTGCATGCAGGGAACATCAACTTAGAAAAAGTTTCTTAGTGAAATTTACTGAAATTAGCAAATAAATCTGACATGGTTTTCTACAGTGGTATTGGAACATGATAACCCATTGTAAAAATAACACACAATCATGAAAAATATTTACCCATAATCTAGAGCATTTGTTTTTACATGCTTGAATTGAAGACCAATGTAGAATTTATTTAACAATTTCAAGTTCACCTTTTAACTAATTCAGTGTAGAAAGTCCTTAAGATGTTCTGTTATATTTACTTCACCACAAAAAAACAAATTCAGTTCACTTTATATTAGCTGTCTTTAACTACTATGTTTTAACATTAAAATACAAACAATATCATGTATTTACTGTGTAACTCTCACAAGATTCACATTTGCGGTTGGGGTTAGGGTTAGGGGTTAGAGTTAGGTTTTAGGGTAAGGGTTAGGTTAGGGTTACCAATGGTTAGAGATAAGATTAACAGTGAAACTGCAAATGTAATTAATTGCATGTACTTTAAATGTAAATACAATGCAACATAATAACAAAAGTGAACATAATAAGTACATTGTATCAAATGCTTAATTGCATAGTAGTTAAAGACACCTAATGTAAAGTGGAACCAGAATTCAGTTCACTACTTACATTCACCTACCTGCTTTGTAGACATTTTACTCAAGGAAGCTTTGGAGACTATTTAAATGAACTTTAGCCTGTGAATCATAGTGTCATGTTAAGTGTCATCTTCTGAGACAACAGATTTTGTTTTTTAATAATTATAATTATTGATTTGATCAAAATAATTCTTCATTTAACCAGATTCCTATCTTCTATTCAACACTATGGACATACTAAGGCTATATTTCCATACTACGACCCAAACTGAATGATGTTATTAATTGAGGCATATCAAGAATGTTGATAATGATAAAAATAAACACCTTCTTCATCATGAAATTCCAGATGTACTTGCATTTTCTTGTGTCTTATTATAAGTTGTAATAATAGTTCATACAAAATGCTGATAGCATATGAGCTGGCTTTTACAAAAATGTTTAACCCCTTACTAAAACCTAAACCTAACCACAAAGTCCAATTCTTAACCAAGACCCAAACCTCAACTGAAGGTTTTGACCGAGGTTTTTACAGAGTTTCCCCCCAAACCCCAATAACCATTTAAACCATATCTTATGATATTATCTTTACAATGAGACTGGGGCTGTGTGTCACAGCATCATCGGACTGAGCTTGTTGTCATTGCAGGCAATCTCAACACTGTGTGCTATAGGGAAGACATCCTCCTCCCTCATGTGGTACCCTTCCTGCAGGCTTATCCTGACATGACCCTCTAGCATGAAAATGCCACCAGCCATACTGCTCGTTCTGAGCATGATTTCCTGCAAGACAGGAATGTCAGTGTTCTGCCAAGGCCAGCGAAGAGCCTGGATCTCAATCCCATTGAGCACGTCTGGGACCTGTTGAATCAGAGGCTGAGGGCTTGGGTCATTCCCCCCAGAAATGTCTGGGAACTTGCAAGTGCCTTGGTGGAAGAGTGGGGTAACATCTCACAGCAAGAACTGGCAAATCTGGTGCAGTCCATGAGGAGGAGATGCACCCCCCCCCCCCCCAACATTTATTATTCAATTTTTGTTAGTCACATGTCTGTGAAACTTGTTCAGTTTATGTCTTAGTTGTTTTGCACATCTTAAATTTGCTGAAAATAAAAGCAGTTGAAAATGAGAGGATGTTTCTTTTTTTGCTTAGTTTATTTAATAGCATTTTAAGTCAACAGCCCATCTTAAAAAAATCCCTTAAACTTCCTTTCCTTCCTTGCCATTAGTATTCTGGTCATTTCTCATATTCACACAACTCAAGAACATACATATACAGTATATCTTATACTTTACACTGCTGTAATTGCAAGAGCCCATCCTATGATAGTCACAATAAACTACCTCCTTCGAGTGCGTTACCGTGGAGACATAGTGCACGTGGAGGCTTCACGCTATTCTCCGCGGCATCTACGCACAACTCACCACGCACCCCACCGAGAGCGAGAACCACATTATAGCGACCATTATAGAGTCTCTGGGACAGAACATGATTTAGGATGCGTCTGCATTTTCTAGACTGTCTCTGATCACAGATACAAGTTCAACTATTGGCTGCCTGTCCCGACCATGTATCAAATTTTAAACTCTGCCGGTAAAATCTAGATGCTGAATCTATAGGTAATATGATCATATTGAGAACAAAGTGTCCTGGGTGTTTACAGTATAAGGGTAAAGCTTATTGACCCGTCCTTGGGACATGATATCTTTTCTACATCAAGATTTTAAATTATGTTTTGCACTGATTGGTATTCTGTTTTAAGAGGACATTTGGTGCATGAAACGAATGAGTAGGTGTAATGGACGTACTGTATTACTTTTCCTCATTTCCGCCCACTAAACAGAGCTGAATTATGTAACATATATTTCTTATGTAAATTACCACATTCTGGCAGCCTGCACTGATTGAAAGGAGATAAAAAATACTCACTATAACAACTTAAAACCAAGATTTCAATGCTCACCTGTCAGTGGTCAAAACACCTTCACTGTCAATGATGCATAATTTTTATATTAGGCTAATCCGCAGAGACCCAAGCACTGATATTGATGATATGTAAACTTTTTCCTCCTTGAAAGTGATTTATATAAAGCCAATGATTTTAAAAACCTTGATTTTTTTTTAAGCAGAATTTGTTTGGGTGACTTTAGCAAGCTGTGACATTCAATATGCAATTTTTCCCCCTCCAAAACTGTTTTTGTGATACAGTTCAGAGTGTCGGCTACTGATATGTGTCTTTTATTCTACCATTTTATGAAATAGGTGTCATTTTAAACAAACATTGCAATTCTGCTAAAGGGTCTCTGGGTCTCTGCTTGCTATATTCTGGTTAAGCCATTATTTTAAAAAGGTTTACGCAAGCCATACTCATTCTTTTCCTGCTATTCTTTTCTGGAAATGTTGGAGATGTGCTCTATTCATGGGCGTCATTTATGGGTGGGACGGGTGGGCCATGTCCCTACCACTTTTAGCCTTGGCCAAATTTGTCCCTACCAATTTTCTTTTTAAAATCTTTCATCAGGTAAGTGTCTACTACAGAAGAAACACTGGCAGTTCTTGATCAGGAGTTTTTATTTGGTTTGCGTGTGTTATAAGCAGAGGTGGGGGACTCAGTTACATGACAGAATAAATATCGTATTCCCAAAATAATTTATTTTGGGAACACGATATTTATCTGTCACCACCACAACCTCGAATTTCAAAAGGCAAGTAAATAATTTTGTTATTTCATTATCCAGAAAGATTAATATGTAAAATGAAATTGTTTGAGGTTTGTCAAAATGATTCACAATTAATCTCATGTTTTATAGCACGACAAGTTTGAAATGACCCGACAATTAACCTCTAAATGTGTGTGCCTTTTCTAAACCTTCTCTCAACAGTCAACAATATACCATAACCATTTGTTGGCAGTATAAAAACATAACAGGCATATTTGCAGTCACAACACTTTATTTAAAACATGACAAGTAGTATAAAATATACAGAATGACTCGTGACGAAATCCAAGTGCTCTCGAAGTGATTATGACTTCTGAAGACTTTAACTAAAGCCCTTGAATGCAATGCCTTTATGACTATTTTATATAAATGTATCTCTGAAGGGTACTGACTGTCTTCAGAAAAGTTTCGATGTCATTTTCTTTTCATCTTACCTCCGTATAATGCAGGTGTCGGGAACCTGTATTCACTTAGATGCACAACTTCAATCCTTCGCTATCATAGGTCATGAAGAGCTAACAAAACTTATCGAAACATCAAAAGCCACAACTTGTTTGTTAGATCCTATACCAACTAAGCTCTTCAAAGAGGTATCTCCTGTAATATCAGAACCTCTTCTTAATATCATTAACTATGCTTAGGACATGTCCCAAGAAACTTTAAAATGGCAATTATCAAACCGCTAATTAAGAAGCCACAACTTAATCCTGGAGAACTTGCTAATTATAGACCGATTTCAAATCTCCCGTTTATGTCAAAAATACTAGAAAAGGTAGTATCCTCCCAAATATGTTCATTTCTACAGAGAAATAGTATATATGAAGAATTTCAATCAGGATTTAGGCCTCATCACAGTACAGAGACTGCACTTATCAGAGTTACAAATGACTTGCTCTTATCATCTGATCGCGGCTGCATTTCTCTTCTAGTGCTTTTAGATCTTAGTGTTGCATTCGACACGATAGATCACGACATTCTCTTGAATAGGCTAGAGAATTATGTTGGAATTTGTGGAGTGGCATTAGCATGGTTTAGGTCATATTTAGCAGACCGCTACCACTTTGTCTATGTAAATGAGGAATTGTCAAACCAAACAAAAGTAAAATATGGAGTGCCACAGGGATCAGTTTTAGGGCCTCTGCTTTTCTCCATGTATATGCTTCCCCTGGGAGATATTATCAGGAATCATGGAATAAGTTTCCACTGCTATGCTGACGATACACAACTTTATATTTCTTCAAAACCTGATGAGATTTCACAATTCTCAAAATTAGCAGAGTGTATTAATGAAATAAAAGATTGGATGGCCAGAAATTTCCTTCTACTCAATTCTGACAAAACAGAGGTTCTAATTATTGGACCAAAAACCTCTAAAAATAAGCCGCTAAAATATAATTTGACTCTAGATGGATGTACTGTTACATCATCTTCAACAGCGAAGAACTTAGGTGTTATATTTGATACCAATCTGTCCTTTGAAAATCAAATTACAAATGTTTGTAGAACAGCATTCTTCCACCTAAGAAATATTGCTAAATTAAGGCATATGCTCTCGGTTGCTGATGCCGAAAAACTAATTCATGCGTTCATGACCTCAAGACTAGATTTTTGTAATGCATTACTGGGAGGATGTCCAGCAAGATCAATAAATAAACTTCAATTGGTTCAAAATGCAGCAGCCAGAGTGCTGACGAGAACCAAGAAATATGATCATATTAGCCCCATTTTATCATCGTTACATTGGCTACCTGTTAAATTCCGTATTGATTTTAAAATTCTGTTAACTACACTGTAAAACAATCCTGTAAAAATACAGGAAATTTTGAACAGTAATTTACCGTTATTCATAAATACAGTTGAATACTGTAAATGACGCTGAATTTTACAAGCAAAATAATAATGGCAAGCTACTGTTCAGTCTTACGGGATAATACAGTATTTTTTTCAGTCTAGTCACGTACTTGAGCCCGCTCACAGTCACAACTCGCAGGAAAATCACAACTCATCGATTTACATCACCATGTGCACAGTAAAAAATAATTAACATTAGGCTACATTAAAGGTTTAACTACATTACTTCAATATTTTATTACGTGAGAAGAACGAGTAAGAAGACGATTCAATTCAGAAAGACGATTTGAACTCCGACTGTGACCCTGCCAGCACAGATCGTGGACGGAGCTTTCACCTGCATTCATCTACTCTTCATCAATTTATCAAGGTAAGTCACAAACTGATAAAAGTGTTATCCTGTGATATTTACTTGATTACCAAATCTACGTCAGGGATTGTGCTTTATTTTACCATTTGTTGTAGGGTTTATTGAAATGTGCACTAAATCAATGAGGCTAACAGTTGCCTCAGTTTTACGCAACACTTTTACTATTCCTAGAGAGAGCTTAAAGATTGTCTGAGTTAAAATATAAGATTATTTTTCACTGGAGGTCTGTGGATTGTAGTGTAAAAATGATAACTTGCAACATTTGTGCTAAAACATGCAGCAACACATTTGCGTATGTCAGGCACATGCGAGCTCATAGTTTTTTTGCCGAATGCATCATTTAAGTGTGGTTTCCCTGAATGCGCACAAACATTTTCTAAGTTTTCAGCCTTCAAGTGTCACACTTATGGGCCATAAATATGGAAAGAATAGGACTAAACCAGATAGTCTAGGTGATTTAACATGCCATATTGACTTGTGCAGCTGTAAGTGTGAGGATATCCGTGGTCTTCTTTTACATCTGAAAAGTCATTTTACCGAAGGCAAGACAGTTACATGCCCTTTCAAACAATGTGACAAAAAATTTACTGTGAAGTATAGAACCTACTGTGTAATTGCTCTCTTTCTGTATTAATCTCATTAAATGGTTAGTTCACCCAAAAATTTTAATTATCCCATATAACTCACCCCTCAAGCCATCCTAGATCTATATTACTTTCTTCTCTCAGCCAAACACAATCAGAATAAAAAAAAAGATCTATATTTTTTTAACATAGATTGTGTTTGGCTGAAAGAAGAAAGTCATATAGATCTAGGATGGCTTGAGGGTGAGTTATATGGGATAATTTAAATTTGTGGGTGAACTAACCCTTTAACTTATGTTTTGTTATGCTCTTAAGTGTAACTTATTGTTGTTTTAGCCTTCAAAGGTCATTGGGAAAGTATTGATTTGCAGCAGTATAACTTATGATACTCAGTGTACATAGAGAAAAAATATACTGCTCAATTTAATTGTGTGTGTTTTAGCCAGTAATAGGGCACTCATACCCATATTTGATACTGATTCGGGACATTAACTATATTTGTTGTCTGAATCAGTTGCTGGGGATGAAGTCACTGTAGGAGGTTGGATGATCAGTGTGGAAAACAACGTAATCTGTGAAGGCATCCAACAGACCTTCATCACTGGCCTGGCTGCAGTTTTTGCCACCTACTATGTCTTTAATTTGCAGTACCAAGAAGAAGCTGCAAGGACATTGGAGTTTGTTCAAAGGTAAATCCTCTGCTAGACATTTAGTCCCTCTTATCATCTCTGTTCAGGAATGTTAAATTGGTGACTTTCTCTTGTTCCTATATTGACTTTATGATTACAGTAGTTTCTTTTGATAGTGACTTGAAGTTTATGTTTGCACGTGCATTCAAACGTAGCACTGGGTTCAGGCCAAATGTATTGTCATGCTGCATGTTTTGAATAGAGAGAGTAATTCTCTCTCATTTCTATGCCGACAAATGGTGGACAAAACAGCACAAGCGCATAAACACAGCACACAACTGAATTACATCAATTTGAGCACCCTGACACAGCTTGCACGTAAAATGTAAACATGCCACACTCAAATCCCACACTCGAGGACAAACCTTCCTGTTAACAAATGCTGTTGGCTGTTGGCCTCTTATTTTGATTCGCAGCGATTGGCTGTTGTTGGCCCTCAAATTAGAAAGCGGGATCCTGGATGACAGACTGTAAGAAGGTAAGTTTTCTTTCCAACTTCATACGTCTGTTTATCTATGGTGTTTATATGTAAAGGGTACAAAAATTGTACTGTTAAATTTATGTATAATTTGGGTAGAATTAACACAAAATTGATCTGATGTATTTTTTACAATTTCTTTTCCATCGATACAATGATATCTTTTGACCTGATTCTTCTAAAATGGCTGACCCAAGTTTGCATGTATTGATTTAAATATTTAGGACATTTTTACATAATTGACTTGTGTAACATAGATAAAGTAACACGACACCTCTTGATGTTAACTAAAAATAGCTAGTCAAAAGACATCATTGTATCGACGGAATTATATATATATTTTTAATACGTCAGGCATATGTAAATGAACAATTTTGTGTTAATTCTACCCAAATGATACATAAATTTAACAGTATAATTGTTATACCCGTTACATATAAACACCATAGATAAACACATGAAATTGGAAAGAAAACTTACCTTCTTACAGTCTGTCATCCCAGATCCCGCTTTCTGTTTTGAGGGCCAAAACAGCCAATCGCAACAGGAGGACCGCATTCACGGCATACAAGCAGCCAATCAAAATAAGAGGAGCTGCGATTTGGCCAGCAGCCAATAGCATTTGTTAACAGGAAGGTTTGGGCCCCGGCCCTGAGTGTCAAACCTGACTTGTGTGCAAAGATTTCAGCTGCATGTAAAATAAGAACTCGTGTGTGTGGAACCTGTCAGGACTCACGGCTTTGTTATTTGTTAATATGTGCGCACAATCATATTTTTTGTCCTTTGAGTGTTCTGCATGTTTACATTTTACATGCCAGCTTTGTCACGGTGCTCACACTGTTGTAATTCACTTGCGTGCTGTGTTTATGCACTTGCACTGTTGGTCCACCATTTGATGCCATACATTACCTATCGTTGCACCAGCCGTTTGTAGAAATCCATGACCAGTCTGAACAATCCAGTCGACTAACATAATTAGTTGCTTTAAGGGACTTGCGTGTTTAGGAGAAATAAAGAAATAATTTTATTTTACATTTAAAATACAGTTCTGAACTCATTTAGGGGTAGCATTGTAACATTTATTTTTATCTTAATATTTTCAGACCAAAGTCCTAAAAATCCATCTGCTTAAAGGGATTTCACCCAAAAATGACAATTGGGTAATTTACTCACCCTCATGTTGTTCCAAACCTGTATGAGGTTCTTTCTTCTGTTAAAGAATGTTGGTAACCAGACAGTTGACCCATTGACTTCCACAGTATTTTTTGATTCTACTATGGTCAACTGCCAACTGTCTGGTTACCAACATTCTTTAACATATCATCTTTGTGTTCAACAGAAGAAAGAAACTCTTTCTCTTTCTTTTTGATGACAACATTTTCATTTTGGGGTAAACTATCCCTTTAACACCACTGACAAAGATATATAGCCTAATGCTGTCTTCATTACTCTAAAATACTTAGGTCTCCAAATGCCTCAGATCAAACTTAAACTAAACATGATGCAAATACTGCCATAATGGCAACAACCTAGAATATTTATATTCTGAATGCATTGTGTTTTGTATGTCTAAAGTGCAATTAATCTTTACTTGCCTCACCTAATATATTATATTTCTCTGTAATTACATTGTAGACACTTTGTTGGTGTGAACCCCGAGAGAGGAACAAAAGCTTGCCAGGCAAAGGTGGTGTCCAAGAAGACGGGGAAGCTTGTCCAGAGAAAGGCAACCACTGTGAATTTGCATGTGGCCACCCTCTTAAAAAACCTCATAGACTTCGAGTGGGGCTTTATTTAATCAGGTGAAGTCGGAGCATTGTGCTGTCCAACTATGTTTACATGAAGTTCTATAACTAGATGTTTGTGACGGTATTGAGTTAAGTAACCAGATGTTTGTGACAGTACAGTATTGAGTTCTGTAACAAGATGTTTACATAGTGACAGCATTGAGTTCTGCAACCAAATGTTTGTGACATCACAGCATTCTGTTCTGGTCGCAGATGTTTATGTGAAATCAAAGTATTGAGTTACCCAGTTTCTCTGGTGAAGCAGAAATAATGTAATTCATTGAAGATGTTATTAGCTTTAATAAAAGCATGTTTTAAGGTCATCTTTTGTTTGAGCCATTTGTTTGCTAGCAATTTTCAGCGTGTTTTTTATTTTAGAATGCACATTTTAAATTGTCAGATTTTAGTAGTTGTAAATGTAAAGATCACATGTTAGAGTACTAAAATGTTTCATAGTTTGTGAAGATTACAGCAGGAACAGTAATATAACAATATAATGGCAGCCGAAAACCTGACAGTATTATACTGTGCAGCCTATATTTTCTACAGCACAGTACTGTAGTATTTTTTACAGTAATAAACTGTTGTTTCAGATTACAGCAATCTACAGGTAAATCTAGCTGCCAGTAGTTTACTGTAAATTAACGGGGAAATTTTTACAGTAATAAACTGTTGTTTCAGATTACAGCAGGTCCACTGTAAAATTACAGCATTCTACAGGTAAATCTAGCTGCCTGTAATTTACTGTAAATTAACGGGGAAATTTTTTACAGTGTACGTACAAAGCTTTGAATGGTCTAGCTCCAAAGTACTTAAGCGATCTTCTACCACGCTATATTCCAACACGTTCATTAAGATCGCAAAATTCTGGCCTATTAATAGTTCCTAGAATATCAAAATCCACTAAAGGAGGAAGATCCTTTTCATATTTGGCTCCTAAACTATGGAATAGTCTCCCAAACACTGTTCGAGATGCAGACACACTCTCTCAGTTTAAGTCTAGACTAAAGACTCATCTATTTAGCCAGGCATACACCTAATTTATCCTCCAACCCACAATTAGGCTGCTTTAGTTGGGTCTGCGGAACCAGAAACCAGAAACATTGAGCATGATCTCTTACTCTGCAATAAATTAAATGGCATCTACGCTTACATCTTTTTATTTGTTTCCCTGTCTCAACCTCAGGACTCCTATCCTGAGGTCACCAGAACCGGCTGGATCCAGCACCATTCCTGCTTCATGTTGGACTCCACTGCTACATGTCGCAGAATGATGATGACTAAATGCAGCCGGTGCCAGCCAAACATCACTTCAATCTATTATGACGGACTTCAGAGGATGAAATGATGCCAACTCCAACCTGCATCACCTCGGTCTATTTATGGACTACGATCCTGAAATGAAATGCTTAGACTAACTATTGCCAACAAAAGCCTTCATCAGCCAATTAACAAGGACAATTGCATCTATGTGAACTTCTGCAATTAATCAAGATGGACTTCAAAGACTTTGGTCATTAATCTTACAGTTCAAACACAATCGATGTTTAATCACTGACCCTTAACACTTAGTTTAATAATTTTAAACCATGATTTTACCTATACATAATTAATATTTACATTACATTCATAATGTTAGCCAGAGGGGAACTGGCCCCCACATTGAGTCTGGTTTCTCCCAAGGTTATTTTTATCCATTAATCAACATCTTATGGAGTTTTGTGTTCCTTGCCACAGTCGCCTACAGCTTGCTCACTGGGGTTATTAATACAATTATCATTTAATTATTTTTAAACACTATTAAAAATCGTATTTTATCGAAATTACACAATGATGATTAGTCGACTTTATAGACATTACAGTTTTATCGTCTGTTAATGCTGATATTCTGTAAAGCTGCTTTGAAACGATGTGTGTTGTGAAAGGCGCTATACAAATAAAATTGACTTGACTTGACTTAGAGCCTATTTAAAAATGTTTGGTTGATGCATTTTTTCGAAAAGGCCATACCACAAATTAATCATTTGCTATTTTTAAAAACAAAATTTTTCAATAAAATAAAATGTTTATATTGCCCATAGACTACTCAAAAACAAAACAACATGCAAACATTAATAGGTAACATGTTGCAATATGGAAGAAAAATTTAACTTCGCTTTTGGGCTGGGCGATATGTAGAAAATATTTTAATGATAATTGCATTCAGAATATCGTGAAATCTGATTATTTGGTGAATATTTTTGCATGATTGATTTTGCTTTAAAAATTAAATAAATTGATTTACACACGAAAAACTTAAATAAAAGACATTTCTAAATTGAAATTGCACTTTAAACTAAATGAAAAAAGCAATTAAAATAATGGCGTGATTAAAGAATCTTATATACAACCACCTCCCCAAATCCAAACAAATTATCAGTATGCGGTATCAGGTGCAAATTAAGAACTAAAGACAATTATAAATGTAAAGATAATTATAATAATCATCATAATAAATAAGTCAAATAAGTTCCCTTTCGTTAATAAAGTGTGTGTCTTACAGGTCACCCACCTGTTGTGGGTAGATGAGCAAAATTACTCACGCATGAAATACATTTGAACGAGGAGCTCGCAAACTGGAGTCTCGTTGCATTTTGCGGGTGGCGGGTGCTATATCACACCTTGTCCCTGGGTGCACATAAAAAATAAAGTACATTCATAAAATCGCTCTGAGAAAATGCTCTTAACAGCTAAGATAGTTATTGGGAAATGAGGCCCAGAACTCAATGAATGTGCATGTCTTGGAGAAGATCTTTTGTTGCGCACACATTAAATCAGACGCGCATCGGCAGCTTTTCTTTCCTCTTGTCTTCAAAATATAATCACGTTTTGTCAAATGCGCATCTTTGTGTCAAATTTCTTGTAATATATCAGTCTGAGAAGTCTTAGAGGTCACCTTCCACAGTGGCTGGTGCATCAGCAAAAAAATCTGCATTTGGTGGGTGTTCATTTCAAACCTTGTTCACTAGGAGTAGGCTGTATGACAAATTCGGAATAAAGGAAACCAAAACTGTCATTGACTTCAAGCTTTGCAATCGCACCCACACCCATCTGTATCTCTATAAAGTTTTAAATGTTCATCTGTTTGTGAATGGTGAGACAGCCAGCAAGCCACTTGATTTTTAACAAAGAGCTGCTTATGACTAATAGGTTCCTGACCCCTGGTATAATGCCTAATAAAGTATTGTTTATAAGCACAGGGATGCTTTGTGTACAGGCGTTACCAGGGTAACAGCTATATTTCTCCTGCATAAGCGCCACCTACTGTCAGAGAGCGAATTAGAATTTTCATTCAGCCCATCTGCCATTTTTGTCAGATCAATGTGAAAATCTGACTGCATTTTTTCACAGCATACACGTAGTGTTATACATTTTAAATGGTTAATTCTAAAAATTGAAACAATTTGGATAATAAGGTATTAGAAGTATTCAAGTACCCACGATAAATATAACATGCATGTTCATTAAAGCAATTTACAAATATATATAAATATATATATTCACATAAAAACAATTATGTAAAGATATGTATAAGTTCATCTTTTCAGATTTTTTATTTAAAAAATTAACCTCTGACTTGACTTGCTTGATTTTTCTGCACTTGAGACTTGACTCGAGACTTGATGGATAAGACTTGAGACTTGCTTGTGACTTGAGCATGTGTGACTTGCTCCCATCTCTGTTTATAAGGGGCAACTGGGGCATACTATCCCCACCACTTTTTTAAACAAAGTGATGCACATGGACCTCTTGCCATTTATTTCTATGC
Organism: Xyrauchen texanus; assembly: GCF_025860055.1. Taxonomy (NCBI): domain Eukaryota; kingdom Metazoa; phylum Chordata; class Actinopteri; order Cypriniformes; family Catostomidae; genus Xyrauchen; species Xyrauchen texanus. Next base: position 31,823,973 of record NC_068308.1, on the reverse strand, counting down.
ATTTGACTAATTCTTACATGCACAGTAATTTTATTAACTTATTCATACATAGTCAGCATGAGTTGAATATGTGTGTTGACTGCACAAACATGTTGCAAAAAGACTTCAATATTGTTAACTGTATTCAAGTATCGTGGTCGGAATTTATTCATTGCCCTTAAAAAAAATTACTTTAAACAGCATTGCAAGGAAGTTTAAGGATCACCAATATACTATTCGAGTAGGCTACTATATTCCAATAGTACAGCCAATCATATCTTAGGCAAATATAGGCAAATCATCCAGTGAAGGTCAAGCAATGTTGTTTGCACAGGGCACGGTCTATACAATCCCTCCTTTGTTGTAAATGACTTTCTAAATATTGTGCTAAACTTTTATTCTCACAATTGCAAATGCTCATAGGACACTGCACACATAAGGTACAGATTGGTATCAGATTGCTTTATTTTAAGCAATAAAGGCACATATTAGAATTATAAAATGTTATATAAACAACAACTATTATTTAAAGTAACACACACATTTTGTTGTAAATACATCAAATGTCTGCCATTAATGTTATTGTACATTAACATATAAATTGTGCTTCACATGGTCACAACTAAATTAACTGTTTTTTTGTTTTGTTTTTCAAATAAAAAATATTGAACTATACATAACTGCATTGAATATAACCTGAATACAATAGGTTACACCAGCAAAACTAATTTTAATAGATAAAGTAGATTAGATAACACATTTTAATAGATAAGGTCATTTTTAGATAAGGTAGAAATAGCTAACGATAAGCTACTAGAAATAAAAATATTGAACTATTATAATTCTATGTAATTATAATATGAATTATAACAAAATTATCATTATAATTATTATAGTTATAATTATAATAAATATAATTCAAATAAATATTGTGATGTTATAGTTATGTTTATAAAAATTTATAATTATATTTATTATATAGATGTTATCTATATATACTTATAATAAAGTATAGCCGATTATAACACAAATAATTAAAATGTTATTTTTAATATAAACATTTTAGGATTAATAAAAATATTTTAAATAACAAATATGCAAAAAATAAAATAAAACTACTTATCAAAAACTACTTAGTATTTATAATTATTGAATCATTATATACTGAATTATTGTTATTTGAGGGGCTTTCTCAGCAAATATTGACATATATGTTTAATTGCGATTAAGTTTATTAATATCATACCAAGTTATTAATTTTATTAAAACATTTTAATCAACAGCCATACTGTTAATCCTTAACCAACATTTGGAGCCAAACTACCTTGCCACTACTGAACTACTGAACAATTTTTGCAACCCTGTAAACCAAATAATGAACATCATAAAAAATCAATCTAAAAAAACAACAGTGCGCCGAACTTAGACTGCTCTTCTGAGGTGAACAAAGAACTAAAGACTGAGCACCTCTATTCACTGATTTGTCTTTGGCTTCCAGAATTTCAAGCCCTATTTTGCGTCATATTTGCATTAAGTGTCATAGATTTATCTTTCAATCTCTTAGAATCTAAAAGGAAGGCATCCCAAACTGTTTTAAGGGGAATATTGATATTCCTGCAAGGCCTGACTGGCTCTTCATTTGGTCTTAATTGGACCGTTCTCATGACTCCAAGGCCTTGTTTGCCTGGTTGCCTGTGCAGTAACCCTGCTGGGATTCAATTTGTTGTACCTTGTGACTTTTCATTACACACAACAGCCTCATGACACAGGAAGCTGTTGCGCAATTATTATTACTGGCTGTGACTTCATCTGAATATGATTCATGCACTAAACAGGCTATACAACAAATTAGATGCAATACATCCAATATTTTACAGTATGTTTAAAGGTGGCGTGTGTGATTTTGTGTTCAAATATATAAGAAAGCCATTTATAGGCACTTTTATGTACTGTGGCACTAGCAAAACATTACTATGTTTGATTGAGTATCCCAACCAGCCCGACACAGCAACTTTGGCTTAACCTGTGGTGTGTGTTTGAGGTGGTACTATATGTTTGTCCCACCAATGAAAGAAGAGGGGATTGTTCAGAAAACCTTTTTGAAAACAATTATTTTTGCAATTCTGTTTGGTGACACTATGGGTTCGTAATTACACACTTCACCTATAAAAAAAAACTTTCCAGAGTTGAAAGTCTGTAAAATTTGTATATGTTTGCATGAGAGATCAATCACATAATTTTTTTTCCATTAGACCCAATACATTCAACATTTCCAATTCATCATGAGCAGCTGTCCTCCACTCCTGGACAAGATAGAAGAGTAGCTCAACCTGTCACAAAGGTGTCATTCTGTGACTGTCTCAGCCAGCCTGATGGTGAGGGATGGGAACAGTGCTGTCTTTGTGTGAGCTGGACAAAGCTGGACCTGTGTGAAACCAGGTTAATGTTTCTCCACAGATTTGACAGGATGGAAGCCAAGGACATCTGAAGGACCCTCACACTTGCAAACACATCAAACTCACCTCTGGTTTCTGAGAGTGAGTGACAAAACATAATTAGAATGCTCAACAAAGCTGTTTACAATGCAAATGTTCACTTGTATAAAACAGTGGAGCCATTTGTTCATTATTTACTCACCCTCAGGTAAATAGTCAGATGAACCATTCCTTTGACATAAAGTCAATACAGAGAAATACAATTCATTAAGTTTTTTGCTATGAAGAACCCTTTCAAGAGTACATTTATGAGATCTATAAATAAAGCATTTACAGTGCAGACAATCTTCAACTTCTCAGAACTGCTGAACAACAGTTGACACATGGAGAAGTGTGTGTGTGTGTGTGTGTGTGTGTGTGTGTGTGTGTGTGTGTGTGTGTGTGTGTGTGTGTGTGTGTGTAGTGTGGCATCAAGTGTAATGACTAAGCATAGTAACAGGATGCTACTCCGCAGGAAGTGAACCCCAGAGAGTTCCAGGTGTTTGTCCAGTGTGTTGGCTCAATTCAGCAGGTGTTATAGAGTGAGTCACGCTGTATTAGTCCAGAAAAAGTAATCTGCTTCTCACTGGAAACTAGAACATTATTTACATAGATTACAGTACAAGAAACATTCTCTTAAAGGAATATTCTGGGTTCATTATACAAGTTAAGCCCAATTGACAGGATTTGTGACAATATTGATTGCCACAAATTTCACGAGTTCATTTGCCCATATAATCGTTAAGCTATTAAGATTCAACTTTTTTGGCTTGCTGTCCACGGTGGAGGGGCTCAAGGAAGCAGCTTCAACTCGAGCTCTGAAGTACCCCCCAAAAAATGCAGAAGGAGTTTAGGAAAGCAAGTTGAAAGTAAAGGGATTGAATGCTAAGAGGTTGAATTGATTATTTGGCTTGGTAGTATGGAAGAACCCCCCAAAAGGAGAGAATGGAAAGGGACGAAGATATATGGCAAGGGATGGTGGTTGGCTAGTTTCTGTGGGAGCTGTGAGTGGGGCACTGTTGCGCTTTGGTGTTGGAGATAGCTATTGTGGGAGCTGGAATTTGCAGGGGAGCTGGATGGAGTTTAATTCTGGGATGCACTACTCTGCGTTTTTCTTTTTGTATACAGGAGCAAGTACTGCAGTAGCAGTGTCAACTGGGGTTGCGTAAAACTCTAAAGTCTAATACATCTTGCTGCTGTGTTTATCGACCTGGAGTCGTGAGCAGGCGCTGCTGCTGATTAGGCTGGACCGACATCTCCCTACTATGTCCACCATGTGGAGCTATGAGTGGGGTACTGCTGCGGCAGTATAATTTTTTAAAGGGGCTCTGGCGGGAACTGCGTTTGGAAAGTGTGTCCCAATGATGCGTTTGCAACGAAGCTGTGATTAAGGTACTGCTGTGGCAGTGTGAAAGGCGGGAAGCTTGTGGGAGCTGCATTAGGATTTCAGCAGCTTAGCGCTGGGATGCATCTCAATGCTGCTTTTATCGACCAAGAGTCGTGAGTGAGCACTGCCGCAGCAGTGACACACTGAAATTGCTCCTACGGGAGCAGCATTTGAAATGGAGGGTTTAAGCTGGTGTACGTCCCCAGTGGAAAGGGCCGAACGATATCCGAAGCAAAACCTCCCAGCATCAGAAAGGTGGAGCCTATGGTATATTGATAAGACACAAATCTACGATCCTTCTGACATGAGGACCTGGATCACATAAGGAGAACGAGGGCCCGCTGCTCTCAGGGGACAAACAAATCCTGCTTCCTCCAATCTGCTGTTCAGATAGGAGGCTCCACACTGCGATCCGAGTGGGAGATCCTCCATGGTCAAGAACACGAAGGATCACACTGCAATTCGGAAGGGGAGAGCACCCATGGTGCCTGAACGAAGGGCACACACTGTGATTCGAATGGGAGAGCTCCAAATGTGCTTTGAAAGGGAGAGCAAATTATATATAAATTTGAAAGTGTCAAGTGTCAGCTCCATATAAAGGATTAGAATTAAATGGAGAAACAGAAGGAAGAAGAGTAGAATGTGTTGATAGTGCTGGTTCTTGCCTGGAAATTGGAGAGGTTGATGGGGGCTGGATTAGCAGCGGAACTATTTTGAACGGCCACTGTGAGGAAAAGCAGGGGACGAGGAAGTGCGTGCAGCTATGTCTGGATTAGCGCACGGTGAAAAAGAGCATCCTGAGTGCTGAGATGGGAGGGAGATAGTAGTGGATAAGAGCTGAGTTTTGCTCTTAGGAGGAATGTTTGAATGGTTATGAGAGCTCACAAGAATGAATTTTTGAAGATCTGCAGGAGAAATGGATTCCGGAACTGGAGAGGGCTTGACGTAGGCGATTGACAGACCATTTTTAAAATGGAGTAATGGCAAGAGAATGAGGAGATGAAGTCTGGAAAGATGGGGATTGAGATGCGATTAAAGATGGCTGCTTTGAATGACAAAGGGAGAGCAGTCTTTTAGAGCGTGGTTTGTAGGAATGCTGGAATTTGCGGCTTGAATATGTAGCTTCAGAAGTGCTATCCATGCTTGGAAAATTAGGATCCAATCTTGCATGAGAGGAGATTTCTGGCGTGTCGGGAACAAAAGAGAGTTTGTCGTCTGAAGGGAATATTCCGGGAGGTCGGACATGTTTCAGGGATGGAACGACTGGATGCTGGAAACAACTGAGGCCAATCAGAGGTAAACAGTTGCTTATATACTCAGGCTGTTAACTGAACGATTAGTCAACTTACTCCCAAACTTACATTTAGGAACTACATACTAATTTTGAATTTCCCCTACTTTTCTTTTTTTTTTGTTATTAAAATGTTTTATTGATTTCATTCGTAAGACAAACAAACACAACATAAAATACGGAATCAATTTTATACATTAAACCCCTCCTCCCGAACATACCCCTCGACACAAACACACACTACAGTGGTAACCAACAATTAGAAAAAATATTTAAAATAAATAAATAAATAAAAAATATATACACTTGAGTATATGGTTGAGTGACAATAAAGGGATTTGATTGAAAAGAAAAATGTGCGAATTAACCTTGTGCATGACAGCACCAACCGGTGTTCATCCCTCTAAACTCAAACAGTCCATGTATGCCTACGAGAGACCCCCTCCACACTACTTTGCCATTGGATTGCTCAAGTCCGGTGATTCTATAAAAATTTTGTAAGGTAGAATTACACAACTGAAGATAATCTGTAAAACAAACATCAGTCAATAGGTGGAATAAACACAAAGAACGTGTAGATTCATCCACATAACTCTCCTGAAGGTGTGTTCCTCCACAAAACAAACTCCAGCCTCTAGTGGAACCAGCACAAAAAAAAAAAAATAAAATAAAATAATTAATTAATAAACATTTTTAAAAAGGCCTTTCATTTTCCTCAGACAGTCAAATGAATGTTCAGTGAGCCAGCCCATTCAACTGCTACATGAGTGCAACAAATGATCCAATCACTCCAGTGTACTGCAAGAAATACTCCACAAAACAAACTCAAACCAATAGGAAGCATAAGCACAAAGAACATGCAAATTCTTCCACAACATTGTCCAGAAGGAGTGCTGCTACAAAAAAACACTCCAGCCACTAAGCAGAACCAGCACAAAAATAAACTAAAAAGGCACTCAGCTTCCTCAGACCATCAAGTGGATGTTCAGTGAGTCTGTTCACTTGGCTGCAACGTGAGAACCAAAAAAAACGTACTCAGTCCATTGACTTTATGAAGGACACTGCTTGATGGGGACATGTCAATACTTTACGGCCATCCTTAGTATCTATTCTCAATTTGGCTGGGAACATCAGTGCAAAAGAAACCTTATGTTGATGTAAGAGTTTCTAGCTTTCCTGGAATCAATCATGTTTCTCTCGTGTCGAATTCGCAACTCTGGAAACAAGAAAATTCTGTGGTTCTTCCAAGAAAGACTTCCTTTACTCCTCGCCTCGCGTAACACGAGATCTTTATCAGATGATCTCATAAATTTGGCTAGAATTGATCGGGGCCTTTCTCCCTCAGCGGATCGCCGAGCCGGGACCCTGTGAGCTTGCTTGATTTCCAGCTTATGGCCTGTTATGTCGAGCCAACATCCAGGAAAGAGCCCATCCAGGAATTTCACCATGTCCTGACCTTCTTTGTCCTTAGGAATTCCAAAAATTTGGATGTTCGGATGTTACGATTCTCCAAATCCTCCAACTTCTCCCAGATGTGCTCCAAATCCACCTTGGTCACTAGCGGATTAGCAGCTAATTCCCCCTTCGATGACTCAAGATAATCTATCCATTTCTCGACATCCCCCACTCTTGTAGCCAACTCAGTGAATTTCGTTTCCATGGCTGTGATCGATCAACATATTGCAGCAAGATCCTCCAAGTCTGCAACGACCTTATTCAGCATTGCTGACACGTTCAACAATTCTCGCCGAATTTCCTTCACTTCTTAAGCCAAATGGACTCCCTGGCTCGAGGCCTCTGGAGGGGCATCAACTTGATCACATAAGTGTCTTTTAATGCCTCGAGAGCCCGAGGATTTTAAGTTCTTTGTCTTCCTAGAACAGTTATGGTCAAGATGTATCAAATCTCACCGGTTTATGACATAAAATACCCCCTCCATTATTTATACCACAATCAGTGGAAACATCAATGTAACCCCCCAGTTTCAAGTCAAATCTACGCCCTTGAAAGGACCAAATCTGTAAATGTTAAAATACTCACTGATTCAAAAGTGAGTGTTTAGATGTGTTAAGATGATTTTAGTGTGATACAATTGCTTACTAAACTTTTCTGTGTAAAGAATTTCATTGCCATGATGATTTATAAAAACTAAAATACTAAAATGACTTTAGCTCTTTTGAGTATTATTGATGTTGTTTTATTGTAAGTTGTTTTGCGTGAGTCACCACTAGAGTGATCAGTGTTCCCTTTGGTTAAGTTGGACCCTGTACAGTACATCACTCATTCTTGAGATAAAACATGTCCTACATACTGTATAAAAGTCATCTTTTTGTTAAAAATCAAGAAATTCATAATAATAGAAATACTGAAAAAGTTCAATCTAAAGGAAATTTGTATACTCAGGGCATGTATAACAAATATTTTAAAATTATTTCATTAGAATGTTTTAAAATGCATGCTCTATATTTGGAAGCACATGTAACTTAACCTGTCCTCAGAGGTCACAATGTTAAACTGCCAAACAAAGTGTTTAAAAATGCAACAAATTCAAAAGGTATGGATCTGTAAGTTTTCAAACAAAAAATATATATATATATATATAAAAACTCAGATTTAAAAAATGTTTTGTCCCTTACCTCAAGAATCAGTGATAAGTAATTTCTCTTGACTGTAATTAGATTGGATGTGATTGTGCATATCAAGTGCAGTTTTATGCACGCTTCTGGGGCAATCAAATTTATTTACAGTAACTAATCATCTGGAATCAGTCTAAATTTCAGCCGTTCTGATATTTTAATAGCAAATCTGAGTTACATCTACTTGCACTTAGCTAGTTTTAATGGCTAAGTCCACTCTGTAAATATCACATTAGGTGAACTTGACAACACATGTTTTGAGAGATACCTTTATCGTATTATCATCATTACAGTTATATTGAGGGAACAAGTTTTCAAGTAAACCCAATTTATTAGGGTTTACAGGAGCTTTATTGGAATATGATTCTTTCACTGTCTGTGTAGTTGTTTATTTCCTAAAATGCTTTGAATTTATCTTTTTCCCTGCTCTTTCTGTTCAACCCTGTTATCTCGTGACATGTCCTTTCTGGCTTCTTTAAAGGGGTCATGACATGAGAAACCAAATTTGCCTTGATCTTTTGGTATATAAGAGGTCTTTGTATCATTAAAACGTCCTGCAAGTTTAATATTTTAAGACGTCCTCCCCATTCTAAATGAATCATTTATTTAATCAAGCTCAAAATACAGCTCGTTCTGGATTCATGGTTAGAAGTGACGTGACGGTTAGAAGTGACGTACCAGCGTTTGCATATGACCGCCTCCAGCACAAGATAACTACGCTTTAAGCGCAAGACAACTACGCTCATTTCAGTATCGCCGTGCGCCTCACAAGTGTTCAGTCGATGGACAGCGAGCTCTGACAGAGACTACTTGTGCACAGGAAAATTACGATGCCACACAGATGTGCTGTTCCTGGCTGTGGTCAAACAAAACCTCTGAATAAGCTGCCGAAAGATCCAGACGTCAGGGAAAAATGGATGCAGTTTATTTTTTGCGGACGTCCCAGTCACGCAGTGTTAACTTAAGCGTTTGTTCTGTACATTTTAAGGATGACTGTTTTGAGAACAAATCTCAATATGATGCTGGCTTTGCCAGAAAACTGTTGCTCAAAGATAAGTCCGTGCCGACTATTCTGGGAACAACGACGACGCAAACTGCAAGTAATCTATTTTAAACTTTAAACTACTTTTTAAAGCGCAATTTCATTCATTATGAATAATCACAGTGTTTTTACTTAGTTTACTTGCATATTGTTCTGGCTGGGGCGCCAATAATTGATACATAGGCACTGACGTTAGCCAATCATAACAGTGGGCGTTAACACTGAAGTCTTAAATGGAAAACGCCCCCAAAACAGACTGTTTGAATCAGAGGATGAGAAACAGGGTGGGAAAAGGTCATAAATCACTAGATTTTAAAAGATTTTCTTAAAAAAAAATATATTAATACTATAATTGCACCTAAGGGAACATAATAATACAATAAAAAACCCATGTCATGACCCCTTTAAGGAAGTGACATCAAGCATAAAACATTTTTGATCACATATTCTCTTACAGTCTTTGTTAGAATATCATTATGTTTACTTACACTTATATTGACCTTGTTAAGGTCAATACTTTAGCTCTGTTATGAGGAGCAATCATAGAGATTCTTTTTTTTTATTAAAAATATTAAAATTACAAGAATACATGTAAATGATGTGCTGTGGTGCAATGTTATTTCTCAGTTAAGGCAATTATTAGACGTTTGCGCAGCAATTTTAGACACCGTAACATTCAACCCCAATGCATTTTGAAAGTAATAATGTTAGCACAAAACATGTTCAAAAAGAGATATTTAATGGGTTATTCATATTTAATAAAAAGCACACTGACACAGTGATACTACCAGAATTTATTTACGAATCAAAAACATTGCTTTTATTTATTTATTTATTTTTAGGTCAAATTTTTTAGGTCTAATAGGCTGTTTCAATTACAGGCAGTTCAGTAGCAGAGCAGGGGGAAGCATTAAAGCATTTAGGGTCAGGAATGTGCAGACCTTGTCAGAAAGTATGCCAGAGCTTATTGTGATGTAAAGAGCATTTCAATCGATGGGATTAATGTATTTACAATGCCCCATTCCTCTTAGCCTGATTTGGGGCTGAATGAATGAGACGCTTATGTTTTTGTCCGCGTGACTCTCTGTTAACAAAACCTTCTAATGCCTTGTTTTTACATTAGTCATAGTTGGAAACATGCAACATATTTGTCCAAGGAAGACAGAGAATCCATGGCTGTCATGGCAACTCATTTGAAAGAAATCCAGCTGAATGTGTGTGTATGTGGGCATTTGCATGTGTCTATGCACTTGTGCATGTGGGTATGTGTATGTGGGTTTATGAAAGTGTGTTCAAGGACCTTTCCTCCTCTCAAACTGAGGACAGACTCACAAGCCATACATAGTTACTGATTCACACTCAAAAAGGTCTCTCAGTGGTATAGTCCAGGCAGAAACCAAGAGGGGTGGAAACCCATATTCACATTCAAAGCTCTCTGTTTATATACTTTATTGTGCACACTGATAACAAGGCATGAATAAATGTCATATGTAAACATACAGTAGTTCTGTTTAAAAACATTGTGTTCCTAACCATTAGGAAAAAACAGCTTACACCAGACTAAGGTCTCCCACCAGACCAAGCTGTTTAGGCTGGTCTATGATGCTGGTTTTACTGGGCAACTTTCAGGCTGGGAGACCAGTTACGTTAACCATCTGAAACCAGCTAAGATCAGCTCAGGCTGATTTTATTTGCTTGTTTTTTTTCCAGCATCGTGCCCATGAAAACATTTCCACAAGCTCAAACCACAAAGAATACACACAACCTTTCAAAGAACCAAGCCTCTAACAAATTCTTGCTCAAAATTGCATTTTACTCAAAATTGCATGTCATTCTGTTACTGTCTAAATGGAATGACTAAGCTCATACCGGGCAGATAGCTCTATCCACACCACACTAATCTCTAAACTGATAGTGTGTATCAGACACACCTGTGATTGACAAGACCCCAGACGTTTACATGACTGTCTCCATAATAATGATAAGGGTATCACTAAGGACAATGTAAACTTGGAAGCAGCATGTATTTTGATATGACATTTTTCAGGTTTGCTTGACAGGTTACAGTATAGCTGCCTTTTAACAATTACTTTTGATATCACATTGTGTTCACACCTTTTAAAACATGAGTAAACTTGTCCCAAGAATGTAAAAATACCTCCCTTTAACTAGGCCTACATTTAGTTATTCTTTGCTAATCATTTCAAAGGCATGCCTTGTTCCAGACTTAATCACTGGAAAACCAAGCCTTGTTTTCTCCCAGTAAAAATACAGGTTTGTTCATGGGAGCACTTGAAACTTCATCTGAGTCACCAGTATCGGTATCATGAATGATAATAAATATAACTTAAATTAACAAAGAAAAATACAGTATTCTGTTGCATTACCAAAATATATATATATATGAAAATTACTGTAAATAATTATAACCGTTATATATAAACTATAGATAGATAGATAGATAGATAGATAGATAGATAGATAGATAGATAGATAGATAGATAGATAGATAGATAGATAAGTTATTAAATTGATATAAAGTTTTATATTGAATATTATATCAATCATTATCAGTATAGGTATCATGAATGATAATATTTATAACTTAAATTAGCTGAGACAAAGTTTAAAATATTATGCTGCATTATAATAATACTAATCAAATATATACTGTATATTAAATAAATTAATAATAATTCATTCATTATAACTGTGATATATATATATTAAGCTAATATTATATTGAATATTATATATTCTAAAATATCACGTAGAGCATTATGAAGTTATACCTATAAGTTAAGTATATAGAATAAATAGGTGCATCAAAACTTTACTGGTAGTGTAAATACTAAAAATGAATGGTTTCCATGCCTACAGAATTTGTGTAGGTCTCAGTGTTGCTGTGTGTTTTGTTTCTATGGACGTGCCTCTAAAACACACAGTCTTGTGGGAATGATCTAATGATCAGATGCATCTGATATTTCACCTGGATGACCAACTGAGGCATCCTTGCTTAAAAAGTACAGCCACATCAAAAGAAACAGCAGTTTTTAAAAATTATAAACTTATATAATTTACTTCCTTGATGATAAAGAGTTTATGCTTAATGCTAATTTCCTATGAAAGCAATGTGGCTCATCATTAAATTAAGTATAATGTATTCACAACTGATCATCAAAAGATAAAAACAGCTAAATGAAACTTTAGAGTTGGGAATAGGGACAAAAGTATGGTAGACTTGTCACAATGTTGCCTGTTATTTAGGCTTCTGATTTCTACATTACAGTATTATTAATAGGCAGAATGATACAGAGTTTACAAGTCAAATTTCTAAATTTTGCATTAATACTATTCACATAATACATAACCTGTCTCGCTATAATATATACATTGTATTTATTTCATTATATGTTGTTTAAATCATTGCTGTTCATTTAAAACAGCCATTGATTTGTGAGTAAATGGACTATTTACATGGAAATGTCTTTTGTGAAGATATATCTTCAAATGTTGTGTGAGTTCATTCAGCAATGTTAAAACTACACTATGTAACTTTTGGCTCTCTAGTGGTTAAAAAATAAAACTGCATGCAGCTTGTGGAAGAACATTGTTTATGTTGTGGTTCGGCTCGGCTCCTCTGCGTGGATGAATGTGGTTTGAGTACACATGGATACAGGACATCTTATCAGAGCAAATGGACAAATAAAGAAAGAAAGAAAGAAAGAAAGAAAGAAAGAAAGAAAGAAAGAAAGAAAGAAAGAAAGGAAGGAAAAGTCGGATATCCAAAATCATCATCAGAGCAGATAAGTGCCATATATTTTGCTGTTGTTTTGACTTATTGGGAACATTGATGTTTTGAAATAAATGACTGTGGCAGGGCGGAGGACGGGGCCGGGTCGTGATTATACACACCCGGTCCCTTATCATGCTAATCAAGCCTCTGAGAGGGATAAAGGCTGACTGCGGAGGATTGTGCGTGAGAGAGAGATAGTTTACGGACATGTCCGTCATGTGTGTGTTTGTCTTTTGGTTTAAGTTATTCATTAAAATATTATTTATATTGAAAAGCCGGTTCTCGTCTCTCCTTTCCATTGAATCCTTTCCAATGACATTATAAAATGTAGGCAATGTTCATTAACATTAGACATAACGATTGCTAGTCTTATAAGGTCAAACACTGTAAAGTTTTTATAACTGCAGGATATTCTGGCCAAATAGACCACGGTAGTAACTAATTTATAGATTGTCATTGTTACCAACCTGTGGTCAACATCATTTCAAGACTCAAATGTCCTTGGCAAGCCTTAAAGATGTATTTATATAAATTATTGCCGTTATAAAGAAAAATACAAACGTTTGCTAGCAAGTGAAACTGATTACAGTACAATTATTGTATTTCACTACACACACTCAGACGTGTGTGTGTGTGTGTGTGTGATTACACAATTATACATAAACCATATCAATACAATTTCTTACATGTTGAGTAAGAAAAAAGCCAAAGCTGGATCTCTTTTAACTCCTTTCAGATTTCGGAGTTGTTTCCACCTCTGAAAATCCAAGCCGATGTTGATTCAGGTTTTATTACGGACTCTGTCGCTTTCCCTTTTTTCTTTTAAGGTTTTTTGTTTTTACAACTTGTGATTCCCTGGAGGTTAGCCATTTTGAATGATCCATGGTCAATTTTTCCCGTTCGTTGTGACTACAAACTTTCAGGTTCACGCTTCTCCCACACCATACATGTGCTACAGTAGCCAATTCTTATTTTCTCTGTGTACAGAGATGATGTCAACACACATGGACGAATGACATATGTATGAAATTTCCCGCAAAATCCGTCCCGACAGCTCTAAAATATAAATCATTATTATAGGTTTATCAAAGTGTATTTGGGTAAAGTTAAGACATTTACATTTATGCATTTGGCAGACGCTTTTATCCAAAGCGACTTACAGTGCAATTATTACAGGGACAATCCCCCTGGAACAACCTGGAGTTAATTGCCTTGCTCAAGGACACAATGGTGGTGGCCATGGGGTTAGAATCTGTGACCTTCTGATTAACAGCCCTGCGCTTTAGCCACTACACCACCACCACTCAATGGTTTGGAAGATGGATTTTTGTTGCACTCTATCATTGATAACATTCTGTTGTTTTTTAACAAAACAAAAAAGTTACATAGTGTAGCTTTAAATTAAGCTTTTTGCTATCAGATTTTCCATGACATGTGCAGCATTGAGGTCCATTACTGACATCTACTGGCGATATTCGGTAGTGCAGTCTGATTGCGCAATTCTTAATCCCTTCCCCCTGAGAGCTTTCAACTTCTAATTGGCTCACATTATTTTCTCTCTTTACTTTGATTGGTGGAATGGTCCGTCACTCACAAGAGAAGTCACACATGACTCAAATATGGACGCGCACAGTGTCGGTTATATATAAATAATAGATTTCTGTTGTTTTAGCAAATACGCTATTTAATATATGGAAAATATGCCGCTTGGCAAAGAATCCGTCTGAGCTGTGAGATACTCCGGTGATGCCTTCACGTTTGCAGAGGGTGGGTTTGTATTTTGTAAACGATAAATATAAACAGTAACCAAAATGCCAGCTTGTTATCTGAAGCAGAACATCGCTAAATATGGCGTGCTTACATATTAATATACGATATTAAAACGATGAAGTTATTTTAAGCGTAACTGGACAGTTCAGGTTACAAATTTAAATGGATTTATTAGATTTTAAAAGTGAAAGGATATTTAGGTGTTCAGCTAAAGTCATCTTTTCTTTGGCTAATTTGCCCGAATAGTTTAGTAAATTGTTCTTAATTTTCCTTCACTTGAAAGGGTTACTTTAAGCTTTAATGGTTTTTTTAAAAAAAAAAAAAAAAAAAAAAAAAACCTTTAAATAAAACAAACAAAAAAAAATAATGAAAATGTACATCTCTCACCTTTTTTTCTCGCATGAGTTTGCATGCCTTGTGTTGTGAAACCCGAGATACACTGGCAGGCAGAAGTGTGGAAAAATGTACAGATTTTGCTCTTATGATAAGAAATTGGTACTTTTAACCAAAGAGGCATTCAACTGTTCACAATGTATAGTCAGGGCATTAATAACATAAAAAATTACTTTTGCAATTACAAAAAAAAAAACACACAAACTACTTCAAAGAGTTCTCTTAAAAAAATCTTCCACATTCAGCAATGACAGCTTTGCTGATCTTGGCATTCTAGCTGCCAGTTTGTCCAGATACTCAGGTGACATTTCACCCCACACTTCCTGTAGCACTTGCCATAGATCTGGCAAGTCTTGTCGGGCACTTCTCACGCACCTTACAGTCTAGCTGATCCCACAAAAGGTCATTGGGGTGCAATTCTTCCCATTAGGCTTGCACCCCTGGGTCTTCTCTTTACTGTTGTACATGAAGCTGGTGTTGAGCTGGTAGAATTCAATGAAGCTGTCAGCTGAGGACATTTGAGGCATATATTTCTCAAACTAGAGACTCTGATGTACTTATCCTCTTGTTTAGTTGTACATGTGGCCTTCCACATCTCTTTCTGTCCTTGTTAGAGCCAGTTGTCCTTTGTCGTTGAAGACTGTAGTGTACATCTTTGTTTGAAATCTTCAGTGTTTTGGGTAATTTTAAGCACTGTATAGCATTCATTCCTCAAAACAATGATTGACTGACAAGTTTCTAGAGAAAGCTGTTTCTTTTTTTTCCATTTTTAAACTAATATTGACCTTAAGACATGCCAGTCTAGTGCATACTGTGGCAACTCAAAAACAAACACAAAGACAATGTTAAGCTTCATTTAACAAACCAAATATCTTTCAACTATGTTTGATATAATGGCAAGTGATTTTCTAGAACCAACTTAGCAATTTAGCTTGATTACTCAAGGATAAGGTGTTGGAGTGATACTTTTTCATATAGTGATGGTGCTGTTTTTTTACATCAGTGATCCTGACTATAATTTGTGATCAGTTGAATGACAATTTACTAAATTAAACTATCAATTTCCTTAATTTCCAGCTAAATCTATACATTATTCCAAACTTTTGGCTGCCAGTGTATATGTATATAGTATGATAATTGTGTCCACCAGAATGCCATTGTATATAAACCATATATTCATTGCACTTTCAAGCCAGTAGTCCACATTACATGTACACACATTAACTATAAATGTGTTTTTTACACAGCTTTGCACCTCCTACTTGGCCTTCATCAAGAGCAGACCCCATCATTTGACTGTACTTCCTCAGAGCAAGGCTTTGCACTACACTGCATATAGATTGCAATGTTCGACCCCAGAGTCTTCATCCCCATTCAGCTGTGTGGACCAGACACAGAATGTCTCAGAACCAGCAGAACAGGGTCCTCCATCTCCCCCCACCTGCTGTTGCATGAGCGGTTGTCATAACTGTGTGTGGATCGAATATGCTGAAAAGCTGTTGAAATATTACAGTGATGGTGGAGACAGAGCTCTGGCAGCCATTGAGGAGAATGTTCTCGATGACAACTTGAAGGCTTATCTTAAAATGGAGATCAAACTACTGAAGAAGTATTGATGATAGTGTACATAGTGAATTCTAAATGTAGCACATGGGTGAATTTTTTGGGTTGAAACTTGTGAAGCCTGTGAAAAAACAGGCTCATATTTTACCCCAAAATAAAAAAGAACAAAAAGAGAAAATAAATTATCTTTTGCCTAAAGACAATTCTGCCTATTTTTAGGATTTTTTTCATTGTGACGTTATTTTGGCAATTAAGCACACCGACTGCAAAATTCTAATTACCATAATGCTTTAGTACATTTCACTTTTTTAGTTTTTTCCTTATTATCAAATCTGAATACTAGAGTATACTTTTACTGTATTAAGGTAAAACTTTACTTAGATACAATTATTGTTCAATTAAAATCAGCATAAAGGCAGTACAACAATTACTACCATGATATATAAATACTGTATCATTTAAGATATTTTATTCATATTACAGTGAATTTGAGAACGCATCAGGTTTTTTTTTTTAGTTTGTCATTTCATTTTTAGTTTAGTTTTCATAATTTTTCACACTTTGTTAGTTTTAGTTCAGATTTTACTGGTTTAAGTGGTGGTGGCATAGTGGGCTAAAGCACTTAACTGTTAAGCAGAAGGTTGCTGGTTCGATGCCCAAAGCCACCACCATTGTGTCCTTGAGCAAGGCTCTTAACTCCAGGTTGCTCCGGGGGATTGTCCTGTAATAAGGCCTCTGTAAGTCGCTTTGGATAAAAGCGTTTGCCAAATGCATAAATTTAAAATGTCCAACGTCATTAAGTTTCTAGGAGCAGTCTTGTGTATCTAGTGGCATTTTCATTTTTAATTAAGTTAGACTGTAAATGTTTCAAATTTGATAATATATGCCTACTGTGTATGAAAAACTAAATTCAATGTCATATTTATTTTAGTTAGATTTGGAGTTGTGAAAATTTATTTAGTTTCCATTGAGTTTCTGAAATTAGTTGCCGTCATTTCATTTAAAAAAACATTTTTAAGTTAACAAAAAGAATTTCATTTTGTTTTAGTTTTATTTTCGTTAACAATAATAACACTGATCAAAATATGGGCTCAAGGTGACGGTCAGCAGACCTTGATTCATAAGATTGAATTTGATTTGCTGTTGCCTGAATGTAGAGTTTCATTTTATTTGTCTTTACAGAAAAGGTTATGAAAATAATAGTTTTATTATATGCTGTAAAAATGTAATTGTGCTGGCTATGTTTTAGCATGTTCACGTAATGTAACAGTTATTTTAATGGAAACAAATATGAAAGTTTGTTTAAACAGAATTGTACATTTTCAAGGACATGAATTGTTCTATATCACTTGACTACAGAAAAGACAAATGCCAGACTACTCCCATGATAAGACCTTGTTATATAGAGAATTATTATTATTTTTTAATTACTTAAAGAGTGAACCGAGATGTTACAATGATGCTAAAACATTGTTTTATTAAATGTTATAAGATGTAATGATAAATATGTTTGATACATTTGCAGATGAAGAGAAAGTGCTTATTTATTGTTGTATTTATAAAGACTGAGATGAGTTTTGGTGATGAAAATCATGGTTTGTATTAATTAAAATAAGGCTTAATGTAAAAGTTGTTCTTTTTGCATCTTTATAAATTTGGCTTTAAAAAAAGAGCAAACACCTTTCCAGATTTTAGTTACACAGTAATCACTAAAACAATATGTAAAACTGACATGGAAAGGCAACAATACCCATCCAGTTAATCTCCAATTCCTCTTAAATGCTTGTCACTTGTATAGAAGGATAAAATAAAAGTGTGGATCCATATGAGAGTGTTACTTTTACAAAAGTAAAAGTTTCAAAAGTCTGAGTCCACTAGTCAAAATCTTCCCTTTTCCAATTTAATGCAATGTTTTTTATTTGGACTACATCCAAAGATTTCCAACCCATAATGCCACAGTATGTACTGTAAGTCTTTTTGGCAATACCCAAATGCTGATTTGAATGGCATAGTAGTCGTCATCATTTTCCTGTTTGATCAGCTCTTGTGGCATTAGAGCCCACATTGGCTGGCTTTCTGAATAGCCACCAGGGTTGCCTAGCATAGATTGTTCATGGCATTGGCCAGCACTTGAATGGCTTCTTTGACGACAGTCATCCTGATCTGTGTACCCGTGAGTCAGCATATGAGGGCTTGATGCCGTGTACCGGGCTGAGGCCAGGGAGCAGGACTATGATCCAGCTGCTTGAAGGATTTGTGATGAATAATGTAACTCGTGGTTAGATATTATGTGGACAAGATGTACAGATGAGCCAGTATGTACAGATACATGGAGGTCATTGATGACAGTAAAGTTTGAGTTTTCTGTTTCTCTTTAAATAAATGTATGTGGGACACTTCCCATTCAATATTTAGATCAGTCGTCAATCAATATGGGCCTTTCAAGGGCCTTATCTTGAATGTTTCTTTGCATCCTTGTACTGTATATACATATACTTGTATATATAGATAGATAGATAGAAATATATTGCATATCCATATTACTCTCTTAAGTTTTATTTATACTATATATATATATATACACACACACAGTGCATCTGGAAAGTATTCACAGCGCTTCACTTTTTCCACATTTTGTTATGTTACAGCCTTATTCCAAAATTGATTAATTCATTATTTTCCTTAAGAATTCTACAAATTAAAAGAAGGTGAAAGAAGTTTGATTGAAATCTTTGCAAATTTATTTTCAGGTGATGAGTGGTTCCTGTTTACTCCAGACATGATGCTTGCCATTCAGGCCAAAGAGATCAATCTTTTTTTCATCAGACCAGAGAATTTTGTTTCTCGTGGTCTGAGAGTCCTTCAGGTGGGCTGTCATGTGGACAGCATGTGCATGTCAGAGCAAAACCCAAGCCATGAAGGCCAATTAATTGTCTGTAGACCTCCGAGACAGGATTGTATCGAGGCACAGATCTGGAGAAGGGTACAGAAAAGTTTCTGCAGCATTGAAGGTTCCAATGAGCACAGCAGCCTCCATTATCCATAAATGGAAGAAGTTTGGAACCATCAGGACTCTTCCTAGAGCTGGCAGCCCGGCCAAACTGAGCGATCAGGGGAGAAGGGCCTTAGTCAGGGAGGTGACCAAGAACCCAATGGTCACTCTGACAGAGCTTCAGCATTTCTCTGTGGAGAGAGGAGAACCTTCCAGAAGAACAACCATCTCTCCAGCACTCCACCAATCAGGCCTGTATGGTAGAGTGGCCAGACGGAAGCCACTCCTCAGTAAAAGGCACATGACAGCCCACCTGGAGTTTGCCAAAAGGCACCTGAAGGACTCTCAGACCATGAGAAACCATTCTCTGGTCTGATGAAACAAAGATTGAACTCTTTGGCCTGAATGGTAAGCGTCATGTCTGGAGGAAACCAGGCATCTCTCATCACCTGGCCAATACCATCCCTACAGTGAAGCATGGTGGTGGCAGCATCATGCTCTGGGGATGTTTTTCAGCGGCAGGAACTGGGAGACTAGTCAGGATTGAGGGAAAGATGAATGCAGCAATGTACAGAGACATCCTTGATGAAAACCTGCTCCAGAGCACTCTGGACCTCAGGCTGGGGCAAAGGTTCATCTTCCAACAGGACAACGACCCTAAGCACACCGCCAAGATAACAAAGGAGTGGCTACGGGACAACTCTGTGAATGTCCTTGAGTGGCCCAGCCAGAGACCAGACTTGAACCCGATTGAACATCTCTGGAGAGATCTGAAAATGGCTGTGCATCGATGCTCCCCATCCAACCTGATGGAGCTTGAGATGTCCTGCAAAGAAGAATGGGAGAAACTGCCCAAAAATAGGTGTGCCAAGCTTGTAGTATCATACACAAAAAGTCTTGAGGCTGTAATTGGTGCCAAAATGTCAAGAGTACATGTCTGCAAATTCTAGGCAAAGGGTGACTACTTATACTAAAATATAACACAGTTTTGATATATTTTGGATTTTGTTTAGTCACAACATAATTCCCATAGTTCCATTTATGTCATTCCATAGTTTTGATGACTTTACTATTATTCTAAAATGTGAAAAAAAAAAAATATATTATAATAAAGAATGAGTAAATGTTTCAAAACTTTTGACTGGTATGAGTGTGTATATATATATATATATATATATATATATATATATATATATATATATATATATATATGGATCCACGACCTTCTGATGTCAGGGGGGTAAATTCTGACCCACAGACAGCATTAGAATTATGAACCCCCAATGACCCCTAAATCAGATATTGACACTTTAATTCTTCCTGCTACAAAGATATTATACCATATATGATATAACAATTATGACAAACTGTCAATGTCAAATTATGCCAAATTGTATGATCTGTCGTCGAAAAAAAACTACTTCTACCCACCCACAATAATGCAAAACAAAGGAGTCATTAAACTCTTCTTAATCCTAATCAGATTATATCAGAATCATTTCATACATCACTGAACGCACAACAACATGTCAATAACAAAACATCTCATTACCAATAGAGCGATACAGATTGCCAGATACCCTAATGAAGCAAAGTAATCCTGACCACAGATCTAGACCTCTTAATCAGCTCATTTAAACCTCCAATCTTTAATCAAGGACCTTCAGAAGTAATACTTTTTGGGTTGATCTGAAGGCAGTCTCTGAAATATCCAAAGTGGAGCCTGAGCTGAAGTCGATCTCTAAGAATGCTAAAGTCTGAGGATGAGTCGATAATGAAGTCTACAGGGTAATGTAACAGACCCCCACAGATGTGGGTCTGTTGCATTACAATGATTGCAGAACAAACGAGCCCTAGAAGACTTCTCAACTCTCAAACATATGGTGCAATATAGGATTCTGGATATTTCCATTATGGTATTATGGTATAACATCAGCAAATCCTGTCAAGCATTATAAACAATTACAATATTATATCATTCTAGAAGCATTTCTTTGTTGTCTTTTGTTTACAGTAAATATATGATAACTGGTAAATACAAAGAAATTTCTTCAAGCGTTCTACATTATAAAGAGTAAAATTATAAACAACAATGATGATTTAAAAAAAAATATTAAATAGGAATATTTATGGCACTGTATGCATTAATGCTATGCATAATATGAGAGAAAGAAACATAAGATCTGATTGCATTATTAAGGCTACAGTTTTTTTAATTTATGAATAATTGTACAAATTACCCTTGAAAATATTCAAGTCCCATATATACAGTATATTTGCCTATTGCTGATAATTTTATGTTCCACAACAATAGGATATAAATATAGAACTAGGATATAATCAAAACAAGTTGTTACGTACACATGATGCTATAAAACACATGCCCCACTAAACATAGTCTGTAGTCAAGGGGATCAGGGGAGTGAGACGTCTTCCTTCTAATCTTCTGAGGGGGCCAGAATGTATAAAAGACCTATCATCCCAACATCACTCCTAAAGAAAGCCTAGCATTTATATCTACTCCTCCACAGGAGAGAGACTCATCGAACAGTTCAGAAACTGCACCCAGTCATCAGCCTGTCAATCAATAAATCGGTAAGTAAAAGAATGGAATCAAGCGATATGCAATGGGTTGCTCATATTTTTTGTAATAATTTAGTAATAATAATAAAAAGATAAAACATGTCATGTTTCTTAATGCTGTATAATGCTCAAATTCAACAGTGGGCTCTCAGTAGACAAGTTTCATTAAGTAAATGTGAAAGCAATAATGTGCAATGGGGTCTTGTAAAACCCTGAAGGGGTGTATGTTATTAATAACCAGCTGAATGTATATTATCTTGCTTATTACATGGCTCCTTACCAAATAAGTAAATGTAGAAGAAATTGTTATGAGTTGAATTTATTTAATTATGCGAGAAGAAAGAGACCAGAGTGATATGAGAGAAAAACTAGCATAAACATGTAGGAAATTGGTTTTCTGGGACAATGTTTAATTGTACAGTTTAGTGGTCATTAAACAAAGATATTTGACCACAGAATTCTGCTATTGACAAATCAGAATATAATTTCAGACAACTGTGCATAATTTCATATAATATTTCTCAAATTTTCATGATTTTTTACATTTATCATGTGTGTGTGTGTGTGAGACATTTTTAAGATTTCCATATACAGTATTATTATTAACTATTGTTATTAACATCCATTAATTAAAGGCTTTGAATATTCATTTTGAACTTCTATTATTACATACAACTGCATTATATGCATATGAAACATTTCAATTATTTTATTAATAAAATATAATAACATTTTGATAGAATTGTAACTCTCTTCCATATACCTGAAGGTCATATTTTATACCTTTTGTTGGTACAGCAAGTTTGGTGTTATCCTTGCTCTAATAAGATTAACCCATGCAGATTGCCACTATTATATCCAAGCCCAGGATTACACTAAATGGGTCACCCTACCCATTACCTGAGCTAATTTCTGGGAGCACAGCCATGTTAGACATTTAATTAGAACAGAAATGTATTTAGATTTGAGTATTACTCATCAGTAAGAGGATTATGGATACAGTTCTCTCAGTCTGAGGCGACTGGAAGATATGAAGCCCTGTGTTTCTTAGGGTGCAAGTTTAGCCCTGCAATTAACAACCTGGCCTCATGTGTAACTGAAAATGTATTAAATACATGTGCTTTTATGTGTTGTATATTAAATACCTGGTGGGAGACATTATTTCCAAAGGAAAAAGAATAAAACATTTACTGCAGTTCTCTTTAGCAGCACTCTATTGAGTGGTGCCAACTAATAATCAATATGTCATTGGTTGTGGGTCATAAACTCACTCCAGTCTTTCTTATTTACATCAGACTGAAGCACCAAATCACGGAGAGCAAATACAAAGAGAAGCGACTGATAGAAACGAACAGCCATGAATCTTGAGCCTCCCAAAACAGAGATCAAGTCAGCCACCCGTGTCACCGGTGGACCTGCAACACCACGCAAAGGACCGCCCAAGTTCAAGCAAAGGCAGACTCGTCAGTTCAAGAGCAAGCCACCAAAGAAGGGTGTGCAAGGGTAAGTTTCAAGTGCAGAAACGAAACACTGAACTGATCATAGATTGGTTAAGTGAAAGCTTGACATGTATAGTGCCGATACTTCAAGCTGACCGTTATGTATTGACAGTGTCTTTACCTGAGTGTGTAGACAACTTTGAGTTGTTATGACAGCCAACAATGGCACAAGTTGAGTCTGAAATTAATTTTACTAATTACACTTTATTTCAAAACAATTTAAATGGTGGTTATTCTCCGTCTAAATCGCTCGTTAAAGTAGTTTTTACATTGCGTCACGAGACCAGAAACAAAAAACAGGCAATTAGAATCATCATGGCGCCGCCCAGTGGTTGCTCAGGAATACTGTGTATAGAACCTTTTAAAGTTTTCTGTATACAGTAATACTGGTTACAATAGTGTTATAGAATTTGATTATACACTCTTAAAAGAAAAGGTTCTACATAGAACCTTTATAACGTTTTCTACAATAATACTGGTTACAATGATATTATAGAATTCTATCATACACTCTTAAAAGAAAATGTTCTATATAGAACATGTAAACATATTCTATGTACAATAATACTGGTTACAATAATATTCAATAGAATTATAGCATGCACACTTAAAAGCAAATGTTTTATATAGAACCCTTTTATGTTTTCTATATATAGCCTTTCTACAGAACCTCTCAATGTTTTCTACTTTTTAAAGGTTCTAAATAGAACCTTTTTGGGGGTTCCAAACATGGGATCATAGTTTTATTGCCACATAATTTCATAGTTATATGAATTAAAATATGCCATATCAATAGATACTTTATAATAGAAGAATTTGAAATAGCCATAATACATTAAAGTATTATTTAATAAAGCCTATAAAGTGTTATTCATTTAGTCACTTATTTAGTTTTGCCCCATAGAACTACTTTGTGCCAAAAAGGTTCTAAATTAGAACAAATATATATATATTTTCTTTTTTGGAACAAAAAGTAAAAAAATAAGTGAAGCATTCTTCTTAATTGAATAAAGAACTCCATAGTCTATATTTATTATTATTATTTTTATTATTATTATTTTACAGATTCGGAGATGATATCCCAGGCATGGAAGGTTTAGGCACTGGTAAGTTTTATCTGCATTTCTCCTACATGTTTTGCCATCCCAATTCTGCCAACGTGATCTATCACCTATTCTAGGCTGCCATTGTCTTAAACAATTAGACTGATCAGACAGTGTATGCCCCAAAAGCCTCTCACACTAGGCATCATCCAACATCTTATATGAGATGTATGACTTCACTAGGATTAGCCAGACATACTGTAACCTTCAAGCAGCTTGGGTTAACCCTTAGATTAATAGTTCATTTCATTTCACAGAACTCACATTGCGGTGCTTTTTCTTGCAGACATCACTGTCATCTGTCCCTGGGAGGCCTTCAACCATCTGGAGCTTCATGAGTTGGCTCAGTATGGTATCATCTGAGACCACCACTGTCCCATCATCCTCTGTGCAATTTAGACCTCTTCCTGTCATGTGCTACAAACCACCAGCCATTGGTTCCAAGAGGACCATTCCTACTTTTATAACAGAATAAACAAACAAACCAGCAACATTTATAAAAATGGAAAAAAAAAAAATTATTTGACTATACGTCCTTCCGATTTCTCTTTCTTGCAGTCAGAGTAAATTTTTCATGCCTGCTTTACACTATAAAAAAATCAACTGGGTTGATTGGGTTCAGTTTTCAGACACTCTGCAGCTCTATTCTTCTTTTTTCTACTCTTCCTCCCTCTTTTCTTTTGGAACACAAAACTTACCCAAGCAAGACTCAGAGTGAGTAAAAACAAGTGTCACACCCGTAAAATGCCTGGCTTCTCATTTCACGTGCCTCGGTGCCGCCTCCGTTCACCTACGCCGAGTTCATAAGAAAAGATTGAAGTCCTGTAGAGATGACACACCATGCTGGCTGACACTGAGAGTAATTTGGCAGAGAGCTACATTTAGAGCAATCCCCAAAACTGTAACTCAGGTGACTAAAAGATAACTGCAGATCCTTAAAGAAGTTTTAGCCTTTCTGCCATCTTCTACGTTTTTATTTCTGTGCATTTGGTGTAACTTTAATGATCTGTTTAGGGAAAAAAATGCTTGATTTACTGTAAAAAAATATATTGTCTTGTTAACACTATTTTTGGTCAAGCACGCTGTTGTTGTCCCTAATGCATGCAATTCAATATATGCAAACCCAACATCCAGGTTAGTGGATAGTTAACACTCACATACAGATAATAGGGTATAAATCACACCCTGAATTATGATTGTGACACTAGCATTCATTTTTGGTTTTAGTAATTCTCTAAGGTAAGAAGCAGTATTGGGCTGTCAATTTCTGCTATTTCATCCTTCATCATCATCGTCTTCATCATCATATCTTATTATCATTATGTCATCATCATGTCCCTGTTTTTCTAACTAATGCATTTCTTTCCATTTGTATATTTCATTGTTAATATTATTCATTATAATTTTATGTAATCTTATTTAGCTTCATTTAAATGTCCTGTATCTTATATAGATTAATTTTTTATTGAATTTAAAGCCAATAATTTGACTGTTTCTTCATTGTGTTGAGATTGTGAGTAATGTTTGTTGCATGCTCTTTCACCATGAATTTTGTGGCACTTGTGTTTGTTTAGTTGTGGTCAGTCATTCATTCATTCGTTTGTTCGTTCATTCATTCGTTCATCCATCCTTTAGTTACATTTCATGTTTTTAATCTAATTGAATGAATTGTAATTGAAAAAGCCACATTCCCAACACAGTCAAGAATGTATCCAAAATAAATAGATTAAATTAAATTCAACATTTTAAAAGAAACAGTCAAAGTACAGGTTTGCACAAGTATGAATATATATGTTCATTTTCGCTCAGATCCTTTACAAATATTACATTATATGCCCTAAAACCTCAAGCTCTGTGTGAAATTTTGCTGTGATGTTTGGACTGTATTTTGCAGTAAATGGTTTCAGGCTGCTCATGTATTGTGTCTCTGTGTTTGAGGGTTGACTCTTAAAAACATCAGTGACTGAAGAGATGTTTTCTCTCTAGGATGAGATCAAAATAAAGTTCGGAAAAAAAAAGAAAAAAGAAACTGTGTATTTACGTTAAAAATGATTATTGAAGATGTCAGGTAGGTTGATCCCAGTCACCATTTTCTTTTATTGTACAGGGAAAAGATACAATGAAAAGTGGATGGTGACTGAGGCTAACATTCTGCCGAACATACATTTGTGTTCCTCTGAAGAAATAAAGTTATAGACATAAGTTGTTTTGGAAAAACATAAGGGTGAGCAAACAAATGTAAATTTTAGGGTTAACAATCCCTTTAATGTGGTGTATAATTTTTGGGGGGGAGAAATTAGCGTTAGCATAACAGTGTGTCCATGTATGCAGTCCATTCAAAATATATATAAAATAGACAAGATTCATCATTGTTTTTTTATATTATTTTATAAATTAAAATAAATGATATTGATAAAATAAATTAAAATAAATTACATTGATTAATTTTAAATAAATAAACCACAAGAAAAAAAAATTGCTTAGTAACTACAAGAATCTAATTTAATGTCATGACATAAAATTAAAGGAATATTCCAGGTTCAATACAAGTTAAGCTCAATCGCATTTGTGGCATGATCATTACTACAAAAAGTAATTTATTTTTCTCATTTTCTTAAAATAAAATATATAAAAATATCGAGGTTACAGTGAGTCCCTTTCAATCGAAGTGAATGGGGCCAAGTTTTGGAGAGGCAGAAATGTGAAGCTTATAAATGTATAAAATCACTTGCATGAATTCTTCTGTTAAAACTCATGTACGTATCTCATATAATGTACGTATCCCAAGTTGTTTAAATAAGTTTTTTCCCCAGTCCTTTTAGGGTTTTATAGTTTGTTGACATTACATCGTCATGGCAACAAAGTTGTAAAATTAGCTATAACTTTACACAGACAAGGTTAGTAAGCGATTTCATCACACTAAAACCATGTTAACACGCATAATGTTTATGTCTTGTGGCTATACTTTTGAAACAGTGAGTATTTTAACGTTTACGGATTGGCCCATTCACTTCCATTGTAATTGCCTCACTGGAACCCAAATGTTTGCCTTTTTTAAAGAAAAAGAGTGGCAAGACAAAATTTATTTTTGTGGTAAACAATTTATCTCACAAATGCTGTCGATTGAACCCGGAATATTCCTTTAAGATATACAGGAACAGAACATGTAACTAACTTGTTTCTATCCGGTCACTTTAAACAGGATCCCGTCACAGCGCGGACTCATTTAGATGTAGCACCGGTTCTGTGAGTTTGGCTTCGCTGCACGGATCCGAACAGATCGCATAAACAGCGACATAAAAACACTTGAACTCTCATTTCAGCGACAACAGGAGGGACGGTTCACCCCATCAATATGGGAGAAAACATAGTAAGTGACTGTTTAGTGCGTTTATGAAGAGAGGTTTAGTTAAGTCTGTCATCCAGTGATGAGGCAGCAGAATTGTTAGCATGATGCTAATGACCAGACTCAGATAAAACCCTCCAGAAACACATTAAACACTCAAAACGACGTTTATATGTGCCTTTAACACTGATGTGGCTCATATATCTTGTGATTCACTGCTCTGCTTTATTAAGTTGGCTGAGATTGTCTTTATTTGGCATAGCACAGACAGTACTACATGAGTCAGTGTAAGTTAATGCCAGCTGCTGATTAAAGTAGATAGATGATGAATTTGACTTTCATTAATAGTTGGTATATGACGATTTTGCCTTATTTTTGAGATATGAAAATATACTGTGTTATATCTGGTAGGTGATTCTACAGCTTATAACAATACTCTTACTGTGTTAGTAACTGAATGGACCAGATTAATTGTTGTGCTCTCATATGTTGTTATCGGAAGTGTCAGAACTGGTTTGAAATTTTATTCTAGGTCAATATTTGTGTTACATCTGTAATCGGATTGTCAAGTAATTAAGTGCTGCACTAGATCTGTTTCAAGAAACAACATTCTTGTTGCATTAACCTTAAATGTCTCTTCCCTTATGTTTATTCATTGACAGATCATCCGTGTCCAGTCTCCAGATGGAATGAAAAAAATACCATCAACAAAGCGTGAGACAGCTGCAGCTTTCCTCAAGAAGGTAAAAAGAATAAACACGCACCAACCCTGCCCTTAGTGACTCTTTTGCACTACATTAACTTTTAGCTGCTTCCCTACACTGTTCCCTTATTTTCCTGTTCGCATCTAACTGAATAATTAGTCTATTATCACCTTTTACTCTTAATATGTTTCAGCCATTTGATGATTTTTGATATCTGTCTATTTATGTAATTTATTTGAAATTGTTTTTGTTTTTTTAATCGGAGAGACTATTACTTTAACCGAACAGCCATTGTTGCCAAGATGGTTATTAATGCAAAAAGTAAAATACAGTTAAAGTTAGGGCTGTGACTATACAATCAAATATTGATATATCATGATACTTTTTCGCACAATATTGTATAGACACTTGAGAACCATGTATTGATATTTAAATTGCACTATTGTGTATTCATGTCATGTAAAAACAACAAAATTGCCACACTGTTACTTCCAAATCAATTTAATGCGCTCACCAAGAGACAAAAACGTGATGTTTCGAGCTACATGCTCTTCATCAAACGTCAGTTTATAACTGAAATATACACAAACTAATTGGAATTGAAATTGAAATTGATTCTCATCTAATTAAATTATAATTTTGTGATGTACCGCAGTATATTGAGTCATGACATGTGTATTGCAATACATATCGTATCGTAAGGTGCCAGGTGATGCCCAGCCCTAGTTAAAGTCTGGTTTAAAATAATCAATGTTTTCCACACAGCCTTTCATTAAATGCACACAAGAAGTAATCATATATTTATCATCTTCACTGATGTCTATATGCACCACTATAGCAATATATAGTAATAAACTGACAAATTTACATATATCTTTTAATAAACATATTACATGAAAATATTTGAATATTCAGTTTTGATTTAATGCTCAGCCCTTCTGCCAATTAATTTGCTCACCCTCTACTATGAGAGAGGAGATGTTACTATTTTCACCATAAATAGCATCCAATGCCATTCATCTGCACTTATGCAACTGTTACATTCATAGCCTGACTATGAACCTGAGAATAACACTACACAACAAATGTGCAACCACAGATCTATGAGTCATTACATAGCGGCTGCTCAGACTCCTGCTGAGTGCTGAATGTTAATTTATTAATGAGGCAGCTCTGAAAGCGGAGACATGTTTACATACGCTGCACAATCTTGCAGGTGTGGGCTGTAGTGACACACATCACTGCTTTGGTGCAGCATTCGATTGGAAAAGTACTTGCTGTCTCCCGACAGAAGCTATAAATTGTGCACCACTGCACATGACAATAATGATTCAGAACTCTATGGATGAACCCTTAGATTATGATCATTTAAAGGCACAGTTAAATTCTGTTGTCATTTAGCCATCTTTGTGTTGTTTCACACTTGTCGGACTTTTTGTGCGCTAAGAAAGTCAAAAGGGAGCTAGTTACGCATGATGTTATTGACTGACAGCCTCAGTCGCCATTCACTTTTATTGGATTGATAAAAGAGCAGCGCCAATGTTATTTATGAGGAGGGCGAGTAAATGATGACAGAATTTGTATTTTTGGGTTAACAAATCCTTTTACTGTACATTACAAGAAAGGTATTTATGCAAGTCAATCTAAATAAACTCTTTAAAATAGTTTGTTTGGGGCAATTTAATTATTTCTTTCGTGATCTCAATAACTTTTAATAGTAGGTATCATTATTCTATAAATGTAGGGTTAGAAAATTATCATTTATGATTCTCAATGTTTGTATTAGATATTTCAAGATGCTGCAGGCTTTTTAGAGACAGGCAGAGGTTTTGTGTTTTCCTGGTGTAGACACGCTGGGCCCATTAAAGATTAATGTCTCACTGTGGGAGGGCAGAGATTAAGCTGCAGATCAATGGAGACTGTCTCCCCATATGATTCCAGCATTATAAGGCAAACAGAAATCAGTCAGAAGTTGAAGCTATTACCTCCAAGCGATCGTGCATCTTTTGTGGCAAATTCCTGATTTGGTGCTTGGAGGTGAATTATAGCCTATGTGCATCCATCTCCAGGCTGGTACATTACACCTTAAGGTTACATTTAGGACATGGCACCATAAGCAACCAGTAAAAGCTTTTGTTGATTGGATTAGCATTGATATTGTACTTCTACTGGGTGTCTGATTGCCTGATGTTTGTGTCTAATGGACTCCTCTCAATCGGAGCTGGTTCTGAGACTGCACTCAAAACCTTAAGTACTTCCCTCTATTATCTTATTAGTGGATCCACCTGATTATGAAAGAGTGTTGCTGAATTCAGCAATAAGTTAAGTGAGGCCATGCTTTATTGTGAGTATAGTCACAATATTGCATGGCATGTTACTTTTGTAAAATGTTCCAGGAACAGAAAGAAAGAAATTGTGTACTGTCGGAGTAGTTCTGCATTTGATGAACAATGCACGTATCAGCCAGTAAAAAAAGTACATTCTTTTGTTATGCAGGTGATTAGTATGAATTCTGCACATACTTCATCCGGAAATGTGGACATTGTCCCGTGACCCGATTATATGGCACAACTGCGAAAATCTACTCTGGTTTTGTTAAACAAGCACAATTTAAGAACAAGGAACAACGTTCTTGGTATAAATAGTATTTACCATCAGACTTGCGGTTCTCCACCGTTTTTTATTTCCTCTAATCTAGCATTTAATTTGATTATTTGAAGCTCCCCCATGGGAGTTTGGGATAGTAAAGTGTGAAGTCGATGCACACTTCAGAATTTAGCTGGAAATAGTTGGTCATCCGGGTAATTCTCGCTTACACTTACAATAATGAGGATTTGGACGTACCACTACATCGACAATCTGTTTTTGGCATTCTATATAGTTGGGAAGTCTGCATTTTTGGATGCAGCTTTGGTGATTTCTTGAACATTTTGCTTACCTTACATTTGTTGCCCATGTTGTCCTACAAAATCGAATAAACTGGAACAATGTCATGTACCTTTATCTTTCAACCAGGTTGCCAAGGAGTTTGGCTTCAGTTCAAATGGCTTCTCTATCTACCTGAACCGGAACAAGACTGGAGAGATTCTGTCACAGAATAAGGCCCTCAGTATACTGAAAATCAAGTAAGCGTGCAGTTGAGAGAGATCGGGTTTGTTTTTGTTTAATTGTGCGTTAAGTAAATGTGACCATTCTCACTGAGTTGTTTGTATTTTGTCTTTTAGGCATGGCGACATGCTTTTCCTCTACCCATCCTCAGCTGGACTCTCCAGTGAGAATATGGACACTGCTCAGCCTCACACTTCTTCTTCCTTCCCCTCCTTCCCTTCTTCCTCATCCTCATCCTCATCATCTTCCTTATCCCGCTCACACTCTGCACCACAGATCCCAGAAGACGACATTGACCAGTATTTGTCCAAACAGGAGGGAAAGATCTACAGAAACAGAGACCCACAGCTGTGAGACTATTTCAACACCTTCACTTTTCACACAGGAATAGCCTGTATTTTTTTGTATTTATAGCCTAGTGCTCCCAGAGCTAGTGGATTTTCAAAGTCTACCATGCTTTACAGCAGAGCCATTGCATTATTCAGCCTATTGAATAATTAATCTCTAAGAGAACTGCAGAGTCCTTATTGGAGACTTTAAGTGAACAGTTTAAAGGGAATGTGTTAAGTATTTCTGATACAAGGCATTCATTATCATTGTTTCTCAGGTGCCGGCATGGTCCCATGGGGAAATGTGTGCACTGCGTACCTTTGGAAGTAAGAACTTCTGATCCTGCCCTCGTAACGCATGCATCATCACTGTTAGGAATATGGGTCAAACCTAGATGTGCACCTTAGGGATTCTTCACAACACTGGTTAAAGGAATATCTCTCCTAAAAATTAGTATTCTTATGTACTCGAGTTTAAAACATGTATGTTGTTATTTTTTCCATGGAACACGAAAGGAGAAACTTTCCATACAATGACAGCTCATAGTGACCACATCAATCAAGCGCCATTAAGTCTTTCATGTGACTTGTATTGTGTTAGATATGTTCTAGGGCTGGGCGATATGTTTTATATTGTGGCGATAGAGATTTTGCCATATCATGGCAAAAATGGCGAGACAGCCCAATTTTTTTTTTTTTTTAAACTCCTTACTAATTCAGTTCGAATTATTTTAGATAATAGGATACAAACCAGCCATGTTTACTTTGGTTATTATTGTCTTATTATTGTTTAGTTTTTTTATATTTTACTTCAACAATTTTTTAAGTTCCAAATAAAGAGAAAATAATAGAGGATTTCGTTTAATTTATAAAGTATTTAATTTACTGACTGGACATTCCAGAAATATATTATTATGGTTATTTAATGAATAAACAATTTTTTTCTGTATCTTCATCGTGACAAAATTATTCAAATCGGGTTATACGATTTTGGTCATATCGCCCACCCCAAGTGACTTGAAGCCATATGATTGCTTTTTGCAAGAAACTGATTAGACTGTCATTATTCATTGATTATCCTCCCCTCTGCCGAAGCTCTGAAATCTCATTATAATAAAATAAATAAAGGCATAGAGGTTTGGAACGACACAGGGATGAGGAAATAATCACTTTCGTTTGGGTGAATTATTCTATTAAAACACTGTAAATAAATCTGATAGTACACTTTTGCTGTTTTATCTCCCTGTTCTAAATATATTAATTGTTTTAATAGCCTTTTGATGAAGACTATTTGAACCACCTTGACCCGCCAGTAAAGCACATGTCCTTTCATGCCAACATACGGAAACTCACTGGCGGCGCAGACAAGTAAGTGTTTCTTGAAACTCTCTGCTTTATCCTAAATAAGACCATGTGGACAATACCATTAATCATATTATATTCTTTGTTAGAGGGAAATTTGTGGCTCTTGAGAATATCAGCTGTAAGATTAAATCTGGCTGTGAGGGTCATCCGCCCTGGCCAGAGGGCATCTGTACCAAGTGCCAACCCAGTGCCATCACCCTGAACAGACAGGTACTCTCAGTCTGCATCTTAAACATCTTCTCTTTCACCTTGCTCTTACATTACATGCAGACAAACAGTCATAAAATCAATTTCTTGCCCTAAAAAGAAGCCGCCCTATTCCATTCCAGCTCAAGCGAGTAAATGAGAACTCCCTGAAGGCAGTATTGTATTTCTGTCTCTGTCTTTTTGTCTGTTGGATCTACAAAAATATCTGTGTTGCAGAAATACCGACATGTGGACAACATCATGTTCGAAAACCACACCATTGCTGACCGTTTTCTTGACTTTTGGAGAAAGACGGGTAACCAGCGGATGGGTTACCTGTATGGACGCTACACTGAGCACAAAGACATCCCTCTTGGTATCCGTGCAGAGGTGGCCGCCATTTATGAACCACCTCAGGTGAGAGACTTGGGTCTGGCTGCTAGCGTCTCAACATCATTTACATTACATCAAATACTGCAGTAGCATGGAATCTGTTTTCATGCTCACTGAGTGACTCTGAGCTGCACTGGTAACAAACAAACACAAGAGGACAGTAGTTTGCTAACTTCTAAAAAGTGTTTTAAGAAAAATTACTTTGGCTTTCTGTGAAGAACAGTGTGCCTTAAACCAATGATGGATGAATTGATCAATGATAGAAAGAATATCAGAATCCCCTGTCCATGTTTTATCTAAAATGTCTCTCAGTGATTAGTAAAGTCGTACTGTATTATATTATTTTTTCACTAATTTATAACTAAAGAGTGTATGGGACTGGAATGCACTGGCCATATCTATATTTTCTCCTCTTCCCTCCTTTGTGCTGTGACTCAGATTGGAACCCAGAACAGTCTTGAGATGATTGAGGATCCCAAGGCAGAAGCAGTTGAGGAGATCGCTGCCAAGTTGGGCCTACGGAAGGTGAGAGACCCTTTCCATGCCTCGTACAAATGGGGGCTTGTCCGGGATAAGTTAAAAAAAAAAATGCATGAAAGAAATTGAACTTTACATACATCTTAACAGAAAAGAGGATTTGAATGGTCTGCATAGGGGAGAGCACATGAGCACAACTCATTCACAGGTGTGTCTCATTAGCACCAACATCCTAAATGACTCCAATCTGATGCTGTCAATTTGCAATACCCCCAAAAAAAGCAGCTTGAGGCCATTTGAACTTGATTTTACCCACTGCACCATTAAAAGAAAAAGCTCAAATGACAAGCATGGATATCAAATACTCTTGAGATTTATTTATCTATGCAGTTAAAGCTGAGAGAGACTATACACTTTAAGTGTAGCTCTTCTGTCAGGGAAAATTATTTTTAGCCATCCATCCATAAGGATCTCTGATAGAGTTTCCCTCCCTTTACACCTCTATAGCTTCCTTATGTTACTCTATGGTGATGGTGATGGAAGTGGACTGATCTTATGTGTCCTATATTTCTGTATGGAAGTGTATCAGCTTCCAAATGTAGATTTGTCCCAAAGAAACTCTAAAGCTGTTTTTGGTCAGTAGAATTGGCTGTTGTTTTTTTCAGGTGGGGTGGATATTTACAGATCTGCTGTCAGAGGACACCAGGATAGGCACTGTCCGCTACAGCAGAAACAAGGTAAATTTTACCAACATTACCAGGGAGTTGCCCCTTTGACTGACTACATAGTGGACCCTAAGATCATGATTGATGGAAGGACATGTCTCCCCTGTTCAGGACACACACTACCTGAGTGCAGAGGAGTGCATTACAGCTGGACACTTCCAGAATCTACATGCCAACCCATGTCGGCTTTCCCCAGATGGCCATTTTGGATCCAAGTTTGTCACAGTGGTTGCAACAGGTACACGGCTTCCTCTTTGCACAAGATTTACTGCTGATGTGTCTTAATCCGGTGTGGTTATAAACTACATTTGGCTGTCAACCGACGGAAGTGCGGCAGTTGATTTTGGCTATGTCCACATTAATACAGATAAATTTGAAAGAAAAATTCTAAACAAATTTTCAAAATGCTTTCGAAATTAACATTTTACAAAAGTTCCTCGTCCACACTGAAACATCTGAAAATGCTTAAATCCACTTACTGCGCATTGGAGAAAAACTTAAGAAGCATGGCTCTGTGTCATTTCCATGTACAGTCTGAAACATAATTGCCCTCATGTTCCACCACCGAACTGCAATTCCAACTAAACATCTCGTCACTTTTGAAGGACTGCAATGTGAAGGTTGTACAAAAATAACATTTATCTAGAACAACGTTATCAAAGTGGATTGCAGGCACAAAAACACTGCTAACACATGGGCCACCATCTTGATTGTTTTGTGTTGAATGAATCAAATGACAACAAATGTGTCATTTTCGAATATATCTGTTTTTCTATCCACACTACTACGTGCCACTTGGGAGAGTGTTTCCGCAAAGCTCCGTTTTCGTGGGACAAAAATGCAGTCTTTGTGTTGACGGAAGGCCAAATCGTAGCAAAATTAATGCTTTCTCAAACAAAAGTTTGCATTTTAGTGTGAATGTGGCCTAAGTATTCTGTGTGTGTTGACAGGTGGTCCTGATAACCAGGTGCACTTTGAAGGGTACCAGGTGTCCAATCAGTGCATGGCTCTGGTAAGGGATGAGTGTCTACTGCCCTGCAGAGATGCTCCTGAACTGGGTTATGCCAAAGAGTCCAGCACAGAGCAATATGTCCCTGATGTCTTTTATAAGGTACAGAACTGACACTTACAACTAATCACTCGCAGAGCATGTTGAGCAATGCACAGGCTGCATGATATGCATATCTCTGTAATATATAATGCAGTCACACAGTTCCAGATGGCTCGTGTCTTTGTTGCGCCAAATCTTCTATTGCTGTTTCTTTGGGTGTAAACCGTCTTAAATCAACTGCTGTCGAATGAAAGTTCGCAAAAAGGTATAATGTTTTCACTTTTCAAATCTCTTTCTTCCAGGATAAAGACAAATTCGGCAATGACATCACATATTTAGCTCGACCTCTACCAGTGGAGTACTTGATCATTGACGTGAGTAATTGACTCCTTGTTACACACTCACTTTAGTGTGTGTATTTGTAAATGACCAAACTAAAACATACAAAAAAGTAGATTACAGTACATTTAGTTCAGTCCGGCCTCATTTTTCTCATTGCTGTTTGACCCTCTGCATTTCAGATCACAACAACTTTCCCAAAAGATCCAGTTTTCACATTTTCCTCCACTCTCCGCTTCCCCATTGAAAACAGAGATGCTCTGGGAGAGACTCAGGTACACGCATCTCACTTTTTCAATCCATCTCATATCTGCAGTTGGCTCTTTGCTTCTGTTTGAAACCATGAATCAGCTTTTCTTTGTTTATGGTCTTTAATAACATTCTAATATTTATCATGGTCAAAGTTGTGTTGCACCTCCAGAAATACACTATTGTCACATAATGTTCACATAAAGAGTTTTTTTTTGTATGTGCAGGACTTCCACAGTTTAGCAACATATCTTTCCCAGTGTACTTCCTCCTCAACCTTCCTGGACATCGTCTCAGACTTCCACCTGCTTCTCTTTCTTGTCACCAATGAGGTCATGCCCTTACAGGTCAGTTTTTCATTGTATATATTGACACATATCACACACCCTTATGAACCAGTCCCCAACATTTATTTGGTTCCTGAAATTTGTTCCATGTGTAACCCCCTTCAAATGTATTATGAATAGTATCAATAATATTAATAGGAATTGCAATATTTAATTATTGAACGTGCGCTTCTATCTCAAATCTATAATAGATATTGCACATGCTGTGGTACACTAGAACGTACCTAGAACACCTCATTTAAATATATATATTTTTTTCTGTTGATGAATGCTGGTTAGATTTTATATATGAGCAGTCAGCAAAGGAGATTGAAAAGGAGATCGCAATGAGAAATGGGGAAAATACAAAGATTATTTTGATAAAAAGGAGAAATTAAAAACTTTTTTTTCTTTTATGTATTTGAAGACTCCTGTTATGTTTTTATAACTATTTTGATGCTTGATTGAATCCACTGATTGAAACTGGAAGTAACAAGAAACAAATTTCAGGTATGCAACAAATACAATTTTCAACCTAAAAGTGAAAAGGATCCTTAAAAAAAAAAAAATAAATAATAAAAAATAAATAAATATATATATATATATATATATATATATTAACCTTGAAAGGGAAAAAGGAAACCAGGAGAAAGTTTATTTTTTTTATTTATTTGTAAAACTTTTTTTTTTTTTTTATAAACCATTGTTATTAATTTGAATATGTATTTATTTTTATTAGCTATTTATTCTATTTATTAATTATTCATTTGCTTATTGCACAACTAACCTAATTTGTATTGTATTGAAAACATGTGTGAGTTACTTCTTCAAAGAGAAGTCTTTGAATTAAAGCTGGCTGTTCCTGTTATAGTTTAAATCACTGGTCTGTATTATTTCTTAACCCTCCTTATTCAAACTTAGATTTATTGTGTAAAAGTTTCCTCGTCCAGGAGATAACATTTTTATTGCTGGTTTGAAACTGATTTTATCTTCTCACTATTAACACATGCCCCACACCCACATGTGTTACGGGTTACACATGCTAGTTTTTATTTGCGTTCGACCAGATTGCCTCTTCTGTACAGTTGTAAAACATGGCTACTGAAACCTTATTGCTTAATTGTACCTCTTTCATGCTAAATGTGTGCCCTCCATTTGTACATAAACAAAGTTAAAACGTGATGAATGGCCGGGCGATACGACGATATATCTCTGGCAACGATATAAAGTGTTAATTGATAGAGATTTAGCTATATCGTGTATATCGCAATATGTAAATATCCATGTGCAAAATTGCCGGCAGCCCAAGCAGATTCAAACAAGTCAAGAAAATGAAGTGGAGCTTGTTATTAAAATGGATGCAACACCTGTGGTGTAGGTTCACAAAAAGCCAACACCACAGAATAAATGTGATCTGCAAACTGTGTCTCATGACGACAATCACTAGTAATACCAGCATCATTCAACAATCTATTTTACCCCCTCAAATGAAGCACAAAAAGAATACTAATGAAGCCAGAAGATGTGCTCCACCTTAATTCTGTGTTTATTTAATATTTATTTTCTGCAAGAAGGGTTCACATAATTTTTAATATTTTCTGGAAGTGTTTTTTGTTTTTTTTTACTTTTGCATTATTTACTTGCAATTCTTTGGGAAGATCTTGAGGAAAGTTTTTAATAATAATAAAATTGGTCAACAACAATATGTGCAATAAAGAGAAAAATATATTAATTTTAATTCAATCTTTATATTAACCAATTTTTATTGATTCAACTGATCACAATCAGAGGTGTAGTGGTAAAAAAAGAGGTGGGTAAACTATAAATTCTGGTGGACCACGACGTGGTCACCCGGTAAGGTGGGCCACTGCCTACCGGTGTATGTGTATCCTGATGACATCGCTATAGGCTATCATTTGATGGTACTACCAAGGGTATCACTGGTTGTTCCCTCATCATAGGTCACACAATCACTATTCAATTCATACATTAATCTAAATTCTTGTTAAAGAGACCCAAGAAGGAATAATATGGTTGAAATCTATAAAGTTTACTAAATGACAAAACAGAGAGAACAAAAATATTTAAGAGAGATAGAGAGGGAGGCTTATATCCAGGGCTTCCAATGCAATGCACTTGTACATAATGATTAGGGATTTGGGATTATTTTCATAGTCGATTAATCTGTTGAATATTTTCTCGATTAATCAATTAGTTGTTTGGTCTATAAAATGTCAGAACAATGTGGATCAGTGTTTCCCAAAAGCCCAGGAGGATGACGTCCTCAAATGTCTCGTTTTGTCCACAACTCAAAGATATTCAGTTTACTGTCACAGAGGAGAGAAGACACTAGAACATATTCACATTTAACAAGCTGGAATCAAAGAATTTTTGCCAGCCACAATATCAACGCTGACCGCCACACATTGATTTTCGATTTATTTTTAATTTTTTACTAAGCCTATTTAAAATCGTATTTGATTGCAGAGAGCCGTAGCGCATTCGCGCAGCACTAGGCTACCTCTCGCTCGTCCCTCTCTCTCTCTCTCTCACCCGTACCTCTCGCGCTCTCTTTCCGACATGGAACACCGCTGCATAAATCTGTCCAACACAGCACTGTCAGTTATTACTTATTAGCCAGCATGCAAGGAGCCTAGCTAATAAGGAGAGCTAAGTTATTGTTCGAATACAGCTGGATTTTTGAGGTCAGCACGCTGTATATAGCTGGTAGTAGTCAATATCGATGCACGCGCATGGGAAACACTGGCAGCAGCGCATTATGAAAGACTTCATCTTAGGTTTAACAACCTATGAAACTAATAATGAACAATATGAAACTAAAACGACATAAGCTTAATTTAAAATGGCTTAGGAACTATCTATTTAGAGGTGGATAAACGCAATTTAGAGGTGGATAAACCCACTTTGGAGGTGGGTAAACGCTATTTCCGAATTTTGGGAGGTGCGTAAACGGCGATTACGTGCGTTTAGCCTCCACTACATCCCTGATCACAATGTATAGTCAGGACATTAATAACATAAAAAATTACTTTTGCAATTACAAAAAAAAAAAAAACACAAACTACTTCAGAGAGTTCTCTTAAAAAAAATCTTCCACATACAGCAATGACAGCTTTGCTGATCTTGGCATTCTAGCTGCCAGTTTGTCCAGATACTCAGGTGACATTTCACCCCACACTTCCTGTAGCACTTGCCATAGATGTGGCTGTCTTGTCGGGCACTTCTTACGCGTCTTATAGTCTAGCTGATCCCACAAAAGCTCAATGGGTTTAAGATCCATAACACTCTTTTCCAATTATCTGTTGTCCAATGTCTGTGTTTCTTTGCACAATCTAATCTTTTCTTTTTGTTTTTCTGTTTCAAAAGTGTATTTTTCTTTGCAATTCTTCCCATAAGGCCTGCCCCCCTGAGTCTTCTCTTTACTGTAGTACATGAAACTGGTGTTGAGCAGGTAGAATTCAATGAAGCTGTCAGCGGAGGACATGTGAGGCATCTATTTCTCAAACTAGAGTCTCTGATGTACTTATCCTCTTGTTTAGTTG
Source organism: Xyrauchen texanus (assembly GCF_025860055.1). Lineage (NCBI taxonomy): Eukaryota > Metazoa > Chordata > Actinopteri > Cypriniformes > Catostomidae > Xyrauchen > Xyrauchen texanus. Next base: position 31,783,304 of record NC_068308.1, on the reverse strand, counting down.
TACATCTGACCATCCACATCTCTTTCTGTCCTTGTTAGAGCCAGTTGTCCTTTGTCTTTGAAGACTGTATTGTACACCTTTGTTTGAAATCTTCAGATTTTTTTTTTGTGACAATTTTAAGCATTGTATAGCCTTCATTCTTCAAAACAATGATTGACTGATGAGTTTCTAGAGAAAGCTGTCTCTTTTATTAGACATTTTTGACCTAATATTGACCTTAAGACATGCCGGTCTTGCATTCTGTGGAAACTAAAACACAAAGACAATGTTAATCGAACCAAATAGCTTTCAGCTGTGTTTGATATAATGGTAATTGATTTTCTAGATCCAAATGAGCAATTTAGCATGATTACTCAAGTATAAGGTGTAGGAGTGATGCTGCTGGAAATGGGGCCTGTCTAAATTTGATTAAAAAAAAGTACTTTTTTCAAATAGTGATGGTGCTGTTTTTTACATCAGTAATGTTCTGACTAATTTGTGATCAGTTGAATGCCACTTTTGTGAATCAAAGTACCGATTTCCTCCGAAACAGCAAAATCTGTACATTATTCCAAACTTTTGGCCGCCAGGGTATATCGTTATCGTACTAAAACATGACTCATATAGTGATATAAGGGTTTGGTCATATCGCCCACCCCTAGCTTGATAGTAGACTGTGTTTATTATAAAATGAGAGGCCTCTAATTCCTGTGAGGGCAGGTGCACAGTCAAAAAAGTTCATAAATCATAATAAAAGAAGAGAATGGAACACTGCTACATGTGCTCCCATGCAATTTAATATTTTAACCAACCTGCTTTTTCCCTCTTCCAGGAAAAACTTTGGTCTTGTATGAAACTGATAGTTACCCTCTTCTCTCTCTTGTCTGCAGGACAGCATTGGGCTACTGCTGGATGCAGTAAAGACATCCAATGAGGAACTGGCTCAGACCTGGAAGAAATCCGAGCAGTGGGCCACCATCGAGCAGCTCTGCAGTGAGTAGTTTAGGGTTCAAGGATTCATGCCTAGACTGATAAATTGAAAGTTGAAAGTGTTTAAAAGAGTTTTAGAGCTTGCAGATTGAAGTGGAGGAGAAACCCAGAAAAACGCTTGGTGACCGTCACCATGGAATATCATCGGCATTTGGGATATGTGACTGTGTGAAATGTTTGGATCAGATTTCAGAGGTCTAGTTGACAGTTCTTCAGTGTAAGAAGGTTATTGGTCACTTGATGAGACGACAAGAGCCTGTCCCAGTGACCAAAATGTTTTTTTTTTTTTTTTTTCAAACACAATAGCTCTCATCCAGTTGCTATAGCCATTATCTTTTCAAGGCATTAATACCATTTAGTTCTCAGTCTTACAGATCCACCAGTTTCTTTTTTTCTTTTCTTTTTATGTCCCTTTGAAAATGCAAAATTTTCTCTATTTAAAGGATTTTGTGGAGAACTTCTCCATTTCAATGCACTATGATCAAAGACTGATTTTTTTTATTTTTTTTTTATTTATCTCAGGCACAGTGGGCGGGCAGCAGTCTGGATCTCTGGATTACGCCATGGGCGGCCCAACTCTCCCACAATCCTCTTCAGCCGTGTGGTCCTGCCTCCACTGCACCTTCATGAACCAGCCCGGCACTGAGCACTGCGAGATGTGTAGTTTGCCCCGCAGCTAAAAACCCCACAGATTAGGGCTGCACCACACATCCCACCAGGAACAGCAGTGAGAGTGGGCGTGCTTCCCTGTATTCCTGCCATTTTAGTATGCCTAATCCTTAACTCCCCTCCCTCACTGACTATGTCGGATCTAAATGCAGTTTCCGGCACGTGCTCGAATATGTGCCCAATCAAATGCCGTGAGCTGCATCATTTCGATGATTGGTGGCCGAAGACGATGGGGTGTACCCATGTAGCGCACTCTGTGTGAGACCAGTGCATTCTGGGACTTTTATTTAGGTAAAGCACTTGGGCAAAGCTCCTCCCACCCCACTCATCTCCCTTTGAGGTCCAATGTAACGTTTCGGCGCCATTGGTAAAATATTATCAATTTCTTTTTTCCCTCCCAACTCTCACTGAGGATGTCGTGTAAATAATAAACAGAGATCTAATAATGCTGTTATTTAATTTCAAATTAAGTTTTTTCTTTTTTTTTTTTATGCTAGTTATATGTTGAGAGAGAGCCAGTTCAATCCCATTTTCCGGAAATACGTTTAGCGTGTTTTTTCGCATACACCAAAATAAAACAAAAAACATAAAGATGGTCCATTGCACTCATCCATTCACATCTTCCTGATTTCTTTGATCCTCAACAGTAGTGTTGCAAGTTCAGAACACTTTCTTAATGTCCATGCTATTTTCTATTTTCACTTTTTGGGTGGTGAGTGTTTTAGAGTTTGTTCTTAATTGAAGTCTGAATGTTTGGTTTTGGCACAGATCCAGAGAGTATTTCCTTATCATCAAAACTGACCTCAGAAGGCTTAAGAAGCTATGCTTTGAAAGTGGTTCGGTTTACGTTTGCTTTGCGAAAACTGTAGCTAATCATCTTTAGTGCTGGGACACTTTTCTGCACCATTTCACTGTCATCCCCCTTTCATGATTAATTTCCCCTTCCATTCCCCCTGGTGCAAGTCCAGATTTGGACTTTTTCCCACTCTTCAGCCCCAGAGATTTTCATAGGGTTCTGTCAGGACCATCTCTTAAAATTCACTTGTCGACCCAGTGAATCTCACACCTTGCCAAGAAATAGGTTGATTGATGGGGAATGAACATAATTGATATAGAAGGACCATTCAAAACTTGAGTCCTCTTGATTTACATATTTGCCTTGGAGTTTGTTTATTTCTGAATAAGAGATGACTGTTTTGTAAACCAGCTTCATAGATCTTGCTTGGTGAAGATTTGTGGTTTGTGGAGTGTAACGGATGCATTCTTCTTAAGACAAGAACTGTCACCTTTTGACAGTTTCATTTGGTCCAGATTTGAAGTGTTTTAAAAACCAGCCCAAAGACACACACTCTAAGTATGTATTTTGGAGAATTTCAGCCTTCTGAAATAAAGTGATCTAGATGTTTACATTGCAGTGATTTATTTATTTATTATTCATTTTTTTTAGGGTTTCCCATTTCTCTGACAATGTTAGCTCACTTAAATGTGTTCACGTTGATCTAAATTGTTCTCTTAATCTGGGTTTTGTTTTGAGAAGTTAATGACTAGGATTTTGGTGTGAGATTATACGATGATAATTTTTCTCTGAGCTACAGATGGCTGTGCTTACATCTCATTGCCGCACAAGATGCCATGACTTCTATGCTGCCAACAGGTTTTGGAGTTTTAAATACAAAGAGAATACTTAAACAAAAAAACGGATTCCTTTGGAATCCTTTGATTTTGTTTTCTATTACAAAAGGTAATGTGTGGTAATGTTTATCATTCAACATAAAAGAAGTAACTGTCTGCATGATTTATATCCATATTGGGAAAGACCAGATTGGGGCTGCACTGTGCAGCTTGGCGTATTACTGTAGACACATTTCAAGGGTTTTACATATCCCATACATAATGCAGATAGCACACATGGTTGTATTCAGGTTTTTGGAAGCGCTCATAAAATAGAGGTTCTTCTTGGTGGAGATGTATGTCTGTTGTAATACCTACAGCTTGTACTATAGGTAATTTATGAACAGTGCTCATCTACCTTATCATCAAGAAACCACTATACCACAAATCACTTTTGGCACAATTGTGATCAAAGACAATAACAACAGAAAAACCTCTAGGGAAGTTTCTGTCCAGAATAACATGTTGGTCCCTTTGTTTGACAAAAACAAAAAACATTTATTACACTGCTGTATGAAATACTTTATTCTAATTGGTCAGATGTGGCATTTTTGTTCAATGACCACTAAACTGCATAATGGATTGTTGATTTTTTTTTTTTTTTTTTTTTACCTCAACTGGTTTTTTACATAGTTGATCTAGTAAATTTTTTTCAAACCTCATGTTACTCTGTGGTCTCTTCTCCCATAATGAAATATTATACATTCACATGAAATGCTAATTTGAATATGATCTTTTCAATTTGGTAACCATGTGATAAGGTGCACAATAGCCAGTAATTATTGGAAAATTAACCTGTTTAGGCTGATACAAAACCCTAAACACTCTTGTGAGTCAGCCAGTCTTTAACCTTAACTGAATTTGGGAGATTTTACAAGCAATTTCATTTCATTTATTCAGATTGTCATTTTCATTGAGCCAACATAATTTAGTTACATTAGGTCAAATCAATGAACCATAGTATTTTTTAACTCAACTTTATTAAGTTAGTCAAATTCAATTAAATAATATCCCCAGGTAAGGAACTGACAGTGAAACCTTTGCACTGTCAATTTTGATACCAACTGCTTGTAGAGCTAAGCAATGCTCAAATTAATTGTCCATCCTCAACCTGTGCATTAGTGCCATTCTTCACCACAATGGTAACCCCCAAAACTCCAGCCTAACAGACACTCTTTTTAAATGCCAATATAACAGAACATTAACAAACCTGCTATTCTCATTTTGCTCAAACATTTACAAAATTACTTAATTTACACTGTTTACATGACACTTTTACATTTACATTTAGTCCCATGCAAAGTATACTTGGAAATGGAAATCTCCTGCCCAGTTTCATCAATGTTAAAAGTATTTATGTAGTCCCAACTCAAATGGATTAAGTAAAATTGTTTTTTACTAATTTATTAGAATGCAATGAAATCAAATTGTGACAATGTTCTAGAATTGTGTTGTAGTACATTTTATTTAAGTAAACCTGCAGAAATCCTTTTTTTTTTTTTGAGCGCAGCAAACTACATTCGGATGTTTTGTAGTTGTCGTTTGAGTGTTTCTGTTCAACTTTAAAAGCTAGGGTTTTAGAAAAGGACCTGAAGTTTCCCCTCCAGCCCCCAAATGTGTGGCCTATGAGTCCCTGGAACGATGAGGTAAGAGTGAACTGTCAACATCAAACACATCTTACCAGAACCTCTTAGGACTTCTATACTGAAGCTCAGTCCCATCTTCACCTTTAAATTTTACTCTTTCTCTGTGCCTCTTAGCAATTTTCTCCATCAGAAAAGCATTTTTTGGCATGTTTTTTGTTTGGTTTGTTTTTTTACTTTTGATCTCTTAGTTTTTTAAAGAAGTGACTGGCATGTTGTTGTCACTGTCAATATGGCTTAAAATGTGAACGTGTGTGGACGCCTACATCAGTGAAAATGAGCTAAATGTGAACTGAGCACATATTAGGAACACCTGTACACCTACTTATACATGTGATTATCAAATCAGCCAATCATGTGGCAGCAGTGCAATGCATACAATCATGCAGATACGGGTCAGTAAGCAGCAGATCTGCAGACACAAATACCTTGTTGATTAGAGAGGTCAACGGAGAATGGCCAGACTGGTTCAAGCTGACAGAATGTCTATGGTAACTCAGATAACCACTCAGTACAATTATAGTGAGCAGAATAGTATCTCAAAATGATGTTGAATCTTGGGTCAGATGGGCTACAACAGCAGAAGACCACATCAGGCACTTTATTAGGACCTGATTGTTCCTAATAAAGTGCTCAGTGAGTGTATGTTTGTAAAAGAATATATATATATAATTTTTTTATGAATACAATAATTAATAAATCTGACTATTTATTTTACATGGTAGTTTTAATTAATAATATTGCTGTAGTATTTTAAAAGCAATAAGACACTCAAGGCTGTGCATTTTTGGGAAAATATTTCAAAAAGTGGCATTTGCGGTGTTGATACTTGAATTCACGGGACTCTGAACAAAACACCAATCATTATCTTGTATTCAAACATTGTGATGATGTCATCGCTGTCAGTTACATTTTGAATACTGAATATTCTGTCAAGGTAAGTAAACCGTAGACATTCAAACAAAAAACTTAAATATCTTTAAAAGGATAGTTTTTATTAAAATCGAATATATATCGTATAAATAAGGATGACATTATCTATAAAGTAAAGTTTAGCAGTTGGTGCTGAATACGGTGCTGCTTTCATAGCACTGTAATATACTATTACAAAAGTACGAGCTGTATTGCTGTAGGTTTGGTATCTGATACTCTTAGAGGACTGTTTTAGTGGTCACTATTAGTGCTCTCTAGTGGCTCTATTGTCGAACTGCAGTCAAATGGAGAGCGAAAACCAACTACCGTATCAATTTATTGATTCTCACTACTATGCGGTTGCACTTATTTTGGTTTAAAAAAAAAAAGAGAGAACGCCTATCAAATACATAGTTATATACTATTCAGTACCATCCCACTTCGCAAAGACAGAATTGTATCATACACTGAACTGATTACGCTACTATGAAATATATTTGTTTACATCTGAATCACTTAAACGTCCTTACAAACGACTTCTGTTTGGTTTATAGTGTACAGCATTTTTAGTCTAAACCGTTCAATCAAACAATTTCATGATCATTTTCTGTTTCAAATACCTAAATAATTTGGTTTACTGATGTTTACTTGGACATTTTATTGCTGCTAGCACAGGGTTAAATATTGCAGGTTAAATCTAGCAAAAGTATTTTTCTATACTATTTTCCACATTTTAAAATAAAAGTAAGACTATGTGTAACGGATGTACATATGCAATAACATAATTAAATATGGGAGTAATAAAGTCACTAAAAATATTAAACAAATCAAAACTATCTTAAATATTAGCTTCTTTGAAGTTGCCACCCTTTGCCTATTATGCTTGCTGTTATTGAAGAAATTCACATAAGTGCAGAGTAGAAAACGTATTTCAAGCATTATTATGTAAGCATAAACCTTTTGATCAAAGGTTAATTAAGACCACGTGGAGCATCATTTATTTGAAAGTATACAACCTTTTGACTGGTTATGATTGACACCTTCTTCTCCCTCTGTTTTCATCTTCAGCATTCAAAATGGAGATTATGTACGTGTACACAAAAAAGTGCTGTGAGTTTGGCCACCCTTGTAACTTTTCAGAAAGTGCTGTGCTTCATGTGGACATTCCGCCTAACCCCTCATTGGAGGCCAACTTTATTGAGGAGGATCTATGTATTGTTGGCACCCAGTGCTCACAGAAAATGTCTGAGCATGAGGTGAGACAAACAACAAATTATGTGATCAGCAGTGAGCCATACACTGGTGGCCAAAAGTTTGGAATAATGGACAGATTTTGCTCTACGGAAAGAAATGGGTACTTTTATTTACCAAAGTGGCATTTAACTGATCACAATGTATAGTCAGGACTTTAATAACATGAAAAATTGCTATAATAATAATTAAAAAAAAGTGAATTACTTCTTAAACTACTTTAAAATGTGCACATAAAAAAATCCTCCACTTGCAGCAATGACAGCTTTGCAGATCCTTGGTATTCTAGCTGTCAGTTTGTCCAGATACTCAGGTGACTTTTCACCCAACGCTTCCTGTAGCACTTGCCATAGATGTGGCTGTCTTGTCGGGCACTTCTCACACACCTTACAGTCTAGCTGATCCCACAAAAGCTCAGTGGGGTTAAGATCTATAACACTCTTTTTCAATTATCTGTTGTCCAATGTCTGTATTACTTTACCCACTCTAACATTTTTTTTGTTTGTTTTTCTGTTTCAAAAGTGGCTTTTTCGTTGCAATTTTTCCCATTTGGCCTGCACCCCTGAGTCTTCTCTTTACTCTTTACTCTTTATGGTAAAATTCAATGAAGTTGTCAGTTGAGGACATGTGAGGCATCTATTTCTCAAACTAGAGACTCTGATGTACTTATCCTCTTGTTTAGTTGTACATCTGGCCATCCACATCTCTTTCTGTCCTTGTTAGAGCCAGTTGTCCTTTTGTCTTTGAAGACTGTATTGTGTACACCTTTGTATGAAATCTTCATTTATTTATTTTTTGGACAATTTCAAGCTTTGTATAGCCTTCCTTCCTCAAAACGATGATTGACTAATGAGTTACTACAGAAAGCTGTTTCTTTTTTGCCATTTTAGATATAATATTGACCTTAAGACATGCCAGTCTATTGCATACTGTGGCAACACAAGAACAAAGACAATGTTAAGCTTCATTTAATGAAACAAATAGCTTTCAGCTATTTTTGATATAATGGCAAGTGATTTTCTAGTACTTTAATCAATTTAGCTATATTTACTTGAGGATAAAGTGTTGGAGTGATGGCTGCTGGAAATGGGGCCTGTCTAGATTTGATAAAAAAAATATTTTTGGTGCTGTTGGTGCTGTTTTTTACATCAGTAATGTCCTGACTATACATTGTGATCAGTTTCATTTACATTTATGTATTTGGCAGACGCTTTTATCCAAAGCGACTTACAGTGCACTTATTACAGGGACAATCCCCCCGGAGCAACCTGGGGTTAAGTGCCTTGCTCAAGGACACAAAGGTGGTGGCTGTGGGGATCAAACCCACTACGTCACCAGCACCACTCCAGTTGAATGCCACTTTGGTGAATTAAAGTATCAATTTTCTTCTAAAACAGCAAAATCTGTACATTATTCCAAAATTTTGGCCGCCAGTGTATATGACTGTTTTGGCTTACCCCATGGCAGGGCTGGACTGGGAAGAGAAATTGGCTTGGGCTTTTACTTAGCAACTGGCCTAAAATTTGTCCGTCACACCGACCCCTCGTGTTCTCCCAATGGCCCACCTGGAAAATGCCCGGTATGCAAGATTACCAGTCCTGCCCTGCCCCATGGGTAACACTTTGTAATTATTGTGGTCATTAAATGTCATTAACCATATTAATTAAGATTTATCAATTTTAACTAATGTACATTCAAGTAGAGGTATATTTTCCTATAAATATTACAATTTACAGTATTGATCTATTAAGTATTATATAATGCCTATTAATGACTTAATAAGTAAATATTAATGTACAAACAGCCGGTTATTATCACAAAATAAACCCTGACATGAAGCATATTACACAGCTAATGACCTAATAAATAAATAAACTGCCATTAAATATTGAGCTATGTAGGAAATTGATTGCCAAGGACAACAATATATTATACAGTTTAGTGGTCATTTTACAAAAATATTTGACCGCAGAATGCTTAGATTGACCAATTACATTCAAGTATTCCATAGAGCTGTGTAATAATGAAAGTTGTTATATGTAATGTGGAAATGTAAAGAAACTTGACAGAAGTTGTGTCAGTCATTCTGTCTACTATTAAATACTTGACCTTTTCAGGTTAACACAAACAGCATGGAATCTGTGTCACAAGGAATAAACCATGTTGAGGGGGGGTGGCCGAAAAGTGTCAACGCAGAGAACCTGGATGTGACAAACCGCTACAAAAAGAAGGTGGAGAAGGATGAGCATTATCAGAACAGTATCCAGCATCTTGCAAGCGTAAGTTTCTTACACTTACTGTGAAATTAAATTGCCTCATAATATTTTTTTGTGTATTGAGAGAACTTTTCCCCCTAAAAGTTTGTCTAGTCTCAGTCTTGTCTTTCTGCCCACCGCAGCTCATCGATCACTGTATTAAGCAGAACAATGCCACTGACATCTACCAGGAGTATTTTGAGGATGAAGAGGTTGTTGAGGAAACAGAAGAACAGCAAACAGCTAAGTTCATCAATGTTTTCAGGTGAGCACACTCATTAGAGCACATTAGGACTACCATAGACATGATTTGGCGCAGGTGTTCACTTTCAAACAGAGTTTTGAGAATAATCTCAATACTCTAATCAGTTGTGCTGCAATTGATTACTGTAAGTAGTACTAAAATATGACCTGGAAATTTCCAATCTAATCGATCAGTTATTTTGAAATATTGAGTTGATAACTGCAATTTTGCCCAGCATGGTGTGTTCCAGAAGCAACATCTTTTGTTTGTCCTTGAACCATTTTCCTGTCCCTAACCTAAACTACACCTGATATTGAATATTTATTAAAGAAGAGGGGAGACAGTAAAGAGAACAACTATTTAATAGTTGTCCAAATTAAGTGAACGCATTTTAAAACAATCCATCAATGTTCTTAACATTCGGAAAAAACGAAACAGAACATTTTAATGGAACCTCTGGTGTCTTCCCCAGATAAGAATTGGTTCCTCCCAAGGTTTAGTCCTCATCTATTTAACATCTTAGGGAATTCTTCCACATCATGGTTGCTTTTAGCTTGCTTACTGAAGGATATATAAGGCACTATTAAAAAAAAATCTATTCTGTAAAGTAAAGCTGCTTTGGGACAGTTGCTATGTCTGAAATCACTTACTGTCAGAGTACACTCACTGAGAACTTTATTAGAAACACTGTAGTATTGCAATTTACTGGGTAATACTAATACTAATACTGGGTTCAAAAACATTCTTCATGGCATGAATTCTTCAAGATGTTGGAAACATTCCATTGCGATTCTGGTCCACGTTGACATGATTGCATCATGCAATTTATGCAGATTTTTCAGTTCTACCACATCCCAAAGGTCTTCTATTGGATTCAGATTCAGTGACTTGGAAGGCCACGGAAGAGCAATGAACTCATTCTCATGTTCATGAAACCAGTTTGAGATGACTTTTGCTTTGTGACATGGTGCATTATCATGCTGGAAGTAGCCATTAGAAGATGGGAAAATTGTGGACATGAAGGCATGCACGTGGTCGGCAACAATTTTCAAATTGGCTGTGGCATTCAAGTGATGATTGATTAATATTAACAGACCAAAGTGTGCTAAGGAAACATTCCCCTCACCATTACACCACCGCCATCAGCCAGGACTGTTGGCAGGTTGGGTCAATTGATTCATACTGTTGGTGCCAAATTCTGACCCTACGATCTATGTGCCTCAGAAGAAATTGAAGTTAATCAGACAAGGCTATGTTTTCCCAGTCTTCAACTGTCCAGTTTTGGTGAGCTGTGCCCACTGCAGCCTCAGCTTTCTGTTATTAGCTTACAGAAGTGGAACCGGACGTGGTCTTCTGCTGTTGTAGCCCATCTACCTCAAGATTCTACATGTGCATTCTGAGATGCTATTCTGCTCGCTAAAATTATACAGAGTGGTTTCCTGAGTTACCGTAGCCTTTCTGTCAGCTCGAACCAGTCTGGCTGTTCTCCATTAACCTCTCTCTCATCAACAAGGCTCACTAGATGTTTTTTTTTTGTTTGTTTTTTTTTTGGCACCATTCTGAGTAAACTCTTGAGACATGCATGAAATTCCCAGAAGATCAGGAGTTACAGAAATATTCAAACCAGCCTGTCTGGCACCAACAATCTTACCACAGTCAAAATCACAGAGATCATATTTTTTCCACATTCTGATGGTTGATGTGAACATTTACTGAAGCTCCTGACTTGTATCTGCATGATTTTATGCACCACGCTGCTGCCACATGATTGTCTGATTAGATAATTGCATGAATAAGTAGGTACCGGTTTTCCTAATAAACTGCTCAGTCAGCGTTTGAAATGCGCTTGATGAAAAACAAACTTCTATGCTGGTAAATAAAAGTATGTTCTTTAGGTATGCAGGTGAGTAGTATGAATACATTCCCAGACATACTTTATCTGGGAATGTGTGCATTGTCCTGTAACCTGAATTTCCAACTTATCTGTTCTACTCTTTGCACTTTGGTTTTCTCTAGAGACCCAAATAAAGTGAAGCGCACAGCCACCTGTTTGTCCTGGCACCCAAATAGTAACCATAAGCTTGCTGTTGCCTACTCTTGCCTGGAGTTTCAGAGAGCACCCAAAGACATGAGCTTCGACTCCTACATTTGGGACATTGGTACCCAGTCTATTTTATGATATGGGACTTTTACAAATCAAATCACTTTTTAACCACATTGCACACATGCAGCATGTGCCACTATTGACAAGAACAAAATTATTATATACAGATTTTATTTGTCCCTTTAGAAAACCCCTGTAAACCAGAGATGACTCTGAAACCTGTTTCTCCGCTTGTTTGTCTGGAGTACAACCCCAAAGATTCTCACATCCTTGTTGGGGGAAGCTACAATGGTCAAATTGGTGGGTTTAATATCCTGATGACCTCTGTGGTTAATGGAAAAGTACTTTCTTCCATGTTTGAACTGCATTGTTATACAGTATAAGACTGTATAACAGTGCCTCTTTAAATTCCTTTTGTTAAGCTCAGACTTTAAGTCTATGGGTCTAATGGCCGGACTAATAGCATTTGGTATGGAATATGGTATAGAGACTTTTGAAATTATGATTAAGCAAGTGTTTGTAAACTTGTAAATTACCACTTTGTCTTTTGCCCAATTTCCAGTCTATTGGGACACTCGGAGCGGCAGCCATCCAGTAGAGATGTCCGCCATTGAGCACAGCCATAGAAACCCTGTGTACAAAGTCATCTGGCTGCATTCGACAGGGGACACTTTCTCAGCTTCTACAGATGGACAGGTTTGTATGCAGTTACACAACAGTCCAAAACTATCAAATAGACACAGCAAACTTTAAACTAGATTAGAGTTTTGCCTTGCACCCTATGCAAATGAACCATTATTAAACCTTTATAAAGTATAAAATATTGTAATTTTAAAGAAGCACTCATGCATTTGATACCAGGTACTGTGGTGGGACATTCGTAAGATGAGTGAGCCCATCGATAGACTCGTGCTGGATCCTAATAAGAAGGGGAATCTTGAAGATGCCCTTGGTGCAATCTCAATGGATTTTGAGACAACTATGGTAAGATTGATTCAAAGTCCATTTAAGACATGTCAGTTCACTGGGTAGACATATCGGAAACACCCCAGGGCAGCAATGTTCTACGTAGGCAAAAGTAATACAAGTACAGCTTCTATCTACTTGAATGGGGAAAGACCAAAATCTCCAGATCTGGTTGTCAATATTTATGTTTTAATAATATATTTCAAATCAGCAATACAATCTGACATAGCTAGCAGGCTACAAACACTGACTCACTTCCTGTTCCTGTTTATGCTGGCACCTAGCTTGAGTTTGTGTTTTTTAGCCTGCTAGCTTTTTTAGCATCCCTTATCTATGTTTTCAGCTTTTAATCTTTAATATCTGCCATTTTTCATCGCGCATCGGGTTTCCCCTCTGCCTTATTCTCTTATCGCGATTCACATGCGTGCATTTTCCGCTTGCATCTGCTTTCTATTTTTATCGTGATTAAACAGTTTGCATTTTACAGCGCTCACCCATTTTCTCCTCCGTTTTACACAAATTATTGCATCGATCTCAAAGCACCACTGGAACAGTTTTAATAACAAACAATTGCGTGAGGGATTCACATTGATCTCAAACCCTCGCCGCTCAGGAACAACCAACAACAAACAACAAACAATTGTGGTAAGTCATGGTACCCGCTCATGTTATTGCTTCCTGCATTGCATGTCACATGTTTACTATAGCTTCTTCCATCAGCAGTGAGGAATTCACATGTGATAAATGTAAGGAATTAGTTAGGCTGATGGAGAAGGTTAATGAGTTAGAGACACGCATCTGAACGCTAGTGGAGGTAATTGAGAAAGAGAAGCCAGTAGATACTGTTTTGGATGCGGGTATTACAGAAAGCAACACATACACTTTGGTTCCGGCTGAAGAGCTCCTGCAGCAGCGCATTTGGGTGACATCTCGGTGGCAGACTCGCTCAGCAAAGCGACACCACTCTCCTGTTCCTGGTAGGGTTTCTAATTGATTCTCCCCACTCAGTGATGCACCCACTGAGAATCCTGTTGAAAGAGACCTTGTTATTGGTGACTATTGTAAGGAACATGGAAATAGAGACTACAGCCACCATTGTTAAAGGGGGCTCGGGCGTCTGACATCAAATCAAATTTACAAGTTTTCACACACAAACAGGTGTGTGAAAAGAACAAAAGCAATGTCAGACACTGTAATATGCTCGGGCCCCCTCCCAGTTCATCGTGGTGATGAGGTTTATAGTAGATTATTGTCACTGAATGGCTAGATATCTGAGTGGTGTCTGGAGAATAGCATTGGATTCATAGACAATTGGAAGAGTTTTGGGGGTAAACCTGACCTGCTAAAGAGAGACGGACACATCCCTCCAGGGAAGGTGCCGCTCTTCTTTCTAGTAATTTGGCTCATAGCCTTAATAGTGATAGTATTTGACTAACTGGGGCCCAGGTCAGGAAGCAGACACACTCGCTAATCCAAACATCTGCTAGCTGCCTTGAGACGTTACACAGGTCACATAAACTACAACACATAGCGACTGTATCACCTAGATATCATATAGAGACTGCGTTTGTTCCCCGAACTACCAAACACATACCCCCAACAAAATATCTAGAAAACATTTGATTAAGGTTAAACTTGAAAAAATACAAATAATTTGAAGATAAACATCATATAAAGGTAGGGCTACAAAACATTAGATCTCTTTCAACCAAAACACTAATTGTAAATGAAATAATTACAGATCATATTTTGGATGTGGTCTGTTTGACTTAAACCTGGCTTAAACTGGATGAATATATTAGTTTAATTGCATCTACTCCTCCAGGTTATTGTTATAAACATGAGCCTCTATGAAAGGGCTGAGGAGGAGGGGTTGCTAGAATTTGCATTGAAGTTTTTGTTATTACTCAGAGGACAGGATATAAGTTTAAGTCTTTTGAACTAATAATGCTTAATGTGAAACTGTCAGATATAAATAAAAAAAAACTCTGTCATCTTTGGCCCTTGCTACATTATATACAGTGGGTACGGAAAGTATTCAGACCCCCTTAAATTTTTCACTCTTTGTTATATTGCAGCCATTTGCTAAAATCATTTAAGTTAATTTTTTTCCCTCATTATTGCACACAGCACCCCATATTGACAGAAATACACAGAATTGTTGACATTTTTGCACATTTATTAAAAAAGAAAAACTGAAATATCACATGGTCCTAAGTATTCAGACCCTTTGCTGTGACACTCATATATTTAACTCAGGTGTTGTCCATTTCTTCTGATCATCCTTGAGATGGTTCTACACCTTCAATTGAGTCCAGCTGTGTTTGATTATACTGATTGGACTTGATTAGGAAAGCCACACACCTGTCTATATAAGACCTTACACCTCACAGTGCATGTCAGAGCAAATGAGAATCATGAGGTCAAAGGAACTGCCTGAAGAGCTCAGAGACAGAATTGTGGCAAGGCACAGATCTGGCCAAGGTTAGAAAACAATTTCTGCTGCCCTTAAGGTTCATAAGAGCACAGTGGCCTCCATAATCCTTAAATGGAAGACGTTTGGGACGACCAGAACCCTTCCTAGAGCTGGCCGTCCGGCCAAACTGAGCTATCAAGGGAGAAGAGCCTTGGTGAGAGAGGTAAAGAAGAACCCAAATATCACTGTGGCTGAGCTCCAGAGATGCAGTCGGGAAATGGGAGAAAGTTGTAGTAAGTCAACCATCACTGCAGCCATCCACCAGTCGGGGCTTTATGGCAGAGTGGCCCGACGGAAGCCTCTCCTCAGTGCAAGACACATGAAAGCCCGCATGGAGTTTGCTAAAAAACACCTGAAGGACTCCAAGATGGTGATAAATAAGATTCTCTGGTCGGATGAGACCAAGATAGAACTTTTTGGCCTTAATTCTAAGCGGTATGTGTGGAGAAAACCAGGCACTGCTCATCACCTGTCCAATACAGTCTCAACAGTGAAGCATGGTGGTGGCAGCATCATGCTGTGGGGGTGTTTTTCAGCTGCAGGGACAGGACGACTGGTTGCAATCGAGGGAAAGATGAATGCGGCCAAGTACAGGGATATCCTGGACGAAAACCTTCTTCAGAGTGCTCTGGACCTCAGACTGGGCCGAAGGTTCACCTTCCAACAAGACAATGACCCTAAGTACACCGCTAAAATAACGAAGGAGTGGCTTCACAACAACTCCGTGACTGTTCTTGAATGGCCCAGCCAGAGCCCTGACTTAAACCCAATTGAGCATCTCTGGAGAGACCTGAAAATGGCTGTCCACCAACGTTTACCATCCAACCTGACAGAACTGGAGAGGATCTGCAAGGAGGAATGGCAGAGGATACCCAAATCCAGATGTGAAAAACTTGTTGCATCTTTCCCAAAAAGACTCATGGCTGTATTAGATCAAAAGGGTGCTTCTACTAAATACTGAACAAAGGGTCTGAATACTTAGGACCATGTGATATTTCAGTTTTTCTTTTTTAATAAAAGTGCAAAAATGTCAACAATTCTGTGTTTTTCTGTCAATATGGGTTGATGTGTGTACAATAATGAGGGAAAAAAATGAACTTAAATGATTTTAGCAAATGGCTGCAATATAACAAAGAGTGAAAACTTTAAGGGGGTCTGAATATTTTCCGTACCCACTGATCACCTGGGCCTTATTCTGATTTTCTTGGAGAATTTGCAGATTTTCTATCTGATCTAATAGTTACTGTAGATAGGGCTTTAATTGTTGGTGACTTCAACATTCAAATTGATAATGAAAATGACACATTGGGATTAGCATTTATCGATATTCTCAACTCTCTTGGAGTTAGACAAAATATGACAGGACCAATTCATCGTAATCATACTCTAGATTTAATTCTGTCATATGGAGTTGATGTTAATACTATAGAAATTCTACCGCAGAGCAATGACATCTCAGGGGCCGTTTACACAACAACGTTTTCAACAAAAAATTGAGAAATTTCTTTGGCTGTTCTTTTACATGACAACAGCGTTTTGGGGCCTGAAAACACAAACGTTTGAAAATGGGTTTCAAAGTGCAAGTTTTTGAAAACGATGCTGTTATCGTCTCTGTGTAAATATACAAAAACGTGAATTTGTGAAAACGATGACGTCATGCGCACGCGTATTACGTGTTCAGTCTATAGTCATGAATTTCGAGAACTTCGTCCTTACCTCCAGGGCGAACAGACCAACATGAGATCACCAGTTGGAGTCCTTAAAAAGGTGGCGTGCTTTATAGTCCAGGGTCACTTGTAGTAATAAAGCAACCTCCTCGTCCGTCCAGACAAAACTGCATGTAAAAAAACATGTATGTTAGATCCAATGCCAACTACGCTCTTAAAATAAGTGTTCCCTGTAATCTCAGAACCTCTTCTAAATATGATTAATTCCTCGCTATCCTTAAAACATGTCCCAAGAAACTTTAAAATGGCAGTTATCAAACCGCTTCTTAAGAACCCACAATTTGATTTCTGAGAATTTTCTCCTTTGTGTCGAAAATACTAGAAAAGGTAGTGTCCTCCCAGCTATGTTAATTTCTACAGAGAAATAGTATATATTAACAATTTAAATCAGGATTTATGCCCCACCACAGTACAGAGACTTCACTTATCAGAGTTACAAATTCCTCATTGACATGACATCATGAAATTCTCTTGAATAGGCTAGAAAAGGATGTTGGCATTTGTGAACTTGCATTAGCATAGCTTAGGTCCTATTTAGCAGACCGCTACCACTGTGTCTATGTACTGAGGAATTGTCAAATCAAACAAAAGTTAAGTATGAGTGCCACAGGCATCTGTTTTAGGGCCTCTGCTTTTCTCCTAATAGAAGCTTCCCCTGGGAGATATTATCAGGAATTGTGGAATAAGTTTCCACTGTTATGCCTACAATACCCAACTTTATATTTCATATAAACTTCAATTGGTTAAAAATGCAGAAGCCAGAGTGCTGACTAGAACCAAGAAATATGCCAATTTTATTGTTGTTACATTGGCTACCTGATAAATTTCGTATTCATTTTAAAATTCTGTTAACTACATAAAAGCTTTGAATGGTCTAGCTCCACAATACTTCAGTGACCTTCTACCACCCTATATTCCATCACATTCATTACGATCGCAAAATTCTGGACTGTTAATAGATCCTAGAATATCAAAATCCTCAAAAGGAAGTAGATCCTTTTCCTAGTTGGCTCCTAAACTATGGAATAGTCTCCCTAACACTGTCCAGGATGCAGACACACTCACTGAATTTAAGTCTAGACTGAAGACTCATCTATTTAGCCAGGCACACACCTAATTTTACCATCAACTCACAATTAGGCTGCTTTAGTTAGGTCTGCCAGAACCAGAAACATTGATCATGATCTATAACTCTGCAAAAAAAATTGAATGGCATCTATGCTAATATTATTGTATTTTTATCCATGTCTCAACCTCGGGACTCACCAGAGGTCACCAGAACTGGCCAGATACAGTGTCCTTCCTGCTTGGTGTCGGACACCACTGCTACATGTCTTTGAGTGATGATGACTAAATTAAGCCGGTGTCTTCCAACTTATGTCAAAATCTTTGTTTAACACTTACTTAGTTTAATCATTTTAAACAAAAACTTGCACTACACATAATTAAGTAATATTGGCATTATATTCATGCTGTTAGATAGAGGGGAACTGGCCCCACAGTGAGCCTTCGGCTTGCTCACTGAGATTCTAAATACAATTATTACTTAATTACTTATTTTTATACACAATTCACAATCATATTTAATCAAACTACACAATGATGACTTTATAGATATTACAGTTTAATTTTCTGTTAATGCAGGATTTTATTTAAAGCTGGCTAAGGTGCTATACAAATACAAATTACTTGACAACGGTATCATCATTGCCCAAATCAATCTAAAAACTGTATTTGTGGCTGGTCATCCTAACGTGCAAGCACATTTTAAACAAATAGTATTTCAGCCTCTATGAAAAAGGCGATTGGCTCTTTTAAGTCAGGACTTAAGGTAATCACAACAGTGCCTGCCCACTTTCTCTAGCTGCATTCACACCGGATTTTGATGTTGTAAATTGTCTGGAAAATTTGCAGAGGAGCTTTCTTTATAAATGCATGCCTGGGCCAGAATTCCAGATTCCCTGGATTACACTTTAGCAACATTGCCAGTATCAGATTTTCTCCCCTTAAATTCAAGTAAAGGAATTAATGTTTCCATCAGTTCAATTAAGAAACAATTGCCTACATTTACAACAAATAAATAAATTCCTCTTTCACTCTCAGAGCACTGCACAGTGATTGTCAGAGCTTGAACCTCTTATTTCCCCCACCTGAGAGATTATATTCGTAGTGTGGGAATTCTTTGGGTATTTAAAATGTTGGTGATGGTTACACAATTTGTAAGGTGTGTTGAAAACAAAATCATCTCACGCAGGGAGCATTTCAAACCTGATGTACCATCATCCCAGGGATTTTGTGGAGATGAATGTGAGTGAAATAATTGTTGGCTAATAAATGATAGACCCCTTTACATAAAAAACACAACCAGATGCAGTACACTTTTATACGTTTTTTGTAATGACTCATTAGGTTTATTGATAGAGTAATGTTATGTGTTTTCTGTCACACTCTCCACAAATGGATTTAAGTGCTTGTATGCAATGTTAAGACTGTTTGTTCATACATTTATTAACCCTTGAAAGGGCAAGAACATAACGATACCTCAGAAAATAACTTTACTCTTATTTTCCAACACATTATAGGTCCCAAATACTGTAATATATTTCTATGTTATTCTTGCAAAAAAAAAAAGTTATTTCCTCATGGTATGTCTGTCTTTTAAGATTTCTAAATTATTGTTAAAAATGAATTTGTCTATGGAAAAAAAAATCCATTGCATGAAAATGTTTGTGGTAACAATGAGAAGTAAAAATCTATTGTTTTTTATTTCACAAGCCCACAAAGTTCATGGTTGGCACAGAGCAGGGTCTTGTGGTCACATGCAATCTCAAGGCACAAACCCCAGCTGACAAGATTGCATGCACATACAGCAGCCACCATGGCCCCATTTACGCCCTGCAGAGGAACCCCTTCTATCCTAAGTGCTTCCTGACCGTGGCTGACTGGACTGCTCGCATCTGGTCAGAGGACATCAAGGGGTCATCCATCATGTCTACTAAGTAAGAACCTCTGAGTAGTTTTGGAATAATGATAGACCAACATTCACAGCACTCATATGGGTTTAACTTGACTATGTGCGTTTGCAATCTACATGATAAATTTAAATGGACACAGCCAAGATCTCTTTCAAGGCAAGTCAGTTTAATTGGCGACCAACTTTGGAGCACAAAGTTAAATTGGTAAAGTCTGAAATCTCCAAAATGGTTGGTCAAGGTTATTATCAAATAACATATTTAAAATCAGGAGTAAAATCTGACAACAATGGTATCGTAAATAGTTTATTTTTATTTTATTTTTTATCTTAGATCACACAAAAAAAACTCTAGTTTTAAGGCTGGTTCAGCTCATGTCCATGCACCTCCCTGAGTTGTCTGACAGGCGATGTCTATATCTAAAAGATGATTGGCTCTTTTAACTGTAAGGCGGGATATCCTTTTCCACACCCGTTGGGCATTCACATTTCTCCCATTCCTTTTAACAGAAGTGGTCTGTCTCAGACTAAATAGTCTCTGGCACAGCAAATTTTAAATCAGTAAATTAAAGCATGCAGACAAAGAAACACACAATTAAATTATGAATTTGGATAATCAGTTTTGGCTTTCTGCATTTGTGCCTTAAAGGTGATGTAATTTTTTCCATTTTAAAAACGTTCTCCTTCTTATTACGCAAAGTAATCCAACAAGTTGATTTAAAAAAATAAAAGTGCTTTTTGGCGCTATCAAAATATTGCTCTGTTTGTTTGAATATTCCTTACCAGCCTGACATGGCAACATTGGCTCAACCAATGGCACGAGTTTGGGGAGGGACAAGTATGAAGGTTAATCTGTTGCAAAACTCGAGAGCATGCTGATTTGAATTTGAGAACTTGGACAATAAATATTATACTTGTAAGATGAAATTTAAACTCACAGCCCTGATGGGAAAACTTGTAAAATCAAAATCTGAAGTTGATTGCTGCAATCTGCACTCAAAGACAATAATCCACAACCTGTGTTTTGAATTCGAAGTTGCAGACAAATAGTCACAAATGTGTAAAATTACGTTCATTATGTACAACAGACACAAACTTGTATTGCTTTTGTACATAATTTTTGCAGTACAACAACAAATCATCAGTTACAACCTCTCAAATCTGCCACTGCAACTTCAAATCTTCTCACCTTGACTTTTGCAACAACTTGTGAAAAATTCACTTGTGCAGTTGTAAATCAAGATTTGAGAACATACTACCAGTGCTGGGCGGGGTCAATGACGTAGTGACCAATCCAAAGAGCTGGAACGACTGATGCTGGACCAATCTAAATGGATCATCTCAGAATGCGATGATGTCACGCAACAGAACCAGTGCCGTTTGGTCCAGTGGTGGCAATGGCAGGCTGATGCAGTGGCAGTATATTTTAATTAATTGACAAATGATTAATAGTGAAGTGATCATGTAACAAATCAAATGAGGCTATTTGATCACATTGATCAATGCAGAACTTGGCACAGACAGACCGCACATGTATTGTCTAAGGGTGGCAATGAGAGAATTCTCTGAAGAAATGTTTCTGCCAGCTGTCATATACCACAAGTTCCATATTTCCATGCAAACATGAAATAGAGGTTAGGTATCAACAGGTTTAAGAGTGAAGTAAGACAATTTCAATTATCACTAGAGAACTGTTCCAACAGATAAAATACAGTGAATTATTGATAACACCAGAGACATGATAGCTGACAAATCCTTAAATTGTCAGAGTGCAGCGTTATGCTATTTTTCAGTCATTTATATCAGTCATATATCATACTGACATTTATCTTATGTATTATTTTATTTTTTTAAGTGTAAAATGCACTACAACTTGAGTGTTATTCTTTCCAAAAATTCTCCTCATTTTCACATGATTTTTTACTATATTAATCACGCTTGTTGACTATCTACAGAAGATTAAAAATCATGCCTTTATTATTTCAGTTAGTCATTTCCCTTATAGTTCTACTTTGATGTTGCAACTAATCTTGCACTGTTGCAAATTAGCAAGCTAAGGTTAAATCTAAAGAAGTCATAAAGTACTGAATTGCAATGCTACTGTAATTATTATAAGAAACCCACTTGTTAAATAAAGATAATATTGTCAATGGTGTGCATTCTTGTTTGAAATGAGACTGTTCGTATATTTATCCATTAAGACTCATGTTAAATATCTTTTACATGATAGTAATTAATTTCTTAGTTCTAGTTGAAGGTAAGTTTAAATCAAAAGAAAAATATATAACTGTAAATTCTTTTGTAAGTTTCTTTTTTATATACTTTTCAAATATAAACTTCTAAGAGAGTGTGCAGCTATATATTTTTCTTTTGAAAGTTTTTGTCCTAAATTGCACCTCCATACTTAAGGAGTACGTTTGCTCCAGTGTCTTTCCAAACTGTTTTATCAATCCGTCCATGCTGATCAATCCTTAAAATCAAGCACTAAGAAAGTACACCTTTACACCTTAAGAATAAGATATTTAATTTATAACTTAAGATATATAATTGCCTGACTGCGATGACTTGCTTTATTCAAGATTATTTGAGATTACCATGGTCCATGTGCACTTTCATTTAAATCATATATTGACATCTAAGTAAGGGAATTGAGAAAATACTAAAAACACCAGAAAATTAAAATTTCTATAAATCTAATTAACACAGGTTTTGGATTATTGTCTGTGAGTGCAGATCGCAGCAATCAACATCAGGGCTGTGAGTGTGAATTTCATTTTACAAGTCCAAATATTTATTGTAAAAGTACTCAATATCAAATCTGCAAGCTCTAAAGGAGGGGCAGTGTTTTGGGAAACCTGCTTGAAATCTTTGAAATTTTGTTTATATTTTATGTAGATGCTTGGTTTAACTGCTTGCACAAGTGTCAGAATTTCTAATATCTTACTACAGGTATCACAAGTCCTCTTTGTTAGATGGCTGTTGGAGCCCAGTCAGACCCTCAGTCTTCTTCACGGTGAAGATGGATGGCACACTGGATGCGTGGGACCTGCTGCTTAAACAGAAAAACCCCACACTCAGCCTCAAAGTTGGTCCTAAACACTGTCAATAGGTTTCTATTCGGAACCCAGTTCTCTGAAACATTGAGTGGACTTATCAACCTATGGGAAGAGCATCCGTACCTGAAGCATCCAATTGCACCAAATCTGGCTAGACAGACAGAAGCGCATGTCCTATGCCAGGTAGGGTCTGCCCCTTACCTGGGTGCATATAAGGACCTGCATGCGCTGCTGTTTCTCAGTAATTACATCCTCTTCTCGTGAAGCAAGTGGGGCAAGTTTGGAGGATCTCTCCACTCTATGTTTCAGAGAACCTGGGTTACTAATAGTAACCTATTGTTTTCTTTCATCATCTCATGTTCAAGATCCACCTATGGGAGATGTGGACAGCTCCCTGATTGCCCAATACACTCACAGTGAGGCACTGTAAGCCAGGGGGCATTCACCTCAGAGAGGTGGTGATTGACACATCCCATAATCATGTGCCTTATAACCCTGAAGCACAAAAGTGAGAATCAGAGCTTTCCATACAGTCATGAGCTCCAAATAATTTATGTGGGCTGAATGGAGTTTGCTCAGCCTCGAACCATTTACCATTCTACCCTCCTGAGTGAATCACATCCTGTTAAGGACGCATCTGTCATTACCACTTTTTGCAACATTGCATGTGATTAAAAATATGTGCTCCTTCAGTGGCACAGGGCTACTGTGCACAAGCACATCACCATAATGGAGTGACAGAAATGGGCTGAAATAGAGGGATGAAACTCACTTCATGAATGCCCTCATTCTCAGAAAGCCCAAAGGCAAAACCTGAATAGCTGCTGCCATAAGACCCTGTAATCTGAGACATGTGCGACATTGCACTTTTTCCCTCCTCCTTGAATTGTGAAAGGCTGGCCCCATCAAGAGAAGAAAAGCTGTTTTTTGAACAGGTAAACTTGGAGGACAGAACTGGAGTCCGGGGGCTGGCATCCCTAAAATGTGGACTCAAAGCCCCCTGTGGCCATGCATCAGGCCGGCCGTTTCCGCTTAGAGTCGGAGGGGGTAGGGTTGGGGGTTGCTTGGCCATGGCGAAAGACGTTCTCCAGCAGGGCATGGCAGAGGGTGGGTTACTCTGCTGAGGAGGCAGTTTGATGCAGGCTTTTCCCTTGCCTGAATGTTGGAAATGACGCCCCGTGGCAGGGGGGTTGGGTGGCTGCGTGGAGGGCACTTGGCGCGGCACCGCTGTCCCAGAAAGGCATAATTTGAAGACTTCGTCCTCCTTTTTCTCATCGTTGCAGGGTTGTTGCATCAAAGTGACAGCAGGGCCAAAAACCTTGTGTTTGTCAATCAAGGGCTCAATAGCGGGGAGGTCACCCATGTCGAGGGCTGCCATATCCTTAACTTCGAGGCCTGCAAGACCGTGTTTCGTGTCGAGCAGGTCTCCCCAACAATGCCTCATGTGCTTAGCACATGCAGGGAGGACAGGGAGGAGTTGCTTTCTCGGGCCAGGAGGGGGTCCCAGGAGTTTCCCATCATACACGTCCCTCTCTTGGTCAGAGGAGTTTTGTAGGGCTGAGCGGTCGTTCGCTCACAAAATGTGATGTGGACGGTTGGGGTGCTAGTCTGGGGTGTCAGGGAAGATGGGATGGCCTCCTCATCCTCCGAACCCTTGAGAAGGCCCGCTTCGTCCTAGTCACCAGAACCGGCCGGCTCCATGGCAAACGAGGGATTACCTGAGAAAATGTCCTCTGGGAACGCTGGTTCGCATTGTTCGGCCCATCTGAGAGAGGCCGCACCCCGGGAGTCATCATCAAAAATCTGTCGTCATCTTCACCAATTCCCCCGTCAGAGTAGGAAAGTTCGAGGTTGGTGCACTGGGTAGTGGCCACTTTGAGCCTCCAGCACCTGAGTTTTTTGGGGAGCGCCAGGCAGTGGCTACAATTTTCAGGGAATTCTAGAGCCTCCTCTGCATGTGAGTCCCATGCAAATGACACAGTAAGGAAGAGGGTCAATGGTACGGGGGTAGCTGTAGGTTTAGAAAGCACCATAGTATAGAAAAACTCAATAAAATCTGTGGCGGTACCACAGCACGTGTAGGTCCTTATATGCACCCAGATAAGTGACGGGCCCTACCTGGCTTAAGACATGTGCTTCTATCTGTCTAGCCAGACTTGGTGCAATGCGGATGCCCTTTCCATAGGTAGATCTCGAACACGAGATAATGAAAGAGAACTCTCCTCTCATCCTGAAACATCTCACATTCAAGCATCTAATTGTTATCTGTTTTAAGAAATATTCACATCTTCTATTTATGTTTGTGTGTTTTTCTAACAGGTTTGTTATGAAGCTCTGTACAGCATCCGGGTGCAAGATAAAGGGCGTTTTCTGGGCTGTGGCTCTCGGCTGGGAACCGTCACAATGCTGGAGATGACTCCAGGTCTGTGCACACTGCAGAGGAACGAGAAGGGCCTGGTCTCAGAGGTGAGACAAAAACACACATCACATGTGCAAAAACATTAAATTTTTTGTGTTCTCACATTCAAGTATACTGTAAAAAAAAAAAAATAATCAATGGCTGGAAAATTAAATGTTTCACTTTGATTGCAGCTGTTTGAACGTGAGACCAAGCGAGGGAAGATTCTGGAATCTAAGCAAAGGGAGATGTTTCTGAAGGAACGCAGCCTCTCTGAACAGAGCAAAGAAGTTGGGGGGAAATTGGGAGATGAGGAGGAGAGTGAAGAGGAACTGCTGGCCCTTGCAGAGAGGGAGTTCTTTGAGATTGTGGAATCCTGTAAAGGAAAAGATGAGGAGAACAAAAGAGAGAAGGTTGAGGATAGGGGATGTTAACTGTACACAAAGCTAAACAAATGTTTTGCTCAGTGTAAAAGGGATAGTTTCACTATCAGGCATGCCATGAGTGAGGTCTGGATCAATATGTCACTAGTAGTAAGTAGCATAGCTGGTCTCATAGTTATGTTTCTTTGTTTTAAAAGGTTATTAGTTTCTTGTCCCCTTTTAGGAGAATTGCGTGTGTGAAGGCCATATCCAAGTTGAAGGCTACTGGTGTCCCTGAAAAAAAAAAAAAGGTTCTGTACACAAAAGGAAAAACAGTTCATTTTGCTGGGGAGAGCAGGCTTTTTGAGGAGGGAGGGGCGGTGCCTTGGGAGGGGTTAATGTGTCTGTTGATCAAGAGCTCAATGGCAGGGGAGGTCACGATATCCTTAACTTCGAGGCCCACGAGACCGTGTTTCGGGTCGAGCAGGTCTCCCCAACAATGCCTCATGTGCTTAGGGAGGGAGGAGTTGCTTTCTCAGGCGGGAGGGGGTCCCAGGAGTTTCCCAGAGCCTTTTCTCTGTGCAAGTAAATATTTACAATTTTGTCTAAAGTAAATTGAAGCAAACATCCAGTCCAAGATGATAACCATTTCTGCCACTACCAATTTGTTAGGTAATGTCAGTCTTTATTTTTATTTTTTTTTTTTTTACTTAATGGAGAATTCTCTTTTTTTAAGCATCTTTAACATAAACAAATGTACACAAATTCTGTTGGTAACAGAGTAAGACCTTGAACATTAAATGTGAAATTTGAAAGCCTCCTTTAATGTCTCAGTATTTCTTTTTTAGGATACATTTTTAGCAATACATTTTTGTATTTTGAATGAATGTGCTTCCGTAAACGTATACATTATTGAAGAAAACATACTGTATGTTCTATTAACAAATAAAACCTTGCTCTAAAGTGTTAGCGACAACTTTATATTTAAGTGCTAAATAAATGCTTTTTTGAAATATTTTCTTACCCAGCTATCAAACGTCAGCATGGTATAATTAATATTAATGAACCAAGTCTGTTTTTGCACCACAAACACGTTAGTGAGGGAAGAGCCAGTCTTCAGAAACCAGCTGGTAAAACGAAACCGAAAGTAAACTGGCTAATGTTAATGAGCCAAAAGAGAGGTGGAACATATTTCCGTTTACGGAGAGCTGAGGATGACTGTCCAGCTGTCCAGAGAGTGATTCTCTTAAACAAATAGTCACCTTTTTGACAATGTGAAGAATCAATGCAGGTATGGCACGATACAGTATATATATTGATTGCAATATTTTAATAGTACCTGGTTTGTTGAACACCATTATGACTTAAGTTTATGATTCATTTAATATCCTTAAACATATAACGATGATGTATCTTGTAATTTTTTAGCAGTTTAATTTGCCATGCAAATATATTTGAGATACACTTTAAAATTCCCCCGAGTATCATTTCTGGAATAAGGAAACTTGCGAGAATCTACGAGGAAGTGAATTTGTTTACGGGTTGGTAAGAGATGGATAAGGAAGACGAATTGAGGTTTTGAGTTGTAATTTGGATTAAAAACGATTTCTATGAATATTGGTAGACTGTCATTTTTATTATTTAATCACATGACATTCTGATTTACCATAGTTATTGCTTGGAACCGAACTGTAGTATTTGCAGTAAAACCTTAACAGGTAAAATCATGGATGGCTCCTCATTACCATTGTTAGATCCACTATGCTTTGTATAAAACAAACTGTAATAGCTATTTCATCGTCAGGACAAATTGTATCCTTAAATGTGCAGCATGTAAGATTCATTAACCCTTGTTATGTACAAAACCTGTGGCCGTTAAGTGAAGTGCAGCCAGCTATATGTTGCTCGTGCTCGTGCACACACTCCATCTGAACCCGAGCATCAGCCAAATGACTTAAACATACAAAGAGACTGAACATGTTTCACCGGCATCATGCTGACAGATGATAAATATGTTGACACAATGTTTTATAATAATATAATGTATATATTTTCTGTATAACCAAGGTATGTTACACTACTAAATGGAGCTTTTTGCATTTCTTGAACATTGTCTAGCATTCATTTAATGTGTTATTGTGGTTTAACTTGCTGAATAATTACAAATTAACATTATTTATGACAGTTACTGTGCATGCAAGATCAAGTTAGCTAAAATTACACAGATCAATCCTTATGGCACTATATTTCACATGCTTTGCAGTTATGTAAGCTTACCTGTCCAATAAGAAGAATGGCAATTCAGGGTCCTTTTGATCCCCAAAAGTAAATGAAGGTTCCTCCAGGAATCAAATGTCCTACTGATGTTCACTGTAGTTTTCGCTCGACCATGATCACATTTCCACTTAGCCAGACTGGATTTAGTAGATAAATGGGGTTTTGTTTTGGCTTACTCTGAGTTTATGTAGGAGTCGGTGTTGTGCTGGGAGCCGGATGTTTGCTAGATTCCATCTCTAAGATTACCTAGTGTAATCTTACGTTCTATCTAATGTTACCTAGTGTTGCAGTTTGTTGTCGCTGTTGAATAGCAGAAGAGAAGTGCTGAGGCAAGGCTCTAGGTAGCGCACATAAACGTCACATCCTTTGGATTTTCCCAGCAAAAGCGACCCGCTCCCTTCGCACGAAAATCAGTCTACATGTTTAATAGGCAAACTAGGAATTCCAGGAAGTGTTACATTTTTAAGTTGCGTTACAAGCCGTTCACACATTGGCAAAAAAAAAGAAGGTAAATATTACATGAAAATTGTTACATATTGCACCTTTAACATATTTTGAGAATAAAGTCAAAATTACAAGAATAAAGTTGTATAATTATGAAATAATGTAATGAAATTTTTTTTTTTCTTACAAATGTGATATGGTGGTCAACAGCAAAATGGAGGGTCTGGGGCTTCACATACAGTAAACAACACTAACCAAGAAGATAAAATCAACTGTGCAACTTTGTTGTCAAGTTGTTGTCAGATTTTCTCTCTGGCTGGCTGTCTGGTTCTTTCTCCTGAATAAATTAAAATAAATTTACATTACCGCTGCAGGGCCCAAATACTATTAATAACTTTGCCAAAGAACCAAGGATATCTTTATTGCTAAATCCTATCCTAAAGTTGCTGTGATAACACGCTGACTAACATTGTATTTTTTCTCTCTCTAAATATTTATACTTTACACAATACTATGACTTTATTCTTGAAACTTTATGAGGATTAATTCGTTTTTATTCGTAATCTGTAATATCACACCACAATATTAATGAATAAACGTAATGATACAATAACACAATTGGCAACATTTTACAATAAGGTTATTTGTTAACGTTAGTTAACAACATTAGGTAACATGAATTAACAATGAACAGTACTTTTACAGCATTTATTAATCTAAGTTAATGTTAAATTCAACATACTAATTCAAAAGTTGTATATGTTAACACTTGTGTTGTCAGCATACTGGTACTTCGGTACTAAGTCAATACTAAAATAAAAAAAGATGTAACGATACCAGTGTTTCTGCAGTACCGGTAGTACCGTGCACCAACTCTATCCGGAACCAGTGCACAGTATGACACACACAACTGCTTTAAAATGCTCACTGGCTTATTTTGAATGCATACTCTGTTACTCATTGTACACTGAGATGGGGAATTAATCCAATTAAAATTGTGACATGTCCTAGTGTGATTTATTAAACCGCTAAAGGCTGCAATCTTACTGTGGAAGTGCTGCGTTCTTGAAATGAATGTATAAATCTGACTGCTTAAACACTGGAAACTCCACAGACATTGAGAATCATTCATGACATGTTGTATCAGATGACAGAGCTGAGCACTAATCTACTGTGAACCACGCAGCACATCTAAATATATTTATATAATGAAATCACAGCAATTGCCCTTTAATCTTTTATTATTAATTTTATACTCAACTTTATTTATATAGCATTTAAAACAACGAGTTGATCAAAGTGCTTCACAGTAATACAATTTAAAACATAACATATACAAATTATCACATACACAAACACCAGTTATCTAAAACACAAAATACAAACGCTCCAAAACTGTGTCCTACATTTTATTTGTCAGACTCAAAGGCCAGTGTAAAGAGATGAGATTTCAGACATGACTTATAAGTCTTTGTGTCACAAACTGTTTATCTGGAAAGTGAAGATTCAGGCAAAAAATACACATCATAATAAAAGCACATTGTGAATATTCACCCTCATTGTGATTGAAATATATTAGAATACACGTTGTTAAACCCCTTATTCATTTTACTGGATGGAGCAACAGCTCTGTGACTATATGTGCGATGGTTATTGTCCAATGTCATCCGTAGAAACTTGTGTAAATAACACGTGTGAAATTTAATTTTCCCCAGTCGTCTCGACAGCATTAATCAGCGTAGAAAGAAATTGTTTCGGAAGTAAGTGTGCTCGCTGAAGCAAAATGTGGAAGTGACCATGCATTGTTTTTTTTGTTT
Source organism: Xyrauchen texanus (assembly GCF_025860055.1). Lineage (NCBI taxonomy): Eukaryota > Metazoa > Chordata > Actinopteri > Cypriniformes > Catostomidae > Xyrauchen > Xyrauchen texanus. Next base: position 31,753,092 of record NC_068308.1, on the reverse strand, counting down.
TATTTGCTAGCCATCTATTAGCATGTGGTTGCAACCTTGGCCACGAGGTGCCACTATCTGTAAGCATGAAATCTTATGCTTACAAGGTATAAGCTTAACACGTATGAAAAGTAATTTTCCCCAGTCGTCTCGACAGCATTAATCAGTGTAGAAAGAAATAGTTTCTGGCGCTGCGCCAGAACTGAGTGTGCCCCCTGAAGCAAAATGTGGAAGTGACCATGCATAGAGTCCATTGTTTTTCTTTTTCTTTTTTTTGCTAGCCATCTATTAGCATGTGGTTGCAACCTTGGCCACCAGGTGCCACTATCAGTAAGCATGAAATCTTATGCTTACAAGATGAATGAATGTCTGTGGTTTTTATCTATTGATTTATATTTATATTATATGGAAAACAATTGCAGATAAAAAAAATTCAGAGAGAGAAAAAAATGCAAAGAAAAATAATTTTGCCTTAAAAAAAAAAAGTTTCAGGAAGGCTCTAAGACACCAAAAAACTTTACACCAAGATAAAAATAAATTACATTTCTGTTCATAGCTTCCATAGTCCCTCACTTTTGTTAAGCGGTACTACCATGTTAACTTTTCATAAGAAGTCACATTAAATATTAGCATTTGTTGTAATTAAGAAATGGCTGTTTTATCATAAATGTTATTTTTGCTTTGTGAAACTCATTTGCGACTACCATGAAAGCCACAAGCTCCGAAAACATAGAAAATGACAAGAAAAAGAAAGCATGCAGAGAAAAGAAAGGCACAGAAGAAGGGAGATGGTAGCACATCTTCAGCCAAAGTGCCTTCGCAGAACCAACCGAAAGGCAAAAATGCTGGTGAAGAAGGCCCCGCCAGACCCAGAAGCCATGAGCAGCACAGCACTGACACAACAGAGTCTGAGCCTCTGAGCAATGAGGTTCAGACTCAAACAAGCTCAAGTAAAGTCAAAAACAAAGGGACTCAGACAGAACCTGTAAGTAAAGCAACACAGGAGACACAAACAGAGTTCAATGGCAACACAGAAACCACACAACTGTTACAACAAACAGAAAACAGTCCTGAAGAGGAAAAGAGGGAGGTGGAAACTGCATTGCCAAGAAATAGAGAAAATGAAAGTGATGGTGAAAAGGAGGAATGTACAGAGAAGAAGAAAAGAAAATGGAGTAAATCTAGGGAATTTACAAAGGAGACAAAAGAGGTGAGGACCAAATTGTCAGATGGTGATGGACAACAAGATAGAGATAAGCAGACAAAGCACAAACATTCACCAGGAGATTCACAGAAAGCCACTGATCTTAAGTCAGGAGCTGAAGGACCAAAATCATATGCAGCTGCAGCAGCAGGGAGTCAGAATAAAGACTCTAAGGAACAGAGGAATCAAACAGCAGCAAAGCAAGAAAGCCCAGTGGAAAGTAGAGAAACTCAAAGGTTAGCAACTTTTTATTTGTCAAATTGTTTAGCATAATTTTTGTTTCCATAATTTGTAATGCATCATGTTTAGCATAAATATATAATCTCTGATGCATCCTTTTAATATTTACAACCGTCTATGGACATGTTTATGGCTCAAGAAAGAACTGCCATTGGCTAAAGGCTAGTAAATATTATTTATATTTATTGTACAAGTTCTCAAATTCAAATCTACAGGCTTTTGAGTTTTGCAGCACTTTTACATTACAAAAGATTGATGTTATACTGTACAATATTTTGCTTACAGAAAACCTTCCCCAGTGAGAGGTCCAGCTAAACAGCAAATGTTCACTTTCTACATATATGCAGTTCTGGACAAAAGATTCAGATTTAACAAACAGTACAACTCCCTTTTGCTGCTTCATGAAAATGGGTTCATTGAACTAAAAACTACATGTTTTATGTAAGTTATTTTTTTTTTGGCTTTATATAGTAGATATTATTTTGACTGTTTTCTATAATGTAGAGCATTGCCTGTAAGTAGCTTTCTTGCATTGAAATTGACAACTGATGTGAAAGTTGTGAGATCCATTAAACAAACCTTATATGTTGTAATTTGCTTTCTTGCTGCTTAGAGCTCAAGATGTTGATTTGATTGAAGCAACATTTTCAGTGGAGGAAAGCAATATAAGGGGTTGTACATTACAATATATGTATGCAGTGAAGCAACGAAATGAGCAGATTGATGAAATAGCAGTGAGATATGTTCAGATCCCTACTGACAAAACCGTTAAAGGTATTGAAACATTTTATGTATATTCAGTCTTTGGTAATTTGTTATAGATTGCATGATAACCCATTACCTTTTTCTTGTATTTCCTGTTAAGAACTGCACCTTTATGAAGGCTATATTAGTTCAAGCTCAAGATCTTTTCAAGAAAAGTTGACAGACTTTTGGCTTCAGACAAGACAAAAAGAAATTTGCAAAGGCTGGGAGACCTCTGCCAATGTACTACTGGACAGACTGTTTCTGAAATGGGACCAAACCAACAATGAGGCCAAGAAGAGATTTATAGAACACCTAAACCATTACAAAACATGTTTTCTAGCGCAGCGGTTGCATTTCCCAGTATACTGGAATATTGCCCCTTTTCAGTTAAATGTAGGTGTGATCTTTTATGTAATTTAAATACATGTTAATAATGTTTATTTTATTTTTCAATATATTATTTGCCAGTATAAAAGTACTGTACTGTAGGTGGGTTCCTTTTTGTTTTAGGTGTCAGAGCTGATTTCTGCAAGACTAATTAACATTTTGAATGGAGAGTTAGAAAGGAAAACTTCACAGAGCTCTTCTGGCATCAAATCTCTGGATCTGGCACTTTCAGTGTTCCAGGTGTACTGTGGCTGTAACCTGGTTCTCGATGTAAAGGCCGGGGCCAAGCTATGCCGGGTTGCCTCAGAACGTTCTGCTCTTGAAGAAATATCAACATGTGAACCTATAATCAAAAAGTAAGCATTAATGGAATTGTTCCCCACAAAATTATTTTTATATATTTATTCGCCTTCATGCCATCCAGATGTGTATGACTTTCTTCTGTAGAACACAAACAAAGATTTTTAGAAGAATATCTCAGCTCTGTAGGTCCATACAATGCAGGTGAATGGTTACCAAAAGCCCCCAAAAGCACATAAAGGCAGCATAAAAGTAATCCATAAAACTTCAGTGGTTTAATCCATGTCTTCTGAAGCAATCCAATTGACTTTGGGTGAGAACAGATCAACTTTTGATACATGATGCATCTTGCCATTGCAGTCTCTTGGCACGATCATGACTTCAAGCTTGATTACACTTCCTAGTGCTTAACCCATGAGCAGAGCGCTAGATGGCGCTTGGAAGTGTAGGTGGTTTATTGAATAACCATGGTGAATCAAGGTGTTGCTTTAAAAATAATGTCTGAGTAAATTAAGCACACTTTAGAGAAAGCAAAAACTTTCCACCTGAACATTTGTTAAAGCAGTTTATAAAACAGTTGCATATAGATTGTATGGAATACCTATCTTGTTTCAATACACCATAGTAATAATTTGTATTTTTGTTTTCTCTGCAGCACTGTGTTGGGTTTGATGAACCTATGTGCAAAGAATTTGATTTCGGAAGTGGTGCTGCTGGTTCCTCTATTTCATGCATTAAGGAATCCAATGGCAAAGTCAGATAGTCTGTGCTCATCTATGGGTGAACAGGAATGGGCAGGACTTGAAAATGTGAGGTATTCATCGTTTAGAGAGCGTATTAGAGGACACCCTGACAAGAGGAGGTTTGCCACCATTTTAAATACTTTTAGAGGACCACTTCTAATTCTCAGATTATCAGATTGACTTGAAGCAAGATGGATTAGATTACCCACATTTTCCCTTAAATCTCTAGGATAATGCTTCAGCTGATCCAAGATCAATTATCATTGACGAAACTTAAGCCTACCTTGTTGACCAGCTGGCTTTCCATGATGGCTTTTGAGGACATCCCAAGGTTTGCCGAATTGTCAGGAACTGTTCCTGAATACCTGATCCAGAGCCTGATGTATAGATTGAAGGAGAAAGAACAAGTTACCGATCTTTTCCACACAAAGAACAACCTGGTGGTATAACGGCACATAACTTGTCATACAGGTTATGTATTTGTATTATATTTCATACCAACCAGTGTTTGTTTTTAAAATTGCAGATAACTGAAAAGACCCTGAACTTTTTGTTGAAGAGGGTTGATGAGGAAAGTGGAAGGTATCATGAATTTATTACACATGAGGTTCATTCTACTTAGCAGTCTTGTTGTTGTTGTTGTATAGGCCAGCCATTTATTAATGCACCGTTTTTTTTTATCACCAGAATCACAGAGTCTAAGTCGTTGGACTTAATTCTTGAGTGTTGCAGAAATGTTCACAAGAGCACTTGCAAGATTGTCCGACTTGTCCCACAATACAGAGTCACAGTGCTGTCATTCCAGCTTCTGCTTAAAATGATTGAAATCCAGCATGCTTTGCTTTCAAAGGTACTGTGTTCAGGTCTTCTTGTCATTCATTTTAAGGGATGCTATAGTGCTTTTGTAACCAAATCATTCCATCTTGCAGGGTGGAGAGGAAATAGAACAACAGCAAACTCAGCTTTTGTCCAAGCTTAATGACATGCAAAAGGATTTGAGTAAATGGAGAAATAGTCTGCTTTGCCTACCTCTGATGCAGAAGTCTGTGCTGTCTTTCCCTGCAGAAATAAAGGTTTAGTATATCAGCGCATTTACCCCTTGAGTGCATTTACAGGTCATTTTGACCCATTTACATTTTTAACACTGATTTACATATTCATCTTCATCTACAGCTGCAGCTTAACTTTTTGACGTGAAACTTCATGGCATCCACCACAGAGTTGATTTGGAGATGACAATGTTAAAAATATTAATTTAATGTATTTATAAAGGAGACTTTAACAAAAATAACAAATTACAATCACCTTGTTGTTTAGAGCATCCAGAGACCCCAGTTATTGAACTTATTTATATGCACCAAGAAAAATCTAAGAGCTTAAATGAATGGTTCACCCAAAAATCTAAATTCTCTGATTATTTACTCACCCTAATGCCATCCCAAATGTGTATAACATTCTATCTTCTGCAAACACAAATGAAGATGTCTAGAAGAATATCTCAGCTCTGTATGTCACAATAAGTGAATGTTGTTCAAAAACTTGAAGCTCCAAAAAGTACATAATGGCAGCATAAAAGTAATTAATACGACTCCAGTGGTTAAATCTATGTATTCTGAAGCGATCTAGTATGTTTTGGTGAGAAAAGACCAAAACATAACTGCTTTTTCACTGTACATCTTGACATCAGTCTCCTTGGCTATCAGGATTTCAAGCTCGATTACACTTCTTAGTGCCATCTTGCGCTCTGCACATACGTCAACCTCTAGGAAGTGTAATCGTGATTGTGCCTAGAGATTGCAATGGCAAGATGTTAATTGAAAAAGGAGTTAAGGAGTTAAGAATTTAAATGTCTTATTACGTTTTGCGATCAAATCCAATTCCATTTTTTTTCTCTTCCGAATACATATTTTGTAATGTTTATTGTGCATACCTCCTGCTTTCTTGCAAGTCTAACTCGTAAAATATCGCCCCTCCATACTATTTTCTTCAACACTTGTCACGTGGAGGGAAAAGCGGCGCCTAACTCTGGTGTTGAGCGGAGCGTTGGAGCCTCAACGCAAGTCACGTGAAAGCTGCTTTAAAATGACGAAAGAACATTATTGAAACTCATAAATATGATTATTAGGCTATTATTGTTGTCTTTTTTTATGAAAAGTAATGCTTAGCTGTTCACAAACTGAAGGAAAATTATAGATCTGCTTTGTTCACTCAGTATGTTTTTTGCTAATAAAAAAAGTTTTACACAAAGACATCAATAGTACTTTTGAGAAATACAGTATGTCTAAAATGATGTTATGATGTTATGAAGACGCCAGTCATCTCACTAACCCAATAAGAGCTGTTTAATTTTACACTGAGCATGTCGCCCCCTCGTGGGCGCTGCCATGTTGAAATCATATGACAACCTGTGTCATGCAGCTGACTTGAGAGTTACTACTACTACGGTACTTAAATATTAGCTTTCGGTCAATGCTTAAACATAAAAGTACAAACCAAACAATATACCAACAAACAAAAAATACATACTACAGACAACAACGGGTCCCAAGTCAATAGTATAGTCTAGAGGGGACCACCAGACTGCCCAAACAGAATGACTGCAACTGGAAAGATAAAATGTACAAACAACAGGTTGCTGCTAGAGTAAACAAACTGCAATGACCAGCAGCTCTCACACCGCAGATCACGGACATGCCACAACATCAAGCAATGAGCGGAGCGTGACTTCAAGGTGGTCATAGTCACCAGAGAGCTTGCGGTAGTCCGATCGCAGTGTGCAACAACAGGAAAACATTTCTTTGGATTGAATCCAAGAAGTTCTTTTATGCGTTGAAGTGGTCCGTTACAAGTGTAGTATGATATGGAGACAAACAAACAACTTCTGTGTGAAGCGGCAGCTTCTGTAAATCCATTGTAAACAACTCAAAATGATTCAATGACTCACTCATAGGACATAAGACACTCATTTGTCTCCACCTTGTGACTTTTCCAGAGATGATCTCCAAACTGATCAGTAAATGAAACTAAATTAATTTGTGAAACAGAAACAAGTAACCTTCTTTGAAAATACCTTTGATTTTTGCTGTTAATTCTGCACAATTGTGCAGTTAATTTTCTATACTTCAATCATTGAAATCGCTGGAGTTTGTGCTTTAGCTTGTTCTTAAAAATACAATAATAAATACCTGGAACACATGCTCATGGACTTATTATTGTCTCACCTATTTCTCCCCTCATGAGTTTGCGTCCCTGAAACATACAGAAGTTGTGATATTATTAGCTCTATTGCATTGTTGTATATATATTATATGTACAAACAATGCAAGTCTATGGAAACAAAAATGTGTGGATGTGTTTGGGCGGTTTACAAGGACATTTCTTTAGTTTACAAATTGGTAATTACAAGGGTATTATGCTATAAATGGGGTTATGAGGATATTTCTAGTTTAGAAATAAACTAGAAATAAACCCCATAATTCAAATCACTTAAAAAACATACTAAACAATGTTTTTTGACAATTTAGGTATAGGGGTAGGGTTAGGGGTAGAAGGTATAGTTCGTACAGTATACAAATAATTATGTCTATGGAGAGTCCTCATAAAGATAGCCGCAACAACACAAAACTTAGATAATCTTATGACAAAAAAGGAAATAATTTTTTTGGCAGTGTAGCTGGATGTGTATCTCCCCCCACTCGCCCCCTTTAACACTTTTTAACAAAGCAAGAAATGACATGCACCTAAGGACACATACACAAGCAATATATTAAGTAAAAAGTAATTTTTGGTTTTGTGTATTGCTCATTGTAGTTGTGGAATGATTTTTACCAAATTGAGAGCTCAATACCAGGCTTTTCTGTGGCCTGGAAGGCTTTATTAGACCAAGATCTGAGACATAGAGTGGCCCAGGTAGGTTATAAACCCTATTTTAAAAGCATGTACAGTATAGTGATATATGAATTGCACAAAACATGTGACCTGCCTCGTTTTGCTCCACAGATCACTGATTCTGAGAAGATCGTGGTGTGCTGTCTGGAGACGACAGCAAAGGCTATTTCAAGTAGTCATGCAAACATTCAGTCTTGTTTCTATGAGATGTGCCAGGATGCTATTATGAACAAATGTCAGGTAAGGAATAGACTTTAATGCTAAAAGCATGTTTAATTGTATTTATCACTCCCTCTCAACAGAATATTAGGTAGATTAGTAATGTTTTAATTTCTTATACATCTTGTCCTGGTACCCTTTTGTTATTTTTTGCCTTTTGCTTTCAGGCAAAGAAGGAAGGAGACCTTTTACGTTTACTCAAGCCCATTCCACCTCCTGTATTGTCCTCCATTATTGTGGGGTCAGCAACTCGCTTTGGAGAGGATTTTGAAGGTCGACTGCTAGACCCTCAATCAGCAATCAACTTCCTCTTGTCTCAAGGTACAGTGACTGGCTTTTAAAAAGTTTCATGATCCTAACTATTTATTCACACTTCACCCACAACAATATTTATTAACACTGTGAGTTACATTTCATTTCCACAGACAAATGGAATCAATGGGAGGTGAATGATGATGCTAGTCATTTAATAGCAGAAAATCAGTCATACTTGGGTTCTCTGATTCAGAATCTTTGCCAGGGAAGTTTACCCCTGGGCCACCTTAAGACCATCTTTAAAGATAAGAGTCGATTTGAGAAGCTGTACAACCAGTGTAAGTGTTATGCACTTATTATTTATAATTACTTAGTGTAACGTGATTATGTACCAACTATTAACTTTAATGTTTCTGTTTAAAAAAATTAGATAAGAAGAACAACAAAGAGAATATCTCCATCAATGTTGCAGAGTTACTCAGCCAAAGAGAAAATGACTTGAAAGTCTTTGAAGAACATAGGAAGTACATGACCAATCTCATTAACATGCTGGGAAAGATTTCCAATGTTATATATGGTAAGAAAGGTACCTTATGATTATGCAACATATGTCTTTTTTAAGCTTTCTAAATATTATTTAGGAGAGATGTTAAAGCAAGTTAATATTCATTAAGATAACTTGTATTGTTTTTTACTATGCTAATAGTAAAACACATATGGGTAATTCCTACTTTGATTGTGGACACAAATGTCTCAACAGTACCTGAGGTTTCTTCCCTGGAACAAATTTTCAAAACCGATCTGCAGGCAATAGCACTGGAAAAATTGGTTGAAGTGCAAACATATTTCACCAAAGAGGATCTCAACAAAACAAGCACAAGGCGGGTGTTATGTTACAGTGCTAATCAGCTGGTGCACGACATGGCAAGGGAGATGCATGAAGTGAATGCAAGTAACCTTCTTTTATATTCATGGATAGAAAAGGCAAAAGATCTTGAACATATGATGCCTGGTCCTCCACCATTTTCACTAGACTTTACAGAGGTCCATGACAGAATCTGGAGGCCTTGTCTCTCTGAATTTATCAACCTTGGTCAACGGATTGCCAGTGGAGTAGCTTGTTTTGAAGAGGTAGACCAGGCTTTGGCTTGGTGTGAAGACCAAGGTGAAGGAAATCGGATAAAGAAAGAGCTTACTTTAATGGCCACTATGTTAAAAAGCAATCAGTGTTTGGACGAGAACTGGCCAGAGTATCGCCTCAATCAGATTCAAGAATATAGACGCCTTCACCATGCTGCTAAATCTGCTGAGGTCATATTGAAAATAAAAGATAGGTTGGGATTGCAAGGAGACTTCAGCCATATACATAACCTGACTCAAGTGGTAAGAGATTAATCTTTATTGTAACACTAAATTAGTATGTAGATGTTTGTGTGTAGTTTGTGAAAGTTTTATTGTTCTATGTATAGAGAGATGAATCATTCAAACAAAACACTCTGGGATCACTGAGTGATGATCTCATCAATGCCAGGCAAAATCTGGCAGATATCAAACGCCAGCACACAGCCTGTTTGGAAGCATTTTTGGACAGTGATATTCTCATCAAATGGGTTCAAACCCAAATTCCAAGTAAGATTTTCAGTATTTGTCTGTTATAGTTTTGATGTGAAGACAAATATACTGTAAAGTCATCAAATTTAATGGTTTAATTTTTAATTTCATATTCATATACCTTTGATTTCCTCCAGGTTTAAAGGACCTGAAAGTCTTCATGGAACTAACAACAATTTCTGCTGGAGAAAATGATGCCGACATTGATAGGCTGGCCAGTTTTGAATCCGCTGTTGTGGGCTACAGCCCTTTGATTTACTCACTACTGAACAGTGCTGGATTTGAAGAGTTTATTGGCTGTGCAAAACAAGTATGGGTCACCGTTGACAAAGATGAGATACTCATGGATAAATTGGTTAGTTTGTGATGCTAAACTTTATAGTATTTATTGATGAAGACATTTTTTAAAAGAATCATTAATTGTTTTTTAGGAGTCTAATCTTCCAATGAAAAGTTGATCAATATCAATACATGTCTTGTTAATGCAAATGAAACCTTGTAAGTCACAATCATGAAACATTTCCATACATGCCTTGTATACAGAGGGACTCGAGTCGATGGCTGGACTGGCTAAAAGGTTTAAGAGAAACCCATGGATCTGTTGAGCAGTCCTCTCTTTCCCTGGCCTCAGCAATCAACGATGGAGGTGTATATCATGTAGGCTGGCCAGTGGATTGCACTGGTAAAGTGAGTAGACACTAGTTTAAAAATGTCAATGTTGAGAAGACAAATGCTTTGTGGCTCTGACTATTTCCACATTATTTATTTTAAAAACAATTAAAATATATTAAACAGACATTCTATAGAAAAGTGTGTTTGTGAGCATCCAATTAAAACTGTCTTGTGATATGTTTGTAGATAGGTTTGGACAATGTCTTTTGTGTGAAGGTGATGAAGGACAAACAAGAAAAGACATACAGTCTTAATGAACTCTTAGAGCTGCAGAATAAGCTCATGCTGATGTCATCTAAAGGGGAGCATGGAAGGGAGCAAGTTAACAGGTTCACTCAAGTGGGTCCATTGTCACAATTTTACACCAGCCTTAACATTACATATAATTATAAATATATAATTAATATATATATATATATATATATATATATATATATATGATGTCTTATAATATAAGTTCCCAATAAAAGACCATCACCATCTCACATGCATGTCTAGATTTACAACACTTTATTAAGGAAATGGAGGTGAGTTTTGTAGAAAGTTACCATGTTTTCATCCTGTAGGTTTTTGAAGGAGTCCAGAGGGTGGGTCAGATCCTCCTGCAGTTGCGCACAGCAGGTAATATGCTCTTCCGAGACTGGGAAGCAGAGATAACGTGCAGCCCTGAAGAGCAACCCTGCATTCTTGTTAGCTTTTCCCTGTTAAGGAAGTATGTTGTGTATAAGGGTGAAGTTGTAGAGGAGCTTCAAAAGATGTGTCGCTCCCTAGAGGACTTCCATAAAGACTGGTGTACCTTCTTGTCTAAGATGCGCTCACAGTATTATGCACTGAACTATTACACTTCTGAGCAAATGGTGTATCTTTGCGAATGGCTCAACAGTGTCAGTGTCAAAAGAAAACCTGTGCCACAACAAATGTGGCATCTTTTGGCCCTTGTTAAACCAGACTGCACCTTAATTGACATCATGGAGTCCTTTGAAAATTCAACCGAGACAATTGAAGATATGGTTGAAGGTGATGTGGCAGAGGAATTCGAACAGAACAGTGATATTGACATGGCTATGGGCTTCAGTTTACCAGATGTTGGCACAGAATGTTTGGAGGACCTCTGGATGCAATTTAAAGAGAAAATGTCCAGATTCCTCACCCACCATGTGGATGTTGAAACACTTGCTCGGTTCCTCTCCAGTCTGTCTGCGATGAATCAAACGTACGTCAAACGCAAGATTCCTGCTATTCTACAAGAGGGAAGGCCAAACCTCATCCAGTGTCCTGTATCGGAACTGATTATCGCTACACTGACATTATACACAGAGAGCCCAGAGCATCCTCTTCCTACAATTGATGAGGTATTGATGTGCCAAGAGGAGACAACTGAAGAAGAGGTGGAGATCTTCCTTCATAGATGTCTAGGATTCCAGGGTACTGCAAGCAATCATCAGAAGATTTATACACTGGTCAATCCAGGATCATTGAACTATGATGTGAGTGTGGCCCTGGTGGAATGCTTTGAGACACTAGAAAAGAGTGCTGGCCCTCATTACTGTCTAGTGATGGTCTGTCCTGTAAACCAGGATAGATATGCTCCTTCCTTCTTCAGCAACTATAAGGTGCAGACAGGTCTGTGTATATCTGCAGAAAGATGCAATGACTACCTTCGTCATCATTTCCATATCCCATCTGAGCTTGACAACCACTCACATGTCTATCCAAGCAAACTCTCAGTCTGGATGATTTCATCTGAACGTCCAGCCGTGGGTATGTGTTGGATTTTTATATCTTAAATAGAAGGTTTTAGTAACAGGCAAGATATTCACTTCTGATACTCTACTTTCTTCACAATTTCTTCCTATTCTTGATGCAGGGAAGTCACTGTATGTCAAGCGTCTTTTTGAGCAGTTCAAAAGTGAGTTTCCAACAGCAACCTGTCTAAGAATCAGACTCATAGAGCCCTGTGTCGACGTGGATGGATTTGTCCAAACTCTGTCCCAAAGACTGACTCCACTGAGAGAACAGGACCCTGTGCTGTTGCACATTGATACTGCAGCAGTATGTATCTATAATTTTTGTTATATTATAGAATGTATTCATATAAACTATAACATTGACTGAATGTTTGACATTTTAGATATTTTGAATCAATTAATTGTTTCTACAGGTACGTTGTGGTTTGGAGGATTTCCTCTTCAAATTGCTTGTTCTAGGATGTCTTAGTGACAGGATGGGAAATATATGGAGGAGAAATGCAGCTCACTTGGTGGCAGTTGAATCTCTTCAACGGGGTCCCAGTCTCAACAGTAAGACCAAAATTGAGGTACAATTCTTGTTTTGCCTTTTCCATTTTGTAAACTTATTTCATATTTAAATCTGTTTAATACTGGCACTAACCTGTATGTACATTGTTCTGTATACAGGCACACCATGGGCTTATGCATGCACTACCTACTATCTTCTGCAGACCCCCTAATGAAGTCAAAGCTTGGGAGATCAAGAGAAAAAGAGAGGAGTATTCATCCTTAGATCCCCTGATGGATATGGGAGAGTTTAAGAGTGAAGACATTCAGAGACCTTACCAATACTTGCAGAGATTCAACAGGAATTTTAACTTGGATCATTTCAAATATCAAGCTCAATCAGTTGAAGGTGATCCAGTTGACTGTCTCCATCATCTTTTGTCAAACTGTGGCTTAAAGGACCCATCATGGGCAGAATTGAAGCACTTTACTTGCTTTCTTAACCTTCAGCTGAAAGACTGTGAGGATTCCATGTTTTGTGATCCAGACTTCCTTGTTGACAATTTAAGTGGCTTCAAAGACTTCCTTGTAAAATTCATGATTCATATGGCTCGAGACTTTGCATCTCCTTCCGTTGACATCTCTGACCAAAGCCCCTCCTTATTCTCTGAGAATGAAGATGAGGCAGATATCCTAGCTAAACTAACTATTCGGAAGCGATGGGAAAATGAATCTCACCCATACATCTTTTTCAATGCAGACCATTTGACAATGTCTTTCTTAGGATTTCATGTGAAGAAATGTGGAAGTATTCTCAATGCAGTTGATCCACGAAGTGGAAAAGTTTTAATGGGAAATGTGATGTCACAAGAGCTCTATTCAGGCATTGAACGTCAAAGAATTGACCTTTCTGAGGACTTTGACAAACTAGAGAGAGAAGACAAAATACAAAGAATTTCCTTTGTTGTTGGAGCTCAAAAAGGCTGGAAAAAGGGGCAGTTTGATCCAGACCGTACGTATGAACTCACTGCCGACAATGTCATGAAGATGTTGGCAATTCATATGCGATTCAGATGTGAGATTCCAGTGATCATCATCGGAGAAACTGGCTGTGGGAAGACACGGCTTGTGCGCTTTCTCTGTGATCTGCAACGTGAAGGTAGAGATGTTGAAAACATGAAACTAGTCAAAGTTCATGGAGGTACTACTTCTGAGACTATCTATACAAAGGTGAGAGAGGCAGAAAAACTTGCTCTGGACAATCGGCAAAAATATGAACTTGACACAGTTCTGTTTTTTGATGAAGCCAACACATCTGAAGCAATCTTTGCAATCAAGGAGATTCTATGTGACAAAACTGTACAGGGTTACCCTTTGAAGGAAAATTCTGGTCTGAAAATAATTGCTGCCTGCAATCCCTACCGAAGACACAGCTCTGAAATGGTTGATCGCTTGGAGCGAGCTGGGCTTGGATACAGAGTTAAAGCTGAGGAAACTGAGGATCTCCTTGGTAAAGTTCCCATGAGACAGCTTGTGTATCGTGTGCACCCTTTACCCCCAAGCATGGTGCCTCTCGTATGGGATTTTGGACAGTTAAGTGATTCAACTGAACTGTCTTATATTCGACAGATTGTGCAAAAACAGGTTAGAGATCATGGATTGCCCCTTACATGTCAGAAAGTGATCACAGAAGTTCTGGCTGCCTCTCAAAGATACATGCGAAGCCAAAAAGTTGAATGCAGCTTTGTAAGTCTTAGGGATGTGGAGAGATCAATGTCTGTCCTGGTCTGGTTCTACAACCACAGAGATCATCTTTTTCCAAATAGATGCGTGATCGAAATGGAACAGATGGCCTTAAAATGCTTGGTGCTTGCCGTGGGTGTTTGCTATTATCCGTCACTTGAAAACAAAGGTCCATACCTCTCCGCTGTAAGTACATGCTTTCCTCATTCATTCAACACTAAAGAATCACTGGAGCAGGAAATATCTTCTTGCCAAGACTTTTTTCTTGAGAACATTATAACAAGAGAAACAATTGCGAAAAATCTGGCTTTAAAAGAGAATGTTTTCCTCATGGTGGTCTGTATCGAGTTGAGAATTCCCCTCTTTCTGGTTGGCAAGCCAGGGAGTTCAAAATCTCTTGCTAAGACTGTTGTAGCAGATGCCATGCAGCGTCAGGCCTCTCACTGTGATTTATTCAGGAAACTCAAAGAGGTTCACATGGTGTCTTTCCAATGCAGCCCTCACTCAAGTCCTGAAGGCATCATTGGAACCTTTCGGAACTGTGCACGTTTCCAAAAGGATAAGAACTTTGATGAGTATGTTTCGGTAGTTGTGCTTGATGAAATAGGACTTGCAGAGGACTCTCCTCAGATGCCACTGAAGACATTGCATCCTCTTCTAGAGGATGGATGCATAGACAGTGAGATGCCACAGCCACACATGAAGGTTGGATTCATTGGAATCTCAAACTGGGCTCTTGACCCAGCAAAAATGAACAGAGGCATTTTTGTGTCCCGTTGGGACCC
Source organism: Xyrauchen texanus (assembly GCF_025860055.1). Lineage (NCBI taxonomy): Eukaryota > Metazoa > Chordata > Actinopteri > Cypriniformes > Catostomidae > Xyrauchen > Xyrauchen texanus. The sequence goes on along the minus strand of NC_068308.1, from coordinate 31,738,082 downwards.
AAGTGAGAAAGACTTAGTAGAGACAGCTGAAGGAATCTGCTCATCCTCCAGAGCTGTTCTTCTCAAAATCAAGCACCTCCTGCCAAAATTGGCTAAGGGCTTCCTAAACATCTGTAAAAGTGACAGTGAACAGTTCTTTGGACTCCGAGATTATTATAGCTTGGTAAAAATGATTTTTGCAACAGTCAAAAGATCTGGTTCAGATCAAGAACCATGTGACCGTGAGTTGGCAGAAGCCGTGTTGAGAAACTTCAGTGGACAAAGGGATGGTTTTGATCCACTTGATAACTTCAGCGACCTCTTCCAAAATGTTCAAGAAGTTCAAATTCCAAGTACATTGAAAATGATTGAACAAAACATAGACCGCCACAATGACGAAGAGTGCCGCTACCTTCTTTTGCTCACAACTAACAATGCTGCCTTATATATAATCCAACACCATATTTTCTCAAAGCAGAAATACACATGCCCTGAAATTGTGTTTGGTTCAGGATTTCCAAAAGACCAGGAATATGCCCAGATATGTCGCAATGTTAGTCGAATAAAGGCATGCATGGAAACCGGCCGAACTGTCATCCTATTGAATCTCCTCAATCTGTATGAGAGCCTGTATGATGCTTTGAATCAATATTATGTCTACTTCAGTGGACATCAGTATGTCGACTTGGGGCTTGGTTCACACAGAGTAAAGTGTCGAGTTCACAGAGACTTCAGACTGGTTGTGGTGGAGGACCAGGAAAAAGTCTACAAAAGGTTCCCTGTTCCTCTAAAAAACAGGCTTGAGAAACACAAAGTTGATAGGAGTACAGATTTGGCTCCTTGGCAGCACGGAGTTTTGGAAAAACTCAAAAAATGGACGCAAGAGTTCTCAAGACTTCAGCAATCTGAATCTACTGGAGCAAATTTTAGCACATCAGATGCCTTTGTTGGCTTTCATGGTGATGCTTGTGCCAGTGCACTCCTTCAGGCTTTAGAGAAAATTCGAAAACAGGGCCATAATAAAGCTATTAAAAACTTTGAACCCATGTATGAGAATGATATCGTCAGTGAACCAAGTGAAGAGGTCTCTAACACTTCCATGGAAAAGGACATAGACAGGAATAGAGAGGAAAGTGAAGCTTGTCACTCAGTAATTGGTAAAGATGAAGATTTGACTGGTACCGAGTCACATAAGGAAATGGGAAAATTCTCTGAAGTGGTGGAAGGAGACTGTGCTTCAATGGAGGTAGACAGCAAGGTAGACTATACAGAAGTTGAAAACACTGGCACTCTTGGAGATGGTTCTGAGCTTGTGAAAATGGATGAAAATCCTCATGACCAAGGGACAGGAGAGCACATGGAGTACATTGAAACCATGGATGAGGAAGAGGAAGCCTTTGAAACTGCCAAAAGCTTTCTCTTGAACTGTGCCACACCAGACTCTATACTGAGGTTGAAGTATTCAGAATTTGGAAATCAAGAAAAAGACAAACTTCAGAAAACATATTTTCATCAGCAAAGCCATAAATCTCTCAGAGACCTGATAGACAGCCATTTGAACAAGACCGATCATTACAAGAGCAGATTCTTAGAGGTAATGTTAACTTTTGTAGTCGGTGTATGTACTGTATGTATCCTTTTTCAAATGTTTGGTGATTGATGATTTTCACTTGTAATGAATTTGATTTAATGTCTTATCCTGAAAGTTTACTACCAATTTAATAAAAGGGAATACTTTTATTTATGTTAGATAACAACATTCTCCAGTCTTCTCACTGGAGCTGATGTGAGAAGGCTTGCCCCAGCCTTGGGTTTGTCCACTGAAAGGCTTCTTCTGCTCTCTTTACACCAATTTGACACGGAAGCCTCTTTTTGCAGCAAAATACGGTACAATTCAGACATCATTTATAAGCACAGCCAGCAAAGTTTATATTATTGATGTTATCTGTAGATTTCAATTAGTAATTTGTACCTTACACTTTAGCCATAAAATGGTCCACAATTTGAAATATGTTTTACCTCTTTTTTCGCCCCCAACAGATCCTTCCTGAGAGATTCTGGGCTCTCTCTACATATTCTCCTGGTTCAGATGGACATGGAAGAGTCCATGTGCAAAAATGAACTTATTGCTTCAGCAAAGTAAGTAATTTGATGCCGTAAGCTTGAAAACAATAAGCAATCTGTAAGAACTACTTTCAGAAAAAAAGTGTTGTTATATTGCAAAAAATTTTAAGAATAAACTTGCATTAAAATGTGTGGATTTCAATTGGTGTCAAGCCATATTAAAGTACTGTATGCATGTATGACCATTCATGTGTCACTCCTCTGCCCTCAGATACTGTACCATGAATGAAATGTTGTCCCTTAAGTCAGATGAGTACAACTTATATACTGTGTTCATCACAAAGCTTTCCAGAATTGGGGAGCATTGTACAACAAGTGGCAACAAGTACACTGGCTTTCAAGGAGGTAAGTGTATATATGTTGGCAGGTGAAATATTTGCAGGATATTGTCAAATAAACATTCTTAACAAATATTTATTTGCTTAAGGAGTTTGGCTGTCTGCACATATTGATGACCTCAGAGATTCCGATGACTTGAGCTTAGATCTACAGGCTATTTGTGCAATACCCATAAGTAAACTCATCTCACAGACTGTGAAATCAGGTATTACAATGCAATAATAAAAACAACCACTCAGAACACCCTTGATCAGTGAGACCACTCAGAACACCCATGATTGTTACAGCAAGTTTTGTTCAGGCAAGCATCCCACTTTCTTCAAAATATGAAAACATCTGCAATAAAAATATTTTGTTTTTACAGATGTCAAAGATTTTGAAGAAATGGATATGGAAAGACCAGAAAGTCAGAAGGTAAATGCCTTTGAAGCTTACAGATGCATGGAGAGGTTTAAACATGCAGAGATGGGCCATATTAGATACATACAACCTTTTGACAGAAACACTATGTGTATTTGGTTGGCAGGGAGATTCAGCATGTCTACACAGTTTGTCCCTCATTAGATCTTGCACCCAGAAAGCTGTGTCATTGCTGAGAGACACGGGTAAAAAAAACTCCAGGAGTATGGAGCGCATGAACATACTGTTTGGCCTTCTGGGAGATGACCCTGGGAAAACAGGAGGTTGGTTGGTTTTATTACCTTTTTTGATGCAATTGACCATATTAAATTTGTGTAATTGTAAAGTATTACTTAATCTAGAAATTGTGAAAATATATAATGTTTAAAAGCTACAAATGTGGTCTTAATTTGTGTGTTTTCAGTACGGTTCCAAAATGTGTTGCAAATGAGGCTAGTGATTGCAATGATACGAAGGGAGGAGCTGATTCCTAATGCAAAAGACTGGGCTTATAAACAGGCAAAGAACCGTGAAGCCTTACAAGAAGGCGGAACACTTCGGTACTGCAACACTGCAATGCCACTTCAAACTCCATAAAACATAAAAAACAACCCAACAAAAAGACAAACAATACAAAAAAATCTATCTATCAATCTGGCTTACTGGTTGTTATCTCTAATCTGTCTATCATTATCAAAAATAAAATGTGTATTTGTCTTTAGGCACACTTTGTGGCGTAGTCTACAAGGTGTTTTGAGCCCAGTGCTAGCCAGAGTGTTAGAGGTGTTGGACAGAGACCATAATTTGTACCTATTGTATGGGGAAGGGCTGAGCGAGGGTCTGGTCCAGTTCTGGCTGGATATCTTTGAAGATCGACAACTCCTTGATCTAACCCTCTCACAAAATGCAAGGTATTTTTAAATGCATTACAACCTTAGTAAACACTGTGCAATTATTTAGTGTTGAATACCAAATGAGAAACATGTTCTAACACTCACATTATTGAAATAAAGACACTTCCAGTTAATACTGTTGTGTGATAGCTGTAACTGCCATTTTAACAATTCTTTTGCACTATTCATTGATTTTTGTTAGAGGCAAAAGGGTAAAAAGCTTTCAAATGTCTTAACTGCAACTGATTAGGCTTTTTCTCCATTAGTGCTCCAGAGCAGGAGATTAACATGCAGTGTAACCTGTTTATTGGAGAAGAGGAACGCCCTTGTGCTGCTCCTTTTAGCTGGCTGATAAAACAAATCTGCCAAGGTTTGTGGGAGGAATCAGAGTTTATACGAGGTAAATTTTTATGGGATTAACTACAATTGGTCAGTTAGCTAAACAGAAACGACTCGTACACATTTCGGGTAAAACACCTGCAGCTTTAAGATGCAAAATCATGCAAAACAATATTCTCCATGGTTTCCCTTTTAAAAGCGTCTGAAATGTTTAAAGAGAGAGTTCACAAAAAAATGAAAATTCTGCCATCATTTTCTTACCCTCATGTTGTTTCAATCCCAAATTACTTTCTTCCTTTGAAGAAAAAGAAAATGTTAGGCAGAATGACAGACTCCGTACCATTCACTTTCATTGCATCTTCTAACCAAACAATTAATTTAGCAAAAAATTAAACATATCCTTTTGTGTTCCATGGAAGAAAGTAATACAGTACTGGAACAATAAGAGGGTGAGAAAATGATGATAGAATTTTAACTTTTTGGTGAAATGTCCCTGTTTTTCTCTAAGGCACTGAGCAAGGCAACAAAGTGAGGATTCAACAGTTTGTTAGTGCTGTTTCAAGCAGTGGACTGGGCAACTATATCAGAAAACTTTCAGAGGGAGAGAGACTTGAGTTGGGTCAGTGCTATCTTACTGACTATGTACTTCTGTCATTCAAAATCCAGTCTGAGGAAGAGCTAAGGGTGAGATACACAAACATTTTTTATCTGTTATGTTTGTTCAACAAATATAAAGTATTTGTTCTAATTTTCTAATGTGGGTGTGTGTGCATTTGCTCACAGGTCTTCTCTAGTGCAGTGTGGGGTTGTGTGTATGCTCTGCAGAAAGATATGTCCATTATCCCTGAGCTTTCCCCATCATGGATCCTTGCAGCAGCCCAAATCTATGCACCACGCTTGGACACATTATCACATGTCTTTCAGCTCAATCCCCAGCTGGTACACACCGTCCAGCAGGCGAGACAAAAGAAAGAAGCTCCTGATATGGTGAGAACTGGGAGATGGTAGTTTATTAGCCTTGCTGAGAAAACCAAATAAAACCAGCATGAGTTAGCTTGCTAAGAAGCCTTGTGGTGTGATGCCAGCATCCCATGCTGGGGACCAGCATACAAATCGTAACATACAATAGTGACTTAGATCCCATTTCAACTACTTTTATATTGTAATATAACAGACCAAATATAACTGTGAGTATAATAAAACAACTATATGTACTGTAAATGAAATCATGTTCTGCGGTATAAAGAGAGCTTTATTTTGTGTTGTTTTATTACAGTGTGAGGACATTCTAGCGGTTGGTATCTGTGTTGAGGAAACAAAGCTCCTACCTGTAACATCTAAATCTGAGTGCCGGACCTTCTTGAATAGAGTTGAGCAGCTGCAGCCATGTTTAGAGAGAGTGTTCAGTCCAAGCTATTGTGCCCTTTGCAGCCCTGGTTGTCTGAGCCAGCTGGACACTATAAAGTGAGTTATGAAGATTATGTTGCAGGAATTAGAAAATAGAAGATGTCATGATTACACATTCTATGCTAAATACACAGTAACATAATGGTGCATTAATATGTAATGAGAAATTTTGATACACTTTATTTTACTTGCTTAGGTCAGTGTGGCATGGGATGCTGCTAGTGGCTGCCTTCATTGAGCAGGTGATAGTTAAGATGAAAGTAGCAGATGAGAGGATAGAAACACTGACTCTGAAACACTGCAGCCAGTTACATGGGGTGAGTCCTAACCTTCTTGTCTTGTCAGTTTATTAGGTTTTCAATGTTTTTCAATGAGAATTCAATGTTTACATGCCATCCCATATGTGTATGACTTTCTTTATTCTGCTGAACACAAACAAAGATATTTAGAAGTATATTTCAGTTCTGTAGGTCCTCACAATGCAAGTGAATGGGTACCAAAATTTTGAATCTATGAAAGGCCATATAGTAAAGGCAGCATAAACGTTATCCTTACAACTCCAGTGGTTGAATCCATATCTTCAGAAGCGATATGATAGGTGTGGTTGAGAAACAGATCAATATTTAAGCCCTTTTTTACTATCAATCTTCACTTTCACTTTCACATTCTTCTTTTATTTTTGGTGATTCACGTTTTTCATACATATAGCCACCTACTGGGCAAGGAGGAGAATTTATAGTAAAAAGGACTGAAATATGAATCTGTTTCTCAACCACACCTGTCATATCATTTCTGAAGATATAGGTTTAACCACTGGAGTCTTACGGATTACTTTTATGCTGCCTTTATTTGCATTTTGGAGCTTCAAAATTGGACCTACAGAGCAGAAATATTCTCCTAAATGTCTTTGCTTATGCTTTTTCTTCTCTCACAGCTGATGGAAGGGTATCCTGATTTGAGAAGCAAAGGCAATCTTCAGCAAATCATCCGCATACTCAATGGTTTTCATGAGGAGTCCATCAGCAGAGAACTACGGTACACTTGAATTTCTTGAGCTGTACTACTGTTGATAATAGTATTATGCTTTATATTATTGAAAACTATTGCTATTCCAATTACTTATTTTATTTTAGAATTTGTATTACATTTGACTAGATACAACTAATGACTTTGTAAACTGCTTTTTGCAACTATTTTAATACACCATGTATTTATGTAATGTATTTCTTTTACACAGATTTCTGGGTTACTTGATTCTGATTGGTCAGTTGTGACACTCAGTAGTCAAAAAGTTTTGTATAATGATAGCTAAACTATATATTTCTCCATTGTCCATAGCAACGGTGCTCTCTTTGCATAATTTCGTGGTCTTGCAAATCAAACTGTTCTGAAATGGCCTCTTAGGACTTTAGTGTACATTTTAGGTTGAGCATAGCCCTTTTGATAGATGGACAGAAGTTTAGCAGGGCTCAGTTAAAGGAAGAAAATGAAAACATTGCTCAGAACAAATGTTGATAATAATAATGTCCGTCTGACTGTACATTAATGTATGCCATACATTTAATTCCTTTTCAGCACTAATAATTCCTTTTGATTATTGACTCTGTTTGCTTGTTATACACAGGTTTGGTGTGAAGTGTTCAGTGTGCCTATCAGAGCTGTCAAATCCCACTGCTCTTCCCTGTGATCATGTGTTCTGTCTGACCTGTTTGAAGAGATCCATAGAGAGAGAAGGATCTGAGTACTGTCCCGTGTGCAGAGCATCTCTGCCCAACAACTACCAGCCCACTGTCTCCAGAAACGTAGAGTGAGTTTAACTCCTGCTCTGTGTAATCTCTGGTACCCATTGAATGAAACAAGGAAATTGTTTCTTATAATTTTCGTAATTTAAATGGGACAATTCACGTCATTACTGTAGTTCATTTTAAGTTGAATGTTTGATTCTGTGTCTTTTACAGTTTAGCCCTGATACAGCATAATGAGATAAGGAAATGTTGTAACAGCTTTTTCCTGGAGGTGGTCTCTCGCTTTTGTCTGACTGATGAACAAGACCCCCCAGAGGACCTGGTTGAACTGCTTTTCTCTCTGCTCATCTCAGCACAAGGTGAGGGGATATCAGTGTGGTTATAAAAGGGACAGTTCACCCCAAATGAAATGTCAGTAGAACATAAAGGGGGATGTTTTGAAGAGTGTATTTGGTCGCTCTATTCCATGCAATTACAACGAATGGGAACTGCATTTTTCAAGCTTTCAACTCTTATTTTGTGTTCCAGTCATTTTGATCTGGATGACTTTTTCTTTCTAACTATTTTGTTTGCACAAACAAAGTCCTCATACATGTGTGCACACACACACACACACAATATGAGTTGAGCGCCCTTTTATGTATCGTCTTTCCATGTACAATCTTTAAGGAATATTTAAGATCTAATTATCATAATCAAATCAAAATCAAATCAAATCAAATCACTTTATTGTCACACTACCATGTACACAAGTGCAACAGTAGGTGAAATTCTTGTGTGCAGTTCCGAGCAACATAGCAGTCATGACAGTGATGAGACATATACCAATTACAATAAACAACATACTTACACAACACAATTTACATATCAAATGTACACATACTTACACAACACAATAATTATATACAATACACACAATATAGAATACACAATATACAATACAATAAGTAAGGAGTATATGAAATATATATATATATATATATATATATATATATATATATATATATATATATATATATATGAAGTAGTATATTGAGGAGAATATGTTGACAGTCCAGTGTGAGATTATAGATTAATAAAGTGCAGTGCTAATTATTGATCCTGATAGATCAAGTGTTCAACAGTCTGATTGCTTGGGGGAAAAAGCTGTCATGTAGTCGGCTGGTGCGTGTCCTGATGCTGCGATACCGCCTGCCTGATGGTAGCAGTGAGAACAGCCCATGACTCGGGAGGCTGGAGTCTCTCATGATCCTCCGAGCTTTTTTCACACACCGCCTGGTATATATGTCCTGGAGGGAGGGAAGCTCACCTCCGATGATGTTCCTGGCAGTTCGCACCACCCTTTGCAGGGCTTTGCAGTTGTGCGCGGTGCTATTGCCGTACCAGGCGGTGATACAGCCAGGCAGGATGCGCTCTACAGTGCTGGTGTAGAGCCGTGTGAGGATGTGGTGGTTCATTCCAAACTTCCTCAGCCGTCTCAGGAAGAAGAGGTGCTGGTGAGCCTTCTTCACAACGGCCTCAGTGTGGACGGACCATGTGAGTTCCTCAGTAATGTGGACACTTTCTTCCTGAAGTCCACAACAAGCTCCTTGGTTTTACTGACGTTGAGGGAGAGGTTGTGCTCTTGACTCCAGCGTGTCAGAGTGTGCACCTCCTCTCTGTAGGCTCTTTCATCATTGTCAGTGATCAGACCTACCACCGTCGTATCGTCAGCAAACTTAATGATGGCATTGGAGCTATGTGTTGCCACACAGTCATGTGTGTTTAGGGAATACAGGAGTGGGCTGAGAACACTGCCCTGCGGGGCTCCAGTGTTGAGGGTCAGTGATGAGGAGGTGTTGCTGCCCATTCTAACCACCTGATGTCTGCCTGACAGGAAATCCAGGATCCAGCTGCACAGCGAGCTGTTTAAGCCCAGAGCCCGGAGTTTCTCATCAAGCTTGGAGGGCACTATGGTGTTGAATGCTGAGCTGTAGTCTACAAACAGCATTCTCACATATGTGTTCCTTTTTTCCAGATGGGAGAGAGCAGTGTGTATTGTAGATGCAATGGCATCATCGGTGGAGCGGTTGTTGCGGTAGGCAAACTGCAATGGGTCCAAAGAGGGGGGCAGAACAGAGCAGATGTGTCATATTATGTTTGGGCTCGTTTGAATCGGGATAGTCTGCTGTAAGTTGCGATATGTCATTGTCTATGTTATACCGTATATATGTTTCAGGGCGTATTAAGGAAAACATCACAAAAATACACTCCTGTTTATTATATTTATGTGTGTATGTAGGAATTTCATAGACTAAAACTCACTCCAGTTTGGCCTCTGGTTCTCACTCTTTCTTAGTTTCAGTCTTCTGAACGTTTTTTGCTAGAATAGTATCAACTAGGAGAATGTTGCAGATGACCCTCTCCGCTCGGGAGTTGCTTTGAGTTCGTTTCGCTGTATTTCCACAGAGCAGTTCATTGTGGGTACAACTCTGCAGGGTCACTTTTTATACAGCTTATACATCTGTGATTAAATCATAAAATAATACAAAAACATATTCACCTCGAACCATGATTTATATTTCTGTGATTATTATCATCATTATAATTATTATTTTTACATTTATAATTGTTTTTATATCTTAATTTGTCTTAGTAATTTTCCACCTGTTGTCATAGACGGATACTTGCATGACTGTAAATGGAAAGGTGGTTATATATGTTGTTTTTTTTCACCACTTTTTTTAATTGCTTTTTTGTTTCATTTGAAGTGAAATTTGAATTTAGAAATTACTTTGGTTTAAGTTTTTTGTTTTTTAAATAAGTGAATTTAATTTTCAGTGCAAAATCATTAAAGTAAGAATATTCACCGACCCATCAGTTGGTGATATAATTGGATACTGTGATTTTCTTTTTTTTTATATATATCATGAACATATTTCTTGCATATCGCCCAGCTCTAGTTGGGAACAAAATATATTTATTCACACATATTCAAAGTAATTACCCTTCCGAAGCAGCTAAACTGGGTCCTGGGATGAACTGTAATAAAACATTAAACCCGCAACAACCTACAAAAAGACAATGAAATACCCGACCGGTAACCCATGATGGAGAGAATGCACCTATGAAGTAGGTTCATTGCCAAAGAAATGTTGCCTTTCACAACTGTTGAAAAGCGATCTTTCAAAAAGTTGAACAACACACATTTTAATTGCACTTCATTATTTTCAGTTTCATTTGAATTATAAAATAAAGTTCAAAGTTTTAAATCAATGAACATTACCCCATAGAACCACTTAGCATCCAACCAGTGGTAATACAGGTAGTCGGTTTGAACGTGAACACCGCACCAGTGTGAAAATTATGATATCGTGGCAAGTCTAGTAGGATTCCAGATTCTAAGCTTTAAAATTACAAATGATGTTCAGATCAAGCAATTGGTTATTAATTTATTATGTAATTATTATATATATATATATATATATATATATATATATATATATATATATATATATATATATATATATATATTGTTTTCCACAGAGATTGCATCCACTAGCCTGGTATGAGCTCAGTTAAATGAATCCTATCAATATATATATTTTTAAATATGTTCAAAAATGGAGTACAAATACAAAAAAAAAGGTTGATAAAAAGATCTAATACAATATCTTGTTATAATATATCAAATATGAGAGATTCATAAACAATTTAAGTGGGCTGAACACATAATGTGTAAGCACAAAACGAACACAGCACAAGGGCTAAAATGACCATACCAATATAATAAAGTGGTCCAAACAGCTTCTGGCTACATTCTAAGTCTTCTGAATAGCTTTGGGTGAGACATAGACTGAAATGTTATCATTATTCACTGATAATCCTCCCCTCCAGTGAGTAGTTTAACCATTGCGACTGGATCATTGAGTCTTTTATGTATTTCACTCGAGAACTGGATCAACCCATTTTATGAACAAATCATTCACACTGGTGTTGTAAACCAGATTGAATAATTCTTTGAAAAGATCAAACACAAACTAATTATGTACTCTTTATATGTGCATATGTTACAGGAGATGTTTATAAGACCAGAGATCTCACACCTTTCCTGGAGTGTGTTGACCAAAGCCCTGTAGTGCGCTCTGTGCTGCCCAAACTCCTTCTGCAATACAGGTACCTACTGTTATACTGCAATAACAATCACACATACTGTACATACACATGCATTCATATGTGTCTTCACTTACTGTATTTAACTTTAAAGATGCAGTATTGCCTTTGTGTACTGAACTTTCGACTTCACGACCTCACAGTCGTTTTGAGAGTTTTGCTTAACACTCATCAAGATTTGATACAGTTTGATATAAGGCGATCTCTCCAGCTTCAAACAGGCAAAGAAGCATATTCAAAGCTACTTAGAAAACTTGGAGAGCAAGCTTCTGCAACCGGAGGACAGAACTGAACTCTATCGGCTCTTTGTCAACTGTTTCCAGGTGTGTGATAATCCCAACCTTTTGTAGTTCTACCAGTCCCAGGTGTATTTGCAAGACATATTTACTCATTATTGAAGGCAGTCACCGCTGTTGCTTCCATTTACAGTTGCAGCCAGTTTAATTATTGTTAAAGCTCTGCATGTTTGTGTCTAAAAGCAGATGTGTGTTTATTCAGGATTCTTTGCTCTGTTCTGGATTAAATGGAGCTGTTGATGTGGAAGAGAATCATAGATGTCTGCAGGAGAATGTGAACTTCCTCAGCCGAATGGCTCGTAAACAGACAACTTCCAGACAGCATGACCCAGCTGAGTTTCTGCTGTCTATGGCTCGTCTCAGAATGTGTCTGGACTCAGCTGCCCATATCCTGCACAAAGCTGTTGACCAAAAAAATGGTGAGGGGTCCTCAGTTCCCTCTGCAAGTATGCTTGGATATTAGAAGTATTTTAAAATAAAAAATGACACCTTCACCTTCAAGGTAGATTAAAGGCAAAAGCATAACAAGAATTAAGACAGTTTATCACATTAAATTGCATCATTAATTTGTGAAAGGGTGTCCCTTAAACTTTTCTTCAAATGCATAAGCAAACTGAACACAGAAAGATGCAGTGCCTGTTCTAGTCCATTTTAACTGGGGGGGCCAGGCTGGGGCCAAGTGTTTTTGTAGGGGGGCAACTGCATTATACCTAAAATGTCCTCTGTAAAAGTAACAAAATTTGCCATTTTATATTTGCTAACATAGTAAAAAATTTTGATGACAACCAAGATTTACCAACCCAAATTTTTTAAACATTATGAATAAAAAGGCTCATGACACATGTTTGAGTCAATACACCATAACATTCTGGTTTTCCCCACAAACTCTACGGCATTTTGCTATGTTGTTGTAAAATGGTATTCCATGTAAAATAGTACTCCATGTAGAACCATCTGCCATGGGACCACCTGAAAATTCTCCACATAGCACTAAAACACTGGTGTCCAAGCATTCATTCAATTGACGTTATACATAAATATAACTCAGTGGTACAGATGCTGGTTACCACACCTGGAGTTCACTAGTTTGAATCCAAGGGTGTGCTGAGTGACTCCAGGCAGGTCTCCAGGCAGGTCTCCTAAGTGACCACAAGGATTTAAAAGCCCATTGGGAATTGGGCATTCCAAATTGGGAGAAAACAGGGGAAAATCCAAAAAAAAAAAAAAAAAGTAACTTCATCCCCTTCCCTCGTATCCAAATTTACAGGGGTCTCTGGGGGGGACCAGTCTTATTGACACAGGGGCATAGACACCCCCCCCCCCCCACCCCAAAGAACCGTCCCTGATTAGAAGAGATTGCAAATTGTCTTAAATGCAAAATGTTTGTTTTGACCTTATGTATGTTTCAGGTAATTGTGATATTGTGGAGCTAAAGCTTTTGGATCAGGTAAAGGCTGTGTGTGAGTACTGTGACCATGACTGGTACAGAGTTTATCTGCTCCGAGCGCTCAACAGGCATGCTGGGATGGACTGTCTACAAGTGCTGATCAACAGTGCTGATTATGAATGGATCTTCCCTGCTGAGATACTACGCCTTCAAGTACGACCAATACAAATGATCTTTGACAAGTTCTCATTGGTTCTAGTATTCTAAAGAAATACAGTAATGTTTGTTTGTAAATGTTGTATTTTGTAAAGATTTAGGGCTTTTTTGTTAGGTGTTAGTTATTTCATTTCTGCACAGTTATCACAGTGCTTTCTCCTTTCTACAGAGGTTGATTCCTGCAGAGGTGGATCGGTTTTTGTGTTGTGGTCAGTCATACCGGATTCTTAGAGATGGAGTCGGACAAGCACTGCAGGAAGGCAGGACAGATGGGCTGAAAGATGCCCTACAGGTCAGAGTCTATTGCTATAATAAACATACGACACATACAAAAACATATTGTGTGATCAAAAAAGCCTCCTTAGGGCTAAGACTTGACACTAAAATTTGAAATGTAAAGCATATGATACTGTACAAGTCTTAAAGATAATGGGTAATTATAGGTAGCAGCTAATGATAAGAGAGCTTCATAGCAGAGGTCTGATTAAGAACACGTTTGACAATGGCATGTGTTTTGACATGATGTTATATTTTCCTTGGAAATTGACTACAAGTATTTTTTTCAGGCAATGGGCGGTTCAGGCTCTTTGAAAAGCGTCTTGCTGACTCTAGCTGTGTTCAGACAGGTCACCTGTCGTCTCATGTCATCTGAAAGAGCAATAAATCCTCAAGCACAGGTAAAAGTGTGTTAGACAAAGAGAGAATTCATAGTGAAGTGTGTCATTTTTTCAAAAGGGACAGGAGGAGTGTTTGGGAGAAATGTTTGAAACAATCATTATTATTGCAATTCCATTTGGTGCCACAAGAGGCAGAAATTACTCACTGTAACTTTTAGGGGACAGTGTGCAAAACTCTCCGCATTGGCAGACCAAGACTTTGTGTTTTTAAAGTTCTGTCAGCCAGTGCAATTCATTAATGTATTAATTTCCTATCTCAACAGGAGATAAACTTGTTGAAGGACTTTATTAGAGGGAATGTATCAGGACATGTCAGAGAGCTCTGCACCGCTCTCTTAGCCAATCAGATTGGAGGACCAGGATCTCACCTGAGTCTCAAAGCAGGTGTACCTTCTCAACGTCGCCCTCTTCTGGAGCTCCTGTTACATGCCAGTGTAGTGTTTCACAGTGGCAACAGACTGCTCAGTCCACTCCAGTCGATTTCCTCTCAACCTCAGAACATGACAGTAAGGACTCAGTTACAGTAATGAATAAGCCACATTTAGGAGGTATAATTCAAGTGATTTGCATTTGATTGGCAATCTGCCAATTTTATATTCTGCTCTAAGTAATTACAAATATTTGTTTAGAATACAATAATATACAATAAATAAAATACAATTTGATGCAGTTTACTACTAATGACACACAGCTACTCTGTATGAAGTGTTTTAAGTTTTTTAATGCTACTAGCAATACCAAAGTCATGGTCTGATTCCCAGGGAACATACAAGCTGATAAAGTGTAAACCTTGAATGCACTGGAAGTCACTTTGGAAAAAAGCATCTTAAGTGTTAATGTAAAACGAGCCATCGGCCACCCTGTGTTCTATATTTTTTGGTATCGGCATCTGCCATTAAAACACCTATGTGGTCAACCACTAATAATCATGTTTTTTCACATTCACTCAGGGAGCCTTTTTACCCACTATGCCAGACGACCACACCAGTGAGGTCCAGAAGTGGCTCAAAGAGAAAACACTAAAGATGTATTGTGAGTGGATCTTGCCATGGCGAGATTAAATATCTTAAATCCTTTTTTTTCATCTTTTTTCTTTCTAAATATTGACCACAATAATTTTTCTTTGCTGCCTTACAGATTGTGCTAATGGTCATGCATGCTTTGTGGGAGAGGTAAGAATTCTTTATTGTTTTTCTGTCATTTTAATATATATATAAAATTATACAATGTTCAAGGAATAATTGAGTGTGCTCTTCTATTTATATCAATTTATTTAGTGTGGTAAACCAGTGGCTTTGTCAAATTGTGCCACATGTGGAGTGTGTATAGGAGGCCACAACCATAACCCAGTGGCAGGATTTACTGCAGTCCATGAAATCACAGACCAGACAAAACCAGGACATATATTGGGGGAAGCTGATAACCGGTCTGAAGCCCCACACAGGAACCTGTCTTTAGCACAGTCTTGTGTCCTCCGCCTATGTCTTCACCTGGCCATGTTGCAAGGGGCCATAAACCACCAGCAGGTAAAATGGTTTGAATGAGCCATCTCTGCTGAAAGTTAACTTCTTACTCGTGCAATTTGTGCATTACTTTTCAGTTCCTCAATTGCTAAGTAAGACCTAAGTATTACTAACTAAGGTCTTGACTCTTCACAGGGCATCAGATCTATGATCCACCCAACTGTTAAGGATGTCTATGAGTTCCTCTGGCAACATCTTGAAAAGGACATGAAGGTTCTTGGGAAGACTTTAAATCTTAATATGGATGACACTGCCATCATAGTGCATCTAATTCTCAACCTGGTTTTACAAACAACCACAGGTCTGAATATTTATTAATATTTGACTAATGTTAAACATTCTCCTATGTCACATACATTTCAGTTATAACATTTAAATAATATGGATGGAAGTAGTTGTCCACAAGTGTTAACAAATTATCTTAACAGAAAACCTAAGTTGATGTTAAAAACGTTCCGTTTTAAAAAAAAAAATTGTATAGATGATAAAGCCAGTTAAAAGTTGCAGCCTTTAAAAGGCAAGCCAAATGTGTAGTCATAAATTACTGCAACTGAAGAATAACCACAGAAAAAACTTCCCCTATAATGATTTCTATGGTGGCCTTCTATGCAATATAAAAACATTGACACCTTTTTCTATGTGCCAGGTGGTGTCCAGGATCTGTCATCACGCAGGTCCAGAGAGCAGTGGGAGAGTACAGTCTGTAATTCAGCCATCAGTCCTGTTTTACAGGTCAGTCTTGATACTGCATAATCCATACAGTGAACCATTTGAAAAAATGGGGGATATATTCAATCATGAGTCTTTGAAAAGGACTGATTCTCTTCTAAAAATTGGAGGAGGCAAATTTATAAATATAGATTGTATTGGTTGTTACACCTCTTGTGAATATAAAGTGGCTCAAAGTAATGCATAAAAATGTTGGAATGTCTTTGCATTAAATAAAGAGTTTTTACATGGACACTGAAGAGGTAGATTCCCAATGCGCTAACGTCCTCATGGTGGCATAGTGACTTGCCTTAATCCGGGTGGTGGAGGACGAATCTCATTTGCTTCCGTGTCTGAGACCGTCAATCCACGCATCTAATCACGTGGGTTGTTGAGTGCTTTACTGCGGAGACATAGTGCGTGTGGAGGCTTCACGCTATTCTCCACAGCATTCACGCACAACTCACCACACACCCCACTGAGAGCGAGAACCACATAGAGACCATGAGGAAGTTACCCCATGTGACTCTACCCTCCCTAGCAACCGGGCCAATTTGGTTGCTTAGGAGACCTGACTGAAGTCACTCAGCACGCCCTGGATTCGAACTCGCAACTCCAGGGGTCGTAGTCTGCGTCTTTACTCGCTGAGCTACACAGGCCCCCCACTTGTTTATAAATAAATGCTCCTTGGTAGGATATTGTGTGATCAAGGCAATGCCATTACTACATTTTTAAGTGTTTAACTTCTTTTTTTTCAGTTTGAATATTCAATTAAAGAACATAACTGTGAATGCGTGTACTTTGCTTGGGTTAAATTGAGCCTTTGCCTGTTTTCAGGATTTGAACAGGAAATTAGGTAGTGCACAGGATCTGATTGCAGCTGATAACAGACTCTCTGACAGCCCCTTGATGATGGTGCTCAGGGGAGACCCTAAAACAATCCTTCATCTCCCCACTAACTGCCCCACCATGCACTCTGCTTTCTGGAGCCCTTCACCTGTGCTAACGGTGGAAAGTTTCTCCCAGCAAATAGATCACAGTCAAACACCACTGCTAAGCCTTTTTCTCAATAAGGTAAGTTTTTAGTGGCATATTATTTATTATTAGCAGAAGTAACATTATTTTGAGCTGATATTGTCCATTTGCTTAACTGAAGTGTAATTTCTACGGCACTTAAATATTCCCCAAGTCTCGTCCAAGATTATTCGGACAAACAGGTAGTTGTGCCCTAAAACTCTCAACATTGAGTAATGTATTGAGTAGGCTGGGAAATTTAACATTAGCAAAGTTTCAGGAAATGGAAAAAAATGGATACTGCATTAATTGCTTCAACTGTTTTTAATGTGTTAAACAGTCAACTGTTAATCGAATAAATGAAAAAATGCGTTAAAAAATGTACGCAATTAATAAAGTATCCTTTTTTTTGATTTCCTGAAACTTTACTAATGTTTTTCCCCAATTTCCGTGAGGGAACACGGTCAACTCGACTGCACATCCTAGCACAGAAACTGATTGTTTTTGAGCAGTACACGCTTATTCGTTATGCGCTATTTACTGTGTGGACAATTTACACTTCAGCTGCAAGTGGTGAGCCAGGTGTGGGAGAAATACAGGCAAGCTGCCGTATCTCTTCGCATCTCCCGAAAATGCTCACTCACTGTCCGAGAGAGACCCAGTGTGTGCATGATAAAGACTGAACAACAGCCAAAGAAAATAATAGTTTTGAGATTTTAAACTTCCGCAAATTAAACTTCAGCTTTCAATTAGTTTTATATCTGTATGTATATTGTCTAATAATGCATTGACAATGTGCACTTAAGTTTGTCTTGCCAATAAAGCTTGATATGAGTTGAATCTGCCCATTTGATCCTATTATTAAACAAATCTGCTATATTCGCCAAATGATTTTGCTCAACTTTTAATTACAGAATGTCCAATGATTTTATGGCATTCATACATATACTTATATCAGAGATTTAAATCTGAAAAAATTTGTTTAACCTTATCCGTAAAAACTGAACATTTTAACAACTACATATTTAAAAAAATGTAAATAATGATGACTAACCAATTTCTTGCAAGTTCTTTGAAATGAAGTATAAAGTAAATATATTTATGATTATACTGTATTTTTATGTTTGTTCAAATCTACTGTATGTCATGAAAACTGTTCTATTAATTAGTTAAAAAATTGTAATCGATTAATAGACCTAGTTTTGAGTAATGCTTTGAGCAATGTTTTAATAATGCCACAGTGTTTACACTTTTTGAGGAGATCATCCTAGGAATAGTATACTCGTAGTTGTTTTATATTTTTCTAGATGAATGTCCTGATTCACTTGGTGATATGTCACCATATGGAATAAAATGTTTGTCAATGTTTCATGTTAACTAAAAATGTTCCTAAACTTGCATCTCCATGTGTTTGTTTATGATTATCAGGTGCACTGCATAAGACAGCTGGTCCATTTGCCTGCTCTTGCTGCCCTGTTGTCTGATCTAGTGAAAGTAGTGCCTCCAGTCTCTGAAACCCAGACTCAAACCATCACAACATTGCTTCATAGTATTCCTGCTGGTCTGTCATACTTTTTCATACAACATGACTGTCATTGCTTCTACTCACTGGTGGACATAACCAGTAGAATGTGTTATGCATTTTATGTATGGATGTGTGGAATGACTAATTTCACTGATGCTTAAACGAAACCTTTGGAGTAGACTAGTCTAAAACTAAACCAACCTTCAGAAAACAGTAAAAATATTGTGTTTATGCAACCCATTTCAAATACTTAATCTTTTCCAAATCCGACGCAAAATTCTGCTGAAAAGTGTCATTTATCTGCAACCTGCTTGCCTGCATTATCATCATTGTACATTAAATATAGAACAGGACATGCATTCACCTTTAACGAATGCAGGTTTATTTATTGAAAACAATTGAATGAATAGTGCAGGACCAATAGAGCAACCCAAATAGCCTATTCTAAATGGAATTCACCAAGTAAAAGTTACTTAATTTATTAAAACAGTCAGGACATTGTTGAATATAATATACATATAGGCTAAGCCAAATCTACGAGAGAGAAAAAATGTGCCGAAAAGTTGTTCGTATTTCATGACGTGCAGTCATGCATTAGCCACTGATCTAATATGATAGCTGTTTGGTACATGAACTAATAACACTTACGATGTAAAAACAAAAAAATGCCATAGGATACAAGAAATAGCCTACAATAAACCTAATGTATTCAAAACATGACATGCACACTGAAGAAAAGATCATTTATATCGTTAAGCAGTCGGCATCTCGCTGAAAAAAGCCTTCTTAATCAACCAGTGGCGGAGCTAGTGGGTGGCCGGGGTGGCCGTGGCCACCATGGACCGAAGCCTGGCCACCCCATTGGCCACCCCACTCGCGATTGCTGTTTTAGTCATTTTTTTTTGACATTTTTTGGCACAATTTAGGTCTTCAGAGGTGAAATCATCTCTGTACAAACTTAACATGTACGCACACCAAGGTCGCCAAACCTCTCCGTCCCGGGTGTCATTGTATCCCCCCATCGCTCATCGTTTACCCCTGCCTGGCCACCCTTTTGAAAAACTCCTGGCTCCGCCCCTGTCAACAGATTTAATCAGTTGTAATCAACAGATTAAAATTTTTTAATTCTTAGCCTAAAACAGTACTTTTCTGACTACCTAATCAAAGGCATACATTTTTTGATGAGCAAAGTTAACACGTCAACATGGTCCGGTGAAAGACAGGACTTGACTCACCTGAGGCGGCTATCCTGTGCTTGAGAAAGCCCGATTCAATGGGGAATTAACTTATAAGCACGCATAGATTTAAAGAAGACTCTAATGTGAATTCTTCTGACTTTCAAGCCATTGGTTTCCCACACCATCACCGAAGTGATTTCACAGCTTCTTAACTTTGCTGAGTTTGCTCATCTAGCGAGAGGGCATTTTCTTGCACGCACCGTAAGTGAGAGAGATAAGAAGCACGCGCAGCCCGAGATGAAATACAACTTTTTATCTGCTCCAGTTATCCTCTTTTTTTCAATAATAATTGTATTATTAATTATATTTAAAATGCGTAACATTAATATGACAGTAATATAAGTGCAACCTCTATAAAAATATAATGCCAAACGTAAATGTGTAAAAATGTTGAACAGTTTAATGTGGAAAAATATTAACTTACTAGTAATTCCAGTGTCGACTAGCAGCATCAGAACCGTTTATTCGACTAGTCGACTAGTCTCACACATCCCTAATTTTATGGAGATATATGACATTGTTGTATTCTGATTTATAATTGAAAATAGGTCATCAGAAGAAAATACTGTCAGAAAGAGTTAAGATCTTCATGAAGGTGTGGAACCACCTCAGAATTGAAATAGTTAATAATGGTAAGCTGCGCGAGATGTACATTATTTATTTGGTAGATGCTTGTATCCAAAGCAACTTGCTGTGCATTAAAGGCATACATTTATCAGTATATAATTTTAAGTACTAATTGACATTAAAAAGTTTAACTTTTTTGAAAACAGAATTGATGTCATTTTGAATTATAATTCAACCATTTCAGTAATGCACCAAAATTAAATTCACAGTCTATGTTTGCTGCATGTCTTTTGTTGCAGATAATTCAAGGTTGATGTAGTAAAAAATAACTGAAAACATAAACCTCAATCTTGAATCTATTTTATTGCTTCATCATTTCAGCTTCAGTGGGTATAGATCGTGCAGTATGTGAAAAACCAATCACTAAGGACAGTTCTGGGCAGTTTCTCTCCCTCAGTCATCGTGGACCAGGCTCATGTCTCCACGCGATCATAGATCTCCTATCTGCAACTCACAACAGTCTTGTTCTTGAGGCCAGGAAACTCTGTCATCAGGAAGACAGGTGGGGGTTTATACATTTTTGTATTGCAACAATGTTCCTGGAAGAGTGTGATTTTGTATGATAAAGCCTAAATTTATTTTTATTGATGCTTTTGAATTGGTTGCATTTCTTCTTTTAGTGACTATAGAGTACCATTGGTGGCACTGTCTGAGAGTCAACTAGCCTTGTGTCACCCAGAAAGGGAGCTGCTCCCTCTGGTGTTAGCTAACTGCCATTACACACTAGAAAAGGGCACGCAAACAGTGAGTTCCTGTGATCATCAGGCTGTTGAGAAAGAGCTCAGTAGACGATTTTTTGCAGGAAAACCACGCATTCAAACAGTGAGTCATTGTAAACCTTTCTATCGAACTAGTGTGCAGTAATTTATTAGTTTCCAAATACTCATAAAAATCGCAATGAAAACTCTCACTTACAGGACACTGATAAGTATCTGAGAAGACACCATCAGAATTTTTCAGAAGTCCTTAATGAAGTTAGAGTCAAAATCCCTCAGGTAATATTTGTAGCCTCTTTTGTGTCAATTCGCTTAACGGTTTCTTAAAAATGGTAGGACTCAGTAGACATTCTGGGTTATTTGAAAGTGTTAAATGTCAAACAAACCAAAAAATTTCACATACTTTAATATTCCTGAGTGTATGTAAATGTTCCTGGGAGAAAATATCACTGTTTTCTGTTTAAGGAAGCCTCGTTTTTCCCATCTGTTTGACAGCAATCACTAAAGGGCTCTGTGCTGAGCTCCATGAGGTCCACGCTGCGCTCGTTCACTGATGTGTGTGATGCAGTTTATGCTGTGGAGATTGGGCTTCGTTTTCTGGGTAAAACCGGAGGAGACCCACAGGTTCTGCTGCTATCCTATCTTCTGGACTCACTAAAAATGGACCAACACATCTCAAGCAGCATAACTGAAGTAAGACACTCAAACATTAGAGTTAACTGAGTGGACTTTTACTGGGTTTGTCCCTTTATTCTCTGTTCTGAGATGATCTTTTGGTCATATTAGAAGAATATTCTCTCATCATTTACTCACCCTCATGCCTTCCTAGATGTGTATGACTTTCTTTCATCTGCAGAATAGAAACAAAGATTTTTAGAATAATATCTCAGCTCTGTAGGTCTATACAGTACAATGCAAATGAATTGTGGCCAAACTTTTGAAGCTTCAAAAAATGTGGCATAAAAGTAATCCATACGACTCCAGTGGTTTAATCCATGTATTCTGAAGTGATCAGAAGTGATCAGTTTTGGGTGAGAACAGACCAAAAATGTAACTAATTTTCACTTTAAATCTTGACATCAGCATGATTTATATTCTTGATTAGACTTCCTAGCGATTGACACATGCGTAAAATGCTAGATGGCGTTAGGAAGTGTAATCGAATTTGAAATCATGATCATTCCTAGAGACTGCAATGGCGAGATGTACAGTGAAAAAGGAATTATATTTTGGTCTGTTCTCTCCCAAAACAGATCGCTTCAAAAAAAAAAAAGGATTAAACCACTGGAGTCTTTTGGATTATCTTTTTGCAGCCTTTATTTGCTTTTTGTAACTTAAAAAGTTTGGTCACCATTCACTTGCATTGTGCTGTATGGACCTACAGAGCTGAGATATTCTTCTAAAAATCTTTGTTTGTGTTCAGCAGAAGAAAGTAAGTCATGCACATGTGGGGTGGCATAAGTGTGAGTAAATGATGAGACAATTTTCATTTTTGGGTGAACTATTCCTTCAACTTTGTCTTCACTGCTTTACAAAGCAACTTTTACCAAGCAGGTACTTGCCACTTTTATCATATTACCTATCTACTTCTGTAATTTGATTCTACCCTTCGGTGTTTCAGGCTTTGAAGGAGAACCGGCTGAGTCAGTGCACAGCCACATGGCAGCTCCTTACCTGCTGGAAGAGTGAACAGATGATGAGGAGAGGACAGGTAAACTGAGCCAAGATGTGATGAAACATACAAGAAGGTCGTTATGAAACACAATTACTGCTGTCACAGAGTATATTTGCGTAAACTACCTAGTATTAACATTCCATATACATTCAAATTTTAATTTCTAGCATTTGTTTCTTTGTGGTCCCTAAACACTTTTCTAAATTCAAGCCACTTGACTAGAATTTTACAGATGCATTAGGAACCAATAGAAAGTAGCCTACGCTTCAAAAAAGCTATATACACAAATAACATAATATAACAAAATAAGTCTACAATAAATATTAGTTTAACAAAATAAGTCCCTTGCACAGGCAGGGACTATTGCTTGTGTATAAAAAAGCCCCCTTCTGCTCAGCTATTTAGCAGGTCACTAATCTGACCCCATTACCACTAACCTCTGACCTCTTTGATTGACCTTAAACAGGGTAGAGAGAGTGGACATATGATAGTTGTAAATCCAAGGGAAACTGTTGGTCAAAGTGTGCCAAGTTTAATTACTGTGTATGTGTCAGTGCACAGTTCAAAGACTGCTTAAGACAGTATATTCTAAATAACTTTGCATGATATTCGATTGTCTTATTAAATGTTGCATTATGTTGCATTATGATGGAAAGCATTTCACTATTTCTGTAAATACTTTCAAAATTTCAATATACAATTCACAGGATCCATTCCAGCGGCTGTCTAAAGAGTTTAGAGACAAACTAACTTCAGAGGAGAGAAAGGAGGTGAAGGTTTTCCTTGGAGTCACAGATATTGATATTCTCTCTCTGGAACTGCATGAGATCCTTCTACTCAAGACCAACAGCACTGTGGAAGATGGCTTCGCTCCACACTGGGAGTAAGAACTGATTTTTATGTATCATTTACCCTGCAGTCCAGCCTTCTGTGTTCACCATTTGAATTCCAGAAAGCCATGTTATTATCAATTTCAGAACATGGTACTGAAGCATATAATTTTTTTATATCTAGCTTGTGGAACATCAAGCCAGTCCGGAATATCAAACTCTTAAATGTCATTATTCAGGGTAATTATTCTCAAAATATAAGTCAGTAAATGTTTTTTGCCTCCTTAGAAAATACACTAAAAGTACCCTATAATATTTAGTGTCAAGCCCTACACAAACACAAAGAGACTTAAGGGTCTTTTAAGTTTGTACCCAGAATGGCCATTTTCAGTCACAACAATGCAGACCAACCAAACTTATCACACTGGTCCCTCAGGGACCTGTGGGCTTTAGACCTACTGGAGGCACACTTTGACCCCTCCAGGCTCCCATCTGTCAGTGTGCCCCACTATGGTTACCTACTGAGCAGGCAGCTGGTCGGAGAGAGAAAAGGAATGCGTGTGCTTAGAACAATAGATTCCAATGCTAACTGTTGATCCTAATGCCCACCAAACACTGAAACCCCCCTCTTTCTGTTTCCCACCACATAGCATCAAGTCCACCATGGAACTCCATTTGGAGGAAAAGGACATCACATCTTTTCCTGGTCTAGACATTCTTCCAGAGGAAATTACCCTGGCTAAAGCAGCTGAAATCTGGAAACTTGCAGTGGAATTCAAACAATAAAATGTTCCTCTGTTTGAGCCAAACCAATAAAACTTTTAAGGGATTTGTAGGGACCAAGAATTAATTGAACAAATATTGTTATAGCACCTTGCCTCTTTGTTTGTTTTTTAAGGGCCTTGCTCAAGGGCCCAACAGTGGTATATTGGCAGTGTTGGGGCTTGAACCCCCAACCTTTCTGTCAGTAACCCAGAGCCTTAACCACTGAGCCACACTTTAAATGTTATAAATTATATATACTGTTTTTTTTCTTTTTCTCTTTTCAGATAATTAAAATGCATTACATTCTTGTGGCAGAAAAGTTAATCATAAGGCAAAACAATAAACGGCTTTAGAATACAATGTTTTGTTTACTACCATATTATTGATCATAAGCCAATCATTGGCATACAGTTCACAGCAATCCATTTCACAAGTGAATTTGTCAATCAGTTCGAGATTTATTATGAGGGCTTGTTTAAGGACCCGTCAATTTACACCTGCATCAGACTTGTTGGGTGAATTGCGTCATAAACATAAAAGGTTTAGGTCACTGTGTCAAGTTAAATATAGTTTAATACTTAGAACACATCTTGAGATCACTTAGTTAGAATTTGAGCTCCATCAAGTGTTTTGAATGCAAGAACATAATGCATGTTTGTGTTGTGCTGCCTACTGAAGTGTTGTTTTGGTCTCTGTATAAACTGGGCATTGCCCCAAGTTTCACTTACTGCCCTCTGGAGTAAACTACTACAAGCTTGCATTTCTCAGGATTTCTCCTTATTACGGTCCGGGGGCATTGTGATTAATTGCGTACATTTTTTGCATTAAATCGACAGCCCTAATGTATTTATTGTATATATAATAATTACACATATTAACAACTGCATCTCTATCTCCACTGCCTCTCACCGAGAGCCCACCAAAAATGCCAGATATCTGCCCCATTTCCCAACAAACGAGTCCAATTTCCCCAGTTTTCTAGATGACCCTTCTTCAAACCACCCTTCCCATCTCAAAGCACTACTGCTGAAATGGGGGCGCTCCAGCCGACCTCATCCCCTTAATAACTATCTGTCTGGCGATCATGACACTGGTTAGGACCCAAATCTTTATGTGTCTATTATCTACATCGATGACCGCCCCATCACCCAAAATATTTAGCCTGGGGCAAAATGAAACCCGAGTGCCCAATACGTCACACACCTTCAACCAAAATTCTTGGATCTTAACACACCACCAAAAGACATGGGTTGTGTCCTCTGATTGGTGTCTTTAAGACTATACATATATACTAAGCCTATACATTCTAGAGGGGGCCCAATGGAATCGATGTAAAATCTCGAAGTCCATAAGGTACACCCTAGCTTCTCTAGATGCAGACTTGACATTTTTTTAGAATCCTAACCCACACCCTCCTCAATTATGTTTGTTTTTAATTAGTGCAGTTTACTCTAATTACACTTGGCCAACATGAGATGGTACCAAGTCAGGACAAAGACTTGATGGCTCAAACAACATCTCGTTACTCATGCCTGTATGCTTTGGTGAGATGAAAACACAGTGATTGCTGTCTTTGCATGTGCAATTAGTTCTTATGTACAATTATTGTGTTTGTTTTGTTTAGCAAGCTTTTGGACACTTGGAGATGTTTTTGGACACTAGAATAGTTTTTTTATTTTTTAAATGCTATAACTTTTGATTGCTTTGTTGTAACAACACCAATTTTTACATAACAAAAACAGAGCTACCTTATTTACACCTAGAGATGTATATAATGTCAAATCAGAAAAATAAGAAAAAAAGTAGATTTTTGTCTCAAGTTTTTTTGAATGACTTTTCAGCATTTTCTTAGGCTGAGAGTCTCATAATTTATCATAGTCTATATCATTAAAACATTTGAAATGTTCTCTTTAATATGGTATTAGATATTATATGATTTTAATATGAGATTATATATATATATATATATATATATTTTTTTTTTTTTTTTTTTTTTGGAGAGTTATAAGCCTTTAATTTTGGGCATGCCACTGAAACAGGAAATCTTTAAAAACACCTTCAAAGTGTTATAGTCCCTCATAAAATTAACTACAATTATTTGACGAGCTCTTTTTTCAATGCCATACAATGAGTATTTAAAAAAGATATATAACATTCTTATTTTTATGACATTTAAATAATTCTATTTATTAGCATAATTACTGTGTTAGCACATGGCATCTATTTAAAGTCCCTCACTATAAGTAAACTGAATAATTTATCTCGCTGACTCAAATTGACGCCACATCTGCCACCAGTTCTACACGCCTACCAACCTAAAAATTGAGTCACGCCTCTTCGCCCTGCATGTTTAAAACACACAACCGATAAGCCAATCAGATCACTGATTCTCACCGATTTCCACCAATCGTAAAAGTCAACAGGAGGAGCTTCGGAGTTTCTTTCTGGTTGCCAATGAGAAGATGTTGTGCTGAGAAGTTGGAGACAGATGAGAAATCACTGTCAGACGCTGCAAACGGGAATTATCACGCTCTTATTTGAATAAAGACAGTTTCTTTATCCGATGTGGACAATTTAGAGAAGGTAAGCATTGGATTGACCGTTTATAGCGGCAGATTTCATCGTGTTTATCAAATGAAGCTAGCCAGAATTGTGTAAGAAAAGACTCATGACTTCGACATAGCTGAACCAAAGTCAATGTAATCAATCTTATTTTAACGGACAGAAACTATTAAACTACACATCCTATTTGTACATTTACGAGTATTTGTATAGCAATGTATTGTGTATTGACACTCATCTCGTTTTAGCTTATACAGAAGGAGGTCTTTTGTTGAAATGTCATTGTTGTTATGTCTGAACTGTAGATAATCATGATATTAAGACTTGATCTATTTGGTTTTATTTATACATAGTTTATTTGAAAGCTCTTTTTTTTAGTGAAATCTGGTCCTTTTCTGACAGCGTTTTTCATCTGATATGTTGCTGCAGATATATAGACTCATTTTGTTTTATGTGAACAGCATACGTCAAGGAATATTGATTTTACATGTTCAACATATTTAGTATTGCATCTAATAACTTTCGGATCTGTTTTGTTAGTTCTTGTGCTGTTTCTTAACACAAACCATTCAGTGTGGAGATAAATGTTGATGTGTGATGGACAGTGTTGATGTTTTTGATCTGTTGCCATCGAAACAAACCACCTGTGGATGATTTTGCGTTTGCATTCCATTATTAATGTAGACATAACATACTGAATTGCCATTATTTAGTGTATTTCACCTGCTTTTAATCTATAGGATACGTAGTATTCAGCTCTACCTGTTGTGTATTTTAATGACATCCATTTTACACCCTTAAGTATTGTGTGACCTAATCATATTTATGTCCATCTGTATGTAAAGAAGAATGCATACAACTCGCAGTCCATCCGCATCCATCCAGGCAGGACCGGTAGGAGACGTACTGGACCTCAGCTTGACCAGCTCTCAGCTTTTGATGGCTCACAGACCCAACAGTGCTTCCCCTGGAAAGCACTTCTCTCGGTCCATATCTGTGTCCGTGGCCAGTGAGGGACGGGGAAAACGGAACACGTTTGTATGTCTGATTGACTGTAATGATTGACAAGTTAATTAGATCTCACATTGTTTTGTATTATCATGTGTTATAGGTGCCCCTTGAGAAAATAGAGGTTAAATGTGCCTTTACATAGCACCTCAGAGTGATAAGAACAAGCAAGTTATGGTGTGTAAACACAGGATTTATTCCTGCTACCATGTTGCATTTTGTTGCCAGCACCATTCGTAATATAATATATCCATATTTCATAGTGTAAAAAGTGGTCTCCAGCAATTATTACCTTAAGGATCCATTTCTATTTGATCTAATAAATAATATTTCTTTTGCGAATAAAACCAGTTAATTAAGGTCTTAGGATATTTGTAGGTAACCTAAAAATATGCTTCATGTGGTAACATCTAAATTAACTTATATGTTTTATTCTAGTCAAATATATTATTTAATATGACTGAATCAACCTGAATACATGGTTGCTCCTGCAAAAGTAATTTTTATGGGTCAGGAAGAAATAGCTCATTAAAGAATGAACAGCTCATTTAATAGTGTTTTTACACCTGTTTAATTGTCTGTAGTAGGTCTAGTATGCCATTATAACATTTTATCACTCTCTTTTGTTGACAGACTGATGCTGGATTGGGAAGCTCACGAGCAATTAAAAACCTGCGTCGGTCCAACAGCACCACACAGGTGAACCAGCAGGCCAACACAAGCTCCAGGTACTGAACCATCTGTCATTCCTGGTCATGCCATTTATGTTTTCCTGGAGCTGCAAATGTCACAGAGTATAAGAGTGTCGATCTTATAAACATCTTAAGAACTGGGTCAAGAAATAATTAATTATATTTGCTTAGAATATTGAGCCTATTTTAGGACTATTTCTTTTTTTTGTATTTTAACATTTTCATTAAAATTAAAAACATTTCCCCATTCATTACTGTAATGCAAAAAACTCTTATTGTCGTTTTTTAAATGCGAAAAAAAAAAAAAAAAAAAAAAAATATATATATATATATTGTTTAAAGGATTCAAGTATTTATTATCATAGCAGTGCTATGCTGATTTAACTATAAAAGTGTTGTATTACGGTAATTATTTGCTGTAATAAGGTAAAGAAATGTATAGTAGTTGGATCACCATTAAGAATAATTCAATTAAAATAGAATTTGAATTTGATTTGAGTAGATCCATTTACACTCACTGAGCACTTTTAGGAACACTATGGACCTAATAAAGTGTCCAACGTGGTCCGCTTTTGTGGCCCATCTGCATCAAGTTTCGACGTGTTGTGCATTCTGAGAAACTATTCTGCTCACTACCATTGTACAGAGTGGTTATTTGAGTTTGAAGTTCTGTCAGTTCAAACCAGTCTGGCCATTCTCTGTTGACCTCTCTCATCAACAAGGCATTTCTGTCTGCAAAACTGCCACTCACTGGATGTTTTTGGTACCATTCTGAGGAAACTAGAGACTGTTGTGCGTGAAAATCCCAGGAGATCAGCAGTTAAAGAAATACTCAAACCAGCCCATCTGGCACCAACAATCATGCATGCTTGAAATCACTGAGACATATTTTTTCCACATTCTGATGGTTGATGTGAACATTAGCTGAAGCTCCTGACCCTATATATGCTTGATTTTATTCAAAGCACTGCTGCCATACGATTGGCTGATTAGATTACTGCATGAATAAGTAGGTGTACAGGTGTTCCTAATAAAGTGCTATGTGAGTGTTTGCTAGCTTTTCTTTGCAGTCCTAAATAAACTTTTGAAATGGCCTCTACTCCAGGGATGTGAGTGTGAGCAATAATGTATTTGCAGTCATACTGTATGCCGGTTAACTGAAGCATATTTAACATGTATGATGTTTTTGCAACGATGGCATGTTCATGCAAGCTCGGGTCTACTACACATGCATGCACTCTCTTCACCCAAGCTGTGGAATGCTTGGATGATCACCCCCTAGACTTAAAGGTTTGAGGGTTTATACCCTTTAAGCAGCAACAGCTGGGGGTTGAGTGATTGCGGTTTTACCCAGACAATAGCTATTGTGGCCTGACGGCTGCAGCACAAGTCAAGAAAGAAGAGGGTGGGCTCAGCTTTGTCAAGAGAGAACCTGGGGTCTCTGGTTTCACTCAAATGTGAGGACTCAGTGAAAGGCGAAGTGTGTGCATACTGAATTCTTTTGTCCGGCAGCTGCCAGTCCTTCCCTCCCCTCCCGTAGCATCCTGGGATAGCACAGGGGTTTTAAATGAAGCACGACCTAATACCCTTCCCCCTTTTCCTTCTGGTGTTTAATAACTATCATTCCATGACCTCTCTTCCCTCTGAATTGCTTGAACAGTGGAGGAACGCAGTTCTTGAATTTATTTTCATTGAACCAGCTGATGGTGTGCACCCCATCCACCCCCAAACCACTCACATATGCACACTGAAGTCGCTAGCACAGATGCCGATGGGGCAAGTCAGACTGCATGTTGAACGTTTGGTGGAATTTGAATGCAAAGGGAGATGTGATTGCCATATGCTTGTGGACATCTGCCCCTTTAAAAACAGCCTTTGCTGTAGCAGGCCTCTGGTGTTGGCCCAATGCAGCTGTTGTCTGCCTTTTTTTTTTTTTTTTTTTTTGTTAATCTGATATGTTAACCTAGATAGTCTGGTTGTTTTTAATAGGGCAGAGTTTAAGATAAATATCTCTTCTCTGGGCTGGTTTTGACCCTATATTTGTACTAAAGAAGTAAAAACTGAGACTACGTTTTCCTAATATTAATTAGAGGCATTGGCTTGAACCTTAAGGCCTAAACATACTCTACGCAAGTATGTGAATGCAGATGTGAGTGCTTGGCCACCACATTACCAACGCGCAGTCCGGTTGCACATGCTTGATGTGCGTTCTTGCATACCTGTGATGGTATGGGAAAAAACCTATGTACTCAAGGGGGTGAGAGAGTTACCTTCAAACGTCGATGCCATTAAACTAAATGTTTTGATATTCTTGTAAGTTGCTATAAACGTATTGACTATCTTACCTGCTCAGCAATATTCTCTTCAACTGTTGCTCAACCATGAAAGTAGTTGAGTTGAAAGAGAAAATTCACAGTAGAAGTGGACCGTTCACACTTACTAAAGCGCCCCTTGTGGCAACATTTAGAATGCAATGTGTTGTGTAGAGTTGTGAATTGCAGTTTGCCACATTTCAGAATGCAACAATGTGAAATCGAGCTTGCGTTGCGAGATACATCTTTACGTACTTGCATAGAGTATGTTTCAGCCATTTTGCTACAGTTCCTCATGCAAGTATTTTTAGTGGTGTTTGCTCTATGGCTATTTACTATTGCTCATATTTGCTTAAAGGGATAAGGATTTGAACAAACATGTAAGACTTAACAAAGTACAGTCAGCTTGTCATTATCGTAAAATAAACCCCAACATAGTGGTCTTGTACCATCTTGAAGGGGTTTATTTTTGCAATACAGATTGGCTGACTACATTATCCTGTTTATTACATGTCTACCAACCAAATAAATAAATGAACATATTGATTTGCATTGAAGTTATTATGTGAGAAGGAGATGGTGGAGTCTACAGAAACAGCTGAATTCAACCTCTAAGTTCTGTTGGTGTTTTTATTGTGAAAATGACAGTTTGACTGCTCAATAGGCTGCTTATTATTTACATTTATGCATTTGGCAGACGCTTTTATACAAAGAGACTTGCAGTGCACTTATTACAGGGACAATCCTCCCGGAGCAACCTGGAGTTACGTGTCTTGCTCAAGGACACAATGGTGGTGGCTGTGGGGATCGAACCAGCGACCTTCTGATTACTAGTTATGTGCTTTAGCCCACTACGCCACCACCACTCTATATGACTTGTTGCCAAAGTAAATGAAAATTTGAAATTATTTTATTAGTGGAGTGAGACGAGAAGTAAGATGACAGGCATAACATCATCTATAGTTGAAATATCACATTATTTCTGGAAGTGCAGTCATTATTCAGAAAAATCAGAGCATTGGATTGCATGATTGACCAGTCAGAATCAAGGATTACAGAGAGCAGTGTAATAATTGCACAACTCGTCTCACATTCACGCTAATGATATGTACCTTAATTTGTGTTGTTTGCTCAGGAAATGTTTGCTTTACCTTTCAATTACTGGATTTACAATTTACACCTGGCAGATAATACAATGGGCGAAAAATTATTATTATAAATATATTTATATCATGCGCATGAGTAGCATTATGTGAATTATGTGCAGAGCCGCTGCCTTTGTAGAGTGATCTCTTATGAGGCTCTATTTTAGTTAGGATGCTACCATAGAAGACAGCTGCCAATTTAGGCAGGAGACCGCGATGCAGTTCACTTAGTTTTGGAACAGACCCAGACAATTTGGGTTGGGCTATATTGATTTGGGCTAGCATGCAACTACATAGCAACACCCTTGCAATGAGAAAACTTACAGTAACAAATGAAAAGCAATATTTTAGGAACCACACACAAAACCCTAGCATAATGGTGGAGATTTCCTGTCAACTCTAATCTTCAGTATCAGTTTAGTGTGTTATAATTCCCTCTCTCCTTCCTTTCTGTCTTGCTCTCTTTGCGTCTGATTGAAGTGAAGGCCACACAGAAGACTTCCTGGCTCTGTTCAACAGCAGCACTGATGGACGCAGGAAACTGGCCAGCCTCACCAAGTCCTCCAAAGACCATACTACCTGGAACATCCTGGTACTGACCAAACAATAAGCAACTGCTCTCTAATGTGTCCCCCATAACACCCCTTATAAAATGAGTAATTTTGGTTATCATTAGTGTGTGTGTCCATGATTTGATACTGGTGGACTTTAGAGGGAGGTACATTCTCATTCTAGAGAACATTTAATTGGAAATAAATATGGTTAGTGCAAGATGAGTCATTCATATTTTAGTTCAACAGTAACAATACATTTAGAAACTATAGTATTTTTGTGGAAACCATGGTTATAATGGTAGATCTTTGTAAATGTAATATTGGCCCTTCTGATAGTTTGTATAATGATTATGTCATTAAACAGAGGTAAAAATATGTCCTTGTTTTAGCATTGGTTTAAAATGACCTCTTGCTCTCAGGATGACCAGCCAAGAGTGTTTCCTGTGCCCAGCAGCTCTCATAGTACCTGCAGTATGGATTCTTCTACAGGACTGAAGAAGAGGGAAGCCGGGGTCTATCTTGCTGCCAACTTCACTGCTAACAACAGGTGGGAGGCCATTTTTCTGCACCATTTAGACACTGGCTGTTTCTCAGTATGCTCTTAGGTTCTTATGGACTTTTTCAGCGGCATTATATTTACTGCTGAAGTTTAATTCCAATACTTAAGAAGGCAAGTACAGAGACTGCATAAAATTACCCCGATGTGTTTTTGATCAGGCTGAAAATTGATGATGCTGTTGGATGTTGACTTGACCATGAACCTATTTGATGTCCCAGTAGCCATTGCGGCACTACGGTGCAGCCAAAGGACATTTATTGTGTTTTCCCTCAAACACATTTCCTTGTGAAATCTTGCGAAGTCGGACCTGTGAGATTTGTCATACTCCGTAAACATTTGTTGTTTTGATTTCTTTCAATGTGTTGCAAAATCTCACTGGTGTGATGATAATAATTCTGTCACTGGTGTGTGGTAATGCCAGTAGTTCTCTCACTGACTACAAATGTAGTTGCGCAACAGAAATATTGCAACACCTTCCAAAGCTCACATTACATGCATTCTATATCCTCCTGTCCTTCCGAGTTCATTCTTCCAAGGTAACTTGGCAAAACTGGTCTTCATAAGAACGCAAATCTGTTTTCTGCACTCTTAGCATTGAGAAACACCCACTGTGTCCTTATGGGTTGCGTTTATATTTATGGTTGCCATAACAACTGAGTCACAGACACCAAATTCACTTTACACCTTTTTTCGTGCTTGTCAATCAAAGCATAAGCTCGCATCGTGGAAAAAGAGTGCTGAAATTCTTTTGATTGTATGCATTTTAAATATAGGTGAATAAAATAAAACCAGGCTGATAGTTTGGTAAAAAAAAAAATCCTATTTTAAAATGTCTTTGTTCAGTTTATATCTGTCCATGTTTGGGTCTGTTTGTCCTTTTTGTGTTGTGTGTGTATATATTATTTTGTTGCAACATTGTAAATATTTGGTGTAAAACATGTGCCAATGTTTGCATGTTTAATGCCTGATTTTCAGGAGCAATAAAGCAGCTGTGGGGAACTCTGTGACCCCCATACTTCATAACAACCACTCAGAGAAGCCCCTTACTCCCAAGAGCTCCAATCAGAAGCCCTCCTTCAAGTAGGTTCATTATGAGTGTAAAATTATTGCACAACTGTGTGAACTGCTCTACATCATTGTCCATTGAGCTTCAGTTGTGCTTAAGTATGCTTTTTCTAATTTGGTTTACACATTTACACTATTTGCTCTCTCTTCATCTTTTTCTCCCTCTGTTTTAAATAGTAACATCATCAAAGCCACGGTAAATGATGATGTGACACTAGACATGAACGGTTCTCTCACTAAGTCCCAGAAGAACTTCTCCTCGGCATCATCAGGCTCCAATAACAATGCTTCCCCTAGCCCCCGAAGCCCAAGTCAGCTGCGCAGACGAGAGGTGACTGAAGAAGAGGCAGAGAGGTCATCATTAACTTATAATAATCATAATCAAGTCTTTCTTTGTTGTTCTGTGATCTGTTCATCTTCTTAAATGCATATTTGTCTTTTGAAATGTTTCAATCTCTCTACAAATGACTTTGATACATTTAGAAACACTGAAACTCTCTTATTACAGGTTTGTTCAACAAGTGAACCATGCTGCTATTACCATCCAGCGTTGGTATCGTCGCCATGCCAACAGAAAGCAAGCCAATGAGGATAAAATCAAACTACTCCCATCCAAAAAGAAGGTAATGTATTTGATCTTGTCAATTATGATGAATTCATCCTCCACTTCAGTTAAAATGTAGAACTGCAGTGGGCACCAGTCAAACCTAGGGTTAAACTAGCTTGCCTATTTTACATTCTTGTGAGTGATTTGGTATATTTTTCATAGGAAAGAGGGCAAAGAGCAGAGGATAAGAATGACAATCGTAGACGAATCAGAGAGGAGAAAGCTCGTCTAGCTCGACTTACAGCAATACAGGTACAACAGTAATTGTTGTTCTTCTTGGCACAGTTATTCACTGCCTGGCCAAAAAAAAAAAAAGAGTTCACATACTCTAATATTTTGTTTAACCGCTTTTAGTTTTGATTACGGTGCAAATTCCTCATGATGTTGTTTTGACAACCTTATGCAACACCAAAACATTTATTTCCATCCAGAGTTGCATTAATGTTTGGCCGAGATCTTGTATAGATGACAGGAGAGTTGAAATACTCCATAAAGTGTTCTCCAGCACATCCCGGAGATTTTCAATATGGTTAAGTTCAGGACTCTGTGGTGGCCAGTTCATGTGTGAAAATGATTCGTCTTGCTCCCTGAACCACTTTTTTTTATTTTTTATTTTTGTATTTTTTTTATTTGAGTCAGATGAATCTTGGCATTGTCATCCTGGAATATGCCCGTGCTATAATTGATATCAAAATTAATTGATGGGATAGCCTGGTCATTCAGAACATTCAGGTAGTCAGCTGACTTCATTTTATTGCTGCATAACGTTGCTGAGCCTAGACCTGACCAACTGAAGCAACCCCAGATCATAACACTGCCTCCAGAGGCTTGTACAGTGGGCACTATACATGACAGGGGCAATGCTTCATGCACTTCCCTTATTAACCTGACGCACTCCGACATGGTTGTTTAAGAAATAAGAAGCTACACACTACATCAGTTACAGTTAAAAGAATTGTTGCCAGCTGAAACGTATTAATCACTGCAAAAATGACCCAATCATAGGCTCTTAAAGATCTGCTTATTTAAATCCAAATGGCTATTTTTTTTATTTAATTTTTTTGGCCAGGCAATGTAGTTTTCTCACTGTTTACTGAGCAATTTATGTGAATTTGTGTTCAAAACAGGAGCTTCAGCAGAAAAGAGCACAACGTGCTACAGAGGTACAGCAGATTGCAGAGGATGAGATAGAGACACTGAGGCATGCTAAGAAAGTAGAGCGTAAAAAACCCACCAAGAGTTCACCCACTTCTCCCACTGACGTCAAGGCGAAGAACACAGGTGTGCATTGCTCTGGTTCAACTGTATGTACCTAATTCCTAGTAGTATACAGAAGTGTGATACCTCACTTTGTGGGTGAATCCCATGAAAACATGTCCACGTCACATTTTAACTCAAAATAAAAATGTGGCGTACTCCATCAAAATGAGTAGCAATATTCAAAACAAAATCTAACTATAAATATTATTCTTTTGTTTGCTGTCAATTTAAACAGGAATGCTTCACGTCTTTTGATAAGTGCTTCTCATTTACCTTAGGAAATAAAGCCATTTTTTCCTTCTTAGGATAGAAAACAAAACAATATGGAACAATTAGTGCTGTCAGTCAATTAAATTAGATTTTTAAATTAGATAAAAAAACGAGTTACCAAAATGGTACAAAATATCATTGGCACACAGTGACCATCAGTAGAGGACATTTATTTGTCCAGATGTCGGCGCAGAACCTCCAAAATAATTAGGGATCCCACTCACCCTGAATACTACCTCTTTGGTCTCCTCCCTTCAGTATGGAAAGACAATCTACTCTCGTACCACAAGATTGAATAATAGCTATTTTGCTAGAGCCGTACAACTTTTGAACACTTCACGACTGGTTTCCATCTGTAAATTTATATTTGTAATTGCACTACACGTTTTAAATGGATTTAATTATTATTATTTTTTTATCCTTTTAATCTATATTAATCTGCATGCAATTGTTATATTTATTGTTAATGCTGTTTCTTATGTAAATGTTTGAGAACGTGGGATAGCAACAAAATTTCATTGTTCTGCAATGCAGTACAATGAAAATAAATTATTTAACTCTTAACTAAAGTGCTGAAATTTGACATCTTTCCATCTTAGGAAAGAAAAAAAACAGCACAATGTAACAATATAATGATTTATTAACATTTTCCAAACCAAGCCTTCCACAGTATAAAGATAGATATGCACTAAAATAGCACCAATACAAGTAACATTAAACGATTCCCAAAATCTAACAATCGAGTAGTTACATTTCATGTCTGGGTGTCAATGCCAGCGTCAAGCACCACTTTGAACTCTACATGAAAAGCACTTGTAGACAAAAATGTCTTATTCTGCATGTTGGTGATAGTTAAGACTTGACTTCCTTTATTATTTTGGGATAAAATATGACTCAGACCCTTGACATGTTTTGTTAGATTCACCCATTTCAAAATGTGTGGAATTACAGAGTTCTACTCATAAGTGTCTCAGAAATATATCAACAAAGTGACTTAAGTACATTTCTCTGAGCAACAAGGTGTGTATTTCTTTAGATTCTAATGTGAACATTGTGTCTGATCTGGATGATGTGACAAATCTGAGGGCTGCATCACCAGCTGACTCTGTAAGCAGAGGCTCTCAGTGTTCTCAGGTAATCCCTCAATCCAAAGCACTTCCAATCCCACCAGCTGTGAACCAAAAGTTAAAGTTTTGTTCAACACATTCTCACAGGAGATCCTACAGAGGTCTGTGAGTGTGGAGGACCAGCGACAGGGGGCGCCATCGAGCAGGGCTCAGTCGAAAACCACAATGAATGACTTGCTGGACACGCTGAAGCTCTTAGAAGAAGATCCGGACAGACTCTTGGAGCCCAAGAGCTACAGGAAGGATAAGTACGCGTGGATTGATGAGGTGAGTCCGGGCTCAACTGGATCTAGGTGTGTTGCTATTAAAATTAGGAGAAGCACTAAATTTAGTGAGTTTTAGCAATTACAGTGGTTCAATTTAATTCAGCTTTTAGAAGTGGCAAGATTTACATGCTCTATTCTAAGTATATAGCTTTGAGTAAATGGTTTTGTTGTGTATTAGTGTGAACAGTTTAAATCTCCCCATCTGTATACTCAGGACGGAGACTCCATCTCCCTGACGACTGATAACGTGGAACGGCACAGGCAGTTGAGTCAGACTCCTGCACTTCCAGATGGCCCCGCCTTGCTGTCAGAGGCCAAACTGCAGAGCATCATGAGCTTCCTGGATGAGATGGAGCAATCAGAGCAGGATAGACCACGCTCGGTCACCTCTGGCTCACACAGAGAGGTAAATCCAACTCACTCGAGCATTTAAAGTTAAGAAGTTTTGTGTTGGGTCAGTGTATTTAGTGTGCGTGTGCGTGCGCGTGTGCATATTTATCACTTTGTGGGGACCAAATGTCCCCATAAGGATAGTAAAACTCGAAATTTTTGACCTTGTGGGGACGTTTTGTCGGTCCCCATGAGGAAAACAGCTTATAAATCATACTAAATTATGTTTTTTGAAAATGTAAAAATGCAGAAAGTTTTCTGTGAGGGTTAGGTTTAGGGGTAGGGTTAGGTTTAGGGGATAGAATGTAAAGTTTGTACAGTATAAAAACCATTATGTCTATGAAAGGTCCCCATAAAACATGGAAACACTGTGTGTGTGTGTGTGTGTGTGTGTGTGTGTGTGTGTGTGTGTGTGTGTGTGTGTGTGTGTGTGTGTGTGTGTGTGTGTGTGTGTGTGTGTGTGTGTGTGTGTGTGTGTGTGTGTGTGTGTGTGTGTGTGTGTGTGTGTAGGTGGTGTTATCAGAGGACGATCTTGCAGTTGTAGAACAAGCGTCAGCCACGGCAGCTGAGGTTACTGGTTCCATGATGAGACTCAAACTGGAGCTGGAAGAGAAGAAACGCACCGTCAATATGCTACAGACATCACTGGTAAATCAATCGCACACATGCATTAGTATGTAAGGGATTATGTATGTTCAGTCAGTCATTATTGCAAAATAAACCCAGAACAGTTGATCTGGCTATTGAAAATGTAATGTATGCATTAGGCCTTGTTTACACCATGTGTTAAGATATGTTTTGGCCATTCCATTTGAAACAGGACAATGTTAAAGACAGGTGTAAACGGGTCCAAAATATTTTAAGCCTTGCCCACTTCAAGTTTTAAAAGAATGTTTCAGGTTCAACACAAGTTGAGCTCAATCGACAGCATTTGTGGTATAATATTGATTACCACAAAAATTATTTTTGACGTGGCCCTCCATTTCTTTAAAAAAAAAAAAATAAATAAATCTGGGTTATAGTGAGGCACTGGTAAGGAATTTGGGCCAATCCATAAAATACTATAAAAAAAATAAAATAAAATCAAACAGCTGAAAGCTATTTGGTTTGTTAAATGAAGCTTAACATTGTCTTTGTGTTTTTGTTTTAGAGATGTCACAGTATGCAATAGACTGGCATGTCTTAAGGTCAATATTATGTCAAAAATGGAAAAAAAAAACCGCTTTCTCTAGAAACTCGTCAGTCAATCATTGTTTTGAGGAATGAAGGCTGTACAATTCTTAAAATTGCCCAAAACACTGAAGATTTCGTACAAAGGTGTACATCTATTGCAAGTGCTACAGGAAGTGTGGGGTAAAATGTCACCTGAGTATCTGGACAATCTGGCAGCTAGAATGGCAAGGATTTGCAAAACTGTCATTGCTGCTCTCGAGAACTCTTTGAAGTTAATATCAAATAGTAATTTTTCATGTTATTAATGTCCTGACTTATCATTGTGATCAGTTGAATGCCTCTTTGGTGAATACAAGTTCCAAATTATTTCCATAAGAGCAAAATCTGTACATTATTCCAAACTTTTGGCTGCCAGTGTACTTCAATTGTAAATGCCTCACTGTTTTTTTTATTTTTAAGAAAAGGATGGACGAGTCGAAATAATTTTTGTCAATTATAAATGATGTCAATTGAACTTACCTAGTATTTAACCCGGATTATTCCTTTAACTTTGCTGGTTATGTGTGATTTTAGAAAGGAAATCCCTTTCAGATCATACAATTTTAACAAGCACATACATATAATTGCACAAGAACTTCACAAAAATATCTTAAGAATAACCGATATACTGTATATTGCCGTCATGAAATCAGTCACCCTCACCTCGAAACCCAAACACAAGTGGTCAAAAGAGAAACTTATTACGACCAGGTGTAAACTTATTTGTCACGCATCCACTTGTGGTTAGATTGCCCAAAATGCATGTTAATACCAAGTGTAAGCAAGGCCTAATATAGCCC
This sequence comes from Xyrauchen texanus, assembly GCF_025860055.1. Classification (NCBI taxonomy): domain Eukaryota; kingdom Metazoa; phylum Chordata; class Actinopteri; order Cypriniformes; family Catostomidae; genus Xyrauchen; species Xyrauchen texanus. The sequence continues at coordinate 31,697,679 of NC_068308.1, read as the reverse complement.
AGGCTGAATTTAACATTACACGTGTGTCTTCAGGCCCAGCAGAGGGAGCTAACAATTCGGCATGTGAAGGAGACCGAGAAGGATCTCAATTATAATTTCCAGCTACAGAAACAGCAGTATGAAGCTACGATACAAAGACATCTGACATTTATTGACCAGGTGATAACCTTAAACACCCTGTATACATCTAAATGTATATTATATTCTATTTTCATTAAAATAATGGCACATGGAATGAGAATTTAATTATTTTTTAAGACATTAAAAATGTAGCTCCACATTTCTTTCCTTTTGATTTTAAGATAAAATTATAAACCTAATCATGTTTTTGTGAGAGTTGCCCAAATAACAAACAATTGGTTTTGTGTGACCATTAAATCAAGACTGCTTTTCTCTCTCTCTTTCAGCTGATTGATGATAAAAAAGCCTTGACTGAAAGCTGTGAGGAGGTGGTTGGACAACTGAAGCAGGTGGATCAAAAGTACACTAAGAAGATCACACAGATGCAGGAGCAACATGAATTGGTGAGTTCAGTTTTGAGATTTCGGTGCAGAAAGTTGTCACTGAAACGTTTGCAGAGGAGATGCTTCTTACATTGAGCTCAAGCAGTTTTTCCCTAATAATTTGTTTTACCATTTTCTCCACCTGGAAAGATACTATCCTAAAATTACAGATACCATTAACTGATCATTAAAAATCACAGCTTTGATTGGTCTGCTTTGTAACCAGAGACCGTCTGCCAGGATAAAAAAAAAATGGAAAAAATAAAGATACCTGAGGTAGCGTCACATTTTCTCAAAGATATTTTTAAGATCTATGACTCATTGGAGCATTGTTTTAATCAGGAACATTTCGTTTTTTCCTCAAAGTTACAAGCAAAAACATGACAAAAAGAAACATCGTTTTACAGCGTTTCTCAGGGATTTTAGGGCTGAAACGATTAGTCAACATTATTGACAACGTCGACAATAATAAAAAAAATGTGTTGTCCAATAGTCATTTAATCTCATTTAATGTAACATGAGATCACATTAAACTCTAATAATGATGCTTGAGAACAGATCACAGTCCAGATGCACTCCAAACTTTCCAAAGAGCTTCAGATGATGTAGATCGCAAAGTATGAGGGAATTATAACACAAAAATACAGAACAAGTAAATACAGATGCACTCTCATTGTGAAATAAGAGTCTTTAATGGAAACACCCCGGTATTATATTTAATACGTTATAGCTTTATTAAAGTTTTAATAATTCGTAAGTAGATCATGTAAATAACTACAAACTCCGAAACTGCCATTTCTCTTTGAGGTTTGTGCCTCTTCTATGAGTTGCGCGAATGTCCCGATCTGAGGGGGAGAGATAGAAACTGCACCTGGCTGAGGTACACTCTGTCACGGGGACACTCATCCCTCAAGCACACACGCTTAATGCAGCTAGATTATAACATGATGGCTAGTGACTTATTGAGTCATAATACATATGTCACTGTGTGTTTATCATGATGAAAATTGGCAATATGCAGCTTTATTAATACAAGGGTTTTTGTTTTTCAGAAAGGTGAGAGAGGGTAGTCTTCACCCCATTATACACTGCAACAAAATACATTTTTGATTTGTTTTTATTTTGGCTTTATTTCCAATATAAATATGTAAAACTCCTTTAAAGCAACGTACATTTTCTTTAGCAGCTATACTGCATTCACCTGAGAAGCAGCAAATAAGATATTTAGACTCTCTTTTAGAGAATAGATCTTGAATTTATTTTGTCTTAACTGCACACAGAAGTATAACCAAGTGAAAAATACACTTATATTTAAGATGCATTCTCTTAAAGCAAGTCTAAATATCTTATATGTTGCTTCACAAGTATTCTTGTTTTAAGGATTTGTTCTCTATTTTAAATGGAAAACAAGAGAAAAAACTTGATAACAATATTAATTTTTGTGGTGAATTTTTGAATTACCGAATTAAGTTTAATTCAATTTATTAATTTTAATACGTATTTTTCCCTTTTATTCAGTGAATGTCATTTAGAGGTATTTTTAAAACATGATTTCGTCCTCTTCATTGTTAGCAAGCATGTTTAATACAACCTTTTAAGTCAGGGCACAAGCTGAATAATCCGTTAAGAGTTAACGATTAATCGCCAAATATTCGAATAATTGCTAGATGAATCATTCGTTGCAGCCCTATTACTCAATTTATATTTGATATGTGAGTGACACAATATTTGCTGTATTCTAATCGAGAACTTTCTGATCTATATGAAGGTTTGACAGTATGATGTACTGTAAATAATCATATTTCATAAGTTATCAACGGAACACTTTGAATTTTTCAGCAAATTAAAATGCACCAGTTTAGAGGTGGTTATATTGCAAATATGCATTGTAAAGTCCAGCTTTTTAGCTTTAAAATGGCATGCATTATGTGCTGGGGTAAGAGAGTAGTTATTAATTAATTTGATGGGGGATTTGTTCTACAAAAAACTATGCCAAAATATTTATTTATTATTATTCAAGTGACTCGAGCAAACAGTAAATGCTTAATTATTTTCTCTCTGCATGTATGATAACATGGATAATAAATGTGCTTAATATATATCTAAATCATGTTTACATATGATGAACTCATTTTTAATGGTACAGTAATTTTAAGAAAAACTTTTGAATCCTTGAATTGGATAGCTTTAGTTGATTTATTACATTTATATTTATTTCAGAAATAAAGGCATATCTCAATACACTAGCACTTTACTGTACTCTCAGAATGACGTAGACACATCAACTCAGAACTATAAATGCAAACCACTGCATTGGCCATCACGCAGAAGAATAAATCTGCCTTAAGACTCAAAACCATGACTGAGTTTATGCATTAGCATGCATTAGACACAAGGGGGTGATCGAGTGTTAAATATCAGCTCTAGTTCATGTTAGTTTCTACAGCTCTTGTTTTTGCTGTGGTTCTCTCTGCTGCTGTGTCTTAACATGCGTATACTGTCGCATGCATATTTTCTTGCTGTGTTTCTTTTGCCACTGCTAACTCAGATTCTCTCTCTCTTCCTCTTTCTGCTTGTGTTGTGCATTTCTCTCTGTATCTGTCCTTCCGTCTGCCTGTAGGTGTGGCAAATTCTGGGTCCCATGTGCGAGGTAACGCTTGTTTTTCTATGTAACCCTTTGTTACTCCATTGTTCTGTCAATTTTCCATCCTTTTTAACTGGTAATCCAACACAGGCCTGCAGTTTTTGTTTGGTGGGAGCAGGGCCTATACTTAAATTTGATCTTTGGGGCACTATGTTGATCTTTAAGGGAGCAAGTGTTTGTCTCTTCATCTGACCGGGTTGGGGGTTGTCAGAAGTTTCTAGGGGGGCACAATGAAAATGTAAGGGGTAAAGTTTCCCCAGCCCCCCCTTAGACCCGGCCATGGTTGGGAGCCATTAATCTTATATGCCTTTTATACACTTTTTATGAAGCATAACCTTTAATGAAGCACTATGCATGCATATTCTGACTCTGTATACAGATAAACAGGTGAATCTCAGAAAAACAATTCCGGTCACATTACACTCCATAATCAAGAGGGATAAAAGTCATTATAAAATAATTGTATATTAAAAGAAAATAAAGCCTGTTCTTTTAACTACTAAGACTTATTTTTTTCTCATTGTGACATTATTTTCATGACAATGAATCACATTTTACCCCAAAATTCTCTTTACATAATGTGTTATGATTAATTCCCAATTTGAATAATATTTTTCTCAACTGAGAGAACAATTTTCTCAATCGTCTTCTCATTATATTTTCATCACTGTTATAGTTTGTTTTTATGTCTTCACTATTAATATTTTCTTCAATACTACTTATAATAATAATAAATACAAAATAAAATAAAGGTTTAAAAATAACCATGGTTTTACTATAGTAATATTTTAGTAACAATGTATTTTGGGGGAAACCACATTTCATGCTGTAAAGCCTAACCATGGTGCTACTACAGTAATATGGTATTCAAATAGTTGCCATGTTTAATATTGTGGTAACTATGATTTTATCACAATGAGTGGTGGCGGCGGCGGCGTAGTGGCTAAAGCACAGGGCTGTTAATCAGAAAGTCGCTGGTTCGATCCCCAAAGCCACCACCATTGTGTCCTTGAGCAAGGCACTTAACTCCAGGTTGTTCCGGGGGGATTGTCCCTGTAATAAACCACTGTAAGTCGCTTTGGATAAAAGCGTCTGCCAAATGCATAAAAAAAATAAAAAATCACAAAATACCATGGTGATGCTATGGTTACTGTAGGAAAACCATGGTTAAAGGGTTTGTGTAGGGTGTCAGAGGGACTCCATATAAACATGCTGCAGTGATGCTATTATACTGCATGTTAGTTAAGTGAGTAAAAAGCATGAACACTATTTGCACTGTGCAAATGGCCTTTGCCAATAATGAAAGCCAGTGCAAGACATGCGGTACTACTAGAATGTAAAATACTTAATTTATACTATAATGTATAAATAATATCTGTATAATTTTCATTATTGTACTTGTGTTTTTTTATGGTAATTATGCTTTGACATATAAATGCATTGCAAACATATAAAATAACATTTATTTATTTTGATATTGTGATTAATATGAACCAGACATGTACTTGGCAAGTTTTGCCACCCAAGCGTTTACTCTTACATTCAGTAGTTGCCAGTAATATGAAGTTTTTTTTGTATATTTGCTCATTTTTATTGCTGTACACATGATGTGGTGCTTAGTCAGATACAGCTTCACCTTTCTTGATTTAACAGGTGGAACATGTACTGTATGAGTCCTTAAACAAGTACTGTTTGGAGAGAGTCCTTCATTATTTCTTTCAGTGTATGCTCAACAGCATGCAAATACACAGAACAAATGATGTTGAGATGTTTGTTGTTACACTGACCTGTTCAGTAACCTTTTGAGGTTATGGTAGATTGGCTATGTCAATCAAAACATCCTCCATAGTTGGCACTTTGCATGTATATATATATATATATATGCATGCATGCATACATATACAGCACTGTGTGAAAGTTGTAGGAACATATCAATAGGAACATTTGAAACATCCCCAACATTCCCAAGCATTCCTTTTGAAAATAAAATCAAAGTAAAACATGGAGTCTTGCAATAGATGGTATGGCCCCCACAGAACCCGGATCTCAACAACATTGAGCCAGTCTGGGATTACATGAAGAGACAGAAGCAATTGAGACAGCCTTAATATATAGAACTGTGGCAAGGTCTCCGAGATGAAGAACCTTGAAACACAGTGTGCAAGTTGGTGCTATTAGTGGTTTTATTTTTACTGTACTTTGTATTTAATTCAATATAAACAATTATTAATGACATTATTTATAATTGGTATTATTTGTAATACTTATAATAATAAAAATGAAAAGAAATAAAAAAAAAATTAAATTCTGTTTTAAATTTGATTTCATTTTTAGGTTTATTTAATGTGCATTCAGACAGGTGCTGAATTCGGTTACAGGATTGTAAAAATTGTGAACCTTATATAAAATAAACAGCTCATATACTTAAAATTGACCTACCAAGGTGGACAAACAACAAACACACCTCTTTTCACTGATACTTGGTTGAAAAATGCCAGTTATCATTTCACCCCTGACTTACCACTAGGAATGCTAGGGTGGCCTTGGTCTCTCTAAACTGATATTCTGATGTTTTCCCCTCCAAACAGGAGATAAAGAAGCTGAAAGAGTTGATGAGTGCCACAGAGAAGATCCGCAGGGAGAAATGGATCGATGAGAAGTCCAAAAAGATCAAGGAGATCACAGTCAAAGGTCAGTTGAGGCCAACAAAAAGCATCTGTCCGCACCAGTGCCGCAATTTCTCTGATCTGAACCAGGCCACTGCACCCTTCAACAATATCCAGTTCAGCCCAGCATGTCTGCTTCATCCACTGAAATGTGGCCAATTTGTGATTTCTCTCTGTGCCCTAGCTATAAGACTAAAATAAATCTGATGAATCCCACACCTTTGAAACTTTGACTGTAGTCGCTGATGGTCTTTTTTTTTTTTTTTTTTTTTTAAACCATGGATTACAGATGGAGAACTTGTTTTTGTTGACTTGCCATAATACAAAGAAATCTGTCAAAACCTGGGATTTTTAGGACTGGTCAAACCAAATCACTGCCTTAACTCTTTATTTTGCATGAGTTTACATTGCTCATATTTTTCTGGACACTACATCCATTTTGCAAAATGTAAAATATATTGTCTTCTCTTAAATGTACTCAGGTCTGGAGCCAGAGATTCAGAAGCTGATCTCCAAACACAAATTAGAGCTGAAGAAACTTCGAGTTCTTCATGAGGCAGAACTTCTTCAGGCAGACGAGAGGGCTGCCCAACGCTACGTCAGGCAGAGTGAGGAACTACGACAGCAGTTGGAGAAAGAAAGTGATGAACAGTGCCAGAAGGAGAGAGAACTGGCCAAGCAGAGGTATATACACTTGCATATCTGATATACATCTGTGAATCAGACACTAAGCCAATGAGATTTATGTCTTGTATGTCATTTATATGTCTATACTGTCAGTTGCTTCCCTCTTTTACATCAGCAAGGGGGAGGTTATCAATCTTACAAACATGTATTGTGTTCCTTATAAAGTTACCATCCAACTAGTGTGTCATGTTTATTTACTCAAATGCAAATTGTAGTTTTCATTTGGTCAATTTTGGACCCTGCATTTACGTATCCTTGGCTACTGATGTTGGAAAACACACCCACACACACACACACATACACATACATACCCAAAGAGAATGAAAACAAGAGTGGAACAGCATGACACAGGAAAATGGCTAGACATGAGCTCAAACCTTAATGCAGCTGTTAAGCATACTTTACACAATTATACCCACACACAACTATAAGGGCTACTGAGTGAATCTAGTCAAAACCACAGCCACACAGTGGTTAGTTTAGTGTTCATAAAGGCAATTAGTGGGCAAGCGCTATGTATTACATAAGATGTTAATGGTAGTGTGTTTATTGCAAAACTTGCACCTAAATGAGGGAAAGCGGTGTTCTATACCTGCCATTATAATTAAGCAGACTTTAATTCACGTTTTGTAGGTTTGGCTTTATTGAGAGAGGGTTAATGAAAAGGTGTATTTTTCCCCAGTCACCTCTGGAATTCCACCACTCTTATATGAACAGACGTTTCACTCAGACAGGCTGATTATTCATAGCAGATAATAAAATCAGCTTGAGAGTGTTTTTTATTTGTGTGTTTGTGTGTGTGTGAGAGGCAGATGGGAAAGTGTGTTTATGCTTTTGTGTGTGATAGAAATAAAGGAATAACATAAACAGTCCATTTGCTATAATAATAAATTGCACCTGATTCATTAAAGAAATTAAGAAAATTAGGTACTGTAACACACATGCCCACAAAATTAGTGATTCTAGATAAACATACATATTGACATATTACAATTACTTTATCTGAAACTGAATATTTAATCTGAAAAATTTACATTTTGTCATTTACTTACCCTCATGTTGTTCTGACTTACTTCTGTGGAACTCAAAAGATGTTAAGCAGAATATAATCTTCAGTCACCATTTACTTTCATTGCATCTTTTTTTCCCGTACAATGAAAATTAATGGTGAATGAGGCTAATATTCTGCCTGACATCTCCTTTTGTTCCATGGTAGAAAAAAGTAATCCATATGCTATTGGAACATCATGAGGGTGAATAACTGATGTCAGAATTTTCATTTTGGGTGAATCTTCCCTATGAATGGACTGCAGGTTATACGTAAATAAAATGTAGGGTGTTCTGCTGAAACACAATGCTCTAAAGTGGGGAAACTTAATTCGCCCCACAAATGTAAAAAAAAAAAAAAAAGAAAAAATGAAACTGAAGCCAATAATTTCCCATTTGCAAAATGTTTGAGACTTATAAGTTTAGTAAATTAATGTATATGTGTTTTAGGTATGAGAAACAGCTGCAGGAAGAGGAGAACACACTGCAGCAGCAGAGGAGACGACTCTATAAGGACGTTTTGGAGGAGAAAGAACGACTTGCACAGATAGCAGCAAGGTCAGACTCAAGTTCAACTAAAGGCACATGAGCAGATCATTGTTCATCTATCTGCACAATAATAATAGTTTTAATAATAATAATAATAATAATAATAATAATAATTATTATTATTTCTTATGGAAACTGTGTTCTCAATTGTTAGTAAACCGCCATCGAAAGAGGCACAGTGGGGTTTTTTTTTTTTTTTTTTAACATCGGTTTCCCCGGAACTGCAGGGAAGGTGGGAGCAACTACAGAGGAGAGAGACATGAGTCAAGTCACATGCCTCACATATCTCTATGATTTGCTTGCACTACACCTGGAGAAAAGAGACTCATCTCAAACAAGACTTCAGTGTCCAAAAGAGAGTGATGTCACTGCATTAAAGGGATAGTTCATCCAAAAATGAAAATTCTCTCATTTACTCTTTCATTCCATCCCAGATGTGGGACTTTCTTTCTTCGGGTGAACGCAAAAAGATTTTTAGAAGAACATCTGAGCTCTGTAGATCCTTTCAATGAAAGTGAATGGTGGCCAGACTTTTCAAGCTCCAAAAATCACAAAGTCAGCATAAAAGTAATTCATAAGACTCCAGATGTTAAATCTATGTCTTCTGAAGTAATGCAATCACTTTGGGTGAGAAACAGGTCAATATTTCAATCCTTTTGTACTATAAATCTCCACTTTCAGAATGTGAAAATGGAGATTTATTGTGAAAAAAGAACTTAAAAAGCTTAAAGTTCTCTCACCTACACCTATCATATCACTTCTGAAGATACGGATGTAACCACTGGAGTTATATTGATTACTGAAATGCTGCCTTTTATGTGATTTTATCACATAAAAGGCAAAAGTACTTTATTGAAATTTCTGGCCACCATTCACTTGCATTGTGTGGACCTACAGAGCTGAAATATTCTTCTAAAAATCTTCATTTGTGTTCAGCAGTAGAAAGAAAGCCATACACATCTGGGTTATTAAATGATGAGAGAATCTTCATTTTTGGGTGAACTATCCCTTTAAAGATGTAGTTCAGCCAAAAATAAAACTAATTCTGTCATCTTTTACTTACCCTAGTGTTGTTCCAAATTAATTTGAATTAAATTAATGAATTTCTTTGATGGAACACAAAAAGGAGATGTTTGGAAAAATATTCGCCTCAGTCACCGTTCTCTTTCATTTAATGGAAATAAGATGCAAAGAAAGTCCAAGTATAAAAGACAAAATATTGTGTGTTTGTGCTTTACAGGCAGCGTGCTGAGTTGGAGGACTTAAGAAAGCAGCTGGAGGAGAACAGCTCTCTAGCTGGAAGAGCACTTCGAGAAGAGCTGGAGAAGGGCAGAGAAGAGCAGGAGAGGCGACACCATGTAATACATGCACATCTCTAGTCAAATGATTCATAACTTTTAATGTGACACAATATAAGGAATAGTTCACCTAAAAATGAATTTTATTCAAGACTATATTCCTTTCATTCCAAACCCATATGTCTTTATTATGTGGATCACAAAAAGTGAATTTTTGGCCAGATTAATCAGAAACACTATGCTGGTTGACCAGCATTCTGTGGTTTAAGCTAGTCTTTTCAGCATTTTCATGATTATATACACCAACATTTTTAAATGAATATTTCTCGACAACAGTTCAGAATAGAAACAGTAATTAAAGCTTTGAAAGATTTAGGCTTTCCTTCTTACTATATGGCATAAAATTCAAAATGCGTTTTTGTGACAAAATGAGCTTGTTTTTGCAGAAGTTTTTGTTTAAATGCGAAATGTTGGCTCATCTAATTTGTTTGGTTATTCTAATTGTGTGTTTGTGTATGCATGTTTGATTAGGTTGAAGTAAAGGCCCTCAAGGAAAGACTTGAGATTGAGAAACAGACATGGGAAGAAAACTATATGAAAAAAGAGGTAACCTTTTATTTTCATGTGTTTGTGTGTATCTGTCTGCCCAAAAATGTGTTTTGTGTTAAATTTAGATACTCTTTTTCCTGTTGAAGTCAGAAGTTTACATACACTTAAGGTTGAAATCATTCAAACTCATTTTTGGACCACTCCACAGATATAATATTAGGAAACTATATTTTTGGCAAGTCGTTTAGGACATCTACTTTGTGCATGACACAAGTAATTTTTCCAAAATTTGTTTACACACAGATTGTTTCACTTTTAATTGACTATCATAATTTCAGTGGGTCAGAAGTTTGCAAGTTAACTGTGCCTTTTAAGCAGCTTGGAAAATTCCAGAAAATGTCAAGCCTTTTAGACAATTAACATATTAGCTTATGATAGGAGGTGTACCTGTGGATGTATTTTAAGGCCTACCTACAAGCTCAGTCCCTATTTGCTTGACTTCATTAGAAAATCAAAAGAAATCAGCCAAGATTTCAGAAAAAAAAAAAAACTGTAGACCTCCACAAGCCTGGTTCATCATTGGGAGTAATTTCCAAATGCCTAAAGGTACCACGTTCATCCTCATAGAGATGAACGTAGTTTGGTGCGAAAAGTGCAAATAAATCCCAGAACTACAGCAAAGGACTTCTGGATTCTGGAGGAAACAGGTAGACAAGTATCTATATCCACAGTAAAATTAGTCCTATGTCGACATAACCTGAAAGGCTTCTCAGCAAGGAAGAAGTCACTGCTCCAAAACTGCCATAAAAAAGCCAGAATACAGTTTTAAAGTGCACATGGGGCAAAGATCATAATTTTGGAGAACTGTCCTCTGGGCTGATGAAAGAAAAATTTAACTTTACACCCATAATGACCATCGTTATGTTTGGAGGAGAAAGCTTGAGGCTTGCAAGCCGAAGAACACCATTCCAACCGTGAAGCATGAGAGTGGTAGTATGATGTTGTGGGGGTGCTTTGCTGCAGGAGGGACTGGTGCACTTCACAAAATAGATGGCATCATAAAGAAGGAAAATGATGTGGATATATTGAAGCATCATCTCACAACATCAGCCAGGAAGTTAAAGCTCAGTTGCAAATGGCTCCTCTAAATGGACAATGGCCCCAAGCATACCTCAAGTTGTGGAAAATGGCTTAAGGACAACAAAGTTAAGGTATTTGAGTGGCCATCAGAAAGCTCTGACCTCAATCCAATAGAAAATTTGTGAGCAGAACTGAAAAACGTGTGTGAGCAAGGAGGCCTTGTGAAAGGCTATCCAAAACATTTGACCCAAGTTAAACAATTTAAAGGCAATGCTACCAAATACTAACAAAGTGTATGTAAACTTCTGACCCACTGGGAATGTGATGAAAGATAAAAAAGCTGAAATAAATCAATCATTGTGCGAGAAGCAATCACCTGTAAATGTCTTTAGGCATTTTTTAATATTTAACAGCCAAATGTATGTTTACTTTTTAGTTTGGTGTTCTCGGAATAATGTCAGGTGATAGGCACATTGAGGTACATAAAGCTCAGGTGATCCAGAGATAAGATCTTTTAGAAGAATATCATTGTTTGTTAACTGGGAGTTACCGCTGACATTGTCACAGGGTCTACACTATCATGCTCTTTCTAAAAATCTCAGACAAGAATACTACCTCAGTTAACTTTACTAGAAAATAAATAAACTTTAATCCCCAAGAACCATATGAATAAGGAATTTCCGGTCACACTTTACTTGAGCAATATCACACAAGGGCTGTTATGTGTGGAACTACTTTCTTACACCACTTTTAGCACTGCTGAACTAAAAGAAAGCAAAAATTCATATTTGGACCATTGGGAAAATGAAAGTAAAAAACCAAAGCAAATTGGAATGTTATCGAGCCCTAAACAGAATTTATAATCTGGCAGAATATCTGCACACTGTAAGAGATCCAAAACTGAGACGGATCTTCACCAAATACAGTGATCACAGTCTGAACATAGAAAAAGGCAGACACAGACAAACATGGCTTCCAAAGGAAGAACGAGTCTGTGCTCACTGTGACACGGGTGAGGTCGAGACAGAGACACACTTTCTCCTTCACTGTGAGAAATTTACAGAGGTGAGAGAGAAATACCTCCACAAACTCTCAAACCTCATGCCACAGTTTTCCAGTTCAGCAGAAACAGATCAGATGCTGGTGTTACTGGGGGAGGACCATCATGCATCAGTTGCAGCAAAATTCATTTTTGAGCTGCACACCCTCAGAAACCAATTACTGCTTTAATGTACTTCAGTCACAGTACTTTTATTTTCTTATGTTCATAATGTCCTGTTAAATGCGTATTTTATTTTATATTGTATAGTGTATATTGTTATTCTAGTTTTTATTTTATTTGATTCATTACCTGGCATCTTATTTTAATTCTATCTTTTATTGTTATTTGTTACTATTTTATCATTATTATTTGTCTTCTCATTATCTGTTTTGTGTATTAATTCTTTGGCAATATTGTATGTAAACACAATCATGCCAATAAAGTACTTTTAAATTGAAATTGAATTGAGAGAGAGAGACTGAGCGTGTGATTACCTGCGTCTGTTGCAGTGATGAACCGTAATTCTGCGTCTGTTAGTTTAACTCTTATTTATTTGTTTTTTTACTGTAGTGTGGTAGTAATCCGCTCTGATCGTGGAGTTATGCTGCCATATTACTATCTGAATTATCCTACGAGTATTTTGCTCATGTTCAAGTGTTTTGTTGTCGGAGAGCAATCATGGAGGACGCCATTTTCATTCTTGTATATTTCTTGGGGAATTTTCTTATTTTTACACAGACACGAAACGTTTTCTCTCCATGTTAAAAGTTTACATCTTCTCCCAACTCTGAAACTGGGTATCAGATTTCTCCGTCTGGCACGACTCTCAGCTGTGATTGGCAGTAATGCTGTTAGGTTAACTCTTTCTTAGCTATAGTTTAGTAGTAATCCAAGCAATCATTGAGTGAAAGACAATTCTGGATGACTGAAACTTGCGCACTTAAAAATGCATTATGTGTTGAATTTAACATTAACCAAGATGAATAAGTCATGTAGAATGTTGTTTTTCTGTCATTTTAAATTTCTGTACGTGTTCACAGGTCCCTTTGTCTAAATGTGTTTCCTCTCACAGGAAGCATGGCTGCTGAGCAGAGAGAGGGAGCTGAAAGAGGAAGTGCGTAGAGGGAGAGACAAAGAGATCGAGCTGGCCATTCAGAGACTAGAGGAGGAGACCAGAGGGGTGAGAGAGGAGTGTGAGAGAGCAGCAGACAACCGGTGCGTTTCCACTTCCTGTTTGCCTGAACATATGTGTCTATAGAGAGTTGGATGGCACAGGATGTTTAACAAGATTGAAATAAATGCCTAAAGCAACGTGAAGGCAGTTTTGACACTTTTTTTTTTTTTTAACCAACTATTGAAATGTTTATAATATCATGAATGACCGGAAAATAACTAATATGATTTGCATCTAAAGTAAAAAAAAAAACAATCTTGAATTGTGTCATATTTTATCTAATATATGGACCCACTTTATATTAGTTGTTCAAAGTTCAAAGTTCAAAGTACCTTTATTGTCCCACAAGGGGAAATTGAATTTGCAGCAAAGCTCAACATAAAACACATAACATACAACAACACTCACCAACAAAACCAACCAGCAAAGAAGGAATTCACATTAGCGCCCAATATACATAATGTATAATAAATAAATAAATAAGTAAAATACAGGACACCGTCAAGTGCAAAAATGCAACTTGTGCAAGTTAATATGAAGTGCTAATTGCCATTAAGGTGCCTCACAGCTGCCTAAATGAAAGATATGTGCATCCTCTTTGTTCTGCATCTAGGAACTCGATAACGCCGCTCAGAGGGCAAAAGCTCAAACTCTGTTCTAAGGGGATGATCCTGTGAATGAGCTATAGCTCTAACTTTCCTCTGTACCTGTTTTATGTATAACTCCCCTGGTTGAGCCTGACTTCCCCTTATATTAGTTGTCTTTAACTACTATGTACTACGCATTTGATACAATGTCCTTATTATGTGCATACATGTTGTTCCATCATACTTGTATATAAAGTACCTGAATTTAATTATGTCTGTAGTTACACTGTTAACCTTACCCCTACTCCTAAACGGGAGTTACTTCAACCTCAGTAGCAGCAAATGTGAGTCTTGTAAACATTTTGCAGAACAATATACTGTTGTATGGATTTAAATGTATTTTCATAGTACATTGTAGTTACAGACACCTAATATAAAGTGGAACCCTGTAGATTAAGGCATATTGCATTTACATTTATTAATTTAGCAGACACTTTTATCCCAAGTGACTTACAAAATGAGGAAGGATAACATAATAAGCGATTCATCTTAAGGAGGTAGCAGTTCAAAAAGTGCTGCATTACAAAGTTTCAATTGCATTAGAAAAGTATTCGCCAAGAATAGGGTGTTTTTATAATTAGAGGTATTGCTATTGTATGGGCAATGTTGTGTCGTTTTTTGAAGACAGAGAGGGAGTCTGCTTCACGGATTGAGTTGGGATGGTTGTTCCACCACAGTAAAGTGAAGCCAAAAGTCTGGGAAAGTGATTTGATTTCTATATGTTGGTACCACAAGTTGCAGCTCATTTGCAGACCGCCACCTTCTGGTGGGAACAAAGCTTTGCATTAATATTTTAGGTAAGGTGGCGCAGGACCATTGACTATTCTGTATGCCAGCATCAGAACCTTGAACCTGATACGTGCAGCAACTGGCAGCCAGTGTAGAAAGACAAGGGGTGTAAGATGCTCTCTTGGTTTAGTTGAAAACCAGCCATGCTGCTGCATTCTGGATCAATTGAGGGGGCCTAATTGCGCATACAGGAAGGCCGGCTAAAAGAGCATTACAGTAGTTCAGTCTAGATATGACAAGAGACTGAACAAGGATTTGTGTGGCATGAACAGAGAGGAAGGGTCTGATCTTTCTAATGTTGTAGTGTGCAAATATACATGATCGGGCTGTTGGTTGTCGACGTTTACCCTAAGGTTTCTGACCGTTTTGGATGGTGTTATTGTGGATGAACATATTTGACGGGGACTTGAAAATGTAATGCAACAGCATCTCATGCAGGAGACCAGCATCCAAAACACATAATATGCTAGGTAACAGACGTCCTGGTCATTTCAGCAGGGTTTTGAATAAAATGAAAGCCTTGTGGGCCCAAAATATTGAGCTCTTCACGCATATTTTGGGGTCATTGTATGTGCAATATGGTCCATCTACATTTAAATTATTGAAATCTCTCCAGGTATTTGGCAGAAGGACTGTGTTTTGTTTTTTTAAGCCAAATGTTTATTCACAAGTTGTGTGTGTGTGTGTGTGTGTGTGTGTGTGTGTGTGTGTGTGTGTGTGTGTGTGTGTGTGTGTGTGTGTGTGTGTGTGTGTGTGTGTGTGTGTGTGTGTGTGTGTGTGTGTGTGTGTGTGTGTGTGTGTGTGTGTGTGTGTGTGTGTGTGTGTGTGTGTGTGTGTACAGGATAAATCGCTTGAGGGAGAAATATGAGACTGAGCTCCGAGATCTGGAGCGTTCAGAGCGGGCGATGCTGCAGAAACAGCAGGAAATGAGAGCGAAACAGAGTGAGATGGAGGGTGAACTCCTTCGCATACGGTCACTCCTACGACAGAGAGAGCATGAAATAAGCGACCTCACCCAGGTAACCATCGTCATGGGGACCGTGCCTTGTTTATCCATGCTCATTAAAAGTGGATAACTGCCACATAAATCTACGGAATCCATTGTAGGTCACAAGCTACTACATAGAAAAACCTTCAAGGCCCTCGGTTTGGATGGTTTAGGCTGGGGCTATATATCGAATATTCACAATATGTCGCTGAGATGTATATGGGGCTTTTTATTATGCCCTTAAGTTTCATAAAGAATGTGTCATTAGACTAGTTTCACAATCCCTCCTTGAAAATATGTTAAGTCTCTTTTAAACTTCAGTAGCAAAAACTAGGAGTTCAAATCATGTCCGTGAATCCGTTCAAACCATCCCTTTCAGAAAATTGGTTCAAAACTCTGATTCAATCATTTGTTTGTGTCGTCACTCAAAAGGGTTGCATTTTGCATGTTGCATTTTAAATGTAGATAAATATAGCTGTTTTCTAATATATTGTTGCATTGACACATGTAACTGAAAATGATAAAATATCATTCTTCCTTGTGTTGGATAACTTAACACTCTCGATCCTGACTCCTGAGGTGACTCCTCAGGCAACACACACTTATTCTTGCAATTTCATCAGAAACATGTAAAGATTTCTATTAGGCTGCCATGTGACTTTGCGTAAGTAAGACAATAGAGTTATATTATATGCCAGCTCATTCGTCTAGAGGTGTGGAAAACTGGTTGACCTTCAGCCGAATTTGTTTACCTGAACACCTGACTTTAAATATCAGTGTGTAAACTAGTAAAACAGATAACATGCTCTCAGTGATAAATCTAAGCAAATAGACTTAGCTGATTCAAACACACAGGCACAGTTGCTTTGGATAGTAATTACACTTCGTTTAAATTCAGAAGGAAACTGCGTTCACAACCCATTGTGCATCTTCATTGAGAGGGATTTTTGAGTTAAACAGGATAACAAGAAAATAAGAAGCAGGACTTGATTTTATCTGTCGGGAATTGATTGAATTGTGATAAGTAGGTTTGCAAACCAAAATGCATCCTTGTGGATGAAAGTGAGGCATTGAAAAAAGGGATTGGTGATGTCTGACAAAAACTAAATTATATTCAGAAGTGGAGACCGCTATTACCAGGGTTGCCACGCATCCTGGAAAACCTGGAATGTTGCAATCCAGTTTTCCAGTCATGGAAAAGTCATGGAAAATTAGAAAAATACCTAAATGTCTTGGAAAATGATTTGTATTAGTATTAACTTATTAAATTATTAACTATTTATATTAACTGTTTGACTGTGTTTACAAGTTACATGGTAACGGCCGTGGTTTGGAATAGAAGTCAAATTGGATTGGTGGTGGCGTAGTGTGCTAAAGCACATAACTGTTAATCAGAAGGTTGCTGGTTCAATCCCCAAAGCCACCACCATTGTGTCCTTGAGCAAGGCACTTAACTCCAGGTTGCTCTGTTGGGATTGTCCCTGTAATAAGTGCACTGTAAGTCACTTTGGATCAGTGTCTGCCAAAGGCATAATTGTAAATGCTGCGCATTATGAAACAAGGTCAACTGTCATCAACGAACCCCTGTCAGATACTTTCTCTGCTCATCTGCTGATATGGTACAAATAAGTTTTTTTTTCATTCCAACATTGCTGTTATGTTAACCACAAAAACAATTGGTGGTCGGACCACTGATATTTGTTTTTAAACGAGTTCACACCTTGAGTTAGTAGGGTGGTAATTCGGCCTTCACACCTCGAGATGTGGATGAAAGTGAGGAATAAATGTTCAATAATTCGACAATCTTAGTCTGCTTGTAAAGCCAGCCACTTTTAGAATAAAAACACCTCATCATGATCATCACGTGCACTCTTGTGTGTGTGAGATGGCAGAGAGCAGAGCACACTGAAGTGCACAGCACATGCAGACTACGTCAAAATAAAAGCATGATTTAAATGGACGCATGTGTTTTTTGCCTAAATATTGCACTTGTTTGGCATATAAAATGTCTTGGACAATTGTCCCTTGAAAAGAGGGAAACCCTGTATTACATTTTCATGAATGATAACTAAGACATGCATGCTTTTCTTTGGAATATCATGCAACAGAAATTTTTATTTGAATGTTGCCTTTGGTAAAAGTACCAATTAAGGCCTGTTTTTCCTCATGCTTCGTCCCTGACTTTTCTCACCGTGTGGGTCACAGTCACGTGACAAGTTGTCAGAGGAGCGCCGCAGCCTTGCTGAGGTGATCCGGCAGGAGTTTGCTGAGCGAATGGTTGAGATGGAGGAAGAAAACAGGAGGATTAAGATGGAGGTCTCGGAAGCCAAGGCACGACTTCGCTTGGAGGTGGAGGGAGTGACCAGGGAGAAAGAAGAGGAGCTTACAGAGGTGCACCAGAGGTGAGCGTTCAGGAGGAGGAGGAGGAGGAGGAGGAGGAGGAGGAGGAGGAGGAGGAGGAGGAGGAGGAGGAGGAGGAGGAGGAAGAAGAAGAAGAAGAGGATTAATATGAAATAGGAATGGAAATCCTTAAAAAAAAATTATTGTGAGGAATAGCGTACCTTGGCTACAGCGTGTTTATTACACAAAAACCCTTGCAGCAATGAAAGTTATAGACATATAATCATTTCGAGAATGCATTTTGGCTGAATGGAAATAATTGAGTTGTGAATTCAACATCTGCATCACTTTTGTGAACAGTATTTTGGCGCAAAAATGAATCGGGTGCTAAAGCAGTGAAGATAAATCCAAATAAATGATGCTTTTAGTGGATGCAATTTATTCTTATTTTCCCCTGAGTGTTCATTGGCCTAATGCAACAGAATTTTTTTTTTCTCATTAGCAAATGCATTAGGTTTCATGTACCTATGAAAATGTATTAAAAACAAGTTCATTTGAAATTAACATTAGCCAAAATTTATAACTGCTCTTAAAAGTATTGTTCATTAGAGATTTAAAATATAAGTATTAAAATATAAATATTTTGTGATATTGATTCAAAGATGAATATTGAGGTGAAATACTCTATTTTTCTTTTAGTTCCTTGATTGAATGATGCAACAAAGTATTTTATTGCAAATTTGAAATGTTTGTTCTCAACCACAATAACAGTCTCTGTTTTTCTAGAGTGAAGTCCGCTATTTTGAAGAAGGAAGAAACTGTTAATAACCTGCGGAAGCAACATGAGGTATGGTCTATTGCGAGAAATCTGATTCAATGACTTTTTCAGTTATGTCACAATAAATGCAATATTTGCACTGACAAACAGCTGTAAGAGACAATCATTGCCAGGTGATGATCCTTACCGTTCTCATCTCCTGATCTCGCTCTCCATTCACAAGCCGGCACTCAACCATGCCCCCACCACCACAGTGTGTTGTGAAATATATTTTGATTTCCAAATAACTTCTCTCTTTCTCTTCTGTCTTTCAGGCTGCATTGAAGAGAGCAGATCATCTTGAGTCTTTGTTGGAACAGCAGAGAAAACAGCTGCTAGGGAAATGATTGGCATGTTCGTGGCACCGGCCCCCGAGAGCTCCTCCCCCCACCACCCCTTCCCCTCTATCATACCGTCCTCCTGCACAAAAATCATTCTCTTATCTATATTCTTGTCTGGTTTCTTTTTTCTCCTTTTGGTCATTTGGATGATTTGATGGATTCTGGATGGATTCTTGAAAGAAGGGTGGATTGTTCCTCCAGATATCTCATCCAGGATGGCAAACTTTGGCATTCCCAGGGGAACGGTGCAAGAAATGAGGCAGGAATTGCATCTTCTGTTTGGATTCCTGGAGAGACTTTTGTGCATCTCTCTTGCCTGAATATGACCAAATTACAGGCTCCTCTTAACATTATACACAGGCAAACAAACACTAGTGTGTGTGTGGACGAATCTCACAAAACCTGTCAAGAATATCTTTGGGTCTCCCCAAAATAAAAATACATAAGAAATAAAAAATGACATTTCGCATAAGAAAAAGAAGCCTAAGTTTAGGAGCATTAAGATTTTCTGCATTCTGGCATTATTTTTATGACAGTTAAGCAGTTACTGTGATGAGAAAAAAATATTTTTTTTAAATGTAAAGTATTTATATGTGAATTTACCTTTTTAATTTATTTTCAAAAAAAAAAAACATACTCATTTATTTTGTACCGTAATGACATTTTGAAGGGGAAATGTGCTTAATTGTCATTTTAACATTTTGTCAATTATGTTGGAATGGAACTTTTAATGGTCCTAAATATAAGCTTCATTTTCTTTTGGCAAAATGGAAATTGTTTATTTTTTCTTGTTTTTTTTTTTTTTTGGATGTGTTTTGGGGGGGGGGTGGAAAACCTCTTTGCTGGGAACAAAGGCATCCATAGAAAGCTCTTCCAGATGTTTATGTGACTACATCCCCACTTCCCTTTTCTCTCTTGAGCTTAAGAGGAAAAAGGGTGGAGATTCCAGTGGACAAGAGAAGTAGAAATCTCATTCCCGATAAGATAACCCTTTAAAGAGGAGAGCTCTTACCATCTACAAACACGCATGCAATTACACACACACTCCCCTCGCCTTTTGTGTGCTGCATACAGATGCCTTTTGTCCTGATGCCCCTCAGGTCTATCTCTAAACTACAGGAGATGTCCTAGAAGCCCCCAGGACTCCTAAACATGCTCACACACAGCCCATAGTGAAGCCCATCTCTTTCAGATGTCACAGAATGATGGTAGCATATGTATCGGATGGACGTTTTAGAATGTTTGTTGACAGAATGTAGATGGAAAAGATAAGTTTGGAAGGCCTTTGTAGAGTGATGGGGACCGACAATAGATTGAGCAGCTGTCGCGGTAAATGTTTGCTCGTACCAAAATGAGAGTCCTGATTGAGGTTCAGTTGAGATGGACGTAGAAAGTTGGATAGTGATAATTTTATGTGGATGGATAATGAGAGAAAAATAGTAATGTTTGTGCTCATGACAACTCTGAATAATTCATACGATGGAAAAAATCGTAAGATATCAAACGACTTGGCTCGCACAAAAAGGTGCAACTTGTATTCCCAAACAGACCAACCGATCAACAAACATAATTTCAATTGTATGCAATTGTATTTTTGTATGCAATTCAAATGACTTCTGTCAATAACCTGTAATATGTGTCCTCTGTTTTGTTGCAAACATGTTTTTTCTGTGGTACACCGTTATTTTCCGATTAAAATCATGATTAGTTTAGGTGAGAAGTTATACTTCATTGTTAGATTTAAGTTTGGGTTAGGGGTTAAACTTAGGAAAAATTGTGAAAACCATTCGTTGCTTCTGGGTTTTTTTTCTCATTGGAATTATAAGTCGCAAGTTTTTCTACAAGCCAACTTGTAAGATTTCGCCATCTTTAAATGAATATTACGACTTTTCATGAGACCTAGTTGGCTGGACTGGGAACGATGGGGCATACTTTGACTTTGAGAATAGGTCAAAATCCTAGTTGGTCATGTAACAACATTCTTAACTACCAGTCAGATTTTAGGGATATGGAAAAGGGTGGGGTTAGGCTTACAATGTGTCCTAACCAGGAACGACATGGTATTGCAACAACTGATAAAAGCTATTGCTTCCTTTTGTGAAATCTGAGTTTTTGTTCTAACCGGCTGTGGCCGTAGGACATTTTTGTTGATTTTATTGGTTAGCCTGTGATTTGTGTCTCATTGCACATTTTCACGTTCAGTGTGGACAAACTCTTGTCTCTTGACCATTTGGTGCATTGTGCCTATTTAGGACACAGTGTTTGGGGATGACTTAACATTGTTAACTCATATTTAGGGGTAGTTCATGGTTAGATTAGGGATTGGACCGATTATTTGACGGGAATTTTGTTCGAGGACAAACACGTTTTTTTATACAGAACTAAAAACCTGTTCATCTGGGGGAGACATAGTATGGCTGGTATTCATGCTGTGGTTTAAGACAACCAAAAGCCTTCCAATTTCTCTCCCTCTCTTTGCAATGTATACCAAGCGGACTACCCTAGAGAGCCGAGACAAATGCAATAGAGCAGAATTTGGGGAGGAGTTTCAAAACACTCACTGGTCTTCATTGTTTCTTGTTATAAAGTCCCTTCTGTTTCAACTTCCCCATTTCTCATTTAACATGACTTTTGGGTCAACAAGTATGTATCACACAAAAACATACAAAAGACCATTAATATGATAAGAAATTGTAGAACACATTTTACAGTGTAGCTCCAGTTTGCTTTAAGGTTCAGGTCATTTCTGTGCCACTAGTGGCAGCAACAATAATGACTGTTTCTAAACAGGCCTCCTCAGCCAGAGTTTTTAAAAGCTAATTTATAAGACCGGAAAATACCATTTGTTTCTCTTGTAATGGGCCTTTCTGAACAGAGCAATTTCAAGAAATTTCTTTTGAGTGAATGATTAAAGAGCAACATATTAAAGAAAAGCATTTTATCTTGCCCTGTTATCACTTCAGGTCTTGTGTCCATGGATACCTTCTTAAATACTTTTATTAAAAAAATTAAATCTGATTTCAAGAAGATCAGGTTTCTCATTTTAGGGCAAAGAGGGGAAGCCTGTGAAGCCAAAAGCTTGCTGCCTACAAAGCCCTTGAATTCACAGGAGACCAATTTCAGTATCAGGCTGTTATGTGGCTCAAGTAATAAGATATATTATTGTCACGGTGTCAGTAAAGCATAATAAACGTAATTTCATGACTCCGCTATTGATATCACACTTGCATGTGTGTACTTTATGTGCATCCAAGGTCAGTTGGATACCTTTTATTAGGACCCCAGTGTGAGGTTCATGATGTTTAAAACATTCTGAGAATGTTTCAAATGCATTGTGAGAAGGTTAGAAGTCAGTTTTGGCAGCATATGCTGCTCCTTGGCTGTCTTTCTCACTTTGGATGACAGCATGGTTGGCATGGCCTGTGCGTCATTCCTGCCAATGAACCCTTCTTTCTGTGTGTGGCCAAGCGCCGGTCGCCATTTTGCTCTGGCCTTTTGTAAATGATCTTAAAAACACTACTTTTATTATCTTCATTAATGTCACTTAAGTTTGAGGATCATTTAGCCTTCAAACCACTCTCCCTTTTCCTCCTAT
This sequence comes from Xyrauchen texanus, assembly GCF_025860055.1. Classification (NCBI taxonomy): domain Eukaryota; kingdom Metazoa; phylum Chordata; class Actinopteri; order Cypriniformes; family Catostomidae; genus Xyrauchen; species Xyrauchen texanus. Next base: position 31,674,923 of record NC_068308.1, on the reverse strand, counting down.
TTTTATTTGATTTTAAGTTGCTTGTTTTTGCACGTAGCTCTTAATTCACCTCTTTTACCCACTTCCTGTACTTTGTTTGTTTAGATTAATAGCTGTGTTTTCCAAAAATGAAGAACTGTTGAATTTCTGTAAGAAAATAAAATTTTAAAATTGATTATTTGGCTCTTGACCTTGTTTTTTCCACCTAACTATTACTTAATCACTTCCTCTCCTACATGCTCCACCCACCAACAGTGACCAAGTTTGACTTGAGACACCATTCAGATAAATTGCCACTCCACAGCATTACATCTCCAACATCTGGTGCATTTTTTAAAGTTTGGCTTTTTTATTTTTGCCTGCAGAAAATATGAAGCAAATCTTTCTTTTATCTCTTTTCAATGTATTTAAAGCATTTTCAAAGTTAACTTCCAAGCTTAACCCAAACAGCAGACTACACTGTAATCTTCATTAAAAGTGGCTGAAGCACCAGGAAGATGAGTTACATTATTAGGTATTAACTGTTAATTATTAAAAAGCCTATCTTGTGGTGTCACTGGTGTGACATATAATTCATCTAAATTACTTGATACTAAAACTACTGAAATACTATCTAAACAAAATGTTTAATTCTTCCTTAATTATTAACATGCAAGCAGTTTTTTTAGATACTACATGGAATATTTGTGCTTTTAAAATTAAATTGTCGCACTACAGGACTATTTAAAATGAACTAGTGCAGGCAAAAAGGTGATTAAAAATGCTTTAAAAAAATTTCACGTTTTAATACAAGTTAAGCTTAATTGACCAAATGTTGATTACCAAAAAAAATATAAATAATTTTGGCATCCCTTATTTATATAAAAAAATAAAGAAGTGACATTAAAACACATTTATTCGAATTAAATGTAGTAATTCCATAAACATTAAAGGGATCGCACCTTCATGTCATCCTAGATGTGTATGATTTATCTGCAGAACACAAATGAAGATGTATAGAAAAATATCTCTGATCTGGTTCATCCAATGCAAGTGAATGGTGACCAGAACTTGGAATCTCCAAAAATCACATAAATCAGCATAAATGTAATCCATACAACTCCAGTGGTTAAATCCATGTCTTCTGAAGCAATATGCTTTGAGAAAGCACATATGTTTGAGAAACAGCTCAATATTTAAAGAGTACCTACTAGGGTTTTTCAAATATTACCTTTCATGTAGTGTGTTATATAACTGTTCGTGAATGTAAAAAAAAGTCTGCAAAGTGCACAACAAATGGAGTTATTGACTCCCAAAAGAAAGAACTGATTCTGAACAACTGAAACGAGTCGTTGGTAATTCCAGACTTACTCCTGTACTAACCTACTTAATTTTGTAACAAAAAAAAAACACCTCTGGTATTCATTGGCTGCTCGTGAACAGCTCTGACCCGCCCTCAAACACTACAGTAAGCGGTAGACCAATCACAACAGACAGGGAACGTCTAACCAATCAGAGAAGAGCAGGCTCTCTGAAAGAAGGAGTTTAGAATGAATGCTTTAGAACGGATCATTGAACGAGTCATTTTTTAACACTGGGGAATAAAGTTAATGCTGCAATTTAAAGTATTTTTTTTACCTTGTATGCATGTAAATGTATTGTATGAGACCTTTAAAACAAAATTAGGCATGTTAAAAAACCATAATAGGTGCTCTTTAATTTCTTTATTACTATAGATCTCCACTTTCACTTTCACATTCTTCTTTTATTTATTGGCAATTCACATTCTTCATGCACCATCTACTGTTCAGGGCTGGTCGAAGGTGGAGATCTATAGAAAAAGGACTTAAATATTTTTCTGTTTCTCAACCACATCTATTAAATCGTAGATTTAAAAAGGTTAGATTTAACCACTGGAGTCTTATGGATTACTTATTTTTTGATTTTTTAATATTCAAAGTTCTGATCACCAACAGAGCTGAGATATTCTTCTAATAATCTAATGTTCTGCTGAAGAAAGAAAGCCATACACATCTGGGATGGCATGAGGGAGAAAAATGATGAGACATTTAAAATTTTTGGGTGAACTATCCCTTTAAAATACACTTTTAAAAGTATATCCACAAGATTGAAACATTATATTTGTTAATATGTAAAACTTTTGTTCTACATCATTAAAGTGTGATAAAAGTGTAACAGCAATTTGCTTTTATATATATATATATATATATATATATATATATATATATATATATATATATATATATATATATATATCTAAACGAGGAACAACTTGAAAATAGCTTTTGTAGTTATCAAAATTATGCCACAAATGCTGTCGTTTGAGCTTAACTTGTATTGAACAAGGAACATCCCTTTAAAATTATTGATTCCAGTTCCAGTAACTAAGATTTACATGTGTAAAGTTTAACCTAATATAAAGGTCATGGAAATGTAAAATGCTCACTTTCAGTTCTGATCTAGCATTGTACTACAATACTCCATTGAAATGTAACGAGGTGGCACTATTTACAATGTTTTTCCTTGGATTGGTTGCTTTTGCTTCATGTACATGTTGTTTTGAATAAAAGCAACTCCCTCATAAATACATTTAAATACGTTTTTACCCCCTTTTTCCCCTCTTGCTCTCTTAATCACTCACGCGCACACAAACACACACTCGCACTTTGCTCTGCATTTGGGTTTCTGCAGCATTTTACAACCTTGAAACCAAACCACAAGTACTATATTCAAACGATTTACTTCTCACTGTGTGAGAGCACCCATGTGACCGCTATGGCCCCCCTGATCTTGGCCAGGAAGAGGGGCTGGCTTGTGTGTGTGTCAGAAAGTGTGAAGATAACTGCCTTGAATGGAAATGAGGCAGCTGTAACTTTTGAGATAACAAAGCAGACTTGCATGTTTTTGAACCTGGGGTCTTTGTGCATGCTGCTGCATGTCATTTTGGGTATTCCTTGTACATGTGCATCTGTTTGTCTGTTCTTTGATGCCTGAATATGAACATTTCCGGGGGTTGCCTCCAGTGTTGGGGTAACGTGTTAAAAGTAAAGCGTGTTACGTAATCAGATTACTTTTCTCAAGTAATGAGTAAAGTAACGCAATAGTTTATTTTAGACCATAATATCAGAGTTACTTTTTAAATAAAGTAACGTGTTTCTTTTCTACACCTCTGGCATTGTACTGTAGTTCTATAGAGTGTGTGCATTAGGTATACATGCCAGGAAAATTGCGTTTTAGCATAATATGAGGTCAACATTCGGTTGAGTGAAACGAAATTGATTCATGTGTTAATACACACTGCATTAAAAATAAAAAATCAGTAAACGCTTTTAGGCAGAAGGATTATAAGACTAGTCTTCCATTGGCTACGACATGATACACATGTTGAAATACTCAATTCACTGACTTGTGCAGCTGAACTGCTCCATGATACAGCTCCCTGTAACTTGGAGAATGGGATGAGAAAAGCTGACTCTGGATCAGTGGCTCAGATCAAGGTTCTACATCGATTGTGTATGCAGAGAAAATGTCTCTAAAATGTCTCTAGAATAAGGGCGGCTGTGGCTCAGTTGGTAGACCGAGTTGGCCACTAATCGCCTTTGGTGTATAAATGTGTGTGTGAATGGGTGAATGTGTCACAGTGTAAAGCGCTTTGAATACCATTAAGGTTAAAAAGGTGCTATATAAGTGCACACCATTTATAAGTGTGCACTGAGATGACTTGAAAAATGAAAGTGAAAAATCAGACACATACCTTGAACGTGTTGATTGAAAATAAAATCGTGCATATTCATGTTATTGATTCTTTATTTTAAATATGACGTGATGACCTACTTTCTAAATATCAGTTTGTTTACTGTTGTTTTGACATGAGTGTTGTACAGTAGCTAGCATGACCTGTAATGTGTCTTGTATGCAATGCATGGCTTATTTGTATGGAATGCATAGCATAGCAGAAGAGAAAGTGGCTGTGAGAAAAAAGTAATGTAAATGTAACGTAACACTTTACTTTCCATACATTTAAAAAAAAAAGTTACTTTTTTAAGGAGTAACGCAATATTCTTAAGAGTTGCTTTTAAGAGTAACGTTACTCCACAATGGTCATCTCAGAGAGTCAGCTGATCTGGCATATATATATATATATATATATATATATATATATATATATATATATATATATATATCTTTATAGTTGCTCTGGTTTGGTCTGTTGTCAGCTTTTAAAGATCCTGCCTTACTGTTCTGTGGTACCTAACCATCTCTCTTTCTCTCTTTTATTTTCTGTCTTCCTTAAGGGGAGGGGTCAGGGAAGTTGACCAATTACTAGCAGCTGTTACTCATTTCACAATAGGGCTGTCTCTCTAGCCCTGTGAGTGTGAGAGAGAGAGAGAGAGAGAGAGAGAGAGAGAGAGAGAGAGGGGGCGCGTGAGTGTGACTGTGAGTTGCGTTGTTAAACTGGGCACACTGCTGCTCCAGTCTAAATCTCAGGAGTTAGGGGTTTCCTATCAGGTATGAGGCATTTTTGTACTCTTTTTCAATTCTTTCTTATGTCTGTGCGTGTGTTGTGGCTGTTTTGCTTAAGTTACAGGACTGTGGGCATGTTAGCTGTTTTTGAACATATGGTGACAGTTACTTTGTCTGATAGTTGTACGAAGTTGTTTCTTTTGGGTTATACCGTTTCTTTGTGTGTACAGTTATGGGAATGTTCTTTTCTCGGCTTGATTGACCTTTTAAGGCACTTTGAAAAAGATTTTGTACTTTCTGATTCAACTTTTCAAGACATGGAAAGATATTGTAGGCAGTTCAAAGACTTCTTGAAGAGAATTGACTTTGGCGTGTAGTTTAATCTTCTTCAGATATTGCTAGGCTACAGGAAGTGCAGCAAAAGAAACATCCAGAGCCTAGATAACAGATTTGGACAAAATGCATTCTTGTCATTCCACATATGACAGAAAAAAAATAGCAGTAATTCTTGTAATACAAGGTGTTGTGTCTCTCGATTTAGCTTTGTCTTCCAGTCTTGGAAACACAAAAGTGATAGTATTTTAGCTGGTAGCTGGTAACACTTTACAATAAGGTTGTATTTGTTAACTTTAGTTAACAGAAACATTTACATAATTTCTTTATGTTGGTTAATGTTAAATTCTATATAATCGAATGCATTATTTTTTACATTAAAAGTTACATTTAATGAAATTGATGCATTATAAACTAACATGAATAAACAATTAACAATAGTATTTAAAAAAATTAAGTTTAATTAAGTCTATGAAATGGCATTGTTCATTGTAAGTTTATGACCTAATGATTTTTCTAATGTTACCAAATAAAACCTTATTTTTAAATGTTACCATTAAAACAAGTAAAACTTTTTGGGGGCATTTCATTTCCATTTTACACTTGTAGTTTGTAAAACATGTTGATATGTTAATGACTAGGTCATGAATGTTTTATAGTGTACTTAAGTCCTTTTTAAAAACATGCAAATGTCGTATTTTAGGTTCTGCTTAAATGGTTGACAGTCTAATAGCTGTTAATATTGTTCTATTCAGATTAATGACTGTGCTGCCAATTTAGGGGCACCCAAAGTGTGATCCTTCACAATATCGGGCATTTTAAAGATTTGAAATTTTTTAAGTTGTATTTACACAGTAATAAAAACTTGGTAAATACCTAGTTACAACATACTTTTATTTCTAACACATCTACCAGTCTGAGATCCACAAGCTTAGTGAATTTGACAATTGCGCACGTACCATAATTAATTGTGAGTTGCTTAAAAAGCTTCGTGTTTCCAGACACATCATCATGAGATGTGGTAAGAGGGAAATATTTCCTGAAACCTGAGGGAGTAATGCTGTTTTATTTTTAGGTAACATTCTTTTTCTTTTTGTCTTGAAATCAGGATCTCATCTTCCTGGTCTTTGGGCCCTTTAATTAAAACAGGATTACTGTGTAGTAACTGTCTTGTGGAGTTTTACTCTTGTGTTGTTTTCCACCCCTTCAGAGAAGTCCTTGGTGGTGCTGGAGACTCCCCAGTGTGAGAAGCAGGACAAACTAATTAACTGTCACAACCCCTTGAGAAGCACTTTCAAACTCCAATTTCATCTAAAGAGTGCCCATAACCCTCCTCAGTGGAACGCTAATGTCATTACAAGGTGAACAAACATTCTGGGGCACTTTTGGTGACTTGGGACCGAGAAAAGTACCACGATGACAGGCCAACTACACCAGAGACTATTGTTTTGGTTCATTGCGTTGGTGGGCATCGGATTGTTGGCGTTAATTGTGGTATGTGTGGCTCTGCAGATTCAGGTGCCATGGCAAGTGATGACCTTCCAAAGCTTCACTCTAAAAAGGTAAGTTTCATAAAGACTTAATTACAACGTTTGCATGCAAGTCAGCACTGTATTGATATACAGATATAAAGATTCTGGTTAGGGTGTATTTTAAATCCCAAATCCTAAGTATTAAAGGTCTGCAATTAATTCAGGCTGAACCACTTAACCAATGTCCCTTTCAAGGCAAGTCCATCTTGGGAACGCTCCCTGTTAGCTATTTTCTTTAAATGCAAGATGCATGAAAGTACAGCTCCTAAGACTGGAATCTCAAAATCATATAACATATTTAAAATCAGAAGTAAAACATGATAACAAAAGTGATAAATTGTGCATTTTAACCTCATGAGACCTCTAGTGATTTTGGTTTCGCTATTGGCTATGCATAATTTAACTAAACTTAAACCGACTGATCTCAGTTTAGGAGACTCATTAAAGGGTTAAACTTTTGACACATCGAGTCATGTGATGAAACAACATGGTGCCGACCACAGCAGATTTTGTCTTTTGGAGGAATGCCAGCAAAACTACATCTGGTAATAAATCTAACTACGATTTTACATTAAAACCAGTTTTGTCAAAAGATAAGAGTCTCTAGTTTTACCTGATATGCCATTTAAAAAAAAATAATTTATCGCAAAATACCGTTTTATCATGAAACGGCACGCTGTTTAGCACTATGTCCACGTACGTGGACTATAGGCTAATTTTCCTTAAAATATCCTATATTTACTGTGCATTATCACATTGAAAATCAATGAATGCATCCAAAAGCTGGAAAATTTTGCTTTCAGAGGATATAAATGGAGTCAAGATGAAAATAAGGTGCACATTTTTGAAAAAAATCAAAAGTTCAGTTTCAAGCTGCAGATGATGTTTGGACCACTCAACATGTTTGGCAGACATGGGACAATGGCAATCAGTACATAGATTCTGAATTTATAATGTATCATTAGATTTTAACGTGTTGGCAGTGATTACATGATGCTGGCCATTACTTTGAATCAGTTATTTATGCTAATTTCAGATGAAATATCTGTAACATCTCATAACCATGGATAACCAACACTCCTGGAAACATAATAAACATTTTGATTTAAAAAAATCAGACTTTCTATAGTTCGGTATTATTTAAAATATCACATATTAGTCCCGTCGTCCAAAAATGTGGACATTCATTTTTAGGAAAAGTATTTGTTCTAAAAAAATTATTTTTTTGCATGTTTCTTATGGGCTACTAGTTACAAATCAGAATTGAATGGAAATGCCCACAGCAGTCACTTTTGGGTCTCAGGAGGTTACGCTCAGATCATGCTACAAAATGCTTTATGTCAGACTGGTCCAGCTGCATGCATGATCTCAAGTTAACTGGCAGGTGTGTCTGTATCTGAAAAGTGTTAAGCTCTTTTAGCTGTACGGCAAGACTTCCTTTTCTACATCCGCCATATTAATTCAAGTGCTCCATCTCGACTAAATAGTCTTTATCCTTAACGTACAGACTCCATTCAAACATTGTTTGTAGATAAATTCAAGCCTGGGTGTGCTATCTGTTTTTGTTTACACTTTTATAAAAAATGTAAGACTCAACGGCATTTCTTGAGTCAACTTCTTAGTTGTCTTCCTATGACTGTTATTTGGCAGTCAGCAGTGTTTATTAGTGAGTGTTGTGTTGTCTTTAGAGAGCAGAGATCACAGCCATGCTCTTTGTCACAATGGAGACAAGCGTCAGAAGCTGAGACAGCATTGATATTCATGTTTGATTGTTCTTGTTTACTTAGTGACCAGTTGTGTGCAGGTTTTAGATTTCGATTTGTATTGTGCTTTTAACAAAAACATATTGTTCCTGTGCTGTTTTAAAATGAATAGTACTTAATAAACTCCCTAGTGAGCAAGCCAAGGGTGTCAGTGGCAAGATAAAGGGTTTCCACTTTAGGGTGGACTGTCCCTTTAAAAGCTGCTGAACTCATAAAAAGGCTTGAGTTGTATGACTTCAGTTGTGCTCCTTCAGGATATGTGCTCTGTCAGGCATACAATCATTCTGGTTTGGCTTTAGTCCTGTGAAGTGCATTTGTAATGCTAGTGAGCTCTAGAGAAGTGCACAATCATTGCACTCAAAGTAGGGTCTGTTATGTGAAATGTAGCCCAGATGCTTTTAAAAGGGCAAAGCTCTAATTTTAACACAGGCGTACTTGGAAAAAAACCCTGAAGTTTAGGAAAAAGCATGTTCTTGTGATTAAAAGACATTTAGAGTAATTCAAAGTTACTCTATGTGTTACATCTTATGTGGGTGGCATGTTCAATTAAGATGTCATCATAACATTTTAAAGAAAGTAAATATTGGTATTTCATTATCTCATTATATGTGTACCTCAGAGTTTTGATGACATTTCTAAGCAGCCTATTTGAATGCACATTAACTAATTATCTGTTGTTAAAAGTTAATATGCAAAGACAACTGGAATGGCTCTGCGATGCTATCAAAACATTGCTCTGTTTGTTTGAGCCTACTTACCAGTCAGTCACAGCTACATTGGCTCAACCAATGGTGTGAATTTGGGGCTTAACTATCTATTTGTCCAATCAATTGCAGATGGGGGGAGTGTTTTAGGAAACCTGTTAATCAACAGTCATTATTTGTGCAGTAAATGAATGCTTCACTTTTAAGCATTTTACAATTTGATAATGTCCCAAGATAAAGTGTTACCATTGCTCATATTTATCCATACAGTGTTTTAAGGATGTCACATATTTTGTTTAGAGTTTTGGGTGTAATCTGATTACAAAGTAAATAGTTATTGTAATCTAACAACGTTTTAGTAAAAATGTAGCATTACATCTTTACATTTGTCAACAGATTACAGTGACTGGCTTTTAATTAAGTGAATGACTTTTAGGTACATTACTTGGGTTACACGTTTGTTATGATAAAGTAATAACATGGACTACATATTAAACATGAATTATGATGATATGTATTAGGGATGTGCCAGAGTGGTCAGCTAATCGACTAGTTGCCCAACAACCAACTAGTCGATTAGTGGGGTCAAATATTAACATAATTATTTATAGTGGTGGTGGTTTTAATGGGAGATGCTATTCCTAAATTAATTGATAGATGCCACTTTTCATTACAGTGAATAACAGTCAGTATAATTCAAATATTTTACATATAATACTTAGGGCTTATAACAAATATTTAATATGGATTTAAATTAAGTTTTGAATAAATTGCATTATTTAGTCAGTACATTGTTCAATACAATACATTAGACAAAAGTGGCTTAAGAACTCAATATGTTGTTTGGTTTATTCTCATATCATTGAACAAGACTACACTTGACACGATTGTAAAAACAGTTGTACTTCCTGCTTGAATTGCTCATATGCAAAGGCGCGATAACATCAAAAACAACATTTTTGGCAAGGGGTGCTGCAGTTTTGGTGGAAGATTTACATATCATGCACGCGCAACGAGGGCATCAGAGACCACATGACTTCCTATCACTCTACACCCATTGTACAAAGGGAACTCAGTTTGTTCCTGGGAGGCAGCAGATGTCCTAACGCCACCCCCACCGTAATCCTAACCATATGGAGCCTGTAAGGCTGAGAACCCTGCAAAGAACAACCAGAGGCACCTTTTTTCCCATTGCGATGACTGCACACACACACAAAATGCAATGGAGAGTTTTCAGCATCAAGAAAGCCATTCAATAAGCCAGCCAATGCATTAGTTCCATTCTACCACGTACAAAACTGTTGTCGTGTCAGTGTGAAGGAGAAATAACCATGAAACATAATATAATTGTTCAGACAAAACAGATATTAAAACAAACCCATATTCTAAAATATTAAGCTATTAAGAAATGTCGTAACTGCTACTTGAATACCACAAATGTGGTCTTGTGCTTTGTGTTAAGCACAAACATACACCTGAAGAGGAAGTTTTTGCTCAGCAGAGGTTTCAGCGACTTCCGCAAATCGATGAATGACGAGAACACAGAAGCTCTAAACTGTATTTTCTTTGTTTGTTTGTTTGTTTTTTGTGTAATTATTATATTTTAAAGGGTGAGCTTATACGTAAGTAAAGCATAATATTCTTCTGAAGAAAAACACATAATATTGAGGATTGATTAATTTGTTTTATTTGTATTCATAAACTGTAATATTACACTACAGTATATATTATTAAATAACATTAATGATAAGATAACACAATTTATTTGTAATTTATGCGACGGGGGATAACATTGGGATAACGGGACAATATGGTGATGGATCCCGTGAATGAGGTCCCCCTGGGAGTTAGGACACCCTGGGCTTCAGCATGTGTAAGCCTGTGCATTAATACGCCCCCTGCCTTTCAGTTATCTTGATTACTATTTTTGCTTCCTCTAAGACAGGGGTGTCAAACTCATTTTAGTTTGAGGGCCAGATTGGACTAATGGGACTTTTCCACTGCACGGTACAACTCGACTCAACTCGACTCTGCTCGCTATTTTGTGGTTTTCCACTGTGGATAGTACCTTGTACCTGATACTTTTTTTAGTACCACCTCGTCGAGGTTCCAATCGAGCTGAGCCGATACTAAATGTGACGTAAAAATCCTGCAGATCACTGAATGGTCAGGTAGAATAGTCACATCACTGGATTTCCGACACGGGACATCAACCCGCAAGTTTTAAAGTTAACAACAGCGATAACGGTATAATTTGTTCACGTGACTTTCGAATTGTGAAAAAAGAAATGGCTGTGCGCTAAACCACGCTGTGGTCAATAAACGAGGTGCAGATGGTCCACTCGTTAGCGATGAGCGAAACAAAAATGTGTCGCAGGAAGTGTATCAGCTGTTGGCTGCACATGGCTACCACCGGACCTACCAAAAGTTTATCACCATCAAGGAAAAGTGGAAGTGGTTCGACCAAATGGACGCTATCTAAACCGGCGAACAATGGGAGGGAGAGTCCCCTGGAATCAGCCACGATGGAGGATGATACATTTTATTACGTTAACTCTATACTCTGCTTGAAAGCTTCACTTTATTTAGTTGACCAGCGACTGGAAAGCTTGCTTCTAAAACAACCATGCCAATTTAACTGTTACACTTGTGTAAAATCACCATGCAACAACTGTTTTATGCAGCACAATGAGCTAGTAGCTAACAGCTAGCGGTCCTGATATTGTTTTGTTCAGTTTGTGTCATGTTTAAGATGATGTCACGGCAGTAGAGGCTGTGCAACTATGATGATCATCCTATAATCCCACCCACGTTGAGATGGCACTAAACTGCAATGGAAATGCAAGCTGTCACATTCTATATATATATATATATATACACACACAGTATATATAATCATGTATTAAAATGATAAAACAGTTTATTATCTTAATATTAACATTTGAACAACAGTGTAGGTTTATTAAGTGAATCAGACATTAGTCAGCTGCTGTTTCATTCATTGAAGGATTCATCAGACTGATTCAAACCAAGAACTCGAGAGTTGACGAGTCATTTGGAGTAATTAATTGTAAGTGCCAGCTCATAAGCTCATAATTATTTATTGGTTTTGAGCTCAGCAAACACAACGCAATAGAAAGGTGTGCTGTTTTGTAATTTTTTCACTGCCTCATTCTAACAGCAAAATCAAAACTTAGGTAAAATATAATTTGTTTAGTTATGACGCCCTGTGATGATTCAGCAGAGGGGACATCGGATCAGCTGAGCAAGAAACACTGTGAGTCCGGAATAAACTAACCAGTCAGCAAATTTCCATTGGCACAGTTTTGGCCCAAATAAACAGCTGAAATGTGGCCCAGCTCAGAAACTGAATGACGGCCCAAATATAGTACAGATGTTTTTTTTTTTTTACCAGAACTGAACCAAAACAGTGCCATAACTCCACCAATAGAAAGCCAAATTAGTAAAGCTTGTGTGGCCCATACATGGGCCTTATATGTCATTCTTGTTTGGCTGAGTTCTCTTAAGGCATGACGGCCCTTATTTGGCCCATATGTGGCTGATAGACTAAATGCCAGTATTCTCCCAAAATTTAACCAGAAGAACAACAAGCTTACTCAATACTTGAATTTACTACACAATAAATCAAACATAAAACACAAAATTAAATCACAATCTTTTTTATTTGAAGTAAAATTAACATGTTAAACACTACAGAAGTGTGTTGATATTGATAGTAACATTGGAAGTGGTTAGAATTGTCTAACGTATGATGTGAGCATACTTACAATCATTTTTATTTTTCATTTAAGATAATGTTAAACACAACACATGAAAATTTTATTAAAGTTGGTATTCATATTAGAAAAATCTCACCCATGGACAATATCTTTTTCACTCCCAACCTATTAGGAATAAAATAAAATAGAATTAGATGCAATTAATAGAATTAATCATATGAGACACTTTTTATAACCTGAAAAACTCTACGCATATCATCTACCCCTAACACCTTTGGTCCTAAGCTAAAAAACATTTTTGATAATTTTCTTATTATATCAGTAAAAGGGTTTTAAAATCACAAAACTTCACTTACTTAAGGGTGTGTCAGGATACGGCAGTTCTGAGGAGAGAAAAGTTTGGGACAAATGGCCACTGTCCAGTATTTGCTGCAGTGAAAGTGTCACTCCTCCACCAATCGGAATTGAAAGAAGATGCTACAACAACGAGACCAACCAATGGCATTGTTAAACAGGCTGAGGTGTGGACTCACACACCCGCTGACATGTGTTTTCCCAAGTATAAACCAAATCTTAACCACAAGTTAATGTTTACCATGGTTTCCATGGCTCTCTGCAATGTGATGTCATTTTGGCCATATACCTCAATGTCAGTTGTGACCCAAGAGAAAGCTTTAGCAACACATATTTGGTGAAAGTTTGGCCCACGTGTGTTTAGACATGCCAGATCTAGGCCAGATGTGACAGCTAATTTCCACATTTGGCCCAAAGGTTCTTGCTCTCTGGGTATATGCTGCTTTAATTACTACTGGTGTAATATAAAAGGGAGAATATGGAATTTATTCTTTTCATTAACTGGAGGTTTCATCTATTAGTAGTACAGAATGAAGCAATTATACTGACAGAAAAAGAGAACTGCTCACTGCTCTGGGCTGGATAACTTTAGCAAATCATCTTAAATCAAACATTAACACAAAGAAACTGTTTGTCCTTTAAATTACAAACCCACTTCATAAAAACAATAATTCTGGAAATAATAGAAAAATTGTTACCTCTAATATTTATCCTTGTACGGGCATTGTTGTCATTATTGCGGAGAGAGACTTGAACAAACGCCAAAGTGGGATGGGTTGTCATGGGACTGTTGTGAGGGGCATTCACTGATGGACGTAGTGTGTAATTAAAATGCAGTTATAACATCCATGCAACACTGGAAATTAAAATGTTTATCTGCCCTGCTTTACCTAAAAAATCTCATCATATCGATGCAATAGGCTAAATCAATGTGAATGTTTTTAAATATTTTTGTTCCTCTCAAATCATCCCACGGGCCACACTGCACATTTTATGTACGTAGGAGTGGTGGTGGCATAGTGGGCTAAAGCACTAAACTGGTCATCAGAGGGTTGCTGGTTCAATCCCCACAGCCACCACCATTGTGTCCTTGAGCAAGGCACTTAACTCCAGGTTGCTCCGGGGGGATTGTCCCTGTAATAAGTGCACTGTAAGTTGCTTTGGATAAAAGCGTCTGCCAAATGCATGAATGTAAATTTTATACCCATGGAAGTAGCACATCAGTTGCCCTAATTGTAAAGCCAGAAACAAACATTCACTTCCTGTTTTCAAACTAGATGTGTTTGCAGATGTATCAGATGGCAGGGCAGTTGATAAAAGCTCTATTGTATTGTTTTCATTGGCAAACAATGAAATACTGACAGAAAATGTAGTGTTCATCCTATATTTCTTGATTGCCTCTTGAATTGATGCTCCTTAGCTTCAACCTTAAAGTTGAAGTGTGTCTTTTCTGCAGCAATAGCAACATCAAACTGAATTGCAATAATAATGACTTCTCAGTCACCTCTACCATCTTCCATTGGTTGGAAAAACAGATGGTCCTGCCCCAAAATCATGCCATTGGTTGAGCCAGTGTTTCTGTGTCGGGCTGGTCAGAATGCTAAATCAAACGTAGAATTATTTTTTAAAAGCACCACAGTGCCACAGTTTTTAAACATTTTAGTTAATTAGCCTAGCATTGGCTTACTTATGGTTGTCTCTGCAAATTCACTGTAAAAAGTATGTGTTTTTTTTGTTATGTATTTTACATAATGTTAGGCTAAAGAATGTGACATAACACATTGCCTACTTTTCTGCCTTCCTTGCCCACAGGTATACCGGGTATGACATCAATAACACTTTGGACTACCACCCATCTGCTGAGAATGAACTGTACATTGCTCAAGAACTAAAGCACAAATCTGCCCAGCAATCAGATCTTCAGGATTTTCCATTATCAGACAACTCAAAGCCTGATCATGCAAATTCAAACTCCTTAAAACCAGTGCCAAATAATGAGACAAAATCATACAAATCAGCAAAACCCACCGAACCAGACTTTTTTGGTGACCAGTATGCCATAGATGATGTTCCTTCACAAACAGTAAGTGTTCCGCTATGGATTATTATATATGCTTATAGTGGTTTTTGGCCGTGCACTATCTGTGTTAGTTTAGTGAGTGTGTGCAATTTCCATTTCATTCAGTGTTGGGTTCGTACTATTGTAGTGTTCATTCAAATGTTGTGTGCCAACAAGTCAAATGCATTCAAATTTAGCAACTAGCCCACACAAGTTCTGAAAGAAAGGAAATTGTAGCATTGAGTGAGTTATTGTTAACAGACATGCCCATGTCCAAGACCAACTCCTCAGAAAAGTCCACAGATTTACACAGAATTGGCATGTTGCTTCCAATAAGTTATGTACCCTGAAATACACCCCATTCTGCCGAATTATTTACAAGCGCCATCAGAAATCTTTGCATTAATTCAACCAGTGGCGTAACTTGGATCTTACAGGCCTCAGTGCAAAGAACCTGTCGGGCCCACTCCTTGGGGAACCTGGGACTTTAATCATCACCCCTCTCACCCCGGCCCCTAGGGTGGCTCCACACCCTGCCCTCCCTATAGTTACACCCTGAATTCAGCCATGATAACCATTTCCTCTTGTGCTACTGATAGTGAGTACGAAAGCAGCTTTGGAGAGGAACCAGAAAGTTATTGCGTACACATAAACAACCATGGTTGCGTTTTCGCTCTAAAATGAAGTGGTACAGAACGATTTTAGCTGAAGAACATTTGACCTACTGTCACCAAATATACAGTGTGATCAATCTGGTTGCTCTAGGCATATTGTCCCTGACTCCTTTAACAAGTGTCCTTTAATCACTTTGGATAATAGCATCTGTTTCTGCCAGCTTCTTCTTTTTATTTTTTTTTGAGGGGTCAAATGTCAATGTGTTTTCGACTGCCCAAATACATTCTAACCTAACTTAATTATCTCTTTTTTTTTTTTTTGCAGAACTGTCCGAGCAGTATTAAAAAACATGTATCTCAGACTGCATTTGCTGAAATATTCCTCCAAAGCATTCCAGTCCTTCAGTGGGCAAAGCATTTCACTCCAGAACAGTACCGACGGTTGAGTCGCTACGGAGGAGCGCATGGCTGGGGAAGTGTTGATGTCGAAGGTGTGTGTGTGTGTTTTTGGCATTTGCTAGATTTGTTGAAAATAATTCATTTAGGAATTACATTTAGATTTACTAGCCAATTGTGTTTTTATTGTCTTATGTTTTTGTATGATGCTTCTATTGATGTAATACTAAGACTTTAGAGAGAGATTGGATTGTAGGTGGATTTGGTTGTAGGATGTGGTTGTCATTCCCATAAATTCTGCATGGGTTTTTGACAAATAAGGTTGTTCAAGGTGATAAAATGAGAATGTTTAAAAAAATATATATAAATATGTTTATGACACAGACAATGTTGCTATGTGAGGCTGGTTGGGAGGTTCAAACAAAGAAAGCATTGATTTAAATAAAAAACTAATTTAAAACCTTTTTTAAATTATGAATGATCAAGTTATGTAATGTATATAAGGTACAAGGAAAGTATTTTAACATCTTTTACTTGATTGTTACAACACTTTACATTATTTCATTATTGCCAAACTTTATTACATACTCGGGTCTTTAGCGATCCTGCAAGCATATCTATCAATGGTTCTACAAATATTCTGATATATTTTGATGTTTAATTTTTAATATATCAAAGAGATGATGCAATAAATCTAGAACAGGATTCATTATTTCCACACTAAAATTTCATGAGACTTTTTTGAGCTACACATATGTATTTTCTCATGCACTTATTGAGTCTAAATAGATGCACAAATTTCAGTAGTACACAAAGATGAAAATAGTCATATCATACTGTTTATGTGTTACACTTGCTATAGTTTACTTCCACGTTGCTTTTTCATCAAATATAAATCAAGTCAATCACTGAAACATCAATGCCACATGGATTAAGAAATAGCTTGTAAAATATGTATGTGTACATGCATGTGGAATACTGATAATTCACCATTGTTGCACAGAAAATTAAGGTGTAGTAATTATTTGTATAAACATAGTATTTATTTGTCTTGTAATAAACTATAGAAATAGATATCCTGTGATCGTCACATGGGGTAACCTCCTCGTGATTGCTATAATGTGGTTCGCTCTCGGTGGGGCGCGTGGTGAGTTGTGCGTGGATGCCGCAGTTGATGGCGTGAAGCCTCTACATGCGCTATATCTCCACGGTAACGTGCTCAACAAGCCACGTGATAAGATGCGCGGATTGCCGGTCTCAGACGTGGAGGCAGCTGAGAATCGTCCACCGCCACCTGGATTGAGGCGAGTCACTACGCCATCACAAGGACTTTGAGCACATTCGGAATTGGGCATTCCAAATTGGGAGGAAAAGGGGGAAAAAATCCACATAAAAAAAAAAAAATTGGATTATGGAAGTGCAAAAAACAAACAAACAAAAGAACTACACTATTACATTTGAAGTCAGAAGTTTACATACACCCAAATAGCCAAATACATTTTAACTCAGTTTTTCACAATTCCTGACATTTAATTGAGAAAACATTCCCTATCTTAGGTCAGTTAGGATCACTACTTTATTTTAAGAATGTGAAATGTCAGAATAATATTAGAGAGAATTATATATTTCAGATTTTCATTCCTTTCATCACATTCCCAGCTGGTCTGAAGGTTACATACGCTTAGTTAGTAGTTGGTAGCATTTCCTTTAAATTGTTTAACTTGGGTCAAATGTTTTGGATAGCCTTCCACAACACATGTGTTCCTTGCTAACACATGTTTTTTTTAGTTCTGCCCACAAATTTTCAGATTGAGGTAAGGGCTTTGTGATGGCCACTCCAATACCTTGACTTTGTTTTCCTTAAGCAATTTTGCCACAACTTTGGAGGTATGCTTGTGGTCATTGTCCATTTGGAAGACCCATTTGCGACCGAGCTTTAACTTCCTGGCGGATGTCTTGAGATGTTGCTTTAATATATCCACATAATATTCCTTCCAGATGATGCCATCTATTTTGTGAAGTGCACCAGTCCCTCCTCCACCCCCAAAACATGATGCTTCCACCCCAATGCTTTACGATTAGGATGTTGTTCTTCGGCTTGCAAGCCTCACCCTTTTTCCTCCGAACATAATGATGGTCATTATGTCCAAAAAGTTGCATTTTTGTTTCATTAGACCAGAGGACAATTCTCCGAATAGTAAGATCTTTGTCCCCATGGGCACTTGCAAACTGTAGTCTGGATTTTTTATGGTGGTTTTGGAGCATTGGCTTCTTCCTTGCTGAGCAGCCTTTCAGGTTATGTTGATATAGGTCTCGTTTTTACTGTGGATATAGATACTTGTCTACTTGTTTCCTCCAGCATCTACACAAGGTCCTTTGCTGTTGCTCTGGGATTGATTTGCACTTTTCACACCAAACTACGTTCATATCTAGGAGACAGAATGCGTCTCCTTCCTGTGCGGTATGATGGCAGCGTGGTCCCATGGTGTTTATACTTGCATACTATTGTTTGTTCAGATGAACGTGATAACTTCAGGTGTTTTGAAATTGCTCCCAAGGATGAACCAGACTTGTGGAGTTCCACAATTAGTTTTCTGAGGTCTTGGCTGATTTCATTACGAGGCACTGAGTTTGAAGGTTGGCCTTAAAATACATCCACAGGTTCACCTCCAATTCAGTACACCTCCTATCAGAATCTGTTGACTAATTGTGTAGGCTTGACATCATTTTCTGGAATTTTCCAAGCTTCTTAAAGGCACGGTTAACTTAGTGTAGCGGTGTAAACTGTAGTAAACTTCTGACCCACTGGAATTGTCATCAAGTGATCTGTCTGTAAACAATTGTTGGAAAAATTACTCATGTCATGTAGATTTAGATGTCCTAAACAACTTAACAAAACTATAGTTTGCTAATATTAAATATGTGGAGTGGTTACATTTTTTTTTTTCAATTACTTCAACGTAAGTGTATGTAAACTTCTGACTTCAACTGTACATACCTTGGTCTCTAATAACCCTATACAATTTGGTACTTAAGGAGTTATAAAAATATATATTTTTGCAAAAACAAATTTGTGTTTGTGTGTTCCACAATTAATAAGAAAAAAGTTTATGAAAACGAGGGGGTGGAATGATGTCCCGGGTCACTAAAGAACCGCGGTATACATGTTTAAGGGTTAATCAATTTGTGTGGTAGAAAAGGATTTTTTTGTTTTGTTATTATGATGAAACCAACATGAACATGGCCACCTGTCTTTGATTCGGTGGACAAAAGTTTATCAAATAATAATAATAATAAAAAGGGTCAGGGCTGGCTGTAGACAGATAACAACAATATCCAGATAGACAAAACAAGGTCAGAAGGCAGGCAATGACAGTGGGGAAAACGCTCAGTAATGTAGCTGTGGCAAAACAAGACTGCAATGACTCAAGCTTGCCTAGTGCTTAAATATTGTGTAAGTGCAATCAGACCAGGTATGTGTCCAGAAAAAAATCTGTGATTTTGTATCTTTTATTGTTCACAGTGTTGAAGAGCTCGCTGGGAATTTTAAATACAACCGCAAATCGGTTAATGTTTGACGACTGGGAGCAGAGAAAGAACAGATCACAGTGCGTCCGCTGTGCCGTGGTGGGAAACGGCGGCATTCTGAATGGTTCAAGGAAAGGCAAGGAGATCGATGAACATGACTACGTCTTCAGGTGTGGGACAAATTATGAATTGTTCTAACCCATGAAGAAACCTATGCTTTTAGGTTTCAAAAGGGCTCAGAAAAAAGAGGATTTGTTGGGATATAGTTGCACACTTCTAAATTGATAAAAATAGAATATTTTAACTGAATAAATTATATGATTTTAAAATGTGGCCTGCTTACAGATTTATTTTTAGACTCATGTTTATTTTGTGCATATTTTTTCACAATGCTTCTCTCCTTGTCTCTCGGAACTGTAGGGTGAATGGTGCGATTATTAAGGGGTTTGAGAAGGATGTGGGATCAAGGACATCATTTTATACATTTTCCACTAACACCATGCGAAACTCCATGCGTAGCTATGCTGGCCTAGGCTACAGGGGACCACCCGTAACTGAGGTAACTGCTGGTTCTGGCTTTACCGTTTTTGTGTATATTTCACTATGAGCAGTGGAATGTTTGTGGAATTTTCTAACAGCTCATTAGCTCAGTTATGACTCGGTTTGTTGCTAATTCTCTCTCTATCTCTTTATCTCCCTCTGAACAGGAAACTAGATACATTTTCCTGCCAGATCATGACAGAGATTACATACTTATGAAGGCAGCTTCCACACACACAATAATTGAGAAAGGCCCTGAGCGCAGCAAAACGTAAATATCATTCAGTTTTCATACATAAATGAACACATTCAATGTCCTCTACACGGATCCATGAGTCCAATCCTCACTGTTCTCAGTTTTTTCCAATGACATTGTTATGCTCTTTAATGTGACGATCAACAGATTAATTGTATGGTATAAACACTCAATTTACTTGTAATTATATCTTCCAGACCACCTACATACTTCGGGGAAGATGTGACAGTAGAAAAATTCAAAATATACCACCCAGACTTTATCCGTTACCTTAGAAACAGGTAAGATTATTGTGCATGTTATATATCATTATTACGTCTATGTTATATATTCATACTGATCAGAATTTCTTTTAATAATGAGCACCTTACTATAGATTAATTTGCTTACATTTTACCTGAACACAGAAGCGTTTCTTGATTCATTACTGTAGCCTGTTTTTGTTTTCCGGTCTCCGTGTTTTCAAATGTTTCCTGAATTAAATGTAATGGCCCTATGTTAGTTATGTTGATAATGTTGACAGCCAACAACTGCACAAGTTGAGCTTTAACTCATGTGTAGCCTACTCCAACTACGCCTAACTTTCCGGTCCTTAATTCCACTTAAAACTGTTATTATTCTCAGTCTGAATGCTCAGATGAATAGTTTTACATTGCTTCTTAAGGAGACCGACACTAGAAAACAGTCCAGCAGCAATTACAATTATTATGGTGGCACCTAATCATGAAAACTGTAGATTACATGGCCACTTGACAAATAAATAAATAGATTTGAAATACTGATTTAATTTGAAATCAATGTATTTTATTATGTGATAAAAAAGAGACTATAGAGTGATATGAGAGACATGTAGCTAGCGCAGTTACTGTATGTTGGAAAACAGTTGTCAGGATGACAGTCAATTAGTTTCGTGGTGATTAAACACAAATATTTGACCGCTGAATGTTGTGGTTGACCAACTGGAATCGAGTATTCCAGAAATAAGTTTAATAAACAGCTGTTAAATGTTGTAGTCTATGGTTTGTATTTAGTTTAGTCTCTTATTTGTATGTAAAGTAACAAGATGACTTCATTCCTGCAGGGAAATGTAATTTTGTTATATCACTTTTCTTCATCTAGATTTCTGCATTCGCATATTTTGAAAACGGGTGCGAGAAGGATTTACAGGCCGTCCACAGGAGCAGTAATGCTTCTGGCAGCTATTCATACATGTGACCAGGTGTGTTTGTTTATTTTATTATATTAATATTACCACAGTTAAGAGTGTTGCGTAAGATTTTGCCCTCTGCTAAAATATGTGATAAGAATACTCCTCTCTGAACCTGTCATGATTATTACATGATTGCCTAACTGCTGTTATCTATATAAAGACATTTTAAAACATTAAAAAAATGCACACAGGAGTTTTGCTTCATGCTAAATGAATTTGCTTGTGGGATCGGATTGTATTAATATGACATAATATGAATATGACATTAATATGAATAATATTATAGAACAATAAAAACAATTACTATTGTAATATTAATATAATATTCTAGTAAAAAAGCAAGACACAGCTTTTAAAGGTAAAGTTATTTGAACTTGATATGCATCTAAAAATGCGGTGCTCCTGTGTGTATAATATTTGAACTTTTAGTAGAATATCTCAGTCCTGTAGGTCCTCACAATGCAATTGAATGAGTACCAATATTTTGAAGTTCCAAAAAGCACATAAAAGCAGCATAAAAGTAATCTATGAAACTCCAGTGGTTAAATCCATCTTCAGAAGAGATATGATAGGTGTGGGTAAAAAAAGAGATCGATATTTAAGTCCATTTTATTATAAATTCTCCTTCCTGCCCAGAAGGTGGCGATATGCACAAAAAATGCGAATCACCAAAAACGGAAGAAGAAGAAGAATGTGAAAGTGCCATACAACCTTAAAGGAATAGTTCACCCTAAAATGATTCTCTCATCATTTACTCACCCTCATGTCGTCTCAAACTCAAATGACTTTCTGTCTTCTGTGGAACACAAATCAAGATATTTTAATGGAGATATATGTTTGTTCATTCAATGCAAGTACTGTGTATGGTGACAGAATCTTCAAGTATGTGTATTTACCTTACACTGTAAGCATAAAGAGACAGTTTAATCTGCATAAGAATTAAGTATGAGGCCACAATTCTGAAAGTCACAGATGCAAACAAACATCCTACATACCTAAAATCCTTATGCGAACACCAAGCAAAGTTTTGTGTTTGCAAACGTTGGAAGACACCCTTTTTACACAGAAGTAAATTAGACGTGCAGTGTAAACATACTAAAGACCTACCTGATTTCCTTTTTTGCACTCATAAAACTAACAGTTGTTTGTTTTAATATTTAACTGACTCAACTGAACAGGAACTGATTATACTTCAAGAAAAGATCATAACATTTTTATTTTATTAATTTACAGGTAGATGCTTATGGGTTCATGACTCCTGACTACAATTTTTACTCAGACCATTACTATGACAAACAACAACATCCAGTGCGTTTCTATGCCAATCATGACATGAAAATGGAAATGAAGGTGTGGCAACAGCTGCATCAAGCCGGACTGATGAATCTCTACATGCGCCACTCAGCGCAAAAGGATGGACGCTAGTCTTTGTACAAGATGTTATTCGCCCATCTGTATTTGCTATTTTTACTATTGACGATGAATATCAGTTTTAATGTTTTTTTATATTGTTTAAAGGGGTCATGACATGAGAAACCAAATTTGCCTTGATCTTTTGGTATATAAGAGGTCTTTGTATCATTAAAACGTCCTGCAAGTTTAATATTTTAAGACGTCCTCCCCATTCTAAACGAATCATTTATTTAATCAAACTCAAAATACAGCTCGTTCTGGATTCATGGTTAGAAGTGACGTGTCGGTTAGAAGTGACGTACCAGCGTTTGCATATGACCGCCTCCAGCACAAGATAACTACGCTTTAAGCGCAAGACAACTACGCTCATTTCAGTATCGCCGTCGCCTCACAAGTGTTCAGTCGATGGACAGCGAGCTCTGACAGAGACTACTTGTGCACAGGAAAATTACGATGCCACACAGATGTGCTGTTCCTGGCTGTGGTCAAACAAAACCTCTGAATAAGCTGCCGAAAGATCCAGGCGTCAGGGAAAAATGGATGCAGTTTATTTTTTGCGGACGTCCCAGTCACGGCAGTGTTAACTTAAGCGTTTGTTCTGTACATTTTAAGGATGACTGTTTTGAGAACAAATCTCAATATGATGCTGGCTTTGCCAGAAAACTGTTGCTCAAAGATAAGTCCGTGCCGACTATTCTGGGAACAACGATGACGCAAACTGTAAGTAATCTATTTTAAACTTTAAACTACTTTTTAAAGCGCAATTTCATTCATTATGAATAATCACAGTGTTTTTACTTAGTTTACTTGCATATTGTTCTGGCTGGAGGCGTCAATAATTGATACATAGGCACTGACGTTAGCCAATCATAACAGTGGGCGTTAACACTGAAGTCTTAAATGGAAAACGCCCCAAAACAGACTGTTTGAATCAGAGGATGAGAAACAGGGTGGGAAAAGGTCATAAATCACTAGATTTTAAAAGTTTTTCTTAAAAAAATATATATTAATACTATAATTGCACCTAAGGGCACATAATAATACAATAAAAAAAACCATGTCATGACCCCTTTAAAGTGTACTGCATACAGAAGCTACAAATGAGTGTCTTGTGCTTACACTCTGAATTGGTTTTCTTTTAACTAAATTACAAAGACTTCATTATATATACTGTAGCCTTGAAAACATTATCTGAATTTGCAATAACTGACCTGAACTGAACCCGGTGTACTTGGCGTCTATTTATTCTCACATTGTGAGTCATTCCAGATCAAGGCAGGGCAGCTTGGACTGGGGTGCCGCTCTGGACAACATGCTACGTAAAACGTTTCTGTAATATTTTGACGTGCCTTAGGACTTCTTAGATGATGCACTGGCAAGGTGTGTGTGTGTGTGTGTGTGTGTGTGTGTGTGTGTGTGTGTGTGAGAGAGAGAGTGTTCTTAAAAAACCTACATCTTCAAAGCATCTCACTGAGTCCAAAATAATCAACCAAAGAGATTATGTTTAAATTGTTTTTTCATTAAATTCCTAATCATACCACTTTTACATGGTATGTGAATATAAACGATTGTAAATGGCCCGTCCAAAGTGCACTTCATGTTGCATTACGTGAAAATCAAGAAAGGGGTTTTTAAGACTTTTTATGCCTTAGGCTATTAAGTTTAAAGCCTCAATTTTCCTTAAAGCTTTAAAGTGCAATATCATATGTACAGCACACTAGCTGTTGGTACTGAAATGTAAATTTCTTTCATGATTTGGCTGATCTTTCTAAGGTCTGTTTGGTCACATGAAACTATCTGTTGAAGTTTATTACCAGATATTTTAACTGTTTTATTATGTCGGGTTGACTTATCAGGTTTAGGGATTTGTCACACTCCTGATTTGAGTTTAAAAATCACACAAAATTTTGGTTACAGATGCAAAGTCACAAATGAATACTGAAAATTGAAAGTTGATCCAAGTAGTGGCTGAATGGTGTATTTTTCTTCTCAGAATAAATCGTTTGAAACTGTTGTTGATTATAAGTTATGTCCATGTTTGTATGGAATTTTCACAATATGGAAAATCTGTAAATCTATACAAAATCTATGATTTATAAAATATATTTGTTTATATATACAGAATCATATGACTTTCACCGTATAACTTTAAAGGAATTGTTCAAAGAAGAGTCTACATATTTATATGTATCATCTTTATAAGATGATGGAAACTAATGGTTTTGCAAAATTATTTTAACTTCTGTACTTTATTTCAATCATGTTAATTTGTTATATATGACAGTTATCTAATTACTCACCCTTCACGGTTTGATTTAAGCAAATTATTTGATAATATATTAGATACCATGCATTAATAAATCGTATATGTCCTGTATTAGTGATGCAGGTTTATTCATTTGTTTATTCAGTGGTGCAACAGAAAAAGAGCTTTTGCCATCATTCAATGTGTATTTTGTTTCCCACTTAAATGCATGACATGCTGTGGTAATGAATGCTCAACTCAGAGGTACAAGCTTCCCATGTTCACTTGAAGGCAGCATATGAATAAGATCTATTGCCAACTCAACCACAAACAGAAATGTTCCTCCAAAATAAAGGCCCGTACAGTTTAACTGGTTTTACCATGCATTAATATTAGACAAAAATATATTTCTGTAAAAAGTTCTTAACTTAAAGGGTGTAGTTCACCCAAAATTAAAATGATCCCATAATTTACTCACCCTCATTCATCACTTCTCAACGGATTTTACGCTACGCCTACGTCATATGCCGGAAACGTGCAGACAGCTGTTACCGGAAGCCAGTGATTATAGTTTTTAAAGTTATAAATATGGATATTTTTCTTACAAAAATGCACGCTTTGCTTCAGAAGGCCTTTATTAACCCCTTGGAGCCATATGGATTACTTTTGTGATGGATGGATGTGCATTTTTGGGCTTCAAAATCTAAGGTACCATTCACTCCCATTATAAAGCTTGGAAGAGCCAGGATATATTTTTAATGTAACTGATTGTGTTTGGCTGGAAAAAGAAAGTCATATAAACCTAGGATGGCTTGAGGGTGAGTAAATTATGGGATCATTTTAATTTTTAGGTGAACTAACCCTTTAATAATTATTATTAATAATAATTATTTTGTTCCAAAAAAATAAAGATGAAAAGTGGGCTAAGACTATCCTGAAGTTTACTAATAGTGAACAGATACATTGTGAAGTTGATTCTCTCTCTCTCTCTCTCACTCTCTTTTATTTATTTAGTCAGGTGTGAACACCCTTTCACGACATACACAATATTTGATTGGCAGTAGAGCATGCTTGCTCATGACTTAATTTTGGTCAAAAGTATACACTTACTAGTGTTTTTTAATTTTTGATTATGCAATCATATCGCAGTTCAATTCGCAATTGCAATATTTTTCAAAATAATCGCAATTAAATGTTTTGTCCAAATCGTTCAGCCATGTAACAACACCATTGATACATACAGTATATATGTAGATCAGTGGACGGCACCCTTATTGTTTGTTCTGCCTTCTGGATCTGCAGGGTAAGAGCAGCCTACTGCTCATGAGTGCGACATGAAATATCATAATACCACTCATCAAACCATCAAACCTCATTTGAACATTTTGTGTCTGTTTGTCAAGAGATTTCAATGTGAGATCGTGAGAAACATTTTCCTACCCTCTGCAGGCTGGCTGTTTAGAGTATTATTGAGGATAACAACAGTTTTTCATCCTTCTCTACTTTTAGTAGAAGGTACACTGGACAACAGATCTGTGACAAGTGTTTTTCCGTCTTTCTTCAGATGTTTCAGCTCAGGAATTCAGTAAGGGTTGGCTGGTTCCAGTTCAGTTAGCAATGGAACTTAGCATCTGTTTGAAGTTCCATTATTTATCATGCTAAGACAGAGCCCTTGACAACTAGCCCCTGTCTCCCATACATATGAAAAAATGTATATATTTGCATTTTTCAATTATTAAATAATCGTATAGTGGTGTGCACTTGGCATTTGCCAAACTTTTATTTCCTTAAGTGGCTTTCAGCTGATCACAATCTATAGTCAGGACATTAATAATGTGTAAAATAACTATTTCAGTTTGAATTTGTATTTTTTTTTCTTAAGAACTTCTTAAACTACTTCAAAGAGTTCATAAAAAATCCTTTGCGTGCAGCAATGACAGCTTTGCTGATCTTGGCATTCTAGCTGTCAATTTGTCCAGGTACTCAGGTAACATTTCACCCCACACTTCCTGTAGCACTTGCCATAGATGTGGCTGTATTGTCGGGCACTTCTCACTCACCTTACAGTCTAGCTGATCCCACAAAAGCGCAGTGGGGTTAAGATCCATAACACTCTTTTCCAATGATCTGTTGTCAAATGTGTTTCTTTGCCCACTCTAATCTTTTCTTTTTGTTTTTCTGTTTCAAAAGTGACTTTTTCTTTGCAATTCTTCCCATTAGGCCTTAGTCTCTTTACTGTTGAACATGAAACTGGTGTTGAGCGAGTAGAATTAAATGAAGCTGTCAGCTGAGGACATGTGAGGTGTCTATTTCTCAAACTAGACTCTGATGTACTTATCCTCTTGTTTAGTTGTACATCTGACCATCCACATCTCTTTCTGTCCTTGTTAGAGACAGTTGTTCTTTGTCGTTGAAGACTGTAGTGTACACTTTTGTATGAAATCTTCAGTGTTTTGGCAATTGTAAGCATTGTATTGCCTTTATTCCTCAAAACAATGATTGACTGAAGAGTTTTTAGAGAAAACTGTTTCTTTTTTTGCCATTTTGACCTAATATTGACCTGAAGACATGCCAGTCTAGTGCATACTGTGGCAACATAAAACATCAAACACAAAGACAATGTTAAGCTTCATTTAACAAACCAAATAGCTTTCAGCTGTGTTCAGTATAATGGCAAATGATTTTCTAGGACCAAATTAGCAATTTAACATGATTACTCAAGGACAATGTTTAGGAGTGATGGCTGCTGGAAATGGGGCCTGTCTAGATTTGATAAAACAAATGACTTTTTTCAAATAGTGATTGTGGTGTTTTTTTTTATTTCAGTAATGTCCTGACTATACTTTGTGATCAGTTGAATGCCACTTTGGTGAATTAAAGTACCAATTTCCTTCCGAAACAGCCAAATCTGTATATTATTCCAAACTTTTGGCTGCCAATGTCTCTATCTTTCTCTCTGTCTTTCTCTCTCTCTCTCACTCTCTCTCTCTCTCTCTCTCTCTCTCTCTCTCTCTCTCTCTCTCTATATATATATATATATATATAGTCTTAAAACTACAAATCTTCTAGTGGATGAGTGATTCCTGAGTGATTGTTTTATTTTCCATTATATTTATCTATAAAATACTTACCTAAGGCGTGGTGGGCAGTGAGTAATGTCGATTTGTAATGTCACATTTTCAGTTAAGGGGCTGTAAGACTGTAAGACAGTCCCTTGAGGGATATTTGTCTTTTTTTTTTTTTTTATCACATCCCTGTCATAAAGTTGGCCATAACATATGGTGAACACAAGCAGTATCATGTTTGAAGACAGAATGTACTGTAATAGCAGCTACGGGTGATTAACTTGGTCAGTTTTTAGACACCTAAAAACACAGCTACAAATCTTTTGGATTTAATGGAGCATGTTGGAAGCAAACGTACCACTTATTTTTCCCAGTAGACCACTGATTCTTAAGACATGAGACAAAACATGTGCCATAAAATGTAAATGAATATATCTGAACATGATGAATACAAAATAATTCCTTGGTATTTAAACTTTTTTCAAGACTCAGTCAGAAATCAGTGAGCCTTGTTCATTAAATGCCAGCGAAAGAGAAAATATACCCACAATGACACAAACCTCAATATGAATATTAATGTTGTACAGCAGCACCACACTAAGTAGACTAAACTGATACCATCATGCTGTGTGCATTAACAGGCCCTGAGCTTTACTGCTATCTTGTGTTGAACTTTGTCAATTGCAGTTATTTTTCCTACTTCACAGTGTCTCTGCTGGTTTTACTTGGGAAGAACTCAACTGCTGACCCAACACATGAGTGTCAAACTTAACCCATATAATGTTGTCTGTATCATATTTTCTTTTCCTTTAGGTTTTTTTGTTTAAGGTTTTTCGAGGATAGGCAGCACGGTGGTGCAGCGGTTAGCACTGTCGCCTCACAGCAAGAAGGTCGTGGGTTCAAACCCTGGTTGCCCCGGCCTTTCTGTGTGGAGTTTGCATGTTCTCCCCGTGTCTGCGTGGGTTCTCTCCGGGTACTCCGGCTTCCTCCCACCATCCAAAAAGACATGCAGGCTAGGTTAATTGGTGTCTCCAAAAAAGTTGCCCTAGGTGTGGATGTGGAGGTGAGTGTGAGTGTATGTCTGTCTATGTGTGGCCCTGCGATGGACTGGTGACCTGTCCAGGGTGTCCCCTGCCTTTCGCCCAATGTTAGCTGGGATAGGCTCCAGCCCCCCGCGACCCTGTACACAGGATAAGCGGTTGACGATGGATGGATGGATGGTTTTTCGAGGATGAGGGCATGACATGTGACCATTCCATAATAGCATCTACGCTATCTTTAAACAAGTGACAGATATTGCGCTCAAATACAAAGTTTGATTGGACAGTCTTTAACATCAACAACAAAAACAAAGCATTTCCCCTTCCCTTTTAATAGCTAATAAAATACATTTGTTTTGCTACCCTAACAATGTGTGATTCTGTGGTGTATTTTATTGTATGGATCTGTTTTTGTTTCCATGCTGTCTGTCACCCTGTTAGAACCAGTGGCGAAGCCAAGGGTGGGCCAGTGTGGGCCTGAGCCACCCAAATTAGACCCAGGCTCACCCAGATTATCAGAGATTTGACAATCATTTTTATACTCTATTTTTAATACAAAAGGGGCCCAGACCAATATACAGTCAGGGGGCCCACAATTCCTAAAACGTTCCTGGCACCATGGACAAGATATACCTAACAGAGGATGTAGTTCGTCTAAAGAGACTAGGGCTGAATACTTCAGTGCTACAAATAGACTGAAGATTATGTAAATGCGTATGAAATTACGGTCATGTGATGAATTTCACACTGTTAAATGACAGTGTGGGTGAAGTGTTTCTCTGCTGCTTACTTTTGTCTCATTCCACTGAATCTACTGTATATATCCATTGTTGTCTTTTTCCAGAGACTAAAATGCCTTTTTAATAGACTTCTCCTGCATCTCTGGGGTTTTCATGTGCCTTGTGAACTACAGAAATCTACTGTAGTTGAAGTTACCTTGTGAGAGAGGTTAACAAATTCGGGAAAAGAGTTGAGGAAAAGTGCTCTATCTTAAAAAAAGTAAAATCTTTATGCCTGTGAACACACTTTTCAAGGTTAGAGTTCTTTTTTAGAATACTTTTATGTCTGAATACGATATTACCGGCATAGCTGAGAACATGTAAAGGGTAAATGGTCATTTTAAGGTAAAAAGTTTCCTTATGGTAAACATTGTTCGATTGGACAAACTGGATGGTTTACCATGTTATGAAAAAGTCAAATGATCTGATATTTTTAAGACACTTAATGACCTTGACATACAGGGGTCCCCTCATTTATGCGACTATCACACTAAAATCATGTTTACATGCATATTGCTTACGTCTTGTGGCTACACTTTTGAAACAGTGAATATTTTAACGTTTCCTGATTGGCCCCCCATTCACTTCCATTTTAAGTGCCTCACTGGAACCCAGATTTTTGCTTTTTTTAAAGAAAAGGAGGGGCAAGTCCAAAAGTATTTTTCTGGTATTCCGTAGTATGCCACAAATACTGTCGATTGAATTAACATCTACAGCATATTAGCAGTGTCACATGAAAAGCACGGTTTGTAGCAAAACCTTTTAGAAAATGTTCACCTTGTTGCCTCATCAAGTATTTTGATACATGTTTTTTTTTTCTCTCACTCCGATGCTCCTCCATGACCTAAGCACTGTTATTTATCTGCTGTCCAATGTCATCCACCATTCTGTCTGTATGTTCATTGCTTTTCACTGGCATCGAAAGTCTAAGAAACAAGGTGAGGGGTTTATTGGTTCTATCATACTCAGACAATACAGAGGGGTAGAATGTGAGGGTCTCAACGAGTTTTAAGTAATTACATTGTCACTATTATGATTGGAGACTATAACAGGTGTTCAATTAAATGTATTTATTCAAAGAGAAAAGTAACAAAAAGACAATGTTCCTTGGTATTTAGAGATGTAGATTTACATTTACATTTATGCATTTGGCAGACACTTTTATCCAAAGCAACTTACAGAGCCCTTATTACAGGGACAATCCCCCCGGAGCAACCTGGAGTTACGTGCCTTGCTCAAGGACACAATGGTGGTGGCTGTGGGTCTTGAACCAGCATCCTTTTGATTACCAGAATACCAGTTATGTGCTTAGACCACTACACCACCACCACTCCCATTTTAGATGTAGATGCAGTTTCACTTGGTATTGGAATTAATGCAGCTATGGTAGAGATATATTTTGTGAATAATTGAAAACGTTATGGAAATTCTATGGTCAAATGGAGTGGAAATCCTCTGGAAATGTCCCCCAAATAATCAGTGACTTATTTCACTGGTTATTTTTTAGATAAAAAATATGAGAGTTACATAATAGAGCCATATTAAGCTATAACGTGCATATATTAGCTTGTAGATGAATCATGTTGTCTGATTTGCTCCGTCAAACCTTTTGTGTCCTTCTCTCTCTTTTCTTCCCTCACCGTCTTTTCAACTCCACAAACTGGAGTTGAAATCTCTCAGTCTCTTGAAATGGCTAAATAAAAGTTAGCTTTGTAAACAAATTCAAGCAGATTTGTGGCTGTTTTGTCCCTAGCTCTAACTCTTTTTACCTCAGGGTCTAACAACTTTGATAGCTCTTCACACATAACACACACACACACACACACACACACACACACACACACACACACACACACACACTTGCACATGTGCGCACTCGTGCACGTTGGTGCAGCTATCATTATTTGGACTCTCCATAGACATAATGATTTTTAAACTGTACAAACTATAAATTATAGACAAGGCCTAAACCTAAACTTTATGCATTTTTTTACATTTTTAATAAAACATTGTTTAGTATGTTTTTTAAGTTTTTAAATTATGATGACACTAGATATGTCCTCATAAAGCACATTTATAGCATAATACCCTTGTAATTACCAGTTTGTAACCTTAAAAAAAAGTCCTTGTAAACCACTTAAACCTGCACACACACACACACACAATCACACCTTGATGTGCGTTAGGCTGTACTCCTGTGTATAATCAGTTTACAGTATGTCCAGCTTTTGGTTGGCTGTTGCATTCGGCTTAGGGAGAAGCATGTAATCGTGTTAGATGGCTGTTTGCAACACAGCCAAGTGGATCAGAACCACAGAGATAAGATGACAAATGGGGGAAAGGGGGCTTGGGATGGGTTAAATTAAGCATTTCAAGACATGGAAATTTATTATGTAAGCTGGTATGACTCATAACATGAAGATGCATCCTAAAAGACGATAAATGCAATCAGTAGAGCTGGCCATTTATGCCCCATATTAAAAGTACACAGCATTTGTCATAGCTGTCATAATCGCACATCATGTGGTATTGATGAAAACGGATTAAAAAATCATGCTTCTGCATGTGTGTGATCATCTATTCTCTTTCCTCTGTGAGACACAAAAGAAAATCTTAGGCAGAATTGGCCCGGTTGCTAGGGACAGTAGAGTCACATGGGGTAACCTCCTTGTGGTCACGTTTAGGGGTTCTCGTTCTCAGTGTGGTGCATGGTAAATTGTGCATGGATCACAGTGAGTAGCATGAGCTCCCGCATGCTGTGAGTCTCCGTGATGTCTCCGTGGACTGAATGGCTCAGAAGCGGAGGCAACTGAGACATATCCTCCGCCACCTGGATTGAGGTGAGTAACTGCTCCACCATGAGGACCTACTAAGTAGTAGGAATTGGGCATTCCAATTTGGGTGAAAAAGGGGACAAAATAACAAATAAAAAAGATAATAATAATAATATATATATATATATATTTGTATAATTCTTGTAATCAGATCACCGTTATTGACTTTCAATCAATTTAACTACTTTTAAGTATGTTACTAGGGTTACTAAATATATTATTTATGTAAAATACATTTAAAACATTAATTAAATTCATATGTACATCTGTTTGTGGTATATGAAAGGAATCTGGAAGGGAGAAACATTTGGTGCTGAGTACATAACATAATTTTGAATTTGTTGAGGGGGAAGTGTTTTAGAAAGAAACTTGAAATAAAAGTTGCTAATTAATAATGTGATTAATTTTAAAGGAAGTAATCAGTAAAGTAATCTGATTACAATTTTAGAAAAACATTTTTTTGGGTGAATGTTCCCTGTGTAGACCCTGGTTTGTCTTTCCTCCTGGTGTTCTCTCAGAGATTGAAGGAGCTATATGTATAATCTACTTAAGTTCTCAGATCAAATGCAGCTTTGCTCAGATGGTCCTTTAAGACTCACTGCTCTGAGCACACCAGAGGTTCTCTACCCCCTACCGCAAGCATTCAAAGAATGATAACTTATAATTTATAGTGTACTGCAGCTGTATAGAATTTCAAAAGCTTTGCAGTCATTTACATTTATGCATTTGGCAGACACTTTTATCCAAAGCGACTTACAGTGCACTTATTACAGGGACAATCCCCCTGGAGCAACCTGGAGTTAAGTGCCTTGCTCAAGGGCCCAACAGTGGCATCTTGGTGGTGCTGGGGCTTGAACCCCCAACCTTCTGATCAGTAACCCTGAGCCTCAACCACTGAGCCACCACTGCCAGTCATTACACCTATTGAGAGCTCTTACCATGGAAAACATTACCACATCTTAGCTTCTCAGAAAATATTGCATGTGATGTTGCAATTTTGCAATAGTGGTGTGTTATTGTTTATGTTTGCCTCCCTTTCCTTTAAAAATGACAGATAATGCACTATTCAAACAAAATGGACAGATGATTGTGATCTTGATTAAGTCAATTATTAAGAGACAGTTGTTCAAATTAAATCAACATTTTACATTTACATTTATTCATTTGGCAGACGCTTTTATCCAAAGTGACTTACAAAAGAGGAAAACATATGCGAATCATCTTAAGGAGACAATGGTACAATAGTGCCATATTACAAAGTTTCAATAGCATCAGATTATTCAAAACATATACAAGTGCAATTTTTTTATTTATTTTATTTGTGACTAGTTAAGTGCTCTTGGAAAAGATACGTTTTAAGTCGTTTTTTTGAAGACAGAGAGTGAGTCTGCTTCATGGATGGAGTTGGGAAGGTCATTCCACCAACGTGGTATGATGAAGCTGAAAGTCAGAGAAAGTGTTTTGGTGCCTCTTTGTGTTGGTATAACAAGGTGATGTTCCTTAGCCGACCGCAGGCTTCTATTGGGTGTGTAGCTCTGCAGAAATGATTTTAGGTATACTGGAGCAGAACCAGTGGCTTTTCTGTATGCCAGCATCAGAGCCTTGAATTTGATACGTGCATCAACCGGCAGCCAGTGGAGAGAAACAAGGAGTGGTGTAATATGTGCTCTCTTTGGTTCATTAAAGAACAGATGTGCTGCTGCATTCTGGATAATTTGCAGAGGTCTAATTGAACATGCAGGGAGGCCTGCAATGAGAGTGTTACAGTAGTCCAGTCTAGTTATAACAAGTGACTGAACAAGCAGTTGTGTGGCATGTTCAGATAGGAAGGGTCTAATCTTCCTCATGTTGTAGAGTGTAAATCTACATGATCTTGCAGTCTGTGAAATTGAGTTTGTTATCAATGGTTACCCCTAGATTTCTGACCATTTTTGAAGGCGTTACTGTGGTCAATCCCAGCTGCATGGTGATATTGTGTTCAACAGCAGGGTTGGCTGGAAATACCAGGAGTTCGGTTTTGGCTGGCTTGAGTTGCAGGTGGTGTTTCTTCATCCAGGCCGAGATGTCTGCCAGGCAGGCAGAGATTCGAGCAGTCACGGTGGTGTCATTGGGCTGGAAATACAAGTAGAGTTGTGGGTCATCGGTGTAGCAGTGGTATGAGAAACCATGTGCCTGAATGATGGGTTCCAGTGATGTTGTGTTTATAGAGAAGAGAAGTGGCCCAAGCACTGATCCCTGAGGTACCCCAGTAAGTAGTTACCCCAGTAAGGCTTGGATACCTCACCTCTCCAGGCTACCTTGAAGGACCTACCTGAGAGATAAGAGTTAAACCAGTCAAGCACAGTTCTTGTAATACCCAGCGAGGAGAGGGTGGAGAGCAGAATCTGATGGTTGACTGTGTCAAAGGCAGCAGAACAGTCCAGCAGAATCAGGACGGATGATCTGGATTCAGCTTTCGCCCGTCTCAGAGACTCAGTGACACACAGCAGGGCAGTCTCAGTGAAGTGTCCACTTTTGAAGCCTGACTGATTGTCATCCAACACTTTCAAGTGTTTTTGCCCTGAATGAGATGAGAGAGACTGGTCTGTAGTGTTCTATTTGTGTGGGGTTACTGGAATTTTACAACAATAATGTCCCACTCATAGCTGCGTATAAGGCAAATCTATCTTTTCATTTTCAGATTCACTTCTGTAGTAATAACAGCACAGAGAATAACTATATAAATATATATATATATATATATATATATATATATATATATATATATATATATATATATATATATATATATATAAATATAACACTTTCTGCTGTCTTTTCATGTGACTCATTTGGATTTTTTAGAGCACAAAGTGATTGGCTGGGTATAATGACAGGTCCAGTAACCATTCACTTTCATTGTATGGAAAAAAGATGCAGAAAAAGCAAATGGTTACCAAGGCATTTGGCTTAACATTTCCTTTTATGTTCAACAGAATAAAATAAAATAAAATATACGGGTTTGGAACAACATGCGGGTGAGTAGCCTTTAAATGATGACAAAATATTGGGGTGAACTATCCCCTTAAAATATGCTAATGTGATTTGTATTATCTGTCGGCATAATGTGACAGATCCACAGGCTACCGGAACTCTGAAACAACATGTAGACTTTCCATATGATCATGTTGGTTTTCTTGGACATGAACCATTTACATTAATTCAATGTACTTCACAAAATACCCAAGTATTACCATGCTACAAATCTAAAAAATAAATACAATATCATCATGGTACTTTTTGATGTAAAAGCTCATATAGGTTTTATTGGTGTGTGCAAATGTGTGTGTTTGTGTGTGAAACTGACTGTTGAGTTAATGAAGGTTTGAGCCCTGCTGTGTGTGAAGACCGGTCAGTGGAGGTATATGTGTTTAATTGTTTGTGCTCTATTTTAATTATGCAATGTGAACATTGTTCTCGGACAGCGGCTCCCTGATGGAGAATTAGTTTCTGAAGACTTTTGACTGAGCTAGTTTGGTTGTTGTTGTTTGTGGGTGTTTAGTCTACTAAGGATATTTAAGACCACGCTGGACTCTCAGATCAATTAAGAAGCATCTGTTCTATACCCCAGTGTGACATTGTGTAAGTTTCATCCTCTCCTAAATAGTCTCCAAAGCATAATAGCTAATTTATTTCCTGCTGTGGGCTGCACATGTGTCCGTTTTCAAGTATCGCCTATTACAAGGTTTCAAATCTTAATTTATTCCATATTTAAAGATGAAGTGTGTAATTTCTGCAACACAAGCATCTCCAAACAGTATGGAAAATAACTGTTAATAACTGTTTCAAAACAGCATTCCCAATAACTCCCTACCATTGTTTGGACAAACACATTGCTTTATCATAAGTTTTACTCCAACAGAGAAAAATCAACGAACAACGTCATTGCGATTTTTTCCAAGGTTTTTCTTGGACGACGATGCGTGTTACAGATTATTGACATACATCAGTACTTTTTATTGCATTAATAAATATGGAACGAGTAACCATATTTGTTACAAATGTCAGAGCCATGGCACAGGGGTTCAGGTGAATGCAGGTTTTAATATGACTTGCGTTATGTCCTGATCCCATTCCCCTTTTTCTCACTTAATTTTCCTGTTTCCTCTCTTCTGTCCTCTTCATAAAAAGGCAATTAAATAAAACCAAGAAGAATCAAAAAAGTAATAAGCATCACAATTTCTGTTTTCCACTTGCACTCCTGTCTCCACTTTCCACAGGATTGGGCCAGCCTGGATTGATCTCCACCTATGATTGGTGTGGCCCAAGAGGCAGGTGTATATAAGGGACCAACACACCTACCGAGGGAACGCTGTTGAGTTTGTGATTTCCTGTTGATACTATTGCTGTTGAAAACCTGTAGTGCTAAGAATGTTTGTAGTGTGCTGTTGTTTGCTTGCCTGTTGGTGTAACTGTCAAAAATAAAATTATGATTTTTGTGTTGATCAACCTTATTTATTTTTGTATATATTTGTGTACTGTTAAACTTGTAAATAGCTAATTCACATGTGGGAAGCTGTAGGGGGTGGGTGCCATTTTAGTTTGTATATATCCTTTTTCTCTTGTTTAGTGTTAGTCAGGGAGTAAGGGTGTTTATTGTATTTTATTTCTCTTTTCTTTGCTTGTTTATTCAGTTGTTTGTCAAGAGGTATCAGGGCTTAGGTTTATTGTTTTGGCTTATGCTCACACCAGAAGTTGTTTCTTCCACTTTTTGTGTTCCAGATTTATGTTGCGGCCTTACCTTAAATACCCGTAACAGTGTGTGCATGTGAGTAAAGGAAAATAGGGAAGAGAAAAAAAGAAAGGTGTTATTAACATTCATCTCAGGACTATATGAACACTCTCTATCCAGTGTTTCCACGGCAACCCTGACAGAGTGACATGATGTCTCAGACAAACAGAATGCTTGACATTATGTCTCTGAACCAGCTTTTTTGGCTGTAAGGACATCAGAAAAATCAGTGTAAGGTTATGAAGTGTGATGTTTATTTTTGATAACATGCATTCAGATTTGGGAAGAGGACGAGCTTTTTGAAGGCAAGTGCTCCTGGACTGCTGAAGAATATGGATTTTACACCAGAAAATATATTTGATCTTGTGCTGTTCCCAGTTTGCATTTGTTCTGTTATAGATTTGTTGTACTTCTCTAAAGACACATTTGTAAAACATATTCTTCGACCAGATCTTTTCCTGTTTGATCTGTACATACTGTTTAGAATTATGAATAACACCGAAATGTTATTACAGAAAATGTTTATTCTTAATGAGCTTTTGCAAAAACCAAAAGGAAAGACGCAGTTGTAGAGTTGGGATTTGAAAAAGGAATATTTACAGAAAACTGAATTTAGGTGTCTTTGATTAAAAAAAATAAGTGTGGTCAACCTGATCTCATGAAATATTCATTTATAAGTTGCTATTTCGTATAGTCTTGCACGATGTTGTTCGCATAAACTCGTACTTATTAATATTATGCCCTTACCCAAACCCCTTATCTAAACCTAACCAATCAGTAGAGTGTGTAAACAAGATCGGAAGCTGTTGTGTGTGACAGAAGCAAGTATTTGTTGCGTATTAGATGGAAATGATGTTCATCGACATCATTGGCTCTAGTGAAAGTCATGGGGATTCAATCCTGACGATTTCGCTGTGAGAGTGCGCCGTGAGAGTGTGTTGGTGTGGTGCAAACTGTTTTAGCATTTACATGGCTTCATTACAGTATCAAACATTGCAAAATAACAAACAAACAACGGTGCACAAATTTAAAAAAGGTTTCACATTTCGTTGCCCATGATGAGGTTAATTTTGGTAAAGTAAGGTTAGGGATTGGTTGGTGTAGTTTGTCTGTAAGACTGTAAATAAGCACAATTAACATGCTGGAGTGATGCCCTTGTACTGTTAGTATTTAATTAGGGATGCAAACAGCATCTACCATTATTTGTACCAGGGTTGGGGTGGAAATAATATTTAGTATTATTTAATAACACATGATGACATGAAGTTCACCAATAGTGGCTCTTCCAGCAACAATTACCAATGTACGTGGTGAAACAGTGCTCAGTGTCACAAACACTAAACACCATCAGGGTATCACATTTAAATAACAATTTAAATAATGCAGTAAACTAGAACTTAACTACATCAAACATAAAACAGAACACCCCAAAGTACATAACTTATATTATAAATAAGGAACATAACTATTCCCCAAAAATATAATGAAATGTAATAGTTTATGCAGGGAATTGTGGGAACGCCCAATTATTGTTTTTTTTAACTGTAATTTTAACAATAATTTACTGTAAAAATTACATGTACTCACTTGCTAAAAGTAATGGAATTTTTTACCAATAATTATACAGGAAAATCCTACTATTTACATCTAAAAAAATGTATGTTTACAACATTTTATTGTAAAAACTACTGTATTGTAAATTACTCTATATTAAAAAATGTATATTCATTAATCAATTAACGTTTTATTTCTGTAGCACTTTTACAGTCTTTTACCATTAAAATTTCAGACATTTCTTACAGTGTATGACAGTGATCTCTATGTTAAAAACACTAATGTTCGGTAAATAGTTAATAATAATGAATTCAATTATTGTAAGGTCACATGTGTGCGTTTATTGGTGATTTTACATCAGCCTCAAATGTAGCCTACAGGTAGCTCATCCAATCAGATTTTAGAGTCGATACTATTCGTTCTGCAATAAGGAATTATGCTATTTTACAACTGTTTTACCAAGACTCTATTAAGCTGATGCAGCATAAAATAGTTCAGCGAACTGTAATGTACCAAAAAATAATCACAATTAGTCTCAAGTATAGTTTTTGTTAAATTTTTTTATCTTACCTAGGCTCTATGTACGTTAAACTTTAAGCTACGTTCACACTGCCAGCGACACGCAGTGACAAAATGACCTCATCTTATTCATTTTCAATGAGAACTGGTGACTTCCGGCAACACGAGCGACAGTGACCGTTTGCGACCGGATGTTGGCTTGTCCAGCGAAGTGACATAGTTGAGAAATGTTCAACTTTATGTAAATGAATAGCGACTTTCTGGAGCAATAGCCAATACGAGAGAAGATGGTAGAGCTCACGTGTTTCTAATATTTGAATAATAATATTAATTGTAAAGAAACAGTGCTGTTTAGACTCTCCATATACACCACTAGCGACCTAATCGCGACATGCAGCGACAAAGCAGCTGGTAGTGTGAACGCATCATTAGCGTCAGTCACAGCTGCGGTTCTGGCACTATCCCCTCCCCTCGGCGGATTCCAGCCTGCCTGTGTGAGTCTGTGGAGGAATCATAATGAGCAAGATGGCGCTGTCTATTTCAGCACTGGACAGCTCCCATTAGGCTTATTATCAAGGGCTCCATCCAAACAGCAGATTTGAGATTGAAACAAGCTGAAGTGGCAAAGCTTTCGAAACGAATGGCAGAATTTGCCTGTGTCTTTCTTCTAAAATCTGACATTTAAAGGAATGCTCCACAGACCCTGCGCTTCGTTTGGTGCAGAGACTAATCAGAAGAACCCTTACCAGTGCCTCCGCAGAGATCTTCTGGACAAGAATCGCCAAAGAAGATGCAAACTTGCATTGCAATGTCTCGCGTTGATGGACATCAATAAGATGATGGACTGAATTTTCGCGCAATTTTCGTGATCCGTCCTTTCAGCTCTCTATAACATGGGCACCGAGGCAAAAACAGCTGTGTTTAAAGCGAGGGAATGGCACCTTTGAACAGAAAATAATCACTTTTGTTTAACATCAGACACCAGTCCCTGTTTTAATGAAGGACTTTACGTTATCTTCAGCATGTCAGGCTCTCTAGCACTGCTGATCATGTCTGCGTCGTTTTTCAACCCCAGTTTTGCGCTGAGCTCTCATTTTGACTCAGGTAGGTTGTATCAATGGTATTTTCATATATATATATTCGTAACTGTTTTGTAAATTATTCAGTCAAGTGAATGCACATTTCTGTGAAAATCGTTTCGGTACTTAAAATGCGCATCTCAGCATCTAATTGTCGGGGGTTTGCGCGAAATGACAATCTAGATGATATAATTTTTTGAATTAACGTTTATTAGCTAAAAATTAAAAGAGAACAATTCAGATTCATTTTTCCTCTAAATATGTTTTTTTCTGAATCTTTATAGTTTGCTTTGTGCCTCAACTATGCCTTTTTTAGACTATAGGCTATATGTAAGATGTTATCCTTATTTCAGGGCATAAGCCAAATCGAGCTGTGAGGGCAAACAAAATGACTCAATTTACCTCTCCACACGTCCACTTACACACATGCCAAAGTTGAGAGGTACTGGTGTAATATTGGCAGAGTGATTCACAGGTAGACATTACTGATTGGTCAAGGAGGCATTATCAACCTCCAGAGAAGTGTGTATCTGAGGAGCTAATTAAGAATATAATGACTGCAGTGGCGGACATAGGAGTTTTTCAAGGGGGGGGGGGGGGGGCACGGACGCAGAGGTTTGGTGAACTTGGTGTGCACACATGTTCAGTTTGTACATCTGTACAATGATTTCACCTCTAAAGAACTAAATTGTGCCAAAAATGACCAAAAAGTGACCACGGCCACTCCTGGCTACACCCTAGCTCCGCCACTGAATGACAGGTGAATGAGGAGGTGTCCAACAAAAGGGTCAATGAAAAGGTAATTATATGGATTTAATAAGTTGTTTAAGCCAAGAACATGTAACGGGAGTCAGCTGTTAGGTATCTGTGCATTAGGTAAAAACCTCACCCTCCTGGTCTGATGAGGTGTACTAGCGACTGACGCTAGAGGCTGTAAACTTAAGTCTGCTCGTAAGCTTGCTGCCTCCCACACCAGAGACACCAGTTTGAATCCCGTTCAGAGCGGGTCAAGTGGGATTGGTTACAGTGGTATCGTGACCCTGATGGGAGTGAGGTTTAAGGAAGTGAGTGTAGCAGGTGCCAGCTGGTATGTGATAACTGTGCAGTGTGTAAACCTCACTCACCTGGCCTCAAGTGGCACACTAGCAACTGGCACTAGAGGCTGTAGCCTTTATCCTCCTTGTTAGCGTGCCCGTCTCTAATGCCGGAGAAGCCAGTTCGAGTCTCGCTTGGAGCAGGTTGAACAGGACCGTTTAAAACATACAATCCAACTTAAAATTGCACTCAAAAACATAGGAAATTTGCAATAAAAAATAGCTCTTTGGCTGAACTTGTTTCAATCTTGGACAGCGGTTTCGTGTTTTTAAAATTAGTTTTCCTAACTTAAAATTGTTATGTGATATAAACACAAAAATTTGTGTAGAAAGAACCTGATTGAATTGTGTAAACCCAACAAAATTAGTTGCATCAATGCAACTCAAATTTGATAGGAAGCACTACAGTGTGTAGTTTAGGAACTATGCTATGATTTGCACAGCAATTGCTCAACAAAGCAAGCAATCATTTTCACATTCAAAATCTAACGGTCCTCATCATTAATGTAGCTCAAGCTCAACTCTTCACCATAATGGTGACCCCTACAACTCTATCATAACAGAAACTCTTCTAAATTTCAAGATAACGAAACATTAAACATGAACAGCAATCACCTTTTATATTCATCTTGCACAAAGCATGCATTGGGAATGGAAATTCCCTGCCCAGTTTTATCAATGCTACAGTAACACCACAAAAATGATTAATGTAATCCCAACTCAAATGGATTAAGTAAACATCCATTTGAAATATTTAAATGGATAGAATGCAATGAAATCAAGTTGTGAATTTTTTTTTACAATGGTGTTGCTTCACAAACAAGCATGTTTGTGAAGTAGCTCATTGTGGTTATAAACCATGCTTTTGCTCATCTTTAAACTGTTGTGCTAGTTAGAGTTCAGTTACATTTAATGCCTCCCTATGGTGTGAAAATGAGCCATCTTTTGAGTTGTTGGCAGTGGTGAATGGTATTCCCTCCTCTCTAATTTGGGACTCAGCTGTGTGTTTGTTGCCTCCTCATATGGTTCCTATGGTTACCAAGTGGGTCTGCAGCACTGTGTTTAGGAGCCCCAAAGCAGTCTTTCAGTTTCTCTATTTTTAGAATTAGCTGTTATGCATAATACTACCTATATTAAAGCCTATCTTCAAATTTCTTGCACTGTGTTTCCGTATTGACTTTCACAAATTGCTTTTCTTCAATACTACAATTTTACATTTTCAATTTGGGGTGGCAAACCTCTTCCCCTCCCCCGACTCTAATCATGTCTGTCAGAGGTGATGAACAGGAGAACAGGCTCTATGTGTCAAGGTGATGAATGGAACAAGGGCACATCATGGAGAGCCTGAGAATGATAAAAGGGAGATAAAGGATACTGAATCTGCTCAAGTAGTCATGCTAGGCTTGTTTCAGGCCAGAAGATACTGAAGGCGGATTCAAATTGATTAATTAATTTTTCAAGAATCTTTGCAGCATAACATATCGCACATCTTATTTTCCAGTAGAAATACCTAAACATTATTAAAACAATCTATTTAATTACAAAGCAAAATTGCTAAACAATAAGACTTGTTTTCTGAATCAAGTT
Source organism: Xyrauchen texanus (assembly GCF_025860055.1). Lineage (NCBI taxonomy): Eukaryota > Metazoa > Chordata > Actinopteri > Cypriniformes > Catostomidae > Xyrauchen > Xyrauchen texanus. The sequence goes on along the minus strand of NC_068308.1, from coordinate 31,631,471 downwards.
TCCTTTCCTTTCTCCATTGGAAAATGTTTATTTTCTTGTTTTAAGCATAAACCTCACTAAATTGTGTTATAGTTATTCTTAAAACAAGTAAAAAAAATGTACCAGTGGGATATGCAAAATACTAGAATTATTTGAATTAGAGATATATTCTCTGAAACAACAACAAAAAACAATGTTGTTTTAAGGATGTTTAGATATTGTTTTACCTGAAAACACAGCAAAAATACTAAAGAAAAAGGATAATAATGAAAAGGACTTTGGCAGTGTTGGCAGTGACTTGTGCAAATATAGCAATCTCTGGAAACGTTTTACCCCATCGTTTGCAATTTAATAGCCTTGATTGTTGTATTTAGCTCAAAGATTCATGACTCACAGTGATTCAGTAAAGTCATGAGACAGATCATCAGCTTAGAAGGTGAGACATCTTCATGAATCATGGTGATGTAGAACAGAGCATCATTGTGATTCTTTTAGGTCCTAAAAAATAGCTACTGTTTAGAATGATGCTATGACTTTAAAAATGGCAGTTTTTTTGGAAAAGTGTATAATTTTCTTTCAATATCTCTGGATCCACATGTCTCATAGGTAGGCAGTGTTTGGTTGTTTCAGAGATTATGTTGAGATTTAATGAGACATCTAATATAGTAATATAGAAACTTGAACGACTGGGAGGCTTGGTGGTGGTAGTGATGACATCAACTTTCTGGAAGCAGTGTATGTTGGGAAATTGCCGGTAGTGTTGGCGTCTGTCCCAAGCCAGCCTCTAGAGCTCAAATTTCTTGACCGCCAGACAATCAGACTGTCCTGTATTACTGGACTCTTCCTGAAAGACTTCTTGCTGTCCATTCCCTGACTGTGAACTCCGCACACAAGACAGAAATCTGGTAAGAACATATTACTGTGGACTATAACATCAGAGTATAGATTGAGAACATACTGAGATATTCTAGTGGACATGTACTACAGAACAGTAAGATAAGGACAAAATTTGGCATTGACATAATGGCAATTGTGTACACCTCGACAAATTTACCAAACCTAAAGCTGGGAAAAGAAATAGAGCATTTTGCGGTATGGTTAGATTTTGGTAAGAGACATATCAGTGCTGAGATGTGTTTATGAAGGACATTGCTGTTACCGGATGCACAAATGCGATTGAAGGGCAGGGAAACTGCATTAGTTGTAATGTAAACAAGCCGAGATAGGTGATTATGAGGTGAGTAGTGATGTGGTTTATGCTGAGTTGCGATTTATCAAAACTGAATTAACAGAATTACTATAGAAGAGTACAGGATGTGAATATGAGCCATATCTGGGTGTTTCTTCAACTTAGGTATTCCCAAATTATTAGCACTGTGGACTTCTAGAACGTTAAGATCCACTATCACAAGTAATGAAAATTACTACCACAGTGTCATTTTCACCACGTCTCAAATTCTGTATTGTTTATAATAGAATAACATGATGGAATTTTTTTTTTTACATTTTGGAAATAAAATGCCAAACTTTTTGCTGAGGCTAATTTCATAGCTAAAAAATTATGTATCCTAAATAAAGAAAATTTAGAAATTTAGCCAAATTACAGCTTAATTGTGAATTACTTCTATCAGGTAGACTCTCAGACTTGAGTGAAATTTAAGATGACATTTATTTGATGAATATAAAACAGAAATGTAATGTCTCTCTTTGGCATTATCCCCATCTGGCGGTCCGAAGAATTTGTACTCGGAACCGGAGATAGAGGCAGGGATGAGGAGCCTACCCCTGTGCAGGAAGGGACTCAACTGGTGGTGGAGGTTGCCATGTTAGCACACTGAAACAGCAATGTGATAGATTGTGAGCAGACTTATAAAGCAATGGCTTACATGTGATTGGCTAAGAGTTACCTAGCTAATGGTGCGATGATGTACAGCTGCTAGTCTTCCCGCTAGAACTACGCTGCGCTTTACATTTCCAATGAAAAAACCCTAGTCACGTGATATTTATAAAAAGTTATATTTACGTTGAATTTTATTTGTTTCCTTAACTTTTCTCATATTTAATCTCAAGCATGCTCTTCAATGACACTTTTGTTGACATAGTAAACATGTACACTAATTAAAAAAAAAAAGAAAAGATAATAATATTACAGCCAAAATTGCTGTGGGACAGAAATGGATAGAAATAATTTTCACACAATAAATATAATTTATATATATATATATATATATATATATATATATATATATATATTGCTAACCATTTACCATTTTAGCACATTTCACCCCAAGCGTCTTGTAGCATTTTCCATAGATGTGTCTTGTCGGGCACTTCTCACGCACCTTACAGTCTAGCTGATCCCACAAAAGCTCAATGGGGTTAAGATCCATAACACTCTTTTCCAATTATCTGTTGTGCAATGTCTGTATTTCATTGCCCACTCTAATCTTTTCAAAAGTGGCTTTTTTTTTTGCAATTCTTCCCATAAGGCCTGCACCCCTGAGTCTTCTCTTTACTGTTTTACATGAAGCTGGTGTTGAGCATGTAGAATTCAATGAAGCTGTCAGTTGAGGACATGTGAGGTGTCTATTTCTCAAACTAGAGACTCTGATGTACTTATCCTCTTGTTTAGTTGTACATCCACATCTCTTTCTGTCCTTGTTAGAGCCAGTAATCCTTTGTCTTTGTAGACTGTAGTGTACACCTTTGTATGAAATAGTCAGTTTTATGGCAATTTCAAGCATTGCATAGCCTTCATTCCTCAAAACAATGGTTGACTGATGAGTTTCTAGAGAAAGCGGTTTCTTTTTTGCCATTTTTGACCTAATATTGACCTTGAGACATGCCAGTCTAGTGCATACTGTGGCAACTCAAAAACAAACACAAAGACAATGTTAAGCTTAATTTAACAAACCAAATACATTTCTACTGTGTTTGATATAATGGCAAGTGATTTTCTAGTACCAAATTAGCAATTTAACATGATTACTCAAGGATATGTGTTGGAGTGATGGCTGCTGAAAATGGGGCTTGTCTAGATTTGATCAAAAATGATTTTTTTATATCAGTAATGTCCTGACTATACTTTGTGATCAGTTGAATGCCACTTTGGTGAATTAAAGTACCAATTTCCTTCCAAAACAGCCAAATCTATTATTCCAGACATTTGGCCACCAGTGTATATATACAAACTTTATCATAGTTTTTGTAATAATCTTTATTTTAATAATTGATTTTCATAGTTACTTATATTGAAAGAAAGTCTGGGCCTGTGACAAGGCTGAAATAGTAAATAAAGGCATTTGAAAAGAACCAAAAATAAATGATGGAGGCCTAAAAAAATTTTCCAATTCAGTTTTAATGAGACCTTCATATAACAAAAAGAAAAACTTGGTTTGAATAAAAATCAACCCCTGGGACATGAAAGAGCCCTGAGTTCAAGAAACCCCCATCTATAATCATATTTTAGATTTTGTTTCATCTGTTCACATGTGAATACATCTCCCAGCACCATCTACAGTTTATAGAAATGTGAAAATCAATTTGTCAAGGAATGCACTGCAACTTTACACTTCTCCATATCCTTCAACAGACGGCCTCACACAATGTCTGTTTTTGGCCTCTTTTGCTTTTAACTAAGGTTATTGTTCCTTGAGTTTCAGGTCCAATCTACAAACATGCTGCTTTGATTATAAGAGGTGCTTTTGCTTATGGCCTGTGCTACTTTAGCATGTTAGTGTGCATACGAGGGAAAGCTAGTATGTGGGAGTGCACAGGAGATGATGGAGGATAATTAATCTTTATGGCAAGAACAAGATGTGAGCAGCCAGAAAAGACATTCATCATTCATCAAAGATGCATTTATTTATTTGGTAAGTAGCCATATAATAAGCAAGATAATGTACAGTTAGTCGGTCAATTTGGGACAAAATAAAATAAAAAAGACACACCTGCTTCATGTTGGGGTCCTGATCAGCCTGTGGATTATTTAGTGATATTGATGGCTGACTTATGTGTATTACATGGCTGCTTAAATGGACTTGGCAAACTTATTTGTGTTCAATTATTTACCTTATAGATACCCCTCCCCGTCAAGGAGTCTGCATGCTATTGTTTTGCTGCTATCTGTATTAGGCACTTTATTGATTAAGAAGCATCATAACAGATATAATTTCACCCAAAAATTGGCTCAAATGTCTTTGCTTTTACCAGCGGAGCTACAGTTGGCAGTCTATGCCAGTCTAACGTAACAGTGTATTATAAATGCAAATGACATGTGACAGGAGACAAGCATTGCTTTGACTCAGGATAATTATGTAAAAACACAAAACTGCATTCTCAGACTCTTGGGAGAGTTTTCCAATCTGTGTTTGTTCTTTAAATGTGTGCGTGTGTTGCCAACAGAACATGAATTTTAATGACTTTGCTGCAAGAACAAATAATATTAATAAAGCTCTGAGGACAGAAAGCAAGGCTGAGTGCAAAACAGGAAGAAGACAGCAAGACTAATTCAGGGACTTGAAATGCCCTTAGTGGAGCTATTCAGAAAAGGAGGATGGTGACCTAGAATTAGATTGAAACAGATGAAAATAGAAACAGATGCAACTGCTTTAATGGTTTTGTGTTGTCAGATTTGTGAGTTAAGCCTTGTTTTGAGTCAATTATTTTCAATTAATTGGTTAAATCAATTCACAAATTGGTCTGAATTATTAGCGAATTTGTCTGAATTAGAATGATTTTTAATCTAATCTAATCTAATCTAATCTAATCTAATCTAATCTAATCACATCTAATCACTAATGAATGGAAATGTCATGGATATTAATTGGTCAAGAGTGTGGGAACACTGTGAGTGTATTGGACCACAATAATATTTCCCTCCTTCCTAGGATCACCATAAGTCTAAATCTTACCATAATCTTTCTATAGCTCATAGTCATGGGCCATTTTGTGTGCACCTTTTTGAGTAGCATTGAGCAAAAATTCTGTTCCTCAGAGTTTGAACACTGTTGAATCCCCAGTATGTTCACAGACCTTTGCAAATCCCTTAATGTATTTAAGGGATTATTTGTGTTATCTATGTTTTAAGGCAGATGTTGCTTCAACCTATCCACTTCACTGATGCATCTGAAACTGGCAGCAGGTTAGCAAACATATTCAATGAATCCCTCTAGATGGGTCATGACCCACTCTTACCCCCTCCTTCTCTCAGCTTATTCCTCTCTGGACTTCAAGGGTGGTGGTCACAGCAGTAAAGAGTCCGATTGCCCTCAGAGAAGGGTTGAGTGAACTTTCTGCCTGTCGTGCTCACTTTGGGCAAGAGTGAGCAGGAAATACAGATGGATTACACAGAAAATGTACTCAAGTGTTGAACAACATGCTAGAAAGGGTATTGTTGGACTGCATATGAGTAATATATAGTGTCTAAAAGTCCAAAAGTTTCAGATTACAAGGGGAAGTACTTATATTTAGCATTCTTTTCTAATTTAATACAAAATGTATTATTACAAATTATATTATCTGCATAATAAGTTAAATGAAACTGAATTATATTTACAGAAATATCAGATTTTTGTTTTTGTTTTTTGTATGGCCCAATTCTCATGTTGGGTGATCCATGTTATATTAGCATGATTTGAGAATATTCCAAAGAGCATCTTATCTTCAGTAGAAGCATTTTAATTAGTTTATTATTTTGTACAAATGCAATGTTTAAATGTGTATATTTGTATAATAACCCATGTTGCATAACCTTAAAGGGTAAGTTCACGCAAAAATGAAAATTCTCTCATCATTTACTCACCCTCATGCAATCCCAGATGTGTATGACTTTCTTTCTTCAGCAGAACACAAACAAAGATTTTTAGAAGAATATCTCAGCTTGGTGGATCCTCACAATGCAAGTGGATGGTGATCAGCACTTTAAAGCTCCAAAAAGCACAGACTGTTTTTGTAAAAGTTATCCATATGACTCCAGTGGTTAAATTAGTATCTTCTAAAGTGAAACGATCACTTAGGATGAGAAACAGATCAATATATAAGTCCTCTTCACTATAGTTGTTTCCTTCTGGTCACTCTCCGATGCACCTCCATGAGTGGACACGGTTGACGCAGCCTCTCACGTGATAAAAGTGCATTGGCATGTTCCCGCAAGAACTGACATGATACAGTTGGACGTGAAGGTCAATTTGTTTACAAGAGAATGCTGTTCACAAGCTTCATTGGTTTTGCTTTAATTTAAACATGCTTGCAAGCTTATGTCATGTGGACGTGCATGTTAACAACTACATTGAAAAGGGCTTTAATATTGATCTGTTTCTCACCCAGAGCGATCGTATCGCTTCAGAAGGCATTCATTTAACCACTGGAGTCATATGGTTTGTTTTATTAAACTTTTCTGTGCTACTTTTGGAGCTTTAATGTACTGATCACCATTCACTTGCATTGTGTGTACCTACAGAGCTGAGACATTCTTCAAATTTTTTTATTTGTGTTCTGCAGAAGAAAGAAAGTCATACACATCTGGGATGGCATTAGAGTGAGTAAATGATATGATGATTTTTTGGGGGTGACCTATCCCTTTAAATATTTCTTCTACATTTAACATCAAAACAAAAGCTTGCTTGCATTGTCATCCTTCAGTATATATATATATATATATATAGAGAGAGAGAGAGAGAGAGAGAGAGAGAGAGAGCGAGAGAGAGAGAGAGAGAATCCATTATGGACATTCTCCATCCCTCCGTCTCTCTTTTATTATTTATTTCATAATATTATATTTAATACAGCTATTGAATGGGCTACAGGATTACTCTGGATGAGGAAACCTTTACTTGGAAGTCAAGAGCATGGAAAAGCCATTTTACAGCTATGAGAAATGGCATTCAACTGAAAGTGTAGCCTATAGAACGCAACAGTCGGTTTCCGGAAATACAATTTGTATTAATTGTCTCCATAGAGATATTGATAATGTATAAACCATTTACAACAGTCCTACCATGAGCTCTGAGATTGTTCAACAATGACATGTAGAAGCCACAATTAAGAATGGTTTCAGCTTCATTTCTAGGAAATTGTGTTTATGCTATCAAACTAATTAGGCCTCTACGTATATTTGTAAATAAATTTATATTTTGCAACAAATGTAAAAATAAATGGGTTTTATACGTACACTCAATGACTATAAGTTCGTAGTCAATTATTTCAACAACATTTTTGTTTTTATTACTTCATTCACAATGTATCATGGAATGAGTACTTTTATGACTCAGAAAAGACATTGGGTCTTGGACCTTGTGTTGTCTTGTGTTTTTTTTGTTTTGTTTTTTTTTTTCATATATTTTTTTGCTTCACATCAGTTATAGTAATTCATCTGATTAATCTTGGATGAAAACAAATGGGAAAAACTGGGAAGTAAGGCTGCTGAATAGCAGGAGGTCCCTGTGCACTCTATTTGCTCTCTACTTTGTTTTGTTGATGATATCTGGGTTTCATGTTACTAACTCGCCCATTTTACATTTCAGCAGCCAGTGAAATACAAATGATTTCTGTCATAACAATCTTAAACAGACATCATCTGGCTTGTGAATCATTTTCAGCCTGTATTAAGCTTGGCATAGAGCTGTCAATCAGTGTGTATGTGTCCTCACAGTATGTGTAAAATATTAATTGAAAAGCCCCAGTAATTATGCTCTGCATCAAAACAAAAGTTTTTGTTTTTTTCAAAGTAAGCTGCTGTTTGTATTTCTCCGTCTCACACATTTTTATGTGAGTGTATTTTCGCAAAGTGTAAGACATAAGCTTTGCTGGTGAGTTTGCACAACAGATGCTCATCACTCTGTATCCATAGCAACATGTGACACAGATGTCTCACCATCCCATCATTTCGATCTCATTAATCAAATCCTGATTGGTTTAGGCCGGGAGCACTCATTCACAGGATGCTGAATCACCTCTGTCACCCTGGTCAACTAAGGCTTATTTATGATCTCTTCTCCAGAAAATTTGATGAGTTTATTAGCAGGTCATTTGAGATTGGTGGTAGATAAAATGATAAATCTCTCATTATGTACTCTCCCTCATGCATCCCAGATATGTATTACTTTCTTTCTTCTGCTGAACACAAACAAAGATTTTATATCTGAGCTCTGTAGGTCCTTACATTGCAAGTGAGTTGTGGCCAGAAGGTCCAAATGCATGTAAAGGCAGCATCAAAGTAATCAATACAACTCCAGAAGTTAAATCCATGCATTCAGAAGTGATATGATAGGTCTGGGTGAGAAACAGATCAATATTTAAGTCCCTTTTTATTATAATTTCTTCTTTTCTTTTTTTTTTTTTACTATAGAAAGGGCATGCACATTAGCTATCCCAGCCTGAAAAATACTTTTTACTGTGATTTGAGCTGAAGAAGCTGCATTTATAGTACAAGTGTTAGTTTTAGAGATTTCATTATTTGCCCATTGAAGTAGATAGGAGTTGAACTTTGTTGCTTATTCTGCATTCAAGTCCTCCTTGGAAGTTTGTTCTTAGGATATTGGAAGTCGTAAATGCATTGTGTGATGTGCATTCACATGATTTGTTCACATGAGAAAAATTGGATGCATTGGACAATCTTGTATTTCTCTTTTTTGTTTGTTTTTTAGTGTCACTGCAAGGAAATGAAGAGCAAAGTGTGTATTTGGGTGTGTAATTGATGCTGTGTCTGTGTATTTTATCATTGATAGGCAATGTTGTTTTTCCCATGGGCCTGACTCTTCATGAACCCAAGAGTGTCGGACCGCTCGTAATGATGGACCCGAGTAACGGGGCCATCACTGGAGGGGGGCCCACAGAAAGGCTTAATTGAAATTCCATTGTCTTATCATTTGTTATATATATATATATATATATATATATATATATATATATATATAGTAATACAATGCTATTGGCCACAAGACTCTGTTTTCTTCCTGTAAAAATGGGGAGTTCTCCCATAATCTGCCTTGTCTCCTCACATGTTAGTGACCCCCACCCCCATCAACAAAAGCAAAAGTGGTCTGGCAGTGCATGGTCAAAACACATCATGATGTAATATGCTTAGTCCGTTAATGTACCTACAGAAATGAATCCAAAAGAAAAAGGAGCGGAGAAAGACCGGGAGGTAGCTTTTTTACAAAAGAAATGTGAGCATACCTGTCAATGTAGCAATTAGATGAATATTTGTTTGATATTCATATAAACATGGTCCAAAATTAACATAAGGCACACGGCAAATGTGAGAGAAAAAATAGCTTTTGGCGAAAAAATATAACAGAAATATACCACACCAGGTGGTTGGTAACATTATTACTGCATCATTACATGATTTTCATTAAACAGTATACAACAATCAGATGCTTGCTTTATAAATTGACGTGCACAATTAAATCAAACTGCCAACATCAGCCTCATGCATCTACTGTATAAACATATTGTACTTTAGTGCAAAACCATCAGATGTTTATCTATGATGCGTACATTTGATTTTTTTCCCATAACTCCATGAGATACATGTGAAATGTTCCTCACATTAAGCCACCAAAATAATATGTGAGGAACAAAATCACCTTGTGTTGAGCTCAGATGCCATTCTCTATTTAAAGTGACAGTACTGATTTAGCATGTGTTCTGAGTGTCAGTGTAAATCATTGTAAATAGAACAATTTATGCATTTATCAAAAGCTAAAATGCAACCAATATGATGTAAAACTGAGAAAGTCAAATTTTTTAATAAATGTTTTCAAATTGTATCTAGAAGGGTTAGAAGTTCCCTTCATAATTATCAGCATGAACTAAGAAATAATAAAGTCAAGAAAAGTAAAAAAAATAAAAAAATAAACTTCTAAAACTATCTGAGAGAAGAAATGTCTCAGGATAGACTTAACCTGGCACTCTTCTCATTTCAGAAATGTTATGGTGACTTTGCCAACAAGAAAACTCATACATTTATACATGTAAAATGTATTTTATTAGGAGGCTTTGTAAACATTTGTAATAATGTATTGCTTGATCCAAATAATATTTGCATTTGAAAATAACAATGTATGAATTAGCAGCGTTAAATATCCATCTAAAATGTTTATACTGGATATTATCCCCACCACAAACCCAAATTGGTCAGGGGGCCATAAAATAGTTCTGTGCCTGGCCTAAAATTTGGTGCTATGCCCCTGCATGAACCGACTAAATGAGTAATGTTTTTTTGGCAATATTTATTGCTCCTCTTCATCAAAAGTACACAAAATCAGTACAAAGTAAACTGTGAATCAACATTCACAATTTCAACTTCTTACGATCAATAGCAATTTGCTTTTGTTAGATTCTTAAATTGACACACCCTCAACTCTAAAAGTCTATGCTTAAAGAAAATCAAGAGTTTCCAACTGTTAATTGTGGCTTTGTGATGGCAACTCCTACATAGAAACTCCTACATAGAAAATAGCAGCCCAGTATGGCTGCTTATTAACTGACTTCTTTAAAAGAACGTTGGAATGTTTTGTTAATGTGCCTTTGTATGAGAGAGAGAGAGAGAGAGAGAGAGAGAGAGAGAGAGGTAGAATGCACATAGCAATCATGAGATTCCTCCATCTTTGCAGTTTCCCTAAATATATAAACATTTGTTCATTAAATATTTACATCGCTCCCCCATCAGTTCACATGAACACACACAGATATGCCTTAAAGTACCCTGCAGGCAACAAGCCTTCTAAAAAAACATGTTTTTGTATGTGTATGTGTATGACTTTCTTTCTTCTGCTGAACACAAACAAAGATTTTAAGAAAAAAATCTCAGCTCTTTAGGTCAACATTGCAAGTGAATGTTGACCAAAACTTTGACGCTCCAAAAAGCACATAAAGGCAGCATAACTAATCCATATGACTGAAATGTTTTAATCCATGTCTTCTGAAGCAATCTATTTGATTTTGGGTGAGAACTGACCAAAATATAACTCCCTTTTCATTGTACAACTTGCCATTGCAGTCTTATGATTTCATGCTTTATTAGACTTTCTAGTCCTCGACTCATGCATAGAGCAATAGATGGCGCTATCACATTCTTAGCATTATCCTATAAATACAGTTTAAGCTTAAAAGGCATAGTTCACCCCAAAGAAAAATGCAAATTCTGTCATAACTCCGATATTCCCTCACCTCCCTCATGTTGTTTCAAACCTGTATGTCTTTCCCAAATGGAACATGAAAGGCCACCATTCATTTTATCACTACTTTTTTGCCATACTATGATAGTGTATGGTGAGGCTAACATTCTGCCGAAAATCTTCTTTCCATGTTCCACTGCAGAAAGAATTTGAAACAATATTAAGCAGAGTAAATTATGGCAGAATATGCATTTTTGGATGAACTCTTTACTGTGTGTGTGTATATGCTGTAGCACATGTGTTCTGATGAACTGAGGGAATGGATATTTTAAGCTGCCACACAGATCACTAAACCTCAAACATTCTAGATCACTTTCACTGTCACAGACCCAAATTCAACAGAACAGAACCTGCTATTTATGGATAACTGAACACTTATCCAGCCCTGACCTTCAAAGCCCACATTATGGAATGTGCACTGAAATTAATAAAAACATATGTAGCCTTCCTGTTTCCATGGCAACTTCTCATCCATGACACTGTGTGAGCACTTACGTTTCAGTTCTCAGTGTGTAATCACACTGTGGACAGCTATAACCACAGCAAATGCAGGAAGACCAATTCAGGCTGTAAAGTAATTAGAGGTACCTGAATGAGGTCTTGTAGATCCACCTTAAAGAGGAAGCAACAATTCTACTTTTGCTTGAATTGGGTTTGAAGAAGTGTTTTTCTCTTCCAACCAGCCCACCCAAAGAGCTTTGATGCTGTAGTTTTACAACTAGACATGCTGGTGTATTCAGTTTTGAGGATAAATTTGTTGTCCTGTAATGTCATTTAATAATAAAATTTTCCCCTCCTGATGTCAACTTATAATGCCAGTCAATTTCCCTATCTGTCACTCACTCGACGTTGTGTCAATGTAGTGACACTAGGGGTCACCCTTGAGAGCCCCAAACACCTTTGATATTTGAGAAAAGTCCAAAAGAAGCAAAAAAACGCATTCTAAGCTGTTGGATATACGACGCATTGCAGCGAGTTCACCCCCTCTTGCACGGATAAGTGCAGAGAACGCCCCTGGGCACTTCGGCAGCTAGACAAAGAGGGTATATCTAAAAGAGTATTCATCTAAAAGAGTGAGCACTGATGGAAAGCATCTTTTTAAAGATGCCTTTCCATCTTTGTGTAGTTTCTGCATGCGGTCGCTATCTCTCTGCCTCTGATGGCCACGATCGCTGCCTCACGCTTATGGGCCGTAGCCACTCAGAGACAGCTTTCCTGGATGGTTCATACTCTCACTGCGAGAGCATGACCATAGAAATGTTGTGGTCGCGGCTTTCCTTCTTCAGAAAATAAGCCACCCCAGCTGCGCTCCGCCCAGTCCTTATACCTTCGGGTATCAGGCCACGACGGTTAGTGCTGGGGACGGTTTGGGGATCCCAATGAGAGAGGTTCCGCCGGGTGAACCCCCACGGACCTCTCATTCCCCAATTCACTAATTTGCACCGGTTGAGTTCTGGGATGAGACAGACAGCTTTCCCCAGGGTGAGTATAATGTCTCGAGAGCAGGGTGAGCTCTCCCAACCTCAGGTGTGGTCACCCAGTTTGAGGCCAACGCGGGCTGACCGCCATGCTTGCCCGGTCTGCTGCAAGTATCAGGCTCGAGTGGAACCCTCCATCCAGCCCTGAGTCCTCGCGATTGATAACTGGTTCCTGGGCTCAGAGCGCCACTCACAGCCGCACCTCACCCGCTTCCATTCTTCCCAGAAGTGCATGAGGAACTCTCAAAGTCGTGGCAGGCACCTTTCACTCTCCAGACCCGGCTTCAGTGTTCCCCTGCTCTCACTATCCTCGATGGTGGGGCAGCCAGGGGGTACACGGAGATTCCTCAGGTGGATAAGGTGGTTGCGATGCACTTGTGACTGCAAAACGCTGCCACCTGGCAGAATCGTCTGAAACTCCCGTCCCTGTAAGTCTACGCAAGGTCAGGGAGGATGAAGAACAGGACGTGTTGGTGGCACCGCACTGGCCCACCCAGACTTGGTTCTCAGAGTTCACGCTCCTCGTGACAGTGCCTCCCTGGCGAGTTCCTCTGAGGAAAGACCTCCTTTCTCATGGAAGGGGAGCACCCATGCCCAGACTTTTGGAATCTCCACGTCTGGCCCCTGGACAGGACGCGGAAGTTCTAAGTTGACTTTAACTGGCAGTGGTAGACACTATCACTCAGGTCAGGGCTCCCTCTACAAGGAGGCTATATGCCTTGAAGTGGCATCTGTTCACCAATTGGTGTTCTTCCCGAAAAGAAGACACCCAGAGATGCGCAGTCAGGTCAGTGCTTTCCTTGTAGGGGCGGCCTTCCCCCTCCACCTTGAAGGTGTACGCGGCCACTATAGCGGCACACTATGACGCGGTAAGTCCTTAGGGAAGCACGACCTGATGATCAGGTTTCTTAGAGGCACTAGAAGGTTGAATACTCCTAGACCGCACCTCGTGCCCTCATGGGATCGCTCTATGGTCCTGCTGGGCCTGCAGAGAGCCCCGTTTGAGCCTTTGGATTCAGTTGAGCTAAAGGCCCTCTCCCTGAAGATGGCCCACCAGACTGCACTCACTTGCATCAAGAGGGTTGGGGACCTGCAGGCATTCTCTGTCGGCTATACATGCCTGGAGTTCGGTCCGGCATACTCTCAAGTGATCTTGAGACCCCAACCGGGCTATTTGCCCAAGGTTCCCACTACTCCTTTTAGGGACCATGTGTTGAGCCTGCAAGCACTGCCCCTGGAGGAGGCAGACATCATTGGATTGTGGATCATCCTCCTGGGCCTTGGCGAACAGCACCTCTCTAGCAGACATCTATAGAGCAGCAGGCTGGGTGACACCCAATACCTTTGTGAGATTTTATAATCTCCGGGTTGAACCAGTTTCATCCCGTGTGTTGGTAGTTACGAAAGTTGGCGGGCAGCTGGCCAGTTGTACCGCTTGCACACAGCGCATTTCACCTCCCCGAAAGGAAGATGTGCGCTTTTTTCCAAATGTGAATTCCTGAGACCGGTGAACCCTGGATGTCTTTCCTCCTCAGCCCTGCGGCAGGTGAATTCGGCAGAGAATTTGGGCCAGGCCCAGTACTTCTGCTGGCATGCCCTGTACTGGGGTAGGTGCTCCACATGTGTGGTTGCCTGTCGTAACCCCATGTGATGTATTTTCCATGGTATGATCTTCCCTCGGGCACAGCCTCCTCTGCCACCAGTCGCCACTTTGTAGAGCTCCCCCCCTCTGGGTAGAATCTACCGCAGATCCTACCCAGAGGGAGGGGAGTGTGTACTACTGGTTGGTAAGTCCATGTAAAATATTCTCCTCACGTTAACCTCCCCTTCGGACAGGATGTGGTCTCCACCATGTCTTTTCCCCTTGGGAAGAAGAACACCTTCCCCAACGCAAATACAACTGGCCCCAGCTGATTGATTGTTCTGTGGGAGAAAAAGAAAAGAAAAGGCCGAAGCGGCTGCACGACTTGTTCCCATTGTAAGTACATCCTGCCCCCCCCATCCCCCCATTTTGGGTACGAGGGATCTTGCGATGTTCATGGGGCATTGGGAAGGTTACTTGGGGGCCGGGTGCACTTGCTACTAGGCACTGCCTGCACCTGCACCACCAGTCCACTTAACACAGTTCAGCTGGTTGTGGCGTTTTGTATAGGGACCCCTAGTGTCACTACATCGACACAATGTTGAGTGAGTAACAGATAGGGAACGTCTTGGTTACTGTTGTAACCTCCGTTCCCTGATGGAGGGAGCGAGACATTGTATCGATGTAGTGACACTAGGGGTGTTTTCTTGCACCAAATAAAATTATAATTTTGATGTATTTTCCACTTTCTCCCAGGCCGTTTTTGCTGCAATGACTTCAAGTCTCCTATTTAAATGCCCTCAAAATACACTTTTCTGTGGGTTTGCTTGGATTCAATATAGTTGCCCCATCCTTCAGTAACAGCCTCTTTATATACTTTGTTTATTTTTACAGCCAAGATTTAATAAATGTTCTTGTAACTGGGGAGGACGTTTTGAGTTCAGAAAGTCACAATATGATTTTATAGTACATTGAACGCTTTTATTTCAAAATATCAAGGGAAATCTGATTTCACATGATATGACCCATTTAAATGGCTTACTACATTTCTGTGCTGAATTAAATTAAATTAATTAAATTAGCCTGTTACATGTAATTCTAATTTGGCTTCACTGAACATTATGCCTAACTATCTCATGCACAAATAACTCTCAGTCCTGCATTTCAAATAAAACAATATTTGAATAAGAGACCAGAAAATGGCTAGAGGGTGAAAACTGTGGTGGTACATTTGCATACTGTCTAGCTTCTGAAAATAAGATAACTATGGAAATTTTGGAATGTGTTCTATCATAGAGTCTATCTCAGAGAGTCTTTGGCTTTATTTTATTCTATAGTGCAAAGTCTTCCTTTTACTTCTTCATCACTCTTTTATAAGCGCGATGCTTTCTGCAGAAGCTCTCAGGAACCTTGTTACATAGTTCCTTTATCTGCTTCACTCATGAGCATATTTAATTGAATGTCATGTTCTTGTTCTCTAAGCATGAGGAACCTCTTAGGATATGTGTCTCTTGACCCAAAGCAAACAGGACTACGTGGAAAGACATCAAAAGTCACCAGACAGAGTTTGTTTTTAGCGGAGGTTACATAAATCGAGAGGCACATAACCACGCAGAAATCTACACTTCTTAGAGGAGATAATGTGGTGGGTGTCTACCAGGATCAGATGATGAATGAGAATTTAGATTCCCATGGGCACAGTAACTAGTTCCACAACAAAGACGGAGAACATCAGAGGCAAAAAGTGTCAACACTCAAATGATGGAAAGCTAGATAGGTGGAGAGATGAAAAAAGGGCTCTGTTCTAAATCCTAGTAAGCTTTGTAAGACCTTGTTCAATGTAGCTCCATCTGTAATTTTTGACAGGAATGACAATGAGGCTGTGAGAGATAGACTAACAATCTCTCGGATGTGTTTTGTTTAGGCCGGATATTGAGGATGCATTGGATGGTGACATTTGGGCAAGAACCCATTTGAAGTCCAAAAAGTAATTTAGACGAAGGACATTTATCATTGTGTTTCCCTCAAGTGTTCCCCATTGTAAGCTTAAGAAAGTCTGAGGGCTTGTGAATGTGCTGCAACGGGCAATTTCCCAACAAAAAATGACCGCACATCTCAAAGCTCGTAATAGCTGCATTCTACATCCTCCTGTCCTTCTGAGTTTGTTCTTCCAAGGTAGCCTGGCAAGACTGGTCTTTATAAGACTGTAAGTCCATTCTCTGCATTCTTAGCATTGAAAAACATTTGAGGATTTTAGGAAACTGTACACTGAGGTTTAAAACAAAAAAGTAATAGTGTGAACTTGTGTGAAGGCAGCATCACATGTATCCTTGATGGGCAATCCCATACTCAGTCGTGGCAAACTAAGTATAAAAATCAATCCAGCATGGCGGACAAAGCGATACATATGTCGATTTTCAGCTTAATTATGAATGGACTATTTTACCTAATGTTTAAATTAGGTAAAATAGTCATAAAACCAAACTATCAAAATCAGTTGAGAGTCGTCTCTCAACTGTTTCTACAATTGGTCACACACTTTGGTTCTATTTCAGTTAGGATGCTGCCTTACGGGCTGTTCATACCGAATGCGTCCTTGTGCTAAAAACAGTATGTACAAGCTCATATGGGCCCAAGATCTAAAACCAGCTACCAGCACATCCTGACCAGGCTTGTCAACCAGCCAAGTTCAACGAAGTCAGAGTAGGCTGTTTTTTGGTACTTTTGTTCAGCAGGGATAGAGCTATGAAATGGATGAAGGAGGGAAAGACAGAGCAAGGTTACTGGCCCATTTGTGGGCTTTATTTGATTGATTTTGTATTTCTCTATCCATCACTGACTCTTTTAGTGGGGACCTGATGTGTCCTCACTGCAGGTGAACACACAAAGATGCTATTCGTGTCACAGGCATCATGTAAACATGCTGACTTGATGGGGGTTATTGATTGGAATGTCTTCTTACTGTGCACAGCAGTATGCACGTGTTTGCGTCTTGGCATGTGCTTCATTGGGCAGACATTTCAGTGACCTTTCTCTTCATGAACATCATACTATGTCTTGTTTAGCAGACAAGACATTTGCACACACAACAGATATATTCCATATGGCAAGGTAGAAAATTGAAATATGATGAAACCTTATTCTGTCCTTGTGGTGGATAGTAAAAACACACATTGGGATAGCTAAGGATGACTTTGGAAAATATATATATTTTTTAAATAAATGGAAATGGCAAATAATGATCATGGCGTTCACTGGAAGAGACTAATTATCTTACTCAGCAATTGTATCTTGATTTCCAATTAAAAAATACGAAAACATCCTTAAAACAAGATCAATTTACACTAGAAGAATGACACAAACACTTGTTTTCAGAGAAATCACTTTTAGAAATCACGGTGGAGTTGCTAACTGTCCCGTATTAGTCAGGACGTCCTGTATTTTGGCCTAAATGAAGATGTCCCATATGGGATACCTGTTGCCCTAATTTATAGCAGTGAAACGCTCAAGGGTGACCCACCTCAGCTAAATAGAAAGCATTTGATCAATCAGACACATCAGTTGGTCAGTATATCTTAAGTTTCCTAGTTTAATCAGGAGCCTTAAAAGATGTGTATGACTTTCTTTCTTCTGCAGAACAGAAATATTAGAAAATATCTCTGCTCTGTTGGTCCAATAGAGCAGTAATACTTAAGACTCTAGTAGTTTAAAGAAATACTTAAGTAATACTTAAGACTCTAGTAGTTTAATCAATGTCTTCTCAAGCGGTCCAGTCGATTTTGGGTGAGAACAGACAAAAATATAACTCCTTTTTCACTATAAACCTTGACATCAGCTGCCTCATTGATGATCATGATTTCAAGCATGATTACGCTTCCTTGCACCATCTAGCGCTCTGTGCATGCATCTAGCATGAGGAAGTATAATCAAACTTTTCAAAATTATTATTGTGCCTAGAGACTGCAATAGCAAGATGATCAGAGAAAAGTTAGTTACATTTTGGTCTGTTCTCACCCAAAACTGATTAGATGATTGAAAGTGCAATTAAAAGCGAATGGTGACTGAGGCTGTCATTCTGCCTGACATCTCCTTTTGGGTTCAACAGAAGAAATAAAGTCATATGGGTTTGAATCAACATGAGGTTGAGTAAATGATGACAGAAATTTAATTTTTGGGTGAAATATCCCTTTACTGTGTCCAGTCTTCTCTGATCATTATAAGCCATCTCAGTAGTCTCACCTTCAATATAAGCCTGCACTGTTGAGAACTAATCAAGAGTTATTTGGGGGGCAGGCAAATCCAGGCTGTAGAGTAGATTTTGAGAGAAAACATTATCTATAAATCAACCTGATAAAAGGTAAAGACCAGACACTGACTCTCAAGTGTTCCCCATTGTAAGCTTAAGAAAGTCTGAGGGCTTGTGAATGTGCTGGGACAGGCAATTTTGCAACAGAAAGATGACCGCACATCTCAAAGCTCGTAATAGCTGCATTCTACAGCCTCCTGTCCTTCTGAGTTCATTCTTTCAAGGTAGCCTGGCAAGACTGGTCTTCATAAGAATGCAAGTCCATTCTCTGCATTCTTAGCATCATCTGAGGATTTTAGGAAACTGAAAACTGAGGTTTTAAACAAAAAAGTAATAGCGTGAACTTGGCCTAAGGAAGCATCACATGTATCCTTCATGGGCAATCCCATTCTCAGTCGTGGCAAACTAAGTATAAAAATCAATCCAGCATGGTGGACAAAGTGATACATATGTCGATTTTCAGTTTAATTATGAATGGACTATTTTACCTAATGTTTCTCTGTGTTGTATTTTTACGCTGTTTTAGATTATTGCGTTGTTTAGCATAGCAGCGTCATAAAACCAAACTATCAAAATCAGTTGAGAGTTGTCTCTCTACTGTTTCTACAATTGGTCACACACTAAAGTTCTATTGCTGCCTTAGGGGCCGTTCATACTGAATGCGTCCTTGCGCTAAAAATAGCTAGACACAATGCCACAAATAGAGCAGAACACAGGTTTCTAGAGATGTATTTTGAACAGTTCTTCGAAGTCTAAAAAACACAGTGCTCCTGTGTGAGATGCTTAAAAAACTGCGACACATGGCGCAATGGTTAAAATGGGATTTATCCCCAGATAGAGGAAGTGTAGATTGTAACGGGAAAAAAACAATTGATAAATGTCTCTCTCTTTCCCTCTCAATCTATCATAAAGTTGAATCTGTGCCAAATACTACAATAACAGAACAGTAATTTAAAGTAAGTGCAATGGTATCATGAGAAGCGGAAGGACGGGCAGGCCATTGAGATGTGCATTTAGCATAACACAAGCTACTAGTACTGCTGAAGTATGCAATCTGTGTTCCTGTTGTTGAAATGTGTCACACTAACTGGTAACTATACAAAACTCTCCATCAGTTATTGCGTCAGAGATTTTTTTTTTTTTTTTTTTTTTTATAAAAGAAGGATAAATGTTTTTGTTTTAGACTTAACTCACAAAACTTGCAAACTAAACTGCAAATTCTGAACTATTCAGGGTTGTTTTCTATTTAAAAATAATAACAATTCCCCTCTTTATTACGTAACAGTGATTTTCACCCAGCATCACTTTACAGTACTGTAATGTACTCTAACAGCAAAGCATATAGAGATTGACCTGCAAAATTCTCCCTGACTGATAAAGGTTTTTGTGGCTGTGTTTTGTATGAAATTGATCACTGATATATTGTTAACAGTGATTGCTGGGTTTTGTGTCATTTGAAGTCAATGTTTAAATAATAATAAGATAATATGTTTTAGAGTGAAATATTTGATTTTGATGAGGAAGTTTGAGGTTTGTAAAAACAGGGAAAAAAGTAAAGAGGCAAGTTTGAACAAGTTTTAAATCTTTAAAAAGGACATTTTGAAATCTTTTGGTTGTTTTAAAGGACTTAGAGTAAAAGACTGATAACAGCCAATTATATAGATGATTGTGTGAGATCAAAGCACACAGGTGTACATTACAATTGCAAAGCAGTGGTGAAATGAAGCGTTTAAAAAAATGATTGACTTTCATTTACACTTGAACTAAAGGTTTTTCTTTGAGGGTGGTGTATTTCACTGGGAGTTACATAATCCCTGCATTTGTGAGCCCAGCACGACTCCAAGAACTTCAAGCTTTAATGAAGAAAGGGTCACCATGGGGCACTTCACTGCTGCAAAACAGCTGATCTGCTAACTGACATGCTCAAATGTGTGTGTGTGTGCGTGCGTGCGTATGTACGTGCGCATTAATAGATGTATACAGCTCCTTAAAAAAGTATTCAGATCCTTAAATGTGAATTTTGTAAAAAATAAATAATGTTAAACTACTATTACTTTCCCTATGGCATCTTAATATGTTTAGGCAACTTGAAGCAAATCATTCGTAGGTTGATTGTCCAGAAAAGTGTAAACTCTGTGGCACTATAAAACCTTGCTCTGTTTGTTTGATCATCCCCAACTAGCCAAACACAATGACATTGACTCAACCAATGTCATAAGTTTGGAGCAGGCCTATTTTTTAAGATAAAGAGGGCATTCGGGAAAGCTGTTTTTAAACAATGTTTATTTTTTGCAATTCCGATTAGCGTGATGGCACTAGTGGTGCAGAAATGACCCTCTTCAGCATTTAAATCTGTAAAGCCTGATTAGCTCTTCTGTCACAATTTAGTGTTTGTGTGCATGTTTATTTCCTGTGTGAGCGGGTTTGAGAGGAGTCTAAATAATTCGTTCTTTCAGTGATGAAAGATGAGTTTTCGGAAAGTTGCCATGGAGACTAGATATTGTGGCATAGCATGTTATTAATGCTCAAAACAGATACTGTAGTAAGCACCAACCCATGTTGGGCCAAAAAAGAATGTTAATACTGCTTTAAATAATGCACCATGCATAGATTTCCATAAAAAGCATGGTTATCGTTTTCTAGATTTGATTTTCAATTTTAGATTAGATTGCAAACAGAATGAGATCAATGAGTATCATAAGGGGCCGTTCACACCCAATTAATTTTTGCATTAGTCTGGGCATTTTTCAATTGTTTTTCTTTGTAAACATAGACTAGACTGACGACCATTGAGCTGCGTCTCGCTTTTATTTAAATGTTTTATGCAGGAGTGCCATGTTTTTTTGGAAGCCGTGTCATGTATTAAAGTACTTCAACTATTAAAAATGCATCTCGAGACACCTGCATTCTACTGTATTCCCAAAGTGCTTAAGCTGAACCCCCATCTTGTATTGAAGTGCTCAAAATACTCAAGTGTAAAGTTGGCAACTCTAACCATTGATTTGAGCTGATAAAGCTAACTTTATTAAACATGTTTTGTCAGATCATTTTGATGATTTGGTATATAGAAGCTGTACTTGGGTGACTGGAATTACCTGCCTGGGGGCATTACTAAGATGGGCATCGAGTGATCTGTCATTCTTTAAAAAAGGATTAAATTAGGACACGTCTGAAGCTCAAGCTCGCTCATATGAAGCTGTTGTCTTTTCTCTTCTTTCTTGTGCACTCAGGCTGCAGCAGGCTGTATTTGGGGTTAGACTGACAGAGAGAGCAGTTTTTGGCCATGTGTGCTTAATGTCTATGTTCGTTTCTAGCCCGTCTGTCATGGGCCGCTGTCCAGGTCCACCCGTCCAAACCCTCCACCCGTTTCTCCATTCGCCTTCTGTTCTTACATTCTGTCTGCTCATCAATATTAGGCTTCAGTTTATTAGATTAATCTCTCTATCACATTTTCAGAGACTGCTTCTCCCTCTGGTGTTGCCAGATCTCGAAAAACAAGCCCAGAATAAGTGATTTGCCCCAGCAAAATAACCCCAAATTAGAGACAATGGAATTGCATTGTCACTCCATCTGGAGTGGTCAGGGCCTCTGCCAGGGGTGGAGGAGACCTCTACCTGCCACTGAAACGCGGCTGGGTCTGAGACCGCTGACTTGACATAATTGGCATTTACTGAGTACGGGGAGGCTTGGTTCATAAAAAAAAAACTGAAAAATAATACTATTGTTACATAAATTACAACATGATCACACAGGAAGTCGGCATGTTGTTTCCGAGAGTTCAAGCACCCTAGATTTTACGTCCATCTGCATATCTGAAAAAAAAAAAAATAATAATAATTTGCACTGTAGGCCTCCATAACAGATAACAGATTTGTATTAGAATTGCACTATGTATGTGTATGTGTGTATAATAATTGTTTATAATTGTTTTATTATTATCTATGTCTTGCTGCTGTTTTTGTATTGTTGTGCACTGGAAGTTCCTGTCACCGAGACAAATTCCTTGTATGTGTAAGCATACTTGGCAATAAAGCTGATTCTGATTCTGAACCAGGAAGTAATCACGTTATGAGTGTGATTCGGTGGCAGGGGTGGATTTAGTGATTTGGGGGCCCTAAGCAAAGTACAGGAATAGGGCCTTATTCAATGACACACTTTTAGGTTGATTTAATCTTAAAGGTGCTGTAAGCCTTTTTATTATTATTATTAAATATATATATTTTTTTAGGAACGGTATGGAGAAAATATTTCAATGTCCCGAAAGATATCACTGACTACGGTTACATGGACACCAGAAAGCGGGTTATTGTGAGAAAAAAGCATTCCTGTTTACATGCAATATATAAGTGGCATACATTACTCCCATATACAGTGCTGTGAAAAAGTATTTCCCCCTTCCTGATTTCTTCTATTTTTGTGTATTTTTTAATACAGTTTTTTTTTAGATCTTCAAATAATATATATTATGAAACATAGGCAACCTGAGTAAACAAAAAATACAGTTATATATATATATATATATATATATATATATATATATATATATATATATTTTTTTTTTTTATTGAAGCAAAAAAACACCTATATCGCCCATGTAAAAAACTAACTGCCCCCCTTAAACCTTGTGCCATCTTTAGCAGCAACAACTGCAACCAAATGCTTCCGATAAGTGGAGATCAGTCTTTCACAATGCTGTGGTGGAGTTTTGCCCCTCTCCTTTGCAGAACTACTTTAGTTCAACCACATTGGAGGGCTTGAGCATGAACTGCCCGTTTAAGGTCCTGCCACAGCATCTCAATTGGGTTCAAGTCTGGACTTTGACTAGGCCACTCCAAAAATGAAATGTTGCTTCTTTTGAGATATTCAAAGTTGGACTTACTCCTATGCTTTGGATCATTGTCTTGCTGCATAATCCAGTTGTGTTTAGCTTCAACTCACGGCATGATGACTGGATATTCTCCTTAAAGATTTTCGAGTAGAGAGCAGAATTCATGGTTCCCTCAATTATTGCAAGTCACCCTGGCCCTGAAGCAGCAAAGCATCCCCACACCATCACACTACCACCACTACTTATTGGATGAGTCGTCGCTGTGCTCTTGGAGGAATTTTGGAAGGTCAGCCACTTCTGGAAGGCCAGAGGAAGACACTTTTTGATTCTCTGTTGATTAGCTTTTTATTTAGTGTCAATGACCAGTTTATAATCATCATCAACACTGTGTAATGGTGACTAAAGTGAGTGCTGTGCTCGTGGAAGCAGCGGCGGGTCGCAATCTTATACGTTTGGAAAGACAGTGTTACCACAGAAAGTCTCATTCCATTCAATTTCTTTCTCTCCACAAATTCAAACCAAACTGAACTAGCAACAGTGTAGCTTAGCTTGTAACTTGTAACAGAGTATGCAGTGAAATCACACAAACCTGTCAGAGCGGTTTGGCTAACTTTCACCTGTTTAAAAACTTGTGTAAATGCATAACCTTGGAATATTTCACTACAGCCTGATCTGAGGGGAAAGGGGGTTGCTTACATTGATGGTGCTGACAATAACAGCAATATCAATCATATCGGTGTTGTTACAGTGATATTTAAAATTTCAGCACACTTTATTTAGGATTATTAATAAAAATTAGCATGCCTGTTGAATTACATAATTCAAAATAATAATAATAAAACTAATACCCACATACTTTTGATGCCACTCTGACAATTTCATCCAGAAACTGGAGCTCATACGTTAAACAAAACTTCCAGCTTCAGCCACTGGGGGCAGTGAGTTTTATTTCTTAATCACAGACCGATTTCATCTAAAGAATCTTTCTATACCTATGTCAAATTAGCAGTGAGATCAGTCTAGTGTGTGAAAAACAGATGTAGAGTCATTAGAAGTGTTTGTTGATGTTTCAGTTCACATTGGTTGACTTTAGTAAACAGGGCTGTCAATGAACACATATCTGAGTATATATGTTTTCTTGCGTATGTATATTTGTGTGTACTGTATGTGTGTATGCTGATATGACTAGAGGCCTATTACTGCTGTTCTGACAGTTCACTTATGAGCGAAGTGCATGGCCTGTGTAAGCACCTGCCAGTGCCATTTAAATTACCTGTCAGTTATCTCCATGGAAACAAGCAGCTCCTTTATCCAGTCTTATGACTGGTAAACCAAACATTTAAAAGGTTGTGCTTAATTTATGTTAATACACAAACATATTTTTAATGAATCTGGCTGGATGCAGTTGTTGTTGCACAGCTTAACAGCAGGGCTGATTGGTAATCTGTCATACTGGGCATTTTCCCAGTGGGCCAACACACTTTGGGGCCGATCAGGGGCAGACTGGTCATCGGAAGAACCGGGCGGGCAGAAATGGCTGCGATATGCTGAACGGGCCATACAACGGTGCTGCGATATGCCGAAGGGGGCAGCGATATACAGAAATGGACAGCGACACAGCCGATTTCTCTTCCCAGTCCACCCCTGCTTGACAGAGGAAGCCAGACTGCTGTAAATGAACGTTTCTGCTTTGGTTCTCTTGCTGAGCTCAAGTGGCTTCCTGCGGGGAAGAGGGTACACATTTCTGCCAGATCTCGTGGCTCTGCTCTGGTTTGCCCCCACCCATCCCTTCACCATTTAGTCATTAGTGCTACTTCTCTTCTCTGCCTGAGCTGACTGAAAATGAGTACCAAACCCTGAGCTACTCAGGAGAAAGAAAGACAGAACACAAGAGGAAAATGGAGAGATAAAAATAGAGCAAAAACAAAAAACAGCAGTAAAAGCTTCTTTCTGCTGTGGCATATTTTCTTTTTGGCATTAGAAGTTCAATGCTTAAGTTAAAATGTGTAATAATTTTTTAAATGTTAAAGACTCCATCAAATGGCTTGACGAGTGCAGTTTCTGTGCTTTGTTGACGTATTTCCTATTGAAACATGTTTGGTTAGGACATATGTAAGGACTGTAAGGAAATAAAAGGTTTGAAACATCACAAACCTTTTGTTACATCACAGAGATGAATCTACTTGTTAGTCGGTTGCAGTTGGTATTTGGAGGAGGGCTATTCTTATTGTAGAAAGCATTTGATTGGACAAAAATCTATGCAATGCATGATGACCCATTAATAATTTTTGTTCAGTTTTCCCAGAAGATTTGAAATGCATAGATGGAACACACAAAATAAAGATATGGCATTACAACTAATACACACAGTCTAAAACCCACAAAACAGCTAGTATAATAGCATGGGGTCTTTAACCCTGTAAAGCTGTGCATGTAATATTTGATGATTTCAAAAGCCTCTACATCGTCAACGTGATACATACTTGCTGAAAAACATGTTGTATGCAATGTACTAGATGTCTATTGCCTCCTGCTGAAAATTTCTTCTGGAAGTGGAAGAACTTGTAATTATAATGTCCAAAATACTGACAAATAATTTTTAAATGACATGTTTAATGTGGGAAATTGTATTTACACGGATCAGCCACTACATTAAAACCATTGACAGGTGAAGTGAACAACATTTATCTCATTACAATGGCACCTGTCAAGGGGTGGGAAATATTAGGCATTAAGTGAACATTCAGTTCTTGAATTTCATGTGTTGGAAGCAGGAAACTTGGACAAGCGTAAGGATCTGAGTGACTTTGACCAGGGCTAAATTGTGATGGAGAGATGACTGGGTCAGAACATCTCCAAATGGCAGGTCTTGTGGGGTGTTCCCGGTATGCAGTGGTTAGTACTTACCATAAGTGGTCCAAGGAAGGACAACCGGTGAACCGACAACAGGGTCATGGCCCATTGATGG
The DNA here is from genome assembly GCF_025860055.1 of Xyrauchen texanus. Classification (NCBI taxonomy): domain Eukaryota; kingdom Metazoa; phylum Chordata; class Actinopteri; order Cypriniformes; family Catostomidae; genus Xyrauchen; species Xyrauchen texanus. The sequence goes on along the minus strand of NC_068308.1, from coordinate 31,605,147 downwards.
ATATGGGGAGCAAAGGCAAGACCGCCTGGTCCGATCCCACAGAAGAGCTACTGTAGCACCAATTACTGAAATACTTAATGGTGGCCATAATAGAAAGGTGTCAGAACACACAGTGTGTCGTAGCTTGCTGCGTAGCCACAGACTGGTCAGAGTGCCCATGCTGACGCCTGTCCACTGCCGAAAACGCTTACAATGGGCATGTAAGCGTCTGAACTGGACCATGGTGCGCTATGGGAAGAAGGCAGTTCAGAGGAGGCAGTGTGATGCTCTGGGCAATATTCTGCTGGGAAACCTTGGGTCCTGGCATTCACATGGATGTTACTTTGACACGTACCACCTATCTGAGAATTGTTGCAGACCAAGTATACCCCTTCATGGCAACGGTATTCCCTGATGGCAGTGGCCTCTTTCAGCAGGATAATGCATCCTGCCAGACTGCAAAAAACATCAATAAAGTATATATATATATATAATTTAATATTTATGCGATTAAAATACTTTCTCTTATCACAACCTCATTTAGAATTTGGAATAAGTCACAGCAGTAATTAATGCCACTCACCGTAGTTACACTGTGTACTGTATACTGTGTGCACAGTAGTGCTGTGTAAGTACTGCACATGACAGATTTAGATAAATAATGTAACCAGTTATTGTTTATTTAGTACTTTATTATTGTTTTTGCCTTCTAATATATTGTATATACAGTGTTCTCAAAAATCATTTGAGCTCTCATGCTGCAAAAATATACAGAATAAAAGTATGTGAATCCCATTGCATTAGATACAAAATATAGAACTAAGTGGCATCCGCAAACAAATCATGTTGGACCTTTTTCTCAGAACTAACTTCAATTTTCAGTACATTCTATGTTCTATGTATGTTTAAGCAATATACACAAGTAAAAGTGCAGTAGTTTATAATATTAGCATTACTGTGATTAGCGTACCTATGGTTAAATCACAGCCCTGTATTGACATTGAGTTAATATAACAGCCCTATTAAAAATAAGTTAAAATTGAGTATTGCCAGTTATTTTGTGTGTTTTTACCAACTGTAGTATATTAGTTGCACTGTATTGTATGAACTGAAATATTGAACCTGGGAGTGTTTGGGAAACCTGTTTTAAAAAAAATTATTTGCAACTCCAATGGTGCTGGTGAAAATTACACCCTTTACTTTTAAGCAAAGGAATTTATTAAGTAGTTTATTAAATCAAGGACAAATTAATTGAGGGATCACATAATAAATGCAAGTAATAATCAATGTGTTTGTGGTGGTCTGATGTCGTGTTTCAGTTTAAAAGTGTCTGTGTGCCTTTACTTTAGTAATATCTGTTCTCATTATGAGTGGAGAGCTTCTCTGCTCTCAACGGCTTCATTAATACTCAATAACACTGAACTCACAGCATAGTGTGTGTGTGTGTGTGTGTGTGTGTGCATGTGTGTATTAGTGCGTGTGTGTGTGTGGCTTTACTCTTCAATGGCACAGGAGGGTCACAATATTTTTATTCCAATCAGCCTTTCCTAATGAATGAAACTTGCAGGGATCTTTGTCACATGCCCCCTCTGTGTCTCTCCTCTCTATGTGATATGATTCATGAATGCGCAAACCCTTATTTCATAATTTGTACAGAGCACTATGAATTCTCCTTCAAAATAATCGGATAAGTTTGTGCTAAAATCAAGGCAGCACTTTAGCAAAGATCTCTCTAAATTATGGTCTTAATTACCTATTTTACCCAGCTTACTGGATGTTCTCCAAACTGCTTTTTTTAAAGGTGTCCTGCATTTTATTTGATATTTTTCATTTATTTTTTTCCATTTTCCATGAGGTTCACTTATAATGTTAGCAAAGGTTTTTGCACAAATAAACAGTCAAAATAGTATTAAATTACCTTTCCCCCCCTGTCTCTGGCCCTCATGATCGATGGATGAGTGAATGATGGATGGACGATGATGAACAAATGGATGGATGTATGGTAGGATCAGGTTGTAAAGCAGCTATCAGCATATAAAAGAGTGATACATGTAACGTCCTCAACTTTGAGGCTTATGGATTAAGGGAATGTATTGAAACAGGGAATGATTTGCAGATCTTACACCCATCCTCTCCATTCCAGTTTCCACGGCAACTGCTTGTGCTGTGGATTTGGAGTGAATATGCACCCCAGACCCTGCTAGTCCAATGAATAAATAAAGCCAACAAATAAAACATTGCTGAAAATAGCAATCAGTCTCAGTCTTGTTATGTTGTTTTCCGTGATGATGAATTAGATCAAACATTCCTTCTATTTCCTTAATAATTATGCTATTTATTACTTTGTGCATGGCTTTGCACTTCTTTAATAATTCATGTGCCCCTGGACATTAAAAAATTGCATCTGAGAGCTTAAAATGTGAAAGAAGACAGCATTATTTTCTGCATTCAAGTCAAGTCATTTTTATTTGTATAGCGCCTTTCACAACACACATTGTTTCAAAGCAGCTTTACAGAAGATCATGTACTAACAGAAGATCAAACTGTAATGTCTATAATGCCTTAGAGTCATCATTGTGTAGTTTGATAAAATACGATTTTGAATTGTGTTTAAAAATAAGTAATTAAATAATAATTGTATTTATAACGTGAGCAAGCCAAAGGCGACTGAAAGAGATGTTGGTTTATGGAGAAAAATAACCTTGGGAAATACCAGGCTCAGTGTGGGGGCCAGTTCCCTCTGGCTTACATCATGAATATAATGTCAATATTACTTATGTATAGTGCAAGTCATGGTTTAAAATTATTAAACTAAGTAAGTGTTAAGGGCCAGTGTTTAAACAGATTTTGTTTGAAATGTAAGATTAATGACTAATGTCTTTGAAGTCCATCCTGGATTAACTGCAGAAGTTCACATAGATGCAATTCTAATTGTTAGTTGGATGATGAAGGGTTTTGTTGGCAATTACAGTTTTTTATGATTGTTTACACACTAAAATAAAAATTTCCACACAATTTGCAAAATTCTACTCCAATGAGCAAAACACCTCCACAGATTTGCACAACATTACACACAATGTCTGCTTCACCCTTTTTGCAAAACATTACACACAGTGATTTGTAAAACTCTAAACACATTTTCACACCTTAGACACAGATAAGGATTGTGAGGTTACTTCCTTGTCATTACAAAGCACTGGATTGCCAATGACCACACTAATGAACGAATTGGATAATCACAACCACCAGGTGTGGAAGCACACATGTGCTAATTTGAAAACGCAGCCCTCAGTTGTGCTATAAAAGGCAGCAGGTGAGTACACCTGTCTTCAACAAAAATGGAAGGAGTTAGAAGAAGAAGAAGAAGAAGAAGAAGAAGAAGAAGAAGAAGAAGAAGAGTGAGAATGAGAATGAGAGGGGGAGCTCAAAGAGGAGATGAAGGTGGTAGAGGAAGAGGAGAATAAGTAGGTAGAGGAAGAGAAGGAGATAGAGGAAGAGGCCTTGGTAGAAGAAGAGAAGGAGGAGGTAGAGGAAGAGGAGAAGTAGGTAGAGGAAGAGGAGAAGTAGGTAGAGGAAGAGGAGAAGTAGGTAGAGGAAGAGGCCTTGGTAGAGGAAGAGGAGAAGTAGGTAGAGGAAGAGGAGAAGTAGGTAGAGGAAGAGGAGAAGTAGGTAGAGGAAGAGGAGAAGTAGGTAGAGGAAGAGGAGATAGAGGAAGAGGCCTTGGTAGAGGAAGAGGCCTTGGTAGAGGAAGAGGAGAAGTAGGTAGAGGAAGAGAAGGAGATAGAGGAAGAGGCCTTGGTAGAAGAGGAGGTAGAGGAAGAGGAGAAGGAGGTAGAGGAAGAGGAAGAGAAGGACTTGAAGGGTTGATAGAACCTGAACAAAGAAGATGAGGACCAAATTTGACTCGAGAAATCCGTGCAACACTTATTGACCATGTTATCAACCATGGACTGACACTGATGGAAGCTGGACAAAGAGTTCAACCAAATCTCAGCAGAAATACTGTTGCGTCAATAATTCGGACATTTCATAGAGAAAACAGGTAAGCTAACCACACAGTACATTGAAACTGAAGCTTGCTGTACTTGTCATCAATAATGTTTACTGTGACATCTGACAGTAGGCTGTGTATGTGTGTGTATATATATATATATATATTACATGGGATTGAGGGTAGAGGACACCAAGTTGGAAGGGGCCCCATGTTCACTCGTGCACAAGAGGCTGCCATTGTGAACATGGTTTTGGCCAATAATTGTATCGGGCTGTGAGAAATCCAAGCCAATATCATCAATGATGACAATATTTTAAATAACATCCAACGAGTCTCTCTGTCAACATTAGGTCGAATCCTAAAGAAAAATCAAATATACATGAAGCAACTGTATCGGGTACCATTTGACAGAAATTCAGAGAGTGAAACATCTGTGCAATGAGTATGTGGAGGTATGTATTGTTCATCTTACTATGATGTTCTGTCACAAAAAAAAAATACTGTGCAATAGATATTGAATAGCATCTTATTGTCTTTAATGTGTTTCAGAGACTTTTGCAAATGGATGCAGCAGAAATTCAACATGAATTTATATGTGGATGAGGCTGGATTTAACCTTGCGAAAACAAGAGGGAGAAATGTAATTGGACACAGGGCAATCACCAATGTGCCAGGGCAGCGAGGGGGTAACATCACCATTTGCGCTGCTATCACACAAAATGGGGTCCTCCACCACCATGCAAATCTGGGACCCTATAATGCAAATCTAATTCTTGCATTTCTTGACCGATTGCATGAGATTGTCACAGCATTACACCAAGTGGACTAGATGTGGTACATTGTCGTTTGGGACAATGTCTCATTCCATCGGGCTGCTCTGGTCCAGAATTGGTTCCATGATCACCCTGATTTTGAAGTCTTATACCTTCCCCCATACTCCCCCTTCCTGAATCCTATAGAAGAGTTTTTTTCAGCGTGGCGGTGGAAGGTATACGACCTGCGGCCCTATGACCGTTTGCCCCTCATTCAGGACATAGAGCAGGCCTGTGATCTTATTGAAGCAGCTTCTGTGCAGGGGTGGATTCGTCACAAGGCGATTCTTCCAACGGTGCCTTGCCAATGAAGACATAGCCTGTGATGTGGATGAAATCTTATGGCCTGATCCAGCCAGACGGAGAGATGAATAGTTACAGTATTCTTGTTGGTTTTACAGTTGTTTTCTGTAATTTCTGTTTACTTTAGAGTCAAAGTGTATGTACTGTAATTCATGCATTAATTTTTATTTGTCTACAGATTTTATGTTTCATTGATTTTCATTGTAGGTTGATTACTGTAACTGATTATGGTAAGAAATATTGTAAGTATTGAAATAAATACTTGAAATATTCAGTCAGCAGCATCAGTGTTGTGCAGTGCATGGTCAGTTTATAGTAGGCCTATTTGTGTACATTCTCCCTATATCTTAAACTAATCATGAAGAATGTTGTGGGTTTGTCACAATTTTTTTCCAATCTAAATTATCCATTACATAACAATGTCTGGCCAAAAATCTAGCACATGATATTTCCTAATTCGTTTTTTACAAATGTGTTTTTTATTTATCACAGCAGTGTGAAACTGGCTGCAATAGTGTCTGATCATTGAGGACCGTGTTGGTTAAATAAAAACTAATAGCCTTTTCACAAATATGTGTATATGTTTTGACTGAAGTGTGTTTTTTTTTTTTTTTTTTTTTTTGACAGAAGTATGTCATTTTGCAAACAATCTAGGAATTATGTAAATTGAGTGTGGTGTTTGGATAATTGTGCTTATATTTTGAAAAACAGAACCCGGTTTTCAAAATTGCGTGTAAACAATTGAAAAAAAACTGTAATTGTTAGTCTATTGATTTATTTAAAAAAAATCAATGAAAACAAAGTTGGCCAGAATATAAATATATGTAAAACAAAATAATCATACCTCTTAAAGTGTAGATCTTTACAGATATTTTGCAGATTAATTACTCATATTTTCACTCTATGTTAGAGGTCTGCAACCCGACACGGGCCCGACGGAACCCAAGAACCCGACGGATTCGGGTCAGTTTTTCAAGTAGGACTTTGGTTTGTGTTTGTAATAAATGAAAAATTAAACAGGCCTTCCTCTCAAGCAGGCACACACTCTCACTCACAGACATGCGAATGGATGAGTTAGGGGCCATTCACACCAAATGTGTTTTTGCATGCATCTGTTCTGTTTTCACCTTGTTTTCCTATGTAAACACTTGTTGGACAAATGTCTTTGACTGTTGCACCATATCTCTCTTTTTCTTCAGCGACTCGCGCAGGACCAGCACTTTTTAAACACTGTGTCAAGTTAAATTTCATTCTTTGTGCTGCGTCTAGATTGTTGTTAGCACAGGTGTCACAAAGATTCAACCAGTGGTGATATCTCAGGGCCAGCAAAGTATTCTCTGAGTCGCGCTCGTTAGCTGAGGCAGTGCATGAGTTTAAGCTCCACCCCTTCAGGCCTTCAGAATTTCCAAAGAATCCTTCAACAATGCAAGTAAATAGGCATCTAAAGTCAGCTTGTCAGATTTATCAGCCAATCAGATTGATTTATTTGTTCTTGGTGGGTGTAATCTTTAGGATATTTCCCGGTCGAGGCCTTCTAGCTGGCCTTGAGTGAAGCAATCCCACTTTAAGTTATGTATGTAATTCAAGAGCGAAAATCATAAGATCAAGCTGTTTGACGAGTCGCCTGTCATCACTGCTGGTATTGCCATTGAGAAAGAGATCCTTATGAATGTAAAAACAGGAGATGTTCTGCATGACTGCGTGATTGTTTAATTTATTAAACTGGAAAGGAGGACTGATTTTCATTTCAAGTAAATTGGTTAGTGCTTTTTTGCATTGTAATAGCAACATCAGGAGTTTTCTAAGTGGAAATTGGGCTGCTTGAGCATTCAGTGTCAGATCAAGTTTTGAAAAGTAGTGCTGCGTTCCTTTCAACTCGGAAAGTTGGATTTTCCTACTTCCTACTAGGAAAAGTGCAATGGAATGAATCTTGATTTCAGAATTACAACCTGTATACTCGTGCAGAAATTCTCAACTCCAATTTCGCTGAGATGCAGGTGCATGATGTCACACAAACATGTCAACACTCAGTGTCATTTTGCCGGGTAGGGTCGGGCCACACGGTCTTGGGTACGGGTCGGGTTCGGGTTTCATTTTAAGGCCTGTGCAGACCTCTACTATGTGAGTTTGTAGCATCCTTATACCTGCATTGTTTTAATTCCTTCCCCAGATTATTCTTGAGAAAATATGAAAAGCCCAATGCTTTGACAAGCACTGTTTCTACTATCATTTAAAAAAATGAAGCCTCAAAGACTCAAATAGCCACAAAGTAATATTTTTCATGACTTATTTTCTGAATTTTTATCAGGCGTGAGCAATATTTAGCAAGTAGCACTTCAGCTCCCTGCAGTATGAATAAATTATGCAAATGATTATGTACTGCTCATAGCTTTACTGTTTGCAGATTTTATATATGCTGCTGTTATTTTATTTGTTGTAACTTGCAGCTATTTGTCATTTAGTGATTATTCAGAGCTCATCTTATACTTAATATAATGTCTTTGTCACTATTATTTTGATTTGTATGTCAAATAATGAGGTCCATGCAAGGTACAGAGTTAATGTGCTCATAAGGAAATGCACTACAATGTTTATTTTCAAAATACTTACACATTGTTGGCATGTTGGAGCCCAGGGCGGCCGCCTATATCACCGGTAGGACAGGACGGTACTTGTGCAGTAAAGGGCCAGCCCAAATTGTCAAACGGCCCTCCGGGAAAACGCCCAGTGCTCCCGATGGCCAGCCCACCCCAGGTGGATTTACTTGCCTTGAAAGGGACTTTGATACTACTCACTTTATTTTGGTAACTCCTCCTGTTTAAGGACACTTTCAGAGTAGCAAATTAAATGATTCACCACCAGAGAAAAATAAACCTACGAACAGGGTATTTCTACACTGGCATTGGTAACTAAACAAGTTTATGTTTTGTGATGCTTAATCCATGCCAATAAGTAGTTGGAGTTAATTTGGAGTTAAATGTGTTTTTATTTATGTTCACTTATCCTTTATTTTGATAAGATAGTTGAGTGTCTAATTCTGTATGTGTCCTACAGATGGCGCGCCACTGAGTGAGCTGTCCTGGTCCTCATCTCTGGCTGTGGTGGCTGTGTCTTTCTCTGGCCTCTTTACCTTCATTTTCCTCATGCTGGCTTGCCTGTGCTGCAAACGAGATGACATTGGCTTTAAGGTGAGATCCTCTTTCATTAAAATTACTATTTACCAGTGAGTTTTTCTGTTCTAAAATGCGACTATTGAGTTGTAACATACTCTAATGTTTTTACCATTAGAAGAAATCAGTGTAACTCAATCACAGTCATAACACACTTAATTAAATACACCACAATCTCAGTCTCAAACCAATGAAATAAGCACACTGTAAAAATCATGTTCCTACTCAGAGTTTTTGTCTTGTTTTCCAGTAAGAATATCAATACTTAAGATAGACTTGCTTATAGCTAAATATGGTGAGTTTATTTTAAATAAATATTTTTCAATATTGCAATAATTTATCCTATTTCAGCATACTATGCAGAGACAACTATAAGAAAGCAATTTGTTGATTGATTCCCCTGAATAATTTAAACGCTGTGGCTCTGTAATGCTATCAAAACATTGCTCTGGTTGTTTGATCATCCTGACCAGACAGACAGAGCAACAATAGCTCAACCAATGGCATGAGTTTGGGATGGGATTACCTTGTTGTCTGACCAATGGCAGATGGGGGAGTGTTCTGCTTGAAACAGGGGGTCTGGAATTGGCTGGTTAGAGTCACATCATTTTCCCCTGCTGGTAGGTGCCGGAACTACACCAACCGGTAACAAAGCTGGTTTCCTCCATTGATAGTACTTCAAAAATAACATATGAAAAAACTAAACAAAAATGATAAGAAATATAGGAATATCAATTATTTCATTATACCATAGTAGTTTTTTCTTTCTTTCTTTCTTTTTTCACTAATTCTTTTTGATTGTTTCGATATTTTTACAGGAAAGCGAAGCAAAAATACTGATTAAAATAGTATTATTTAGAGAGGATTTGCAGTGCCATAACAAATATAAAAATATATGTCACAGTATATTGTAAGGGCTCTGTCTTTCCCATACCAATGCCCAAGAAAATACAGTAATTTCACTGGCAGATCTCTTCAGCATTGCCTCAATACAAATATCTTGCAAGGCCTTGGCCTGCTGCTGTCCTGCAGTTATGAAATTGTTCAGTTGAAAGAGGAAAATTTCATGAATCAGTAATTAGTTTGATTCAGATACGCAAAAATGCTTTGATCAAAAACTTAAAAACATGTGCAACACATGCACATAAACGCAGACGTTCTGTTCACTTGCATGTCCTCTTGGCCTTTTAAGGTTACAGAGCTCAAGGGTTTCAGAGAAATTGGGGTTTTACAGTGTAAACCTCTCAGTGCTGTCTCTTAAGGTTCAAGGAAGAGATGCAGAGCAAGAATAGGGACGTAAACACTTCTTTGTATAGATGTGTTTTTCATCTTGTTGTGAGCAGCGAAGGCCATCAAATGGCATATGGGCATGCATTTCTGTGCATTTTTAATTAGAATCTTAAAGTGGGTCAAGACACAGGAGAAAATATGATCTTTGTGAGTGCGTGAAAGGGGAGGATTACTCTTTCATGGATCTCAGCACCTGGTCTCCAGTAAAGGCCTAATATTTTTAATTACAGTTCCTCTGTGTACTACAGCTTGCTGCTTAAACTTTAACTGCTGAAAAGGGAAATCTATCTCTCTCTCTCTCTCTCTCTCTCTCTCTCTCTCTCTCTCTCTCTCTCTCTCTCTCCCCATCTATATCTAATTAATTTCCAGTCTGTATTTAACACTTTCATTCTTGTACCCAAGTTTGGATTTGTACAGGTCTGATGGTAATTTATTTATTCCCCTTTAGCGTTCTCTAGGCCACTCTCACACACACAAACACTTACACAACCCATAAATACTGGGGAAAAAATACCTGATTGTAATACAGTACATACATGAAGTACACTGAGGTCCACTTTGTGGGGGGGGGGGGGGGTAATCACCTACATTAACATGAAGTCACCTATATTGTGGGAAGCCACCATAGGTTCCCACAAGGAAAATGGCTTAAGCATATGAATTAATTATGTAATTAACATAGCAGAAAGGTTTGCATTAGGGTTAGGTTTAGGAAAATGTTTTCAATAGATTTCTGGAAAACTGAAACTCTGATCAGCTAGAAAAACTTTGGTCTTAGTTCAGGGATTTTAGAAAAACACTAATCCAAGTGTGGAGAGATTTGACAAGCCAACATAATTAGCACAAAACAATAGAAGTCAATGGAAAATCCCCACTATGATAGAAAAACAATGTGTGTTAATATGTATGATTATGCTAATGTTCTTAATAAAGCTTTATTAGAAACTGCAGCGTAACACATAGAACAGAACGCAAGTGTTATAAGAGACCCATTTTGAAAGTTGAAACAAATTTTTTAACTGACACAGCATTTAAATAACATGTGTCCTGTGTGAGATGCTTAAAAAAAAAAACATCTGTCTAACGCATATAGACTAAAAACAACTGTGCAAACATGCATTTGGTGTGAACAGCTCCTAAGAATAATAGTCTGACCCCACTAATGGAACTGACATGTTCGATTCTAATCAAAGATATACAAACTGTCTACTAAAGACCTTTTTCTTATTCTTCAGTTTAAAATGTATTACAAGATGTTTTGGAGGCATGCAATATGTATGAGCAACAATGAGTCTTCACATTTTTTTGTGACAGGTGCAGTTTCACAATTTCACTGGCATATAATGCAGTGACTCACACAATAATCTGCACTATTTGTCACTAAGTTGCAAGGATGTGATCAGGTTCATTTCTGCAGATAGCTGAAGGGTCTGTCATGCACATGTGAGAAGGAATGAGTGCGAGGAAGAAAGGAAGGAAGGAGAAAAAAGAGTGATGTCATAAACACAGAATGTAAAAGCCTTTCCCTCTCTTTCGCTGTGAGTTTTTTTTACTGTCACACATTTTTGTGGGAGCGTCTCCTCTATTCTTAATCGCCAGTCCTCACACTCTCTTGGAAAGAACACAGGAACTGCCCCTCCCTTCATTCTCTCTCTCTGTCTCTCCAGTGGAGGATTGATGTGCTTTTTATTTGTGTGTTTTTGGAGAGTTGTAGTGATGTATTCTGGAGACCTAGGCTCTTTGGTTCCACAGCAGCATGAACAGGTTCCTACCGTTCTGTTCTGTGAGCGATCAGTCTGGGGGTCATTTGGACACCTCACAGGTGCTCAGTGGATAGCCCAGATGTGCAGGTTTATGGTGCGAAAGGGAAGTGGAACATGTGCATTAAGGACAGGTAAGATGGGAAATTTATATTTTGATATTTTTTCAATCTCTGGAACTACAATGTTAATGATTTCTTCAGAAATGTTATATAATTGTAATTAGAGGTCGAACGTTAGTGTATAGGTGGTGGGAAAGGAAGATTAATGATTAATCGGCTGATAGTTTTTAAAATCGATTTATAGAATTTTGCCAAATTGTCTTAGCCTTACCGTGAAAGACACAGGAAAAATTATTTATTTGCATAAAGTTTTGCTGATGTCCTAGAGTTAAAAAAGCATCTATCGGCTCCAGTTAATTTGTAAAACCGATATATTGGTCTACCTCTAACTGTAATAGTATTTTGTAAGCGATTAGTTAGCAAGAAGTGTTTCCATATCAAAAAAGTAATGTTGCCACACGAATGGGGTGTGCCAAAATCATTCTTTTTAAATCTGAATTTTTTTTTTTTATTTATCAAGAGGTACCTTCATAGCTACCGTTCACTCTCTGTCTACCGACATTGCTCTGACTGTCAGATGACAAGAATGGTCAGAGGGGGGAATGCGTTCTGACCTGGGGCACAGAACATAAAAAGAAGGTGGTAAATGAAAAACAGTGCATTAAAATGAATAACTTGCTTAACAATGGCTTAAGTTATCACATTATCACTGAAAATCTTGAAAAAAGGCTCTAAGTTAACCAACATTGAACGTTGCTGAGAGGTACAGATGGCCAACTAATATAAATATCAGTTCATTTCTTTTCTGTCACAGTTATGCAAAAAGTCACCATATGTTTGGGAATGGGTGTTCAATCACTTTACAATTTGAGAGTAAACCTTGTTAAAAAGTTGTTAACGGACCCTCCGCCATGTCCACCCTATATTGGGCTCTTCTTACTAACCGTAACTAATGTTGTTGCGCTTTCCTTCCTTTGCATGTTGTTGATGTGAGAAACCAATGGATGTGGTGTGAGCAAAGTACCACAGGAATTATTAAACATCACCTGGATCAAATATTGACTAAATCCAAAAATTTGTGCAAAGAAATGTGTGATGAGGCTTGCTTCAGAATCAGTCATGTTGAACAATTTTAGCCTTTTCTTTATTTTCTTTCTTTTTCTGTTTGGATGGAAATAAATATGCAGATACATTTAAATTAATAATAGTTTTTTTAATTATCACTAATCGATATGCATGACTGTTTGCATAAAAAAAAATCTAAATTAAATTCTAAATATAAAAGTTTTAATTAAATAATTGGCATCACATTAAGTTGTAACTTTTTTATTAGATTCTTGATTTAATTTATTTAAAAATTGTTAATTGTTTTTTGTCATTTTGTGTGTGTGTGTGTGTTTGTTCTGAATTGTAATATGCATTACATTTTCAAGCAGTTTGAAAAGTGTTGAGTTATTTATGGTTGGCCTATGGGTTTTTGGCTTTTTATCTGTGTTGCTGTGTGTGCGTGTGCAGTGTGCGTGTGCTTGTGTGTGTGTGCTTGTGCATGTGTGTGTGCGTGGTGTGTGTGTGTGTGTGTGTGCGTGTGTGTGTGTTTGATGGGGTGGTGGTGTGTGGGGCATACATGTATTGGAACACTGAAGTCACACTTAAAACTGTCTGAATGACACTGTACTAGATAACAAAACATTTGTTATTATAACAAAGTGGCATCTGCAAACAATTGATGCTAGAGCATTTCTTAGAACTAACTAATCTGAGACATTTTTGCAATAACTTTTAACAAACTGGTGAAATTGTATTTTTTAAATAAACATTTTAAATCGAACCCTAAAATGTGTATCAAAAAAATGACCATCCATTTAATATTTAAGACAAACTTTACATGAAGTGGTGCTTTCATCTGACACTCCAAGTATTCCTTAATTAAGTCAATAGTATTTTTTACATTATCGGTATTTGTGTGGGTAGGGTTGTTGAGAAATTTTGTATTTAGCTAATATTTAAAATTCAAACATGGAATTGCCAATATTACTGATATACAGTACAGGATTATTTATACTGTCACCCAAAAGAAAATGTTCAATGTTAAAAAATATATCGACCATTTAGAATATAAAATTAGTAATAAAACTCTGATCAGTTAAACAAATCATAGCACAAAAGTCAGATCAGTCTGAAAGTCTGTACCATGTTTGGTTGATGTAGCTCGAAAGCTCTAGGAGTAGTTAGAAATTTTCATCTTGGTTCAGGGATTTTAGAAAAACACTAATCCAAGTGTGGAGAGATTTGACAAGCCAACATAATTAGCACAAAACAATAGAAGTCAATGGAAAATCCCCACTATGATAGAAAAACAATGTGTGTTAATATGTATTATTATGTTAATGTTCTTAATAAAGCTTTATTAGAAACTGCAGCGTAACACATAGAACAGAACGCAAGTGTTATAAGAGACCCATTTTGAAAGTTGAAAAAATAAATTTAACTGACACGCCATCTAAATAACATGACGCTCCTGTGTGAGATGCTTAAAAAAAACATCTGTCTAACACATATAGACTAAAAACAACTGTGCAAACATGCATTTGGTGTGAACAGCTCCTAAGAATAATAGTCTGACCCCACTAATGGAACTGACATGTTCGATTCTAATCAAAGATATACAAACTGTCTTTTAAAGACCTTTTTCTTATTCTTCAGTTTAAAATGTATTACAAGATGTTTTGGAGGCATGCAATATGTATGAGCAACAATGAGTCTTCACATTTTTTTGTGACAGGTGCAGTTTCACAATTTCACTGGCATATAATGCAGTGACTCACACAATAATCTGCACTATTTGTCACTAAGTTGCAAGGATGTGAGCAGGTTCATTTCTGCAGATAGCTGAAGGGTCTGTAATGCACATGTGAGAAGGAATGAGTGTGAGGAAGAAAGGAAGGAAGGAGAAAAAAGAGTGATGTCATAAACACAGAATGTAAAAGCCTTTCCCTCTCTTTCGCTGTGAGTTTTTTTTACTGTCACACATTTTTGTGGGAGCGTCTCCTCTATTCTTAATCGCCAGTCCTCACACTCTCTTGGAAAGAACACAGGAACTGCCCCTCCCTTCATTCTCTCTCTCTGTCTCTCCAGTGGAGGATTGATGTGCTTTTTATTTGTGTGTTTTTGGAGAGTTGTAGTGATGTATTCTGGAGACCTAGGCTCTTTGGTTCCACAGCAGCATGAAAAGGTTCCTACCGTTCTGTTCTGTGAGCGATCAGTCTGGGGGTCATTTGGACACCTCACAGGTGCTCAGTGAATAGCCAAGATTTTTTTATCCTAGGTAAAAATCCTTTTTAAAAATCAATTTCCTTCTTTGAGCCTCTGAGGTCTGTCTGAATTACATGGCAGACAACATTTTTCTAATTAAGAAGAGAGACGTCAATTGGCCAGACAGCATTACTCCTGTCGCCACCTTGCACATGAGATGTTCAATTACTCTATACAAATAGTTTAAGGATTAATTTGCTTTATTTGTTTAATTTATTTGACAATTTAGGTGAATATTTAGGCTTGCAAATAAAAGTAAAACGTTTATAACTAAATTATTAAAATTGGTTCAAATACAACATTTTGACAGAGGGGGCATAGTGGTCTGGCTGAAGGGGCACTGAAACCTCTTCAAGGCTACATACACAGAAATTGTTTAATAATTTATAATCATTCAGTTGGCGGAGTTACACCAGTTTCATACACTAACCTGCAAACTCATCAACGTCACTTTGTTCATTTTTCACCTTCATTGTCACCTTCGTTACTTTTGTGTGTATGGTGACTAGATCCACAACTTAGTTTGGACTGTGCCTTGTCCTACCAGCAAACGACTTCAGTAAATGTTATATCACCCTCTTGTGGTCTCCAAACACTATTACACCAGACTACATCAAACAGAATGCCAACCGACGGAGAGTTAAAAAGTGTGCAAATTAGGCTTCTAATTAAAAAGTTGGCTACTGATTACACATCGATGCCTCAAAAACATATGGTTAAAATAATGTGCTGATCAATAATCAGTATATCGATATTTGATGACAAATAAAATAGATTTTTGTCCAGGTCGGTGCCAATTCGTTTGAAATGCCACAATATGTTTGCTGAGTAATTTTTTGAACTGTTTTCATCAAATATTGTGTAAAGATATTTGCTATACGAATCCATTGATTTTTTGGTGGATGGAGTGGAGGGAGGTTGCCCTTGAGTTGCCATTGTCCCTGTAATAAGTGCAATGTATGTCGCTTTGGATAAAAGCGTCTGCCAAATGCATAAATTTAAATGTATGTGTTGGCTGGTCTATTAAAGTTTTTAGAATTATTTGATATTCTCCAAAAACTCTTGTTTACAACTGATTGTTGTTGCTGATTATTAGCCTGAAGTTATACAAATATGATTCTATTTAGTCGGCAGTTGTGGATGAATGTTTACCTTCAAGAAATCTTGATAATGATGCTTTAAGGAATGTTTTTCCTGTGACTTGGGCTTAGGCAAGAAATTAATGGAGGCCTTAAGTTAGAATCACAGCATGCCCTGTTGGGATTCCCAGCACTGTTTATCAAGATACAGTGTTCGGTAGCACTGCCGTGCATGGGCAGATCGGGAGCAGGGTCATATGGCAGCCATGTGGGGCGTGTGAAGATGCGGACAATAAGGCCTCTAAGGGAATTGAGTGTTTGTGTGTGTACAGTGATGTGTATATGTCTGTTAGCGTGTGCTGTTAAGTGCGAATATGTGTGACCCCTCTAGGTCACTGTTTTCCATTTCTTCGACCCATAACTCTGCAATGCTGTTCACAAAATGGCTTTTTGCTAACATCTGGAGGAGCATTTCCGATTTCCAGATGCTGCCAAGTCCTTTCTTGTTTCTTCTAAGCACACACTCTCTCTCTCTCTCTCTCACCTCTCTTGGGAGTTTCATCACATGCATATGGGGGTAAGAAGCATATTGGAACATGAGTCTAAGTCTAAAGCTCTTAAAATGTAACTGATGGCTCATTATTAGATCTGATTATGGTGACTCGCTCTTTAATGGGCTGTTTAATTAATTGCCATTTGTTCCATCAAGCATTAAAAGGTATTTTTTTATTATTAATTTTAAGAGGTTCAATGTACCTTACTGCTAGAAGCTACTGATGTGTCTTTTCAATTTAAATATATATCTGCTTGCTTATTCTTATACATTGAGTCCCACCCAGAGGGAAATTCCATTGCTTGGAGATTGCTCTTTTAAAGCTTGTGAAACTTATTTGAGATCGCAGTTGTTTCATTTTTTGTTCTGTATCAACTTTGTCACAGATGTTTCTCCTACATTTCCTGGGGAGAAATAAAAATACTCAAATAAGACAATTCTTGATGTACTGTAAGTATAGAACTTAGTATAGCTTATAAAAATGATGTGGATAGTACAGCTTATATCATTTTGTCCTGAAAATGATTCAAGAGTTCATATTGAAATTACTTTTGACTGCAGCATTTGATATATTGGCAAATTTAAGCACAGTTTGAGACTTTATTGTGATCTATTCTGAAATTAGAAGAAACACGTGGGATTACTGTGGTGTTTTTCTCAGGAGAAACATCTGATAAGCAGAAGTCTTGGCTCTCCATCTCTCTGCTGTCTATGTCTAGAAGAAACAACATAATAATGAGATAGTAGAGTTCATTTGTGATTTTAAGATCCCTTAAACCATTCACACAATGCTGTAATTGTGCAAAGAAACATGACAAATGACTGCTGTGATCACTTTGTTCCCAAATAAAAAAAGAAAAATGATGGATGGATGGATGGATTGATTGATTTGTTCATCAAATTCACCCATTCAGATCTAGTCAGTTAGGCTGCAGTGCAACTTTGACCCTTGACCCCTCTCTATTTCATTGCTACCATAGGAGTTTGAGAATGCAGAGGGAGAGGACTTTCCAGGGGACATGTCCATGCATGCATCGCCTGCATCTCACGCCGGTCCCGATGTCTACATCCTGCCTCTCACCGAGGTCTCGCTGCCTGTCGCCAAGCAACCTGGCCGATCAGGTGGGTTATTGTCACACCACGTCTGAGGATATTGCTAATATTTGTCATTGATGAAGACTTGTTGTGTTTTGTATACTAATTCCCATGTGGAATGCTGGTTTCATGAGAAAGACCATGTTGATTGACTAGCATTTTACAGTTTTTCTCGATTGCTTAAACACTATTACCAGGTTTTTTTAACTAAAATTTCAAAACCATAATGCCATTTATCAAAACGCACACCCATTTCCCTAAACTATAAGCACTATTCCCCTGTTTAGACACATGAGTCAGATTTGTTGAACTGTCACTGCAAAACTCTTCACACAAATCCCTTCATTTCTCATTGCCTACACCATGTGCTCATTTAGAAAGCACTAGCATTCAATATTGTTCACTCAAGTCAGCACAGCTTGAGCTCAATTAGCACACATTTACCCAGGAAACACTAAGAGTCAAAATTGATCACACATCAATCAGAACCTTCAATGGAGAGATAAAAGGACCCGAGTCAGATCATTCAGTTTTGGAACAATGGATCCAGAGAGATGTGAAGGAAGAGGTCGAGGACACTAGAGAGGAGGAGGAGGAGGAAGATATCAGTAGGGAGTGGAGGACGAGGTGAAAGAAGAGGAAGATATGTAGGGAGTGGAGGAGGAGTAGGAAAAGGAGGTGGAGGAGTAGGAGTAGGGAGAGGATGTAGATGTGGAGGAGTAGGAAGAGGAGGAAGAGGATGAGGAGGTGGAGGAGTAGGGAGAGGGGGATGAGGAGGTGGAGGAGTAGGGAGAGGATGTAGAGGTGGAGGAGTAGGGAGAGGAGGAAGAGGAGGAGGAGGAGTAGGTAGAGGAGGTGGTGGCGTAGTGGCTAAAGCCACAGGTAATCAGCAAGGTCATTGTGTCCTTGAGTAAGGCACTTAACTCCAGGTTGTTCCGGGGGGATTGTCCCTGTAATAACTGCACTGTAAGTCGCTTTGGATAAAAGCATCTGCCAAATGCATAAATGTAAATGTAGGTGGAGGAGTAGGAAGAGTATGAGGAGGAGGAGTAGGAAGAGGAGGTGGAGGAGTAGGGAGAGAATGAGGAATAGGGAGAAGAGGATGAGGAGGAGAAGTAGGGAGAGGAGGTGGAGGAGTAGGGAGAGGAGGAAGAGGATGAGGAGGTGGAGGAGGAGTTAGATTAGGAAGAGGAGGAAGAGTAGGAGGAGTAGGGAGAGGAGGAGGAGGAGTAGGGAGAGGAGGAGCAGGGATAGGAGGAAGAGGAAAATGAAGGGCAAGGGGACAAGTAGTCTTGGATGAAACTCATGACCCTGTCCTTGTCCATGGTATGACTGTGAAGGATGCTGGCACAGAATCATTGTTTTGTTGTTGTTTGGTGTACTGTACATAAGGAATAAAAATGTGCAGATGTATACATCTGTTGTGTCTTTTGTTGTGTGCATCATGTGAAAAGGTTTTTGAGGGAGAGAAACACAAGCAACAACTTGTTACCGGTTTATGTAGTGTTGTTTTGAGTGTATCTCACCAGTGTGTAAGACGGTGTTGTAGTGTGTGTGTTTTTAAGGGCTTGTGTGTCATGTCTGAGGGCAACGTTTGGTTTTTCAGCAAGACTGAATGTTTTTGAGTGGAGAGCTTCATTTTGACCTGAAAACAGGAAGTTTAGGGAATTGGGTGAGAAGTTCTGGATTTGTGTTTAGAGTTTTGAGAAAAGGAGGAATAATTTCAAGAAATGTGTTTAAGCAATCGAGAAAAACTGTATGTTGGTGAACATTATGGCTATGCTGGATCACCAGCTAGACCAGCTCCAAACCAGGAGATTTATGTATGTCTAAGCTGGTCTTCTCAGCAGGGCTGTCATATGAGCAAGACAAGATGTAATAGCACTTAAGAAAGCTCAAGGTTGTTGTCCTCCCAGTCGTACATCCTCTCTGACCCTGCTTATGCAACTCCCATACAAGCTTCACATTCTCTGGACTAGAGTTTTTTCCCCAGAGGACATTGTTAATGTGTTCGGTCTGGCTTTTAATACACAAGTTCTCCAGTGTAAAATCCAGAAGGGACCAACGCCCTGCCACTGCGGCCCAGCCTCCACTCCCTCTTCCTGGGGCGGACACTCTCCCACAGTCCTGTGTTGCTCTGGGCCTTAAGGAGCCAGTGCAGCTGCTCCGTACTAATAGCCATGGAGAATAATGGGTGCTTTGGTTGTCAATATTGTTTCTCTCTATTTAATTTCTTTTCTGCCTTTTGCTTTCTCTTTTGGGGGTGATGGGTGTAGGGTAAAGAGAGACAGATTGGACAAAATTTGTAAACAAGTCTTTGAATCATTTTGAAATCCTTAGAGCTGTCAATTTAACAAGTTATTTATTTTATAAAAAATATTGTGTAAATAAATGAAAGCAAGACATCATGCCCCCGACCTTTACATAAATTCTGTAATAAGTAATGTTCCTACCATCTGAGCAATTCAAGCTTGATATACTACCTTGATGCTGTAGGGGGCAGTCAGCGTGCCAGCTGTACAGTCAACACACCTCGTAAAACCAACGAGCAGGCATAATACAGCCTTTCACAGATGTGCTTTCACGCTCAAAGACAGCTGGACGGAGCACAACAGAATTAAAGAATTTCGAGATGCATTTATCAAAGTTTCAAATTTCGTTTAACTTGATATATCGTCCTAAAAATATAGCCCTCATGACTAGAAGCACTGAAAACTAGTGAGAAGCGACGCAACCAGTGAGATGCTCCAAAACATTACATTTACATTTATGCATTTGGCAGACGCTTTTATCCAAAGCGACTTACAGTGCACTTATTACAGGGACAATCCCCCTGGAACAACCTGGAGTTAAGTGCCTTGCTCAAGGACACAATGGTGGTGGCCATGGGGTTAGAACCTGTGACCTTCTGATTAACAGCCCTGTACTTTAGCCACTACACCACCACCACTCCGAAAAGCATCTGTCTGATGCATGAGTACATTTACCAACAATTAAACAAAGAGCAGAGAGATGTAGGCCAATAATTGCTTTATGCTGAATGGGATGGAACGAATGGTGGTGTTAAGAAAATTTTACGATATACAGTATTCTCTGAAAACAAGTCTTAATATCTTATACAGCTTTGATTCTCGAGTAAATTTATCTTGTTCTAAAGTTGTTTAAATAATTATTTTTTCTAAAAAACAAGATAATGATTTAAAAAAAAATTTTCAAGTAGAAAAGAAATAAACACATCTCAGACATTATTGTACAAAAGACATTGACGTTACTGCATTAGCACAAACAGATTTAGTAAAAATCGTTGTTAAGCACATAATTTCACTACATTTTCAATACCAGAATTCACTCAAGTCAAAATTCAGGTGTATAGAACTCTGTGTACACAGAACAGGATTAAGCACACAGAAAGGGAGTGGCAACCTCATTTAGATTTGTCAAGTATTCAAAGTATAAGTCAAATATTCATTATGTACAGGAAATACAAATGTTCATTGTGATTGGCTTTGTGTTGCATAATATATGTTGCAGGCACGTGCTGTGGGCTTTGAGACTGAGCAACCATCAAAGATTTTAAATACACATTATTAAACGCTGCGCCCAAAACTCATTATACGGGTGAGTGTAATGTCGTGGAAATGTTATTGATGTAAATTTTGGGTTATAACCCCCCTAGTCAATGGAAACAGTTAAGTCACAGTGGCGAACTTCATGACCAAATTGTTTAAATTCAGGACAGTAATACTGTTTATTTCACACAAATTAAAGATTGTCACATATTGAACCGAGCATGTTTATGTCCATTAAATCATACAATGAACTGTCGTGCCATAACATTTAACATACAACAAAAAGAAAAAGAAAAGATTGCCAGTTACTAGTTTCAACTTCACAGGCCTAACACATCACGCTTCACAGTTCAGAACCACTGGAATGGGCAGCAGCAACGAACTAATCTGACCAACAATGCAACAATCTTAACCTGAATGCACAAGACAAATGTAACGTAGACACGGCTGTGCCCTAAAGTTAGAACTATAAAACAGACATAACACAAGGATGACATGATTGACAGATCACCACTTCATAGCCCCAGACTTACCAGAAACTATGACCTAATATTTATGACCTAGTATCAATAACACATATTTTTAATAAATATGTTAACTTACCTTTACTTGAACACAAAATCCTTGCATCTCTCCGTGCGAATGAACATCTCTATCACTTTGTTGTAAAGGTTTTGATAGCCTCTCTTTCTCGATTTTTAATTGAAACGAACTTTGCCAAATCTGCGTAGGTCGTCGATGCTTACATTGCAGAAACAATATCCATTTTAGTGCTTAATAACGCATTAGTTACATGAACGTGTTGACAAAACTAAAATCTAGCCTATCAGACAACGTGACTGAAGGAAGGAGCTTCTGATTGGTTTACTCATCTTGGTGAGCATGCTTATCTTGGCCATTTGTTGTAGCGGGCATGAATGAGCATACAGTGTTGAATTAAATGGCGGTAAACAATGCTTTGAATGAGAGAAAGCATAACATATGTGCTTATACAGTACCCGAGAGTGGCGCCAAAGCGTATAAATGAAAAACTGTCTGTGCTGTTCAACTGAGATGAAAGATGACGCATTTGGATGAAAAGAATATTTTATATTAACAATTATATATAAATATTTCAGTGTCATTTTTCTTTTCACCCTTCTGTTAGGTAAGCACTGCTTATCTTGCTTATATGGACGGCACGTCCCTGGTATGTTTTATTATATACAAAGTATATGGCTCTGATTTCGAAATTAAATTCATTTCAGTTGTATAGCATTTTTATCTCTCTTAGATATCTGTCACCCACTATTTGTTCTTCTCTCTCTTTTTGCCTCTTCATTTTCCCTCTTTCTCTCTCTCTAACTCCATTTCGATCAGAGCAAACATCTGCCTGTTGCATAATGCCGCCTCTGCCAACCTACAGAAATGTGCACTGGAATGTGAGGAATCCAAGAAAGGATGTGTACAGTCAGATCCATGGAAAGAGACTCTCTCTCTCTCTCTCTTTCCCATTACAACAGCTAACTTCATATGAGGCTGACAGTGATGTAGGCAGCTAATGTGGTGAGATAAGTAAAGGTCAAAAGTTAAGAGGGTGCGGTTGTCCATATGCTGCCCACAGAGCTCGAACACAGCTCTCTGCTGTGGCATTTCATTTACTTGATTAGAAATAATGGATTGCACCTGACAGATATTTATGCTAATGCTTTATCTCCCACTGCTAAAAAGTGTTACAAATGTGTAAATGAAAACATTTGCACATGTAGATTAATAAAGGAATACATTATCAATCTATTAATTTGAAAATAAGAATGTGAAAAAATAAACAAATTTACAAAATGGACAAATAAATGGACACATTTAAATGTGTTTATTTAACTTGTGTTTTAAAATGTACTTATATTTAGCAATAAAAGATTACATTAATAAGTCATTTTTAAATGCACCTTTTAAATTGCATTTTAAAAAGCATTTGGCAACTGCTTTTCTTCATCCATTTTCCAGTTCCTTTTCTTTATTGTTTGGCTTTACCTTTTCTTTTACCATTTGTCAATCCATACCAGCTGAACCCAGGAGTGCCAATTAATAAAGCACATTAAATAATCTATCTATTATTTTGAAAATAAAAACTTGAATAAATAAATAAAATGATAAATGGACAAATAAAAAGTCACATTTAAATGTGTTTATTTCATGTTTAAAAATCTCATTATATTTAACAAACAAATTGTAAAATAATTTGTAAAAGTATCTTTTTTTATTTATGTTTAAAATGTAATTAAATGTAGCAATAAACGATTCAATGAATGAGTCTTTTTAATGCACTTTAAAAGCACATTTTATGTTGCATTTTAAAAAGGTATTTGGCAGTTTCTTTTCTTAATTAATTTGCCAATGGCTTTTCTTTTCCTTTTTCCTTTTCTTTCTCCAATTCAGAATCGAGTTAAAAAAAAATTTAATTGGACTATTGACTCATCAAGAGCAACCAATGAACTTTTGACTCAGTTATAAGACACACACCCTCTCGCACGTGCCACTCGAAGATGGCCTGTCATTGCACGACGGTACGAGTAGTTTACGTGATATTATTTGATCTGAAAATCCTATGCATAAGAAATGGATGCAAAGCATATCAGAAGTTAATGGTGGCTCATTCACTGTTGCTATGAAATGCTGAGCCCCTACCTGAGCGTGCACAGTTATATGTGTCCAGAATGGGAGCTGGTAATCGTGATGCTGTCAACAAAACCAGCCTCCCGATCCACACCCCGAACTGAAACACGCGCAGCAACCGCCATTTGCCTCACCCTACTTACGAGCCGATGAAGAATACAGCCAGATCATGTACTAAAGCACCTCGATGAAGTTGGCACTTTTAGAATTTAGAGTATAAAGTCATAAAAACTAAGAAGTAACACAAAAGTATGGAAATTATGCAGTGACCAAAAACATTGGTATCGTTACATCCCTAATATATAGTATGGTTGGGAGGTTTACTTCTGAAATGTATTCCACGACAGATTACAGAATACATACTGTAAAATGTAATTTGTAATGTATGCCATTAGATTACGCAAGGTCAGTAACGTATTCTAATTACTTTGGATTACTTCTCCAGCAGTGGTAGATTTTTTTTCACTTGTTTTGACTATAAAAACTCTGTCAGTAGAGTAAGACAAAATACACATGTTAAAAATACATTCTCTGAAAAACCTAAATATCTTATGCAGTGTTGTTTCTAAAACGAAATCAATCAAATTGATCTTTTTTTTAAGGATTTTTAGATATTTTTACTGAAAAAAAAAATAAAAAATATTATCAAGAATACAATTTTTGCCCCAATATCAAAGGTCTTATTAAAAAAAAAGAAATTATGATCCAATGTGAATATACTTACTTCAAACTTACTTCTCTGTCTGCTCGTTTGAATGTAACGCATCACAAGAGTGGTTAACCGCTGTTCAAATGCACTTTGGATCGCATAATATGTATACATTTTTCCATCTGAAAGGACTAAATATTAAATGAAACAAATGACAGTAAAATTCAAATTAATCTCTTCAGTTATCAAAATACTGTATTTACTAAGTACTGAATGTAACTGTATTTTATTTAAATTGTAACTGTAGTGGAATACAGTTACTTATATTTTGTATTTTAAATACGTATTCCCATTACATGTATTGCGTTACTACCCAACACTGTGTATATATATATATATATATATATATATATACACAGTATATGTATGTATACACACTCACTGAGCATTTTATTACGAACGCTATGGTCCTAATAAAGTGCCCGACATGGTTTTCTGCTATTGTAGCCCATTCGTCTCAAGGTTTGACGTGTTGTGCATTCTGAGATACTATTCTGATCACCACATTGTACCTCACAATTGATCACCACAATTGTACAGAGTGGTTATCTGAGTTACCATTGCCTTTCTGTCAGCTCCAACCAGTCTGGCCATTCTCTTTTGACCTCTCTCATCAACAAGGCATTTCCCTTCACAGAACTTTTTTTTTGGCACCATTCTGAGTAAACAATAGAGACTGTTGTCTGTGAAAATCCCAGGAGATCAGCAGTTACAGAAATACTCAAACCAGCCCGTCTGGCACCAACAATCATGCCACGGTCGAAATCACTGAGATTTTTTCCACTTTTTGATGGTTGATGTGAACATTAACTGAAGCTCCTGACCTGTATCTGCGTATTTTATGCATTGCACTGCTGCCACACGATTGGCTGATTAGATATTCACTAGAATAAGTAGGTGTATGGGTGTTCAGTGAGTGTATGTATGTATGTAATTACTGTATATATATATATATATATAAGCAAAAGTGTTATTTTGTATGATTATTAGTCATGTTTCCATGTGACAAATTCATTTGCGCCTAAATAGAGTTTGGATGCACAGTGTTTGGCTTCAACAAAATATATGGGGAGCGTTTTCTACTTGTTTTCCAAAGCTGATAAACCTACTTATTTTGCAGTCCTATCTATGAACAATGATATGGCTAGTTGCAGTTTTTATTGGCATCTATCATTGTTTTCCCCTAAAACACAACCCTATTTTTTGGAATTTTTGGGTCACAACCCCCCATTTGAGAACCACGGCTGTTTGTTAGAGCCAATTTATTGGGCCCAGAGGAGAGGAGGCCATCTGTAAATATGTTGGCCCGGGCCTGTGAATTTCAGGTACAGCTCTGTTTTTTGGAGTGACTGGAATGATGTCACTCCTCAGAGATGAGGCTGAGGTATGAAACACAATCCTCCAGCCGGAAAGTGCCGGTGCAGGCAGGCCTCCCTCAATCACTGTAATCACAATCAATGAGCTGTTGTCAGCCATGTGTCTTTGGCTTTGTTAGCGTTTGTCTGCAATCAGGCATGTCTTTCTCCTACTGAGGAGTCAGTGAGACAAATGAAGAAGCTAATTGTTGTGTGTTTTCCCTTTCAATTCGAGATTTTTGAGCCAAACAGTTCATGTATTGCCCTCTGGTGTACAGTATCCACCCCAACACAGCTGTGCTCATAAACCCACCCACATACACACGCATGCATGCATGTACATTCTCTGAAGGTCACATAATTTCAAATAATATGCACACCCCTGCTGAAAAAAAAAATTGGCTTAAACCAGCCAAAGCTGGTTTGCTGGTCCTATCTGGGCTCCAAACATGGTCAGGCTGATCTGTTTGCTTTTTTAGAGGGGTTTTGGGTACCTCTGGGCAAGACCAGCTTGACCAGGCTGGAAGACCACCCAGTAAGACCAACAATCCAGCTCTCTTTCTTTCAGTCAGATATTTACTTCATCAAACTGCATCACAAAATAATTATCCAAACTGATTTGCATTACTTAGAAAGATGGACTAGAGGGACGGATAAAGCAGGATGTGCAAAATGTGTTTGATAATGTAAATTCCATTTGGCTGGAATGGAATGATTTTTCTCTATCATTTGACCAATGACTGCATTCCCAGCAGCCACTTGTCCAGATGTCACTGTCACTAACCAGCACGGCGGTAATGAGCAAGCCAAGTAGTGACACTCTGGGCATGTTCTGATACAAGATGTTATTTTTGTTGACATATTGTTGTTATATTGTTGGCAGCATCATGTAGGGATCCCAGTATTGTTCTATTCAGTTTTGAATATTTGGCTATTGTGACATTGGCCATGTTCACACTGCACAGGGGACACATTTAGGAGTGACAGCCACATAAAATTGTGTGTATGGCCCATGTTGTTCCGTATGTGAATGGAAGAAGGCCAGAAAAATACTTAACGCATGTGCACGTACGCAAACGCGAACGCTTGGCCAACACATTTCCAACATGCTGTCCAGTTGAGTATACTTACATTTTTGCATTATGGGGCGGTCACACTACACTTCGTGCTCCATTCACTCCCATTGAAACGCATCCGAATGCAGCAGAGCGGAAACGTAAACTTGTGCGATGAAATTTCGTACTATGCTGCTTACCAAAGTTCAAGCTTTGTACATTTTAAACCATGAATTCGTATGACAAGAGGACGCGCGACCAATAAGAGACTGAAACGTCATATGCTGACCTCTTAGCTCAGTTCAAAGGATACATATTTCAAAGCTGCTGTATTGTTGCAGGAAAGTGAGTAGACAATATAATTTTACATTTTAAATTGAATATTATGTTTTTTTGTAATGTATTATTTACTTACACCAGAATCTTCCCACGAGACATCATATCCTGGTCCATTGCGTTGTACAAAAAAAAAGATGTGTGCTCAAAGCCGAGTGTGACCACCCCTTTATTGTGACAGCGTTAACAAACCTCAGTACTCTAGGGGGCGATAGAGTTACGTTCAAAAGTCTGTGCTATTAAACTCAGCATGTTAATTATTCAGGTTAGTTGCTATTAATATATTAACTTTTACTTACTTGCTCAGTAAAATTCTCTTCAAACTGTTAATTCGCCATAACAGTAGTTGACATAAAGAGAAAATGTGTCTTAGAAGTGGACAGTTCACACTAATGTCTGTTACAGTGCCCCTTGTGACAATGTTGAGACTGCAACGTGTACATGCATTATGTTATGAATTCCGGTCTGACTCCCAAATTTGAGATGTTTGACATAGTGGTAACAATATCAACATTTTGGCATCTTGTGGCAGTTTTAATTTTACACAAGGATGTGAGGGATAGAAGAACAGTCTATTCAATACGACTGTTGTAGATTTTGGTTAAGAAATTTCCACAACATATACAGTGGGCAAAAAACTCTGTAAAACCTGGATTGTTAAAAGTAGATGTGACACTGTAGATTAGACAGACTAAGTCTCATAGCCTCGTTTTCATTTGCGTCAAATTAAAGAGATAGTTCACCCAGAAAAAGTAATTCTGTCATAGTTTACTCACCCTCATGTCACCACAAATGGGTATGTCTTTCTTTCTTCTGCAGAACACAGACAAAGATTTTTAGAAGAATATCTCAGCTCTCTTGATCCATACAATGAAAGTGAATGGTGGATAAAACTTTGAAGGTCCAAAAAAAAAGCACATAGCATAAAAGTGATCCATACAACTCTAATGTTTAAATCCATGTCTTTAGTAGCGATATGATATGTTTGGGTGAGAAACAGATTAATATTTGTCATTATGTATAATAAAATCTCCCTGCGATATGCACGAAGAATGCAAACCACCAAAAACAAAAGATGAAGAATGTGGAAGAGAAAAAGGACTTAAATGTTGGTCTGTTTCTCACCTACACATATAATATGCTTCTGAAGATATGGATTTAGCCACTGGAGTCTTATGGATAACTTTTATGCTGCTTTAAAGTGCTTTTTGGACCTTCAAATTTCTGGCCACCATTCACTGGCGTTGTATAAACCTACAGAGCAGAGACATTCTCTAAAAACCTTTATTTGCATTCATCAGAGAAAGAAAGTCATACAAATCTGGGATGGCATGATGGTGAGTAAATTATGAATTTAGATTTTTGGGTGAACAATTTCTGTACTATACTGTATATATGTAATAATGCTGCATTCAGTATGCTCTATGGTTCTCTACAACCTTATTGATTTTAAGTTACTATAATTGTCAGTATTTTTTATTATTTATTTTTTATCCTATTCCACACACACAGAAACCTTTCTGATTTGCTTACCGGCCATTTGCTCTGCCTGTCACAGGCTAGAAACCTCAGGAATAATAGCATTAGTTTTTGTGCTCTCTCACTGGTACCAAGCAGCACCACTGTGAGGACAAAGGGCCTGATTCTCCCCAGCGAGGGGTCTCTGCGTGGGGGAAGGGAGAATGAACAGGCTCTACAGCATCACGTGTGTGTAAAATATGGTTGCTGCAAAACAAGGCAACAGAGAGTGAGACTTATCATATACACTTTCAATGAACTGTCTGTTTGTGGCCATCATGATCAGCATCTATGTGTGGATGCAGAGAGGAGAAAGAGAGAGAAAGGGACTGTTGGCTTTTTTTATTTAGAGATATGTGAGGATCTGTCAAATAAGGCGTGGGATGGTACAGAAAATCACTTGCCAAATCCTTCCCTACTGCGGCAGACTCCATCCGTTCCTTGCATCCTCTAACATCTGCATTTCAGAAAAATGTTTTTCAACCAGTTTGATAGATCATGGGGAGACTTTGAACTCTACAACCAAACTGTCGTCTTTGATTTTGTGCCATTGAACATCACTCTTTCGCAGAAGATTTACACTCTGACCCTTTTGGAGAGGATATTTGGAAGATGACGTTTTTGCCGGAGGAAGATCTTAAGTCTTCACTTATTTCACTCACATTGTGAGAAAATCTAAGGTTCAGATAATGATCATCATAATTTTCTTATAGTTTTTTGGGGAGGAAACTGCAGGTTTTTTTTTTTTATAACATTTGCTGTCAGTTCTATGAATCTAGCCTATGCATATATTGGTGTCAAAACGTGTGTGACCACATGGAAAATCTGGAATTGAAAATGTAATTTAAACCTGGAAACAAACAGAACATTTTAGGGTTTTAAAAGATAAAAAAAAAAAGAAACAGTTCAACTTAAAATGAAGGATTTTGTTTTTAAGATTTTGCACTATTTTTAGGTTACTAATTAAATAAGCATATTTATGACATTAAGCATGTTAACTCCTTTGTTTGAAAGGTCAGATTTCCTCGCTTCCATTGAAGCATATAAGATGCTCTTTGGAAAATTCTCAAATCATCCTGGGATAACATGGACTATCAGGTTCTGCACTTAAGGAGCCCATGTCAGTTCGAGTACATTAAATCAGAAGGAAGACACACAAAAATAATAAACAAAGAAATACTAAAACTGATGTAATTTTTAACTCAAATTTTTATACTAATTATATACTTTGTAATGAAAAAAAATTATCAATTGTGAAATATGCTAAATAGAAGCATTCTCATGTGGACTTTTAGACCCCACTGTATATACTAGACCTGTATTTTACAATTAATTTCTTGTATTGTCTGTGTCTTCTTGTTGATATTTACTCTCTAGTCCAGCTCCTGAGATCCAAAGATCTTGGCTGCCACAGCTTGCTTTACATAAAGGAGATAGGACATGGCTGTTTTGGAAAGGTAAGCCTAGTTTATTTGTTTATATATTTACTGTGCAGAAGTAGATGCTCTAGGCTGCGCCAGTACAGATCAAACGTTTAGCTTTATTTTGCTCTGTATTCAAGTGCAGTTTAGTCCTGAGGATGTGAAAATATCTTCCATGCTACATTACCTTTGCCGTTCCTCTGTTATACTGCTCTCATCTTCAACCTTTGATGTTGGATAAGCAGTTCTTGCAATCTCACTGCAAGCAGTGTTAAGAGAGTTAAAGGGATAGTTCATCCAAAAATAAAAGAAATCAGTAGTCATTTTTACCCTCATGTTGTTTCAAACCTCTATGACTTTTTTTGTATGACAGACTGACAGTTAACATTCAACTTCATTGTATGGGAAGAAGATGCAATGAAAGAAGGCTGTCAGTTGATTACATTTTTTTTTAATTTACTTTATACTGTATTGTCCACTGATGTGGAAATGTTCCTTTGGCTTCTAACCACAATATAAAAACACACACAAGATTTGCAAATTAAAATAATACATTGTGCACAACATCTCATTCATAAATGATCACAATTGGATAACAAAATAAAAATGGAACAAACAATAATTACACTCCTCCACTGAGAAGTCTAATGGCCTTAGACAGGCATTTAGGAGCAAAAATGATTTTGTATGTCTGTTTAGCTGTAAATAACATTAGTACTTTACTTGAACATGGGTTGGGAATGGTGGATGCCTCTTTCATTCTCATTCTTTCTCTTCTTCCTTCTTTTTGTAACACACATACATAAACACACTCTACCCCTATTTCCCCAACTTTCCATTGAATGGGTATGTCCATCTGTATGTCTGTGTCTCCGTGGCTGCATGTTTACCAATATCTCATCTGGTTTTGTTTCGTGTGCTTCTTTTGCATGATTCCTGGACTTTATTTGAACCCTTTTTGGTTTGTGTGGAATATCTGTCTTCCATTCCTGTCCTTCCTTTGTTCCCATTTCCTTCCTGTGTGTATCTATTTGTATCTATATGTGTCACCCTGTCCATAATTGTGTGTGTTGTCCAATTTCCCTCTGTTCAAATATGTATGTCTGTGTTTTCTGTTGTCTTTCCCTTGTGTGGTTGTGCATTGTGCCTGTGTGTGTTGGTGTGTTGTTGTTCACAGGTATTGTTGGGGGAGGTTCACTCTGGTCTTAGCAGTACCCAGGTGGTGGTGAAGGAACTAAAGTCCAGCGCCAGCATTCAGGACCAGATGCATTTCTTGGAAGAGGCTCGTCCATACCGGTAAACAAATCGTGAATGACGTTGTGGCGGTGCATATAAAAAGCTTGTACGTTTTTATGTATAAAAAGTCCTAGGTTGCCCTTGAGTTACTGTCCTTATAATAAATGTACTGTAAGTTGCTATGGATGTGTCTGTTTAATTACTAATTAGAATGCAGGACTTTATGAATGTGTAGTGTGACTGTGGTGTATTTCAATTATAAATACAATAAAACACTCTGTCCAGGACTCTCCAGCACCCGGCTTTAGTGCAATGCCTCGCCCAATGCACAGAGGTCACACCCTACTTACTGATCATGGAGTTCTGCCCTCTGGTTAGTGCAAACTTCTGTCTAATTTTAAATGTTCTCTCTTTAGCAACAAGAGGTCATGGAAAAGGAGATTCCAATTGTAATTAATATGTGTCAAGATGGATATCTTAGTACATTATTAATGGTGTTAACAAAGGCAAACAGCACTATTACCATTGCTCATACTTAGGGTTAGGGTTTTTTCCAACTCTATGTATTAAAGTTTAGTGTGTAACTCTTCAAGCAATGTTTCTGCTCAAATTGTGTGACTGGTTGAGTTAGGAGGTACTTTTCTAAGTTATCAGACTCATTTTATTCTTGTGCATTATACAACATGCAAGAGTTACTTCATGTTTTTTGGTTCTCTCTCTTATATAATTCTTCTGTTATGGTTAATAATGAGCTACCCAGGCCACATTGTCTACGGCTTTGATAAAAGTTGAATAAAAAAAAGTTATATATTGCCCCCCAGTGGCCTGCCAGTGCAAAACACGATAACAGTGCATACTTTGGGCATCTGGACATACTGATTTAAATTTTTGCCTTGCGTTTGTATTTTAAGATTTATGTTTGTATTTTATTGTCCTGAGATGCATTTGTTCGTTTTCCATGGTTACAGGGTGATGTTAAAAGCTACCTGCGCAGCTGCGGTGCATCAGATTCCATGATCCCTGACCCCTTACTGCTTCAGAGAATGGCATGTGAGATCACTTCAGGCTTGCTGCACCTTCACAAAAACAACTTCACCCACAGGTGTGCCGCCACTTTGATACAATCTCTAACATCCTGATTTACACTCTAATTAACTGTCAATGAAAAATAAACAGGCCCTTTTTTAATATATTGTATTATTTATCGTCATGTTCATCATATGATAAAGCGCTAAAGGAAAACCATGAGTTTTAGCTATATGAGGATGAATATAATGATTTGGAATATGAATCTGCATTTCCTGCTTCCTGTCCAATGGTTTCTCCCTGCAACAATCTCCTGATGCTGACTGAGTGTTCTTACTTCACTCCAGCATCAGTGATTTTGTTGCCGGGGGTAACCACACATCTCCAAGCAACTTCAACATCTTGCTACCAAGGTTTTTCATTGTAAAGGCTCCATAAAGGGAGAATGTTCCAGTGCCTTAGGAAGGTAAAGTCCCATTAGCTACTCATCAAATGTGTGCATTAGAGTCTGACATTGTATCTGTTTTATTGTGTAACTGTATGAAAATTTTAGAGCGTTTTAGAGGGTGTCCAAGTTAATCAAACCCATCAAGTAATGCTTTAGCTGGATATTTGTTCTGGAATAATTTAGGCCACACCCAGTTTTCACAAGAGGATCATCAAATTTATTTATAATGCTCTGATTCTTTACAGTGATTTGGCTTTAAGAAATTGCCTGCTTACATCAGACATAAACGTCAAGATCGGAGATTATGGACTATCACACAACAAGTACAAAGTATGTAAAGTTTAAGCTTGTATTTAAATAATGAAGAAGAATAAAATATTAAATTAACTTTAAGATTGCAGTTATTTACTTGAAATCTGCTTTTTCACTTAAAATATTGACCACAATTAATTTCCCTAACATTAAGTACTATGCCCTCTTGTCTATTCCTACCCAGGAAGACTACTTTGTGACATCAGACCAGACTTGGATTCCTTTACGCTGGATTGCCCCTGAGCTGGTGGATGAGGTTCATGGTAACTTGCTGGTGGTGGACCAAACTAAGGAAAGCAATGTCTGGTCAGTACCCCTACAAAATGTAACAGCAATAGCACAATTTTTATATTTATGTGGTAAAAATAAAGTAAGATAAAGGCTTTCAACTTAGCATTTATGCTGCAAAACAATCATCAAAATGTTAAAACAACTTTGATGATTGTATTATGTCTAGATAGATATAGAAGTCATTATTGATTGATGCAAACAAGCTTTATATTGTTTATAAATCACTTTTTACATTACAGTTACAAGACTATATTATTTCTTTCTGTACCTAAGGTCACTTGGTGTAACGATCTGGGAGCTGTTTGAGTTGGGGAATCAGCCATATCGTCACTATTCAGACAGACAGGTTCTCAGCTATGCTGTAAAGGACCAGCAATTGAAGCTGCCCAAGCCTCTAATTAAGTACCCTCTTGCTGAACGCTGGTAGGTGTTATCAACTTTATATTGCCCTTTTTGCTTATTTAATTATATGGAGTTAGATATCAGATTTTTTTATTCTCTGTAGTCTTTTGATTTTTACTCTTTCCTTTCGAAAACGTTTTCCTTAAAACTAGTTTTGCTTCGCAAATATGATATGTTCCTTTTGCAAGTTATTTGGCTCTCATTTCCTTCATATTGCTATCAATTAATTTGGGTACACATAACATGGACTCATTGTAAAATTAACATCAGTATGTTAGTTTAAAATTTAAATGACTGTATAAAGGAAAGTGTTTATCTTGGGTCCTATGACTGGTCACTATTTTAATTTCTAGTTATTTCAAGTTTTTCACCATTTTTAAAAGATTTTTGTCCTTCACTTGTTCATTTTAAATGGTCCTGAGGTGTGGAAAATTAATTTAAAAACGAATAAAAGTACAAACATTCCATGTAGTCTCTTAATTAATGAGGTCAAAAATAGAATAGAAATAGAAATGAATTAGCAAAAAGCTGTTTAAATATGTTTAAGATGGTGTATAGAATGTTGCACCGGTGTATGTGTCAACATTCCAAAAGTATTTCAGATCAACTACCCATATTCATGATCATCTGCGAATTTCTAATAATATTTGTCCTGTGTATGTATCATCAGGTATGAAGTAATGCAGTTCTGTTGGCTTCAGCCTGACCAGAGGCCAACTGCAGAGGAAGTTCATCTGCTGCTTAGTTACCTATGTGCCAAAGTTGCCAGTGAGGCTGAAGAAGACTTTGAGAGGCGCTGGAACTCCTTGAGACCCAACACAAGCCAAACCAATCTACACGGAGCCGGTGCACTTGGAATTGGCATGCCCGTGTCATCCACCACTTCCTCATTCCCTCTACTGGAGCACTTTCCCTCTGGAGACGGCTACCACTCTGAGTCTGGAGATGACATCCTAACAGTTACTGAAACCAGCCATGGCCTCAACTTTGAGTACAAGTGGGAGCAGGCCAGGGCTGAACAGCACTACCACTCTTCATCCACTACTGGAACTTTAGGTCAAGGAAACCCCCATTGTCAGGAGATCTACTACCCTCCAGGAGGAATGGTGGGTGATTGTGCAGTTGAAGGACTTCCCCTAGGGGTTTCTCCTTCATACTTTGAGCCAAAGCAACTACACACCACAGGTGTGGTACCAGTTTTGAGTGCTCATAGTCCATTTGTGAGTAATGAGTATTACATCCGCATTGAGGAGCCAGTGCAAAGTAATATTGACATGAACTTCACCATGTGTGCTTACAGTCCAGAGTTTGGGGAAGTCAATGGACTCTTTTTAACTGGTAGTGGAGACTCTGGGGAGTGTATCAACTGTCCCTCTGAAGCCAAGCCAGAAGACATATACTGGTCAGCGGAGGTCCACAAAAGCAGTGCCTATGATTCAGACAGCAGTCCTGCTATTTCTCTAACTATGGAGCCTCTTTTAGGCCATGGAAGTCCTCTCAGGCCATGGGAGTCTGGTCACTATGTTTCATACAAAGACAGAGATATAGGTTACTATTATGAGCCATCACCTCCAAAGCGAATGGACCACTACTTGATTGGAGACTCAACAGAACTGCCACAAGAGAGCTGGGGATCTCGAAGCCTGAGACAAGCACTTGGGGAACTGGAGGACCCTTTAGGGGTCTCACCATCTCTTGGAAGTCCACCACAGGGTTATGCTGATCCTTACTTAGAGAACATACAAGGCTCCATTATAGGAAAGAATGTCACGGGAGGGTACTATGATATGATGGGTTCCTTGAGGAAGACTATGCCAGGCAACCACTCAGTTTGCATCGACATGGCGTCGGGTGGAGCTATATTTGTAGGGCATAATGACAGTGACTCTGACGAAGACATATTTGTGGAAAGGCGAGGAAGGAGTTGGTCCACCAACAATCCAGCAAATAACCCAATGAACTTGTGTCAGATGCAAGGGTCTTGTCTGCAGGATTCTTATGCAGACTTCCACTACACTATGCCAATGACGGATGTTGAGGATACATGGCCAGAAGAGCAGAGCCTGCCATACCACATTTCTAAACAAGTCGACTGCTTAGAGGCAACAGTCAAAAGTAATACTTGTTTGGTGCATGGAAGACATGTTGCTTCAAACCCTTCACCTGAGTGCAACTCGTATATAAATATATGCCACGAACCCAGAGAGGCTGAAGTATACCCCGTGCCATGTTGTCAGGCTTTGAGCAGTTCACATTTTGTAGACCCTCTAACAGGGACACTTGTGAGGAACTGCTTCATGATTGACTGTATTCCAGGGAAAAGCATGGTGTTACCCCAAAAAGACCAACATCTTGGCCATGCACCTTTATCTGCTAGACATCTAGTGTCCAAAACAGAGACATCAAGGGAAGTTGCAAAACACTCTGAGGTATCTGAGCAATATGTGGATATTAGAGTAGGGGAAATGATCTTAAAACAAGAAAACACTCAACAATCTCCAGCAGACCCTAAGACCGAAGTTCTTACCATCACCTCACAGTTGGAGAAATCCTCAGCCGAATTAC
Source organism: Xyrauchen texanus (assembly GCF_025860055.1). Classification (NCBI taxonomy): domain Eukaryota; kingdom Metazoa; phylum Chordata; class Actinopteri; order Cypriniformes; family Catostomidae; genus Xyrauchen; species Xyrauchen texanus. The sequence continues at coordinate 31,568,840 of NC_068308.1, read as the reverse complement.
CCAATTCAGAGCCTGAGTTAGAGTTGAGTAAGACGGTGGACAGTGGTGAGGATCGTGGACGCTCTAGTATCAGCCTAGTGGAGATTGATGACTGTAGCGATGATGAAATCACTGACGTAACCTCAGGGATTTTTTGTGACTTTACAGTGGAAGAAGACACTTTTGACTACACCAATCCAACATTCAAGTCATTACAAAAGCAGGTTGGTACCCCAGACTCAATGGACTCTATTGACATACCATCCACAGCATGTTCAAGTGAGACTCTAAGTCCTGCGTCCATCCATCCATCAAGCTCTCCCAAGACTGTGGATAGCGGCTACGACACAGAAAACCATGAATCTCCAGAATTTGTTCCAAAGGAACCCCATGAGATACAAGATGCCAAAGCCTTCAACGAGCCCTTGGGAAAGGTGACATCTGGAACTAACTTTGTCAGTGAAGAACAACAGGTTAAAAGTGCTGAAGCTGAGCAGATAGATCACAATGTTGATACTGTAATGGCCTTGACAGCATCTGAGAGCAGTGATGGTGAGTTTAATGCACTGAGTGATAAAACTCCATACAGAGATTCGGCCTACTTCTCTGACAATGATGCAGGGAAAGATAAAGAAAGTGAAGAGGACATCAATGAACTTGAGGACCAGAAAGAGGGACCAGAAGAAAATATAGATAAAGAATACCTACGTCCTCCACAGGAGACAGATGGAGATGAATATCTTTTGTCATCTACAAAGGCGAGTGAAAAGGCTCTCGAACAGCTTGAGGACATAACCTCCAAAGTTCTTCCAATGGTAGAAGAAGGAGTGTCTTCTTGTGACAATGCCATCCGTGAATGTCTCTCAACTCTTGATAACAAAGTATCCACCATAGAAAACCATTTTGATGGTGAAAACCTTGGGATAGATTCAGATCACTCTGCAGAACTTGTACTTTTGGAATCTCAAGTATTTGATTCAGATGTATCCCCTTGTCCCAATGTAAGTCATGAGGATTCTTTCAAGCAAGAACTTACCGGGAACAGTCCATCTCTTGACACACTAACCTCTGAGGGTGATGTTGCAGACAATGTTGTGTCCAATGGAGAGGACAGTATATATGAGCTCGACAAAGTCAAAGATGTGAGCTGTACGATTTTGTCCACAGATGAACCAGTGCCTCAGCAGGAAACATCAGAGGAGGTGTTAGTGCTTGGGCCAGAAAGCAACCATTCTTCTGATTCCTCCACACATAAAAATCTGGAATCTAGGAATAAAGACCCTGAAAAGGGATGGCGTAAAAGAAGCTCCACACGTTCTTGTTCTCCTCCCCCTTTACTAGAAGGACGGCTGTCTCCCATGGATGGGGAGGAGGCAGATGAGGAAGGTGACTCTGAGGACAGTGATGAATCGGATGAGGAACTGCGCACGTACAGCATTCGGGAGCAGAGCGAAGAAAGTGAGGATGAGATCTTGCCTGTGCCTATTATTGTAAGTGACAGCAGTGATGCACACAAACTCAGAAGCCTACTCAAGATGCCAACTCTGCTTAGCGATTCACTGTCTGATGAAATGGACTCCAAAAAGAAGGTGGTGTCCTTCTTTGATGATGTCACCGTCTTTCTGTTTGACCAGGTTAATATTTCAAGTTACATTTCTAATTTTCATGAATTTAATGTAACCACTGAACTATATTTTTGTACAACCCCTGAAATATATATATTATTTTGAATAGGAAAGCCCTACCAGGGAGCTGGCAGATAACAGCTCTCCCCTTGGTGGAGAGTCAAGCAAACCAAGTGCAAAGGACGAAGTGCCAAACCAGAAGGAAAAGGTCAATGTCTCAGATGACTCTTCAGATGGAAACATATCAGAAGAGAGTAAGAGTCTACCTTTTCATCTGGCTGAAAAGTTTTGTTTCTTTCTATTTTTCTATAGCATTACTATTTACCCTTCTGTCATCTCTTTTCTTTGATATCAGGTGCAGGGTTTGAATGGGAAGATGATTTCCCCATGTTGCCCCTTCCCACATCTACCAAGGGTTCTCCTCCAGACATCACTTCAAAGCCAAGCCTTCTGACCTGCAGCACTAAACCTGTGGTACAGGTTTCCTCACGTTTTACTGTGTCTCCATCCAATGTTTCACGATTCTCCATCACACATGTGTCAGATTCAGATATGGATTCTGCAGGAGGTAAGCAGTTGTTTGAAGTACATAAGGTACTTCAAATGTTCAAATAGTTCAATACTTTAAATTGTTTTGTCTTTTTTAATGTTTTTATTTTATATAAAACGTAACAATAAAGTTGTTTTCATTTGAAAATGTATTAATTTTGCTATAGTATGTTTACACCTCTCATACACACTGGAATAGCATTTTCCTCCATCGAAAACTGAGAGTCTTTAAAACACTCTCCATACTGTAACCGCATAATTTGGAAACAAATGATGTTAGGAAACTGAAAAATGAGTTTTCAAACATTTAATAATTTTAGTTATTGTTAATTTATTGAAAAACTTTTGTTCATGTTATAACAATGCATGTTCAAATTTGAATATATACAATTGTATTGTTAAAATTGAGTTATGTATGCAGTAATTAACATTAACCAAGATTAATAAATGATGTATTATAAGTATTATACATTGTTAATTCATGTAAACCATTGCCTTAAATAATGTTAACAAAAACAACCTTAGTGTAAAGTATTACTTTACAGAAACACTTTGCACAACTAGTCAAACAGTACAGTGAAAGACCACCCTAATTCATTTTTTCTACAGTTAAATGTGATTATAATATTCAAAATACAGTATTTTCAGCATAAGTCAGGAAAATATCAAGCTAATGCAATATTGTGCTTTGCCTTTATCTTAAAGGGAGCAGTGAAGATGGGGAAAGAGAGTAAAACATCATACTGCCAAATCACAGACCCATTATTTATTTTATTTTATTTTGTATTTATTTTAACAAGAAGAACAAATTGAGAAAGCTTGGATTCCAGTGAAGACAGTGCCTCTTAATGTCAGCAAATACTTAAGAGCAGCCCTTTTTCAAAGGGCCCCAGCTGACAATACATGTGGAAATGACTTTTAAAATCAAATATTAATAAAGTCAAATCAGATTCAAATATTCTTACTTAAAATCAAGCATATTTTAAATGGAAGACAGTTTGAATGGATTAGTTATGGAGCTCCTGGGAAACCTACTATGAACGTTTACTACACAAAACATCAGATACTCTATTTTTGGAAGTGTTGAAACAACCCTGAAGTTACGACTGCATCAAAAAATGGATGAAAAGATGGTCTTAGCGAAATGTGTCAAAACACAACTGAACTGATTTTTACTGTGAAGTAGCAATACTGTATCGTCAGTCTAGTAAAGGATTCTAAGAAGAAATGTAATTGTTTTTATGACTGAAAATAAGTTAATGACACAATGCTGCCTTGTGTTTGTCACCTACTGTACCTGAGAGTAGCATAGTGTTGTGGTGACGTGGCATTCTGAAACCAATTGTATCATTTCATTGATTAGAGTGGAATTCTTTCTTGATATCAAATTTCTTTCTTTCTAAAGAAAATTTGTATTGCAAGGTGTATGTTTTTATATAATTTGTGGTATTTATTTGGTGTTTTTTCATTGTTTCAATTTAAATCAATGTCCAAATCAGGCAAATCATTTGAACATTTGAGCTTTTGAGTCATGTCCTGCTGATATAAACGGATAACATTTTGGTTATCATCAGCTAAACCCATGACATAAAAATTTTGAATTAAATTATAACCTTTTTGAAGTAGTAATGTTATGCAATTTAAGTAGAAAAGCTCCATAAAACTCTTAATACACAAACACTTTTGAGAAAATATCAACAAATATAATTGACAAAATATTATTTTGTAATGGGACAGTTCATGGTTATTAATGATGAGAAAGATGTATTTATCAATGATGCTGTAAATGCCTACTATCTATTGAGGGATGGAAAAGAGTTGTATTATGATCAGGGTGTAAATTATAGACATGCGTTATTTATTATCTTTTATATTTCCTGGAATGTTGAAGCACAAAGATAAATGCTCTTTATCTTTGTAAGCTACAGTGCTGAACAGGCTGTCATGCTGAGCTACTTTATTGTTGGACTTTTCACCAAAAAGGAACAATTTCAACTGAACAAAGTAGACATATGATTTTAAAGTATTACTGTCAGATATTTAATTCCTATTCTCATATGTGGCTGGGAAACACCATTTATCACACCTTTTACAATTCAGACATTATCATGGAGGACTTGCTTGCAAATGTGACTGAGAACAGTGTACAGTACGGAGGAACTCGATGCTACCTGCACAATTCTGTGCATCCGACCACAAGCCTGGCAGCCAGAGAGAAGCAGAAATCTTGATCCTCTACTCTTGGTATGTTCTATGTTTGTTTGGCCTATTATGGCATTATTATATGTAATTGTTTAGCTTAGATCGAACTAGACAACAGTCTGTACTATTTTTGTATTCGATTAAACAATTTTAAACTACTGAAAGCTCAAATGGGAACTCAGGAGGAAAGGGAAATCTCCATGTGTTTTCTGCCAAAGAATTGTGTAATGTGGCACATAAAGGCCGGAATGGCGTTCCATAGATGTTTTAATTCAGATGGGCAGAGTCACTGATTTTCCTGGCTGTTGCTGCAGACATTTGGCAGTTTGAGGGTTTTTAAATTGCAGTATTGTTAAGCGAGAGTGGTTGTAAGTCTGTTCCTCAAATGTGTTACAAACTTAGTTCGAAAAATAAAACAATTCTGTTTTACCATTTTCTCCTTTACCATTGTCCTGTCTTGTTCCATTAAAAATTGTGTGTGTGTATGTGTGTGTGAGGAGAGAGAGAGAGAGAGCGATGGAGCATGTGCGATCACCTGTTGCCACACCCAAGCAGAGATGCTGTCAGCTTTCTGAAGATCAGCTTTCTCATTGGAAAAATAGCATCCAAGCGGGGGTACTTCTCCCTATTTCGTGGTAGCCGGTGTGCAAGATTCGATCATATAGAAACTGCAATGTCCTCCGCCATTTTAAACAGCACCCATTTTGTAATTAATCAGTCTGTGGCGTCTCTCAGCTGTGATGAGCCAAAACGGTGAAGTTCTTCGTTTAAAGCCGTTTAACGCCGCTATTTCCTAGCTTTAGTAGTGTAGTGTAGTAAGCGATCATTAAGAGCTGTTGTATGTAGACGCAGATTCACTTCACGTCACCTAACTGGTTCATATTACACACAAAAATTATGTTTTTCCACCACCTGCTGGCTAACATATGTAATGTAGAAAAAAATAAGACAAACAGAAGCTCTTAACAGATCTGCACTGCTCTTACACTTTAGTTTAGAATGGCATGAACACAAGTGATACACACAATGAAGCGTCGCAGTGCTGATGATGTCAGACCATCAGTGCTCATGGAACGTCTCTCGTCCAATCAGATTCAAGGACCGGAACTAACTGTTGTGTGTGTGTATATATGTGTATATATATATATATATATAAATTATAGTGTTATTGCAGGATAAATATAACACATACACTAGAAAACTTCACTGTTATCCAACTGCTTTATTTGAGTGTCTACAGCGTTTTAATACTTTTTGTGCATATTGTTAGAGTTGAGACTGTTATAAAGTGCAAAAACTGATAAAATCCATCAGATTTCTTTTTTTTTTTTTTTTTTTTTTAAATAGGCTACGGAGTGAACCATGCATGCATGTAAAGTGTTAGTATATTGGATAAAACAATTACAAATACATACATAGCTCATATAAATTAAAATCAATTCCAACATTTAAAGGAACCTTTGAAATAAACCTAATGTCCACCTTTTGTTGGGACTTGAACCTATGTGGTTGAATTACATAATGCCTACAATGTCAATAGATTAGAGTAAAATAAATGATATTGCCACATCAAGAGGTGCATTTCTGTTCTAATATCAAATACAAAAAAAGGTTTATGAGGATCAGCCTCATTTTTCAGAACTTACAGGAGACTACAACACATGTTTTATACAGTATAGTGAAATGGTACTAGGCTACCATAAATACATTGAACTTTACACTTTATTTGCTATATTAGGCAGATACATTATTGAGAAAAAAAAATGTATTTGTACTATGCATGAGAATTGGTCAGTTTTAGTTAATGGACCAATCAGAAGTTTTTGCTCTACTAATTATAAAAAGGTCTTACTAAGTATATTTGATCATTTGTATATTTTGTACACACAAATGAACAAATAGGGGGTTTGAAGGTTCCTTCTAGTCCATGATGATACGCTAATTGTGCACTAATAGGGCTAAATCATAAACTATTATCCATATGCAATAAAGCTTTTTTTGGGTTTCTGATCTGAATAAAGTTTGAATCTTGGGGTTTTGCCTGTAAGATAAGGTATACAGTACAGCAACACTAGTCAATGGGTCCAAAAATATGTTTTAAGTATGGAAGTCCTAAATATGTAGGGGTGAGATGAGGTCTTCAGAGAGGATGAATTTGTGTCTCTGCTCACATATGGAACTGCTTCGTCTTTGTTGAGATGTGAGTGCAAACGTGGTGAAAAGAATCGGGTCCGTTGCACTAGAAACACAAACCACAACACTGACTCTTCATTATATAAACAAGACTATGCACTTGTGGCCTTGTTTTAAAACATGCTTAGCTTAAAACTTACTTTGTGCTATATTTGAATGAATAAAAATGAAAATATGCATGCTATATCAAAATCCAACATGCTGATTATAATTAAAATACAGTTTCTCTCTTTCCCAGACCATTTACATGTCCATGGCTAATCAAAAAGATCAATTTTCAGAGTAACTAGATTAACAGTCACATCATGAAAATATCACATCACATTTTGGTTTTAAAATATAGAATAGGATGCATGAAAGCATGAGTTTTATCACTTGAATAATATATTATTATAGACAACATAGACTGGGGAAGAAAGAACTTGAACTGAAGTAGAATCAGGCCAAGTTATATTGTGGACTAAAATGCCAACCCTTAAATCATACACTCTTGGTGCTATATTATTCACAGATTTCCACTGATGAAGTGGTTCAAATATTCAATGGCTTCACTAGCATGCGATTTTTCTTGCACTCAAAAACCTATTCACAAAATACTCATTAAACCCATATAACCCTGTATAACTCAGGATCAACTACTGTAACAAAAGCAATGAATGAGATGCATAAACGAACATGGAAGAATAAAAGTGCGACTTACTCAAAAGCGTGCATATTCTGGAACCATACTGAAAGAGTCAGAAAATGCCTGAAATTTGACTAACTGTCTTATTAACAACATATACTATAAATCATAGAATGTGCATTATATTAAATGCTCCATAAATATGGAGTACAATCAGCATTTTAAGATTTACACTGTGCTGTGAAATCTGAGCTAAAAGGTAAAACTTGTTTAGTATTCAACATAAATTGTTTATACAAATAAATGTTCTGCAAATGAGCAGTTAAATATTGTTCTGAATTATGGATCAACAAAAATAGAGACCAGAAAGATACAGGACAGAAGGTCAAAGCAGGTTATTAGACAAGACAACACATATTAACTGATTTACAAAGCAGACCTCTTTTGCCAACAAACACATCAGAGTGAAAATAGAAAGTCAGGTCGATTTATGTGTTTAACCATTCATTTTCTTCCCTGCCCAGTAGGTGGCGATATGCACAAAGAATGTGACTCACCAAAAACAAAAGAAGAAAAATGTGAAAGTGGAGATTTATTATAATAAACAAAAAAGGACATAAATATTTATCTGTTTCTCACCCACATCTATCATATCGCTTCTGAAGATATGGATGTTACCACTGGAGTCTGATGGATTGCATTTATGGTGCCTTTATAATCTTTTTGGACCTTCAAAGTTGTGGCCACCATTCACTTGCATTGTAAGGACCTTCAGAGCTGAGATATTCTTTAAAAATCTTCTTTTTGTTCAGCAGAAGAAAGTCATACACATCTGGGATGGCATGAGGGCGAGTAAATGATGAGAGAATTGTAACTTGTGGGTGACCTATTCCTTTAAAACCTGATCAAGGGCAATACTGTCTATGAGGAGCTTTCTTGCATGTTTAATTATACTAAAATGAGTGCTGAAATGTTAAATATGCAATGTAATCAGATTCTGAGAAGACAGCCAATAAAAACTGTACATATATTAAGCTGACAATTTCAGATAAATTTAGAGACAAATGAATTACATTTACAGACAATCTCAAATTTTGTTGCTCGTTCTGTCTCAGGGCAAGAATATAGAGATGTAAATATCATGTTTAAGAGGGAAATATGACATGAGGGCCAAAGAAATGTAATAATAATAATAATAATTATAATAAAAACAAGGTTAGAAATGACTACACAGCTTCCATCTGAAGAACATTTTATTTATCTTTTTCAAGAGTAAAAAGCCACCATGGTCATTTAGCAACATGTCACTGTTTTGGTGTAACCCAAAACACATGCATATTGGAGTAAATATTTTCTGTACATTTTTGTACTTTTTCTATTTTACATTCAAATGTGGGCATTCCAGAAGAAAACATTTTAAAAATGTGGACAAGTGGAGATTTCTCTGAGCTACCCGGGTTCAGTGAGCGTGGCAGCCGTACCTCGGCCTTACTCTAGTGAAGAAAGAGGAAACACTGGCACTGGCTTCCAGTCCTTGACACCTTACTGCTTTTGTCTCTAAATTCATCAAAACAGAGATGGAAAGTGTTGGCAGAGCTATAGCAAGACGTTGGTTTAGTTACACAAAGAAAAAGTCAAACGGAGAGCAAAAGAAAAAGGTACAGAAGGAGGAGAGACAGACACAAAACACAGCCTGATACTGGTTTTGAGGAAGAACAGTTCACCCGAAACTCAAAGTCATGATTTACTTGTCTCTTATATGTTTTTTCGAGCCCGACTGGATCATCAAGTCGGAACCAGATCAGTTGCTGAATTCAGAATGGCATAGTGTATACTAACATTCAACACAACATATGCCATTCCGAGCTCAGCCAGTATTCATTAAATAGATTCAACTCAAATAAATGATTCATTTCAAATCGGGCAATGAGTGTGTTACTTGTCCTACAATCTACACCGATTAATATGCTTAAAGGTGCTGTAAGCAAATATTTTTTTATAGAATAGAGCGATTCAGCTTGTAGTCTTTTTGGGAATTCACCATGGGTTCCCTCTGGATTTTTCTATGGGTTTTTATAATGGGGTTTTTGAACTTGTAACCCATGGCGAATTAGACTACCGGGATCGCCTACAAATTTTTGTCATGGCTGAACAGTTCTATGGCATGCACAAAATGTTCATACTCTCTCAAAGATATCATTATGTGTCCTGAGATAGGCCTATTTCACCAGTCTCTGTAACAGCTCAAGACCAAAGTCTTTCTTCTAGCAAGTCAGTCCACTAGCAGCTATCTTTGGAATACTCTGGGCAGCAATTTTTCTATGTAAACAAGTGGCATGCAAGAGCAACTCCTATTTAGTGATTGGCTCTTTTAACTGTAAGGCGGGACTTCCTTTCTACATCTGTTGACAGTTGGGCATTCTACTTTCTCCCATTCGTTGTAATAGAAGTGGCCCATCTCTGCTAAATAAGTCTCTTTTCCACTCATGGTTCTGAGCACGTTGAGGAATGATTACAGTAGCTTTTCCACCTGGGCACGATTCGGCACGGCACGATTAGAAAACTTTCCGTTTTCGGCCCGGAGTTCTCAGCATGGATAGGACAAACGTGCTCAACTGTGCTGGTGGAATGCCTGTCATGACTCAAGATTGGTCACATGTCAGTTGCCAAGGTTACTCGTTTTTTCTCTGTAGCTGGCCAAGTGCATTATTTGGGCAAAACAAAGACACTTCTCACGCAGTTTTTCTCAACTCTTGCGTTAACAAGAGTACATTTCAGGTCTGTTTTAAGCACCACAGTGGGAAAAGAAATCTGTAACCGTGCCGGCTGGCCCAGATCGGCACAGAATAGAACGGTCTCGCTACAAGAATAGTTCGGTCCGATGGTGGAAAAGAGGTTATAGTCTCTGTCTAGACACTGTAAATTGCAGAAACAAATTTGTTCGCGGGCAACTTTCTGCCTGTCAATCATTTTGCGCCTTCTCAAAGTTTTGTTGTTGATGTGGATCATTTGAGGCTTAATGCCATTTTTAGATTCACAATAGATGTCAGTTGAGGGAGCTATTTTGCTACTGTTGTGTTTGACAACCATGGGACACCGGTGCCGGTATTAACGGTATCATTGATGTGTGGGGTTTTGAAAAGAGGGAGCATGGCTAATGCAATGGCTCGTTTAGAATGGCTAAAATCGCTTACAGCACCTTTAATAACTTGATGACACAAAGTCATGCAAACGCCGCGGTTATTCATAAACTGATTTTAACCAAAAACACAAAACAAACCTGTGTTCTGGTGACTTATCCAGTGTGCACATACCTATTTACATTTTATTATTAAAATCGGAGAAATCTGCGATCATTTAAAACGTAAGCATGGTTTGTTCATACCGTATAAACACTCTGACCATACACACTGCAGCTAAATTCAGTTGTCACTTCACATTATAATGCTTAATCCTGTTCTGTACACACACAGTTCAGCAAAATATGGGAGTGACAACCATATTCTACAGCCGAATTAACATTTTCCGTAGTCTGTAGGTTGCGTGACCTCTGTGAAAAGTCCTGTGAGAATTTTTTTAATAGAGTGCCACACAGAAAATATCCTTTCTACCTGACAGATATCACTGAATTAGGTGTCATATTGTGTTCTACACAAAGTCATACTGTTTTTAAGAGGATGAGTAAATTATGACAGAATTCAAATTTTTGGGTGAACTATTCTTTTAAGGTGAAAATAAATGTGAAACCAAATCTTTGTAGCAAAACGAGTGTACAATCTGGATGTCTCATGCACTTGTGGTAATGATGAAGGTGCATTTTATTTAGTTGTGCATCACCTTCTGTAAAACATCTGTTCAGGTACAATACAGAGAAAATGGTAAGCAAGTACTTTTAAACTGTTACTGTTCACTTACTAAGAGACAAGCAAAAAAGTGTCAAACATCAACAATATCGCCTCTTTTGTAGCTTAATCTTTAGTCATTTGTTTTTTATTATTATTATTATTATAAAAAGGCAATTTCAAAGCCATTAATGAGTTCCTTTTCATTACAATCATGGTACTAAGGTTTCAGCTTTCACTCCTGTGAAAAAAAGTCTAAAAACAAACAAACAAGTGGTATGTAAGTGTATTAAAAGCACATAAGACAGTGTGCTGACATAATGAACAAAGATGGATATTAACAAACTTGATTATTGCCAGTATTTACCCATCTTTTGAATAAAAAGCTGTAATTATTTACTGTATAGGGACTAAAAAGTCTAAAGAATAATTATAAAAATTAAACAGTTTTTCAACAAACTTCTGGTCTGTACAAATATAATTTGCAATGTACAAGGCACTGGCTCATATGGAGTATGGATTATATGAAAACTTGGCACGTTATTTATATGGATGTATCACAGTAGCTACACTAGATCATCTAGTGTACACTAACTAGTCAGTATAACAGCAAGGCAGTTAATATCTTTAAATCTGTAATTATAAAATGGATATTTCCAAACCTAAATTCTGATTAGTTGAGCCACAATTCATTATTGTGATTAATTTATGTATTCAATGAACATTGATGTATTTGACCATATTGCTGTTACCACCATTTTATAAAACCAATAACACAGTTTTGCTTGTGACATGGATATTTAGGTATCAGTTGTCATTTCTTTCATGCATGAACCATGCCTCTATTGTACATCACTTTTAAAAGAGTTCTAGAAACAAAAGCAATTTTGTCATGTGTTTTATTTCCTTTTAGTTGCAATTGAAATGGTTTGTATCCAATTCAGTGAGGCTTTTAGAACACATAACAGTCTTCAATTTAGAAACAGTAAAGGTAAAAAACAGTATGGAGGCCTCCTGTACATCAGAATAAAAATGTGTAATGTCTCAGAATTTCTGTTTTAATCAACACTTGATGCAGTTAGAATACAAAACTATAATTAAAGGGACCACGGAGTGCATTTTACATCAGCAATATAACAATAAAATAGAATAAACACTGAAAGTTGTAAATAATGACATCAAATTCATTCAACTGCAAAATGGAAAAGGCATTAAGGAATTTAAATACACCCTAATTATTTGATACATTTTTAATATGCTCTTAAAGTATAATTTCAGTTATTAACATTATTGTTTGTACTTGGATGAACCCACCAACAATGTTTAAACATCAAATGTAAACTTATTACCACACCAGATGGTTTAAATCAGTGGATCTCCAGGTGGCAAACGTGATGCATTCAGTTTATATACATTGCTGACATGTACATGCATGAAAGACAAGCAAAAGATACATATAGAGAATTCCTCAGAGAAGACTGTTTCAATAGTTTTATTGTAAATAAACTCAGCATCATAATGATAGTTTGTACACTGAGGAAAGTCAACAATGAATACTCAGCATTCCAGTTCCTTAAGTATATCTGTCATGATCACAGGCTTCTTCCAACTGGGATAAAAATAAGGGATTTAGAATGGAGGGGAAAGGGTGGATATAAATCTTCTTCCTCAGTGGGTGGAGTGAAAGGGGATGGATTGTTGAGAGATAAAGGTAGACAGGGAAGTGAGTGTGGACGGAGGGGAGGGTGGTGCCTGTCTGTGTGTCTGTCTGTCCTCTCACACTGTCGAAATCAATTTGCCCTCCGCACTGTGAAACAAAGAGAGGGAGATGCTGCCAGGTTGGGTTTGGACACAGACACATTGAAGCACAGATAACATAAAGCACTGGTGTTAATGTTACTGATAATACTAATCTATCATACTGCATCTAACAAACATGTGATGGGCTGCATTTCCTACAAGACAGATGTGTGGTTCGGATGTTAGTGATAAGCAATACCTATCAGAATTGTGTATCAGGAACTCTGGTATTGGTTCACTGAAAAATATGGTTGCCTGAGATGATAAAAATCAAACATCTTTTAAAAATAAAGCACTAGTGTCAAGTTCGTAGAAATGTAAATTGGTTTCATACATTTTTGAAAAACATTTTTAGCATTTTCTACAACAAAATTGATGTAATGTCTTTAAAAATGTAATGTGGTGGAACCATCAAGAAAACGATATTAACCTTGTGCAACCCCGCATAAACAGGAGTGTATGTTGTATTTTGGCTTTGCTATACATACATATTGCAACACATAATTAAAATGAATTTAAACCAACTGAATGCGGTTCACAACACTTTAGACTGTCATTAAAGGATTAAATTCTGATGCACAGAGTCACGTGATACAACAAGTGCTTCTACAGGCAGAGCCAACATAAGTGCCTCTGATCAGAAATCTCTTGAAACTTTTTCATTGAAACCTGCTTGGTTGTAAAGAGGAGAGTCTCTAGTTTCGTTTGATATGCTACTTTAAAAAATGTATTCATTTTTCATACGTTAGCATGATGATAAACATGATGTACACATACGTGTACTGTGGGATATTATTCCCACAAAAGTATAAAAAACATGTTAGTTATTTTGAATAACATTCCACATTAACAAATCTGTGGGTTATTTTGCTTCATTTTAATATAATTTTGTAATATTTTATTTTATCATCACTTTACAATTTGTTTTCTTTTCATTACCATAAATAAGTGCCTAATATAAGTTCCTATATTCCCTGTGAATTTTATCATTGAGTGGGTCAATCAATGGGTTAATCTAAAACCTGAAAAATGTTGCTTTCAGGTGGCCATAAAGGGATGGACATGATCAGAAACAATGCTCAGGTAGGCCGTGGCATTTAAACGATGCCCAATTGGCACTAAGGGGCCTAAAGTGTGCCAAGAAAACATCCCCCACACCATTACACCACCACCACCAGCCTGCACAGTGGTAACAAGGCATGATGGATCCATGTTCTCATTCTGTTTACGCCAAATTCTGACTCTACCATCTGAATGTCTCAACAGAAATCGAGACTCATCAGACCAGGCAACATTTTTCCAGTCTTCAACTGTCCAATTTTGGTGAGCTCTTGCAAATTGTAGCCTCTTTTTCCTATTTGTAGTGGAGATGAGTGGTACCCGGTGGGGTCTTCTGCTGTTGTAGCCCATCCGCCTCAAGGTTGTGCGTGTTGTGGCTTCACAAATGCTTTGCTGCATACCTCGGTTGTAACGAGTGGTTATTTCAGGCAAAGTTGCTCTTCTATCAGCTTGAATCAGTCGGCCCATTCTCCTCTGACCTCTAGCATCAACAAGGCATTTTCAGCCCACAGGACTGCCGCATACTGGATGTTTTTCCTTTTCACACCATTCTTTGTAAACCCTAGAAATGGTTGTGCGTGAAAATCCCAGTAACTGAGCAGATTGTGAAATACTCAGACCGGCCCGTCTGGCACCAACAACCATGCCACGCTCAAAATTGCTTAAATCACCTTTCTTTCCCATTCTGACATTCAGTTTGGAGTTCAGGAGATTGTCTTAACCAGGACCACACCCCTAAATGCATTGAAGCAACTGCCATGTGATTGGTTGATTAGATAATTGAATTAATGAGAAATTGAACAGGTGTTCCTAATAATCCTTTAGGTGAGTGTATATATATATATATAAAGTTTTCAAACACTTTTGTAATTAATATACTTTTTTTTTTTTTTTTTTTTAACAGATATCATGAATTTTTTAGTCAAGAAGAACGACTTTTTCTCAGGGTTATACCAGATGACCTGAACAAAATGTTCCTTATCATAAAAAATGTCAAAATATCTGATGTTTTTTTAAACTTCACAGTCTTGAGGGTCTAAAGTGGTCCTCTATGTTTTTTTGTCAACATAAACAACAAAATAGCTACTTAAATATTGTTTACACCACATAATTTAGATTTGATGGACAAAAGTTTTTCAAATATTAATAATTTTAAACACAATGTTTCACTACCTTATTTTAAAATAAATATTAATAAAATATTATTCTGAAATGCTCATGCCAACATGTATTTATATATTTTTCTTTTAAAAAAAATCAGCTTTTAATGAGACTTTAATTATTACTATTATTATTATTATTATATTATTACTGTCTCCAAACAGTTCCACCACATGACATTTTTTACTTAAAGCCCCAGAAAAAAAATATAAAAATGTCTTCAGAATGAACTCTGCAAATATTGCAAACATATTTAAGTTATTATTTTGTATTTTTGAATAATTGAAATGATCTGAACAAAAAAAAATCACATCATTGACCCTAATATAATGTACTAAATTCCTTGAAAACAGATCCATACACTTGTATTGTGAAAATGAAGCCAATTTCTTAAAATGCATCATGGGAGAATAATTTAAATGGTGTGCAGGTCTATGTCAGGACGCAAAGTAGACTACTAGCTTTTTAAACTATAATGACCTTGAGAATGGGAAATTCCCTGACATTTCACAGAAAAGCAAGACAGGAAACAATAGACACTAAAAGACTAATTAACACAGACACAAAAGAACAACAAAAGCAAGAATAAATAAAAGCAAGAATGGAATGGAAAATTAACTGTGGAAAAAAAATTAAAGGATTTGAAATAATTCTTTGCACCTGCTTTAAATTTTGTGATACTAAGAAATTTGGGATAAAGGCTGGGAAATGTCCTGCTTCCCCATAGATGACCCCAAAGTTTTTATTTATTTGAATTTAATATAATTTTGAAACAATTTTAACAGCACCACTCAAATTAACACAACCAAAGCAGTCTTGTGCTTTAATATTATAGTGAGATCACACGGTGCTTTAAACTATCCAATCGGAGTCAGAACATTTAAAATGTCATCAAATTACTAAAAAAGTACGACTACAGAATATTCAACAGACTCCATGCCTCTCATCTATGGGAAATGATCAAGATGATATTACTATTTGTGAGGTGTATGAAACCCATTTAAACAATCAGAGAGGTTTCTCCTTTGTTCAATATGGGTTTAGGTGTCCTTGTTCGGTCACCCGCCCACCTTATCGTGTTTGGGCTAGACCTTCAGAAATGTCTGCTATGTTCGTCTGCTCCAGCTGCAGGTCAAGCAAACAAAACTTTTTGCTTGCCATAACTGCCATAGTTTCAGAATATTTATGTGGCATTTTTAAATCAAACAAAACCAGAGAGGAATAATCAAAATAAAACAAAGTAACAACGTAAATAACCTTACATAAAGACAAACTTAAATTATTTTTCCATATTTATTCATGCTGTGTCTATTAGTGAGTGTAGAAACAGAGTAAATTAGAATCTTACCTTGTTTGGAATCGAGACTTGTAGTTCTCCAACCCTTGCTGTGGAGGAAGAGAGAAAACCTTTAAGTGATTGGTTTTCCTACAAATAGCCAGAAGATGGCAGTAAAAGAACACTAAAACATGTAATCTGCACAACTGGTAATAGGAAAACCACCTTTTGTTATGGTATAAAGGGGTAATTGAGTGCATATTGAACAGGAGCAAAGGGAAGAACCAATGAAAGTGACTTCGGAGGGGGCGAGAAGAACGCGATACTGTATGTCAGGTTTGTTTTTTTGTTTTTTTTACATTACAAGCATGACAATAATTATTGAATGCAGTAGGGAGGGGACCCCGTGGTGGTGATGAGAGAGTTGTGTTTGTTCCTGGCTTCGTTACATAACAAAGGCCTACTTCTTTAGATCTGAAAAAAAGCATTCCTGCATACCCCAGTGTATGAGTTTGTGATGTATTAATTAAAGTATTCTGAAGTATGTCTACAAAGAGGCCCCAAATTATTTGGACACTTAAGGCACACGTAAACATGTCATTGCATTAGACAGCAGAATACCAAACCAAATAATAAGGCACAAAAATATGTTTGTTAGGTTTTAAACAATGAAACAATAGATATAGTTTTCAGAAAGAAGACAAAACATATTTGGGTACTTTTTGGTTGTCAAATGTTAATGGTTCATATCCATAGTTATTGTGAGAAACTATACCTGTGTGAATTTAACTGACTTTTTAATTGGATCCACTTAAAGGAATAGTTCACCCCACAATGGAAATTCTATCATCATTTACTCATCCGCATGTCATCCCCAGATGTGTATGTCTGTCTTCTGCTGAACTCAGACAAAGGTTTTTAGAAGAATATCTCAGCTCTGTAGGTCCATACAATGCAAGCACATAAAGGCAGGATAAAAGTAATCCATATGACTCCAGTTGTTAAATAAATGTCTTTAGAAGCTATATATTATGTGTAGGTGAGACACAGATCAATGTGTCTCACCTACACATCAGTCTTTTTTTACTATAAATTATCTTCCATGTCCAGTAGGTGGCGGGCGATATGCACAAAGAATGCAAAGCGCCAAAAACAAAAGAAGAAAATGTGAACGTTAAAGCGAAAGTGGAGATTTATAGTTAATAAGGACAAAATATTGAACTGTTTCTCACCCACTCAAAAGACATTGATTAAACCCCTGGAGTTGTATGGATTACTTTTATGCTGTCTTAAAGTGCTTTTTGGAACTTCAAAGTTCTGGTCACTATTCACTTGTATTGTATGAACCTACAGAGCTGCGATATTCTTCTAAAAAACTTTTTTTGTGTTCAGCAGAAGAAAGAATGTCATATGCATCTGGGATGGCACGAGGGTAAGTAAATGATGAGAGAATTTAAATTTTTAGGTTGAACTATCCCTTTATGTGTCCAAATACATTTTGGGGGACACTTTATGGTATGTAGTATATCTTTTTCCTCTGCCTGTCTGATAAAGTTTATTCCTAGGCAACTTTACCTGATAATAATCCATTTACAGGTGAAACTCGAAAAATTAGAATATCGTGCAAAAGTTCATTAATTTCAGTAATTCAACTTAAAAGGTGAAACTAATATATTATATAGACTCATTACAAGCAAAGTAAGATATTTCAAGCCTTTATTTGATATAATTTTGATGATTATGGCTTACAGCTTATGAAAACCCCAAATTCAGAATCTCAGAAAATTAGAATATTACATGAAATCAATAAAAAAAAGGATTTTAAATACAGAAATGTCGGCCCTCTGAAAAGTATAATCATGCATATGTACTCAGTACTTGGTTTGGGCCCCTTTTGCATTAATTACTGCCTCAATGCGGCGTGGCATGGATGCTATCAGCCTGTGGCACTGCTGAGGTGTTATGGAAGACCAAGATGCTTCAATAGCGGCCTTCAGCTCTTCTGCATTGTTTGGTCTCATGTCATCTTTCTCTTGGCAATGCCCCATAGATTCTCTATGGGGTTCAGGTCAGGCGAGTTTGCTGGCCAATCAAGCACAGTAATACCATGGTCATTGAACCAGGTTTTGGTACTTTTGGCAGTGTGGGCAGGTGCCAAGTCCTGCTGGAAAATGAAGTCAGCATCTCCATAAAGCTTGTCTGCTGAAGGAAGCATGAAGTGCTCTAAAATGTCCCGGTAGATGGCTGTGTTGACTCTGGACTTAATAAAGCACAGTGGACCAACACCAGCCAATGACATGGCTCCCCAAACCAACACAGACTGTGGAAACTTCACACTGGACTTCAAGCATCTTGGATTGTGTGCCTCTCCATTCTTCCTCCAGACTCTGGGACCTTGGTTTCCAAATGAGATGCAAAATTTGCTCTCATCAGAAAAGAGGACTTTGGACCACTGAGCAACAGACCAGTTCTTTTTTTCTTTAGCCCAGGTAAGACGTTTGACATTTGAAGCCCATGTCCAGGACCCGTCTGTGTGTGGTGGCTCTTGATGCAGTAACTCCAGCCTCAGTCCACTCCTTGTGAAGCTCCCCACACATTTGAATGGCCTTTTCCTGACAATCCTCTCCAGGCTACGGTCATCCCTGCTGCTTGTGCACCTTTTTCTTCCACACTTTTCCCTTCCACTTAACTTTCTATTAATGTGCTTTGATACAGCACTTTGAGAACATCCAACTTCTTTTGCAATTACCTTTTGAGGCTTTCCCTCCTTGTGGAGGGTGTCAATGATGGTTTTCTGCACAACTGTCAGGTCAGCAGTCTTCCCCATGATTGTGAATTCAACTGAACCAGACTGAGAGACCATTTAAAGGCTCAGGAACCCTTTGCAGGTGTTTAGCTGATTAGAGTGTGACACTTTGAGCCTACAATACTGAACCTTTTCACAATATTCTAATTTTCTGAGATTCTGAATTTGGGGTTTTCATAAGCTGTAAGCCATAATCATCAAAATTATATCAAATAAAGGCTTGAAATATCTTACTTTGCTTGTAATGAGTCTATATAATATATTAGTTTCACCTTTTAAGTTGAATTACTGAAATTAATGAACTTTTGCACGATATTCTAATTTTTCGAGTTTCACCTGTATATCCGTTACTATCCATCCAGGAGCTTACAAATTAATTCTACCACAAATTCAACAAACTCTCTCATTCTAATCTTTTCTCTCTGTCCTTTTTAAATCTATGTAACTGGTAAGTGTCTTTTAGAATGGCCTCTCAAAAGAAGTTTAATCAAACAAGAAAAGTATTTTCTAATCTGGTCACAGCCAGCTCAGTTCAGGCAGCTAAAGTAACTCACACACACACATAGAAAGTGATCCTAGTTTACTTAGGGTAATGTCCTGGAACATCCTCTATGCGGTTAGCTGGAGCTCAGGCTGCTCTAATCGAACTGTTGGCCCGCTATTTTTCCTGCATGCCGATGAATGTGTGACATCCTTTTATGGAAGGTGATTAACGTTTCAGTTCTATGAACATTTCTATTGAAGACTGTGCTAATTTCGGCATACGTTTGTCAGGATTAATCTGTGTATGAAAATGACACTGGATGAGAACAGACAGGGTGTTTGCGGGAATTGCCTACTTGTGAGAATCCTGGCACTGCCACACTGCACGGTCTCTGACGGCTGTGTGGCCTGCTCTGCTGCTGGACGAGGATGCGGGCGGGCATGCCGTAGTCAGGTGTTGGCAAAGCTTTCTCTCTTTCCAGAAGATTTCCTGTGCTGCTGCTCCTGCTTTGCTGCAAACTACAATTACACACACATATGAGTGATTCTTCAATTAGGGGACATTTTTTGTGCCCTAGTATGATTTTAAAAATAAAAACAATCTCATTTTAAAGGGTAGTTTTTAATGGATTTAATAAAAAATATGTCTCTTTAATGGTTCCTAATTTCCTAATAAATGTGTTGACATTTTAAATGCATTAAATTCTCTATTTTGATCTTGTCCCCTACCCAGATATTTAAACTTCCACTCTATAATACATGTGTTAAAATCAGGAAAATTCTATTTAGCACTTTTTCATAAGAACTTTGGTATGTATGCATATGATTTGTAGTTAATTTTTTAACAAAGAATCAATGTCCAAAATGCACCAAATGCACTTGAAGGTTGCTCAAGGCACTTTAGACACACACTCACACACACACACACACACACACACACACACATACATACACACACACACACACACACACACACACACACACACACACATTGATGCCATTTAGCTCATGACCATAGTTCTCTTAAAGCTTTGCCAGCACAAAATTAAATGGCATTTAGAGTTTGAAAGGCCTTTTGTAAATTCAATATTCAGACAATCTCACCTGACATGGAGTTTATTGCTGTCTGGTTCAGGAATCACACGGGTGTAGGAGAACGGGAACCAGCCTCGCCTGAGATGACAAAATGTTAAAATGGAATTTGATGCATTAATTAACTCTATTTCATCATTATAAATCATATATTTCTGTACAATCCCCCTGTGGAACTTTGCCTATGAAACCAGACTACCAAATGATGATTTTATTGTGATAATAAAATGTCTTACATTCTGTTTTTCTCATTTTCTCCATAGTGCCAGCCATCTCTGGCTTCAGGTACCAGCAGTGTGATGATGTCTCCTTCTGTAAAGCTGAGGAGGGTGCTGTTGTCCCCAGCGGCATGGGAGAAGAGCGCCTGAACACGTGTCCGCCCATTTCTCTCTAGCCCAGCTGCCATTGAGCTAGACCTAGGCAGGGTCTGGGTCTCCACTAGGGTCAAATTTAGACATTAGTGCTAAGCACAAGCCCATTATGAACACATGTTTGTGGTTACAATTCTATGAGATGGCCGAATGTACAACAAAAGGATTGCTAATTCATCCTGGCTTTAAGAGAGGCAATAGCTTTGTTTCAAGACCTAGTTGGCTGTCTACCTAGACAGCAATATAAATTGGTAAAATCAAAATCCAATTAAAAACATTTAACCTATTTTACTCATTATTTGTATATCCTTTGTATTTGTATACTTATTAAAGGACTATGTTGTTACTTTAGCAACATGCTAAAGTTAAAACTATTCTAATCATTTGGATACTCAAGTCGAATATCCCGTGTGGATCATGTAAGGAGCACCATGTTTGAGGTACTGTCTATGTCTTTGTCCAAATCAGTCACTTATGAGGTTCCACAATGGTTAGGATACAGCCAATGTAGGCTGTAGATAGCAAGGCAGCTAACTATGTTGTGGAACAGAGCCAAAATTCCACACTTATTTTCACCTCTTCTTAAAAATACTTCCATTAAAGAAAAGTTATACCCTTCACCTATTTTCTATCCATTTTTAAAGCTGTCCTCTATATTCCCACCTGCTCTGCCCTGTTTTCAATTTCACCTGTGCTCGCCGGGTTATTGTCTTGTTATTTCAAGGAGAGAGTAGGACAGGTGGGCACACAGGTGCACTCTACAATGCAGAGTATGACATCAAACAACCTTATATTAAAGGAATAGTTCACCCAATAATAAATATTCTGCATTAATTTACTCACTATCTTGTCTTTCTAAACCCATTTATAGAAGAATGTCCAAACAGCTCCTCTTGCTATAATGGAAATGTGTGAAAGAACTGAAAGGTGACCATCGCAAAATTTTCAAGGCAGTGAAAGTTTCAGTCCTTTCCTCACACAAAGATAATGTATTGCTTCCGAAGACTTGGAATATAGTGCAAGAGTCATCTGTACACTGTTAACAATGTACGTAATTTTAACAGAAAAAGAACATTATCTGGTTAAGAGAAAAAATATTATATATTTAACAAGACAATACTTTTAATTTTACATTAAAATATTGTACTCTACAATTAGTGGTAAAAATGTTTACTATGTTTAACAAGAGAAAACTTTGTATGGTCAACTATTGTTAAAATTACAGTTAAACACAATAATCTGGCATTCCCAGTAGTCCAAGCATGACCCATTACATTTCATTATATTTTATGGGAATAATCATGTTTCTTCTTATTTTGAATATCAGTTATGTTCAGAGTGTTCTGTGTTATATTTTATGTAGTTTATTTAATATATATTGCATTATTTTAGTGTCACATGTGTTACCTTGATGGTGTTTTGTGTCTGTGTAATTAACACTGTGCACTCTACATGTATATTCATTATTGTTCTTGCCACTCTTGATGAACTTTAAAGTTGCACTTAATAACTTTTGTCTTTGTGTCATCTTGGACTTACACTGACATCTATCGGATGTTGGATGCAACATCATTTAAAATAAATAGTTTTCCGTTTCAGATGCCATTGTAGAAATGTAGTATTCACAGTCAGCCCTGATTATTTTATCATAGAGTAAAAGTGTCAAATAATAGGATGGTTACTGAGATTAAGTGAGTAGTATTTGGCTGGTCATGTGATTCTAACATGGCAGCCCCCATGTGCGGACCCTCTCCATGTAGAATAAACAGCTTTAATAAGGTTACTGATATGAGTCATTTTAATGTGAGTGCTCATGATTTCCTACATATATTGCAAAATTACAATTCATGTCTTTAGGAGTTAAACTTTTTTTAATGAGGAAAAAAAACTGCACATATAAGTCATCATGTGACCTTCTGTAGTTACTATGAAAAGCAGACGTTTATAGTTCCAGAAGATTAGAACATACATTTCTATAATTTAATAATATAAACAGTAGTGAACTGTAAAATATACAGGTATACACATTTTATCCCGTAAAGCCTGAAACATGGTCACTGGATTTTTTAGATTTTTTTGTGTAAATTTCTGGCAACCTGTAAACTGCTGGTATATTACCATAAATGTAATGTAATTTTTTTTACAGTGTAGCCTTCTACTTTTATGGTGCTTTTATAGTGCTTTTTGTCATTTTGCCTGGCCACCATCCACTTTCAATGTATGGAAGAGAGCAGCTATGATTTCCTACTAAACATTTACTTTGGTGTTCTACAGAAGAAAGTAAGTTATACAGGTTTGGAATAACATGATGGTGAGTAAATAATTGCAGTTATAGTTTTGGGGTGAACTATCCTTTTAAAGTCATGGTGAGTTAAAGTAAACATGATTGCAAATTTAAACATGCCATCAGGAGAAGAGAGAGATGTTTTTTTGTTGCGCTGGCAAAGGTCTGCAACAATCTTGAGCCTGTGACTTACCCAGAGTGTTTTTGGGCTTGGCAAGTGCCACCTTGCGAACAGGCAGGGTGTTGGAGTAGGTCTCTCCACCGTGTCTGTGGATCTGTGCGGAAGATTTCTCGTGTGCGGCTCTGGTCTCCATCCAACGGTGGTATTCCTCTCCTCCATGAACACCTGACGTGCCATTCAACATGGGCACACTTTCTGCTCCCATCATTCTCTGCAAGATAATCACTTCTTTAAGGATATTTAAGGTACCTATTTTTTCATGTGTATGTAAATGCATTTCTCCTCCAGTCTCTTGATGCTGGAACATTGTCATTTCATGCCTGGTTAGGAGGCAGTTTTAGGATTGTTAACAAGGTTACTCTTTGTTAAAGGAATATTCCAGGATAAATACAAATGAAGTTCAATCGACAGTATTTGTGGCATAATGTTGATTACCACAAAAAAAAATGACATTGACTCGTCCCTCCTTTTCTTTAAAAAAAGCACAAATCTGGGTTCCAGTGAGGCACGTACAATGGAAGTGAATGGACTATGAACTTGTATTGAACACTGAATATTCCTTTAACACTGAAAAAATCATGAAGAAATCCCTGATCTAATTTTTTATGATCTACTTGTCCATTTAAAAATGGACTTGTGAAGTTAATCAAATTTGCAATCTTGATTTAAATAAATAAATCACTTTAAAACTTTCATTCCATTCTGCTTCACCAGCAGTGCCTCAGGAAATGTTATTGCACCGTAAAAAATAAACTGTAAACTGAAGGGAATTGTAAGTGTAAATGCCTGCAGGTTTCAGATTACACTCTTCACAGTAATGTGGTCACTAGGAAACTGTATTTAATGACTTTATAACCATTTATACCGAGCTTGAGAAGAGAACCGTCTTTATCTCATTCCTCTGGCCATGAGAGTGCCTCCCACCCTAAACACCCTCAGGACTTAATTATACACATCATTAGTACTACCATTTACATATTTACTAGTTGCAACATTCACTAACTACTTACAACTGAGACATTGTATCATTTTGTGGCTCACATTTGTTATAGCAATAATGACTTTTCCTTGGCTCAAACTGGACAAGGCCGGAGGCGACATTGTTCCATAAGGAAATCATTTCTAATGAAAACCTCCCCTCAATCCAACTCACCGTCTGTTGGTTCCCCATGAGAGCTGCAAGCTCTGGTGGCACAGGTAGTGGCTTGGCTCCAGGAATGGGATCTGAGATGGTCAGGTTTGATTTAGTGGTGTGATAGGAACTGGCCCCAACAGTCCCACCCATTTGCTGGGCCAGGAGCATTGCTCGATCTGGGAGTTTATTTGGGTCGGCGCATGCTTGTTGCCACAATGGGATCTTCTGTGTCAGCAAATCTCTGCCCTAAAAACAAACAAACAGCAGCGCAACTTGTATTATTACCTAGTATAAAGTGTTTGTACCCTGAAAATGATGAAAAATGTCTTGGTAAACTATTCCTATAATCATAGAAAGTCCATTTGGAGGATATCATAAATCACAGAACAACCACAGATTCAAATATGGATTCTCTCACTCTATTAGTGAAAACAAACTTGAGTTCTCACAGAGCTGAGGTTTCAGGGATGAGCTCTCCACTGATGGACTGATAGAAGGACGGAAAGTGATAAAAGTGTAATAAAGTGATCTCTCCTGCCCCTCCTGTTCCTCTGAAGCTCTGAGACATTCCTCTCTATCATGACAACCTCCCTTCCCTGAAGCTTAACATCATTACTTTACTTTACCCTGTGCACAGGCACTAAGTCTGGATGAGCTATGACCACTAGCTGTAATAGGAAGATGAGGGATGCCTAAAGACAACTAAATATGTGTTTATTTAAGCCTAACTTTGAAGACCCATGTTTCAGAGAAATGCTATAAAATTAACAGTTAATTTCAAGGTGCTGTTGTGGTGTAGTGATTATTTTGTACTCATCCTTGTGTCATTTCAAGCCTTTATGACTTTTTTTTCTTCCCTGGAACAAAATATGTTAATAATAAAAAAAAATAATTTGTTACCACAGCTGTCAAGCTGCAAAAAGGACAAAACTTCATAAAAGTAGTTCACACAGCTTGTGCGCTATTTTCTAAGTCTTCTGAAGACATATCATAGTAGATTTTAATAATTTAAATAATTATTCACTGATAGTCTTCCACTCCACAAAAGCTCTGAAATTTCACTCTTGTTTTTCAGATCGTAAGAATGGCATGCCGACCCATTGTGGCTGGTTTGATGTAATTAATGCCAAATGGCATTGGTTATCACATCTGTTGTAACTGAACATGGTGCGGAAGTTTAAATGGACATAATGGAGAGTGAGATTTGACATTTTCAAAAAATGTCAAAGACGCTGACTACCACCCCTGGAGTTTGTGAGTTTGAATCCCAGTGTGTGCTGAGTGCAGCGGTGGCTCAGTGGTTGAGGCTCAGGGTTACTGACCAGAAGGTTGGGGGTTCAAGCCCACCTTGAGCAAGGCACTTAACTCCAGGTTGCTCCAGGGGGACTGTCCCTGTAATAAGTGCATTGTAAGTCGCTTTGGATAAAAGCGTCTGCCAAATGCATAAATGTAAATGTAAATGAGTGACTCCAGCCAGGTCTCCTAAGCAGCCAAATTGGCCTGGTTGCTAGGGAGGGTAGAGTCAAATGGGGTAACCTCCTTGTGGTCGCTATAATGTGGTTCGCTCTCTGTGGGGCGCGTGGTGAGTTGTGCATGGATGCCGCGGTGGATGGCGGGAAGCCTCTACATGCGCTATGTCTCTGCGGTAATGCGCTCAACGACCCACATGATAAGATGCATGGATTGATAGTCTCAGACAAGGAGGCAACTGAGATTCGTCACTATGCCACCACGAGGACTTAGAGTGCTTTGGCAATAGGGCATTCCAAATTGGGGAGAAAATTAAAACAAAACATATAGTTTAGTCTGTTCCTCACAGAAAGCTATTGTATGGCATCTGAAGACTTTGGATATAGCACATGAGTTGTATGGACTACATTCCTTTTATGGTGCTTTAATGTGTCTTTTTTCCTTTTTGGAGCTCGACTGTGATCAATTTGAACTGTCCTTGTATGGAAAATATTCTGCCTAAATATTTTTTTAAATTCCCCAGAAAAAAGAAAGTTGTACAGGTTTTGATCGGCATGAGAGTGAAAACATGATGACGAAATTTCCACGTTTGGGTTAAATCTTTCCTTTTGTTTGTCTGTGTAAGGAATGTAATGTAGGTTGCATTGGATAAAAATGCATTGCAAATTTCCATTGCGAATTCATCTTATTGGATTGATTTGTGTTGTGTATGCTTTTGAACATTGACAACACCTTTCATCTAATTTCATCTCCCTATTTTGTTCTCTAGTCAGAACAACACTATAGTCTCTATAGCAGCATTTCACAAACGATGGGTCACGACTGAAATTGGGTTGCATAGCCATACACGTTGGGTTGCGACATATTTTGATGAATATATAATTATTTCCTTAATAAAAGTAATTGAAATTGTTAAGAGCAAGTGTGCTCTGTTCAGTGCACTCTTATACGCTGTTGCATGGCCGTGACTGTTTTTCGGCTGTTTTCCACAATATCATTTGATAGACTTTCATCGCGATATCAGTGCCGTGAATCAGTATATCATGAATACAAATTCAAGCACTGGCAAGGGTGTTCATAAACTGAACATTTGGACACTTAAGACTCGTATCTGTGACACGATAACAAGCACACATATTCAAGTGCAGCTGTTAATAATCAGCACCATTGTTGTTTAAATTATACTATAATTAATTTTCGTTGAAAATATTAAAACGTACAGAGTAATTATGAAAGATAAATGCAAAAAACAGCCCTAGAAATGTCTGACTCCCTGATCAGTGTCCTGAATACTGAACTAGGGAGCTGATTGAGAAACACCCAAAGTATCAGAAAGAGCGAGGAGCACCAACAAAGCATTATGCGGGCAGTTCAAACTTTTGAGTCGCTCTTAATAATCTTATTACGTGGTACCCGGCACCGCAGGTCGAAGAGAAAGCCATGAAAATCCCGTCAGAACAAGACGAAAAGTTCAAGTAGAGAATGTAGTTAAGAACTGATGTAGCGGTGAAGATAAGAATACATATGCAAGAACTGTCTATCAAAGTGGCATAAGTGAGTAAGTTGCTTACAAACAATCGCTCTATACTGTTGTGTGAAATGCAGTTTTTTATGGTCCAATCCGTAATAAATAGAAAGTCATCAGTTCAGTATGAAGAATAATGGTCAGCTTGACACTAATTTATTGATCTTATCTGTCCTGTGGAAACTATCATTCACCAATGTATGAAGATTGCAACCAATATAGCCAAAATACCATAGTTAGGCTTGTAGAATCTTTCTATCTTTTCCTGTCAAAAAGTTCCCACCAGGTTTGTTTATCTTTTTTTTTCTTTTGTTTTTTTTTTTAACAATACCTGTAGTAACTATGGTATGTTTTGGCAGAACTATGGTTGTCATGGTGCATGTTTGTATGGGTTACAAAATATGATGCTTTCCAGTTCAAAATAGATTACATTTATTTGATCAATATCAACATGTTTTTTTCTGCTAAAGTTTGAGAGTGCATGTTTGTGTGCATGTTTAAATGTTACATTTAATTTTTTATTTTTTTAGTGTCTGTGAAAGAATAATAATGATTTCTGTAAGAGTCTTTCTGTATCACAATTGTTTTAGTTATAAAAAAAAAAAGTGAATTAATTAAAGGATATAGCAAATACACCGTATTGCTTGGTTTTGTAATCGTGGACCTTAAGTTTAAGAACCCTTGCTTTATAGCTCTACTAGAAAACACAGGTTAGTACAGACTCCCCACAGACCTCTTCTAAGTCACGACCACACACCACCCTGCCAAAGCAATTATCACCCGCCTGCCTGTCCGAGCACCAGTCGACTCAGTCATGACCTCATCAGGTTCACAGAGTTAAAAACACTGCCGCTGTTTTCATTGTGTGGTTCAAATTAGCAGATCTGAGAAAGTGAAAAGTGTTAAGAGATACAGAGTGATGGTGCAATGTTTATGCCATTACATGCACAAGATTCAGTTTTCTATGTAGAGCTATAGAGTCCGGCTGAAGCATTTGGTGTTTTAAAAGAAATATTCTAAGATCAAAACATTGTAAGAGCACTTACAATGAAAGTGAATGAGGCCAATTTTTGGAGGGTTTAAAAGGCAGGAATGTGAAGATTATAATATTATAAAAGCATTTAAATAAATGCTTCTGTTAAAACGTGTATTAATTGAGCTGTAACATTGTTTAAATAGTACATTTTACGGTCGTTTTGAGGTTTACTGCATTACGTCGTCATGGCAACGAAGTTGTAAAAAACATTTATTATATACTTTCCACAGAAAAGGTTAGTAAGTGATTTTATCACACTAAAATTATGTTAACACAAATATTGTTTATATTGCATTTTTATTGTAAGAACTTGTAACCCAGATTTTCTCTTTTGTTAGAGGTAAAAACAAATGCTGTTGATTGAGCTTAACTTGTATTGAACATATTTTTAAAGGAAAGTTTATATCCCAGTTTTAAGTTCTGTCATCAATTGCTCACCCTCATGTTGTTCAAAACTTGGATGACTTTTTCTTCAATGGAAAGGTGGACAGATATTTGTGTAATTATTACCTGAAAATCTGGTGTTCTGCCAAAGCTTTAAAATCTCTGTTTGTGTACATTCAAATCTGTTGCATCAGTACTAGTGCTGTCAATCAATTAAAATGAATCACATAATTTTTCATACAAATTTTTTAAGTAAACTTGACTCTATATATACTAATGTTCCTGTAAAAATGCATTCATTTGCTTTTTAGGAAAGAAAACAAAGCAATATATAACAACATCATACTTTATTAAAATTTTCTAAACATAGCCTTGCACAGTATAAAGATAGAAATGCACTAAAATACCACCAATTCAAGTAACATTTCCCCCAAGTCTAAGTGGGAGGTTGTCTAATTAAAAGAACTAGCCCCTCCTTAGGTTGCATATTTATTGCAATGGGAATTACATTTCTTAAACTCTCATCCTCCACAATATTAATCAGCTGGCAGACAGTGGCTATCCACTTTGCTACAGCAATTGTAAAGGGCGACAGCACCAGTGTCAGGCACCACATTGAACTCCACATGAAAAGTGCTGCAGACAACATTTTTGAGATAGTTAAGACTTGATGTGCTTCTGTGGTAATTAAATTGCACATAACAGGGGCTGTCTGTCAAAAGTCACATCTGGGCTTGTTTTGTACAGCAAACAGGGTTAAGAGGTCCTTTCTCCATTACTTGATCATTGACACAGAATCGCCGTTGTGTGTGTGTGTTTATGCTTTATTACCAGTAAATATGTTCATCGCTATTAAGAATAATTTTACAAATGTAATGCGTTAATTTACTGCATGCATTAATGCTTTCATTTTGATGGCTCTTTGAATGTGAAGAAGTGCAAATAAAATTTGAGAATTACAGTGAAGGGCAAGATTTTCAGTAAATATTTGTGATCATTTATTGAATATAATAAAAATTTCAGTCTGTTTCATACACGACATGAGGGTGAGTAAATTGTGATAGAGGTTTTGGGTGGACTATTCCTTTAAAAATGTTACTATGGTCTAAGGCTGCAGAGTTCATCTAAATAAAATGAAATCAAAATAGACCTTGTGTGACTATTAAACCGTAAATTTTTTTTATTAAATATATAAATAGTCTGCTCGCACTGCTTGCTGTTCTGTCTATATTGTGTTCGTTTTTTTTTTTGAAAGAGGTACAAGTTTTGTTCTTTTTAAAAGGACTGAAGTGTGAACCCTCAGAGTAGCTTTTTTATTAGCAATAGATCATGGGCAAAACATTACCACATTTTGGTCAAAAGGAATCATCCTACTATGGTCATATCTGAAAATTATTAAATATTTTTTGTCATGTGACTTGTGACATGTGATCCATTCAATCAAGATGGTGGCCCATGTTGTAGTGGAGTTGTTATGCCTGTTATTCAAGTTGTTAGCATTGTTAAAGATAAATGTTACTTTGCACAACCTTCACATTGCATTACTTCAAAGGTGACAGGAAGTTTACTCAGAATTGCTGAGTAATTATCAGAATTACTCAACGATGGAACACGAGGACAGTTGCATTTCAGACCATACATGGAATGGCAACTTTTTGAAAACGCTTGAAAATGGCAGTGTGGACTAAGAGCGTTTTGAAAAAGAAAACATTGTTTACAAATGTATCCGGATTAATGTGCACATAGCCTAAAGCTTAGGGCTTTAAAGCCGAAATTTTGTTGGTTTGATCCCAACAAAGATTGAGTACTGAGCCATCAATCACCATTGTGTGCTTGAGTAAGGCACTAAACCTCAGGTTGTTCCAAGGGAAAAGTCTCTATAATAAGTGGACTATAATTCACTTTGGATAAAAGCATCTGCTAAATGACTACTTACAGTCTTGTCACATAAATGCAATTTAGATACCACCACTAACTCAGTTCCCCCAAAAACTTTTAAATGTATATATTTTATGGTTTATGTCTCTTTTCAAATATGTTTCCCATGGTTCTTTCCCATTTCTCACTATTTTAAGTTTGAGAGAGAGTCTATATGTTCTCTTTGTTACTTCTGCCCTCAGTTGCAGACGAGTAAGTGTCAAGTACCGCTGCCTTTGCATGGCTGGAGTGGGCGGCAGTGTTAAGATCCAGCAATGACAAACTGGCAGATGGTCTGTTTATTTCATCTCACTTCTTGCTGTTCTCAAAAAGTGGAGCAGAAATTTTATATAAAAGGAAATTATTTTAAAAATAGGAGGCAATTACAGCAGGTGTGAAAAGTAATTTAATTGCACAGATAAAAGACCAAGTAGTATCTGCAAACAAGTGAACTAATCTCAGAACTAACCTCTTCTTTTACCTCTAACTTTTTCTTTTTATCTATTTTAAATATATTTTATCCAGCTGGTCTCAAGGTGATTTTAGTGGATGTATGAAGAACCTCCCTACTTACTTAGATGTACTTTTGGGGACAAACATGAGAGCTAAATCTTACAAAAAACAAATTTTTTTTTTTTTTTTTTATGAACAGTCAGAGATGTCCTCAATATAAATACAATTATAAATATGAATTTTTATTCTTAAAATGCCAAAAAAGAAAATGTATGGGTAAAGTTAGGTTGTGGGTTAGGTGTAGTCTGTGGTCAATTTAATGTGTGAGACTTTAAATGTGGGTGAGATAAATTACTATATGGCTACTGGCAAATGTTTGAGGTTGAGGTAACTTTTCTTTTTCTTTGGCTCTTTCTTCCCATCAGAATTTTTCTCCATTTCTCTGAAAAATTTCATCAGTAAGAGTTTTCCTACACACAACAGTGATTAACGTCTGAACACACTGTTCTTGTAAAAGTGGGCCACTCACTGCCTGGCCCTCCCTTTCTCTTCTCCTCCTCTTTGCCATCTTTCCTCTCAATACTCTGTCTATCACCAACTCTGAAGCGTGGGTGTCTCAGTAGAGGAGACAATTTTGCTTACGCGGGAATGACTGGTGTTCCTTGAAGTGCTGGTGAATCCACCAGACATCACTGAAAATCTGCTCTTTTTCTTTTCAGTGTGTGAATGTAATGTCCCAAAAAGAAGAATCATTCTTCACTATATAACTGTTTGATTCAGTATATAGTTTGCACATAAGGCCTAAATGAGGTCTGCTTGACAAAATTAATGAAGAATTAATTATTTTTAATCCTATTTATGGGCTTTTTATTTCATATTTCTTTAATAGATAGGGAAAAAAGTTGGAGAGAGAGAGAGAGAGGGGAAATGGAATTGAGAATTGACACAGACCCAACTCGGACCTGTGTCCCTGACAGCAACTCAGCTCCAATGTGTCACGAGCATGTTGTCATTATAAATCTTATTACAGTGTTAATAAAATACAACATAAAAGTGATTCCCCGTCTGTCGCTCACTCGACGTTATGTCGAATGAAGTGACACTAGGAGTCTTTCTTGAAGGCCTTTGTTACCTCTGAACTTGCGAAAAGGCCAATGAGAAATTGGCAGAAAGAATTTGCATGTCCCTCTCCCGGACATACAGGTATAAAAGGAGGGAATCATGCATCTGTCCATTCAGATTTTTTGTTTGGAGCTGAGTGGTTGTGCGATCAGCGATCTGAGATCACTTCTGTTCCACTCACCTCTGCAGATTGTTGCTGTTGGATCTACGGTGAGTATCAGCGGCTTTCTCCTTCTCTGCACGCCAGTGCAGCTTTGCCCCTGGGGGCTTTGAAAGCGCTTCTGAAAAAGAGAGTATTTTCTTAAAAGAGTTTATGTTCTCTAAAAGAGCACAGACGGCAGGCGTTGAATGTCCTTTTCAGGACGCGTCTTTTTAAAGATGCCCTTTCGCTTCTGTGTAGTTCCTGGATGAGGTCAATATCTCTCCACTCCTGACAGTCATAGATGCTAATTATATTCACACTGAGGCGGTGTTTGTGGATGGTTCTTGTTCTCAATGCGAGAACTTAACCATGGCAACTTTGCGGTCGCAGCTTTCCTTCCTAAAAAGGAAGGCCACTCCAGCCACCCCCCGCGTCGCTCCTTCTTCCCACGGGATTGAGGATGACCCGGCTGGCAATGGAGGAAATTTGGGGATAGCAGCAGGCTCGGATTCGCTGGGTAAATCGCCATGTCCCCTGGCATGCTCGTTGACTTCCGTCTGGGCTCAAGGTGAGAGCGGCTTGCCTCACGGCCAGTCTGACTACTCCTTCGGACCCGCCGAGCTGCATGAGGAATTTGCCACTGCATCAGAGAGCGTCCCGGTGTCTGACACGGAAGACTCGACTGAGCTAGTGCCTTTGGGTCGGCCCGCCCAGTCTGAGGCTTATGCCAAAATGGCCGACATGCTTGCCCGGGCCAACGTGAGCGTGTGGTTGGACTGGAACCCTCCAGCAGCGAGCGTCCCGCAGGAAGTGCACACCCCTGTCTTTCAGATGTCCTCGAGGATCCTGAGACGGACGACCAAAAGAACAAGGCATTTGCTCCGGAGCTGGTAAGCAGACCACTTTGTCCACCGGTGGAGGGCCGGGAAGAGAATCCACATTTGTCGTTATTTCTTTTGCCGCAGCCCATACCCACATTCTCAAAAAAAAGAGCTACTTCCTTGTTCCCTGGGTCATCTGGCCCGCAAATGTCGTTCTCACAGCAACCCGGCACCAAACATCGCCAGTGCCGGCACCCAGGACGTGGACCCCTTGCCTCCGGACCATGACTGCTTTTATCTGGCCAGCTGATTCTGATGAGTCCAGAGGACGCCTACACAGGACCTCCTCCTCAGTTTCTAACCCACCCCCTGCCGGGTGTGCGGAGCAAGGTAAGCGCTTTGAATCTTTTCTCAGCACTAAAGCCTCGGGACGTGCTTTTGCCTCCCGACGCAACACTACCTGTCCCACCATGCTGCAAAGCCCCGCCACAGAGCTTGGACGCGTGGCTTTCACTTCCCAACCCGTCGCATTGGTTGGCCAGGACCATCCTACTCTGCTATGAGTCCCGGGCCACCGGCATGCGTCTGGCATCAGGATTGGTTCACAGTGGTAGACCTGAAGGACGCGTATTTCCACGTCTCTATCTTGCCTCGACATCGACCCTTCCTACATTTCGTGTTCAATGGCCAGGCATATCAGTACATAGTCCTCCCGTTCAGCCTGTACCTGTGCCCTCGCAACTTAAAGAAGGTCACAGAGGCAGCCCTTGCCCCGCTAAGGGAAGTGGGCATCTGCATAATCAACTACCTCGACAACTGGCTGATTTTAGCTCACTCTCAAGAGTTACTGCGCGCCCACAGGGACCAGGTGCTCAGGCCCCTCAGCCGTCTAGGGCTTCAGGTCAACTGGAAAAAGAGCAAGCTCGCCCCAGTTTAGAGCATCTCTTTTCTCAGCATGGAGTTAGACTTGCCTCACTATCGGTGCTGAAATGCCTCATCTTGTTCAAGCTAGGCACAGCGGTTCCTCTAAAACAATTCCAGAGGCTCCTGGGGCATAGGGCATCCTCTATGCCCCAGGGGTTGATGCATATGGGGTTGATGCATATGAGACCACTTCAGCACTGGCTTCAGACTCGAGTCCTGTGATGGGCATGGCACTGCGTCACATACCGTGTTCATCACCCCCTCCTTTCGCCGGACTTTCAACCCCTGGACAGACCTCTGTTTTCTGCGGACAAGAATCCCCCTACAGCAGGTGTCCCAACACATTTTGGTCACCACAGACGCCTCCAAACGGGGTTGGGGCACCATGTGCAAGAGGCTGTCCCCCTCCACCTTGAAGGTTTATGTAGCCACAATATCGGCTCACCACAACACAGTGGACGGTAAGTCCTTAGGGAAGCACGACCTGATCATCAGGTTCCTTAGAGGCACCTGGAGGCTGAACCATCCCAGGACATGCCTGTTCACCTCATGGGATCTCTCCGTGGTCCTCTCAGGCCTCCAGAGACCCCTTCGAGCCACTAGAATCAGTCAAGCTCAGAGCCCTCTCCTTGAAGACAGCCTTCCTGATAGCGCTCGCTTCCATCAAGAGGATTGGGTACCTGCAAGCGGGAGGAGGCAGACCCAGCCTTTTCGTTGCTGTGTCCGGTGCGTGCTTTGCGTACCTATGTGGACCACACACAGAGCTTTAGATGTTCTGAGCAGCTCTTTGCCTGCTTTGGTGGACAGCGGAAAGGGAACGCTGTCTCCAAACAGAGGCTAGCCCACTGGGTCATCGACGCCATCGCCTTGGGCTATCAGACCCAGGCCATGCCTACCGCCTTGCAGGTTCAAGCACAATCGATGAGAAGTGTGGCATGCTCGTCTGCTTCATGCCCTGTCTGAAGAAAGGAGGAGGTATTCCGGGTGTTCCGCTTGCACATAGCTACCTTCCCCTACACTTTGGTGATCACATGCGCTCTTTCTCCCAGGAGAGTCCACTAAACTCGTACTCCCTGGATGTCTCTCCTCCATAGCCCTCTGCTCCGCGAATTCAGCGGAGGAATTCCCGACCAGATCACTACGGGTACTAACTACTCTGTACTGGAATAGATGCTCCACAGTGTTGGCCTTCACGGATTAATCCCCCTGTGTGTATTTTCCGCAGTACGGTCCCCCTGCCGGCAGACCCATGTCAACCTTGGACAGGCCGCTGTGTTTGTAGCAACTCCTCCCTCACTAGATAGGATCTACCACCGTGCCCACTTCCACATGTGGCCTGAAAACCCATGTGACGTATTTGCCATATGTAACGTCCCCCAGCCTGGGCAGGATGTGGTCTCTGCGGGTCTTTTCCCCTGAAAGAAAAGGAGTTGGGAAAGAATGCCTTCCACGATGAGTGTTATAGCGTTAAATGACCCCAGCCGCTTGAACTCTATGCGATAAACATAGAGAGAGAAAAGGCGCTTTTGGTGCAGCCTGCTCCCATGCTTGGCAGATCGCTTGTTCCCCCCCTTCGGGATGCCGGGAACCTGAAAAGCTTATGACGGTTTTGTGGGGCGTTGGGGAAGGGTACGTGCAGTCTGACGAAGCCTGCTGCTTTGGTATGCAACTGCCTGCCCGCACCTGCATCAGCAGTTCATGTACATGGTTCAGTGTATGGCGTGATAGAATAGGGGTCCCTAGTGTTGCTTCATTCGACAAAACGTTGAGTAAGCGACAGACGGGGAACGTCTAGGTTACTGTTGTAACCTCCGTTGTGTCCCCCAAGCCATAACGCTGTACCGAGCAACTGTAAAGGCCAAACCTTATTCTTGGCTCCACAGTGCAAAACCTGAATGGACAGATGCACGATTCCCTCCTTTTATACCCGTAAGTCCAGGGGAGGGACATGCAAATTCTGTCTGCCAATTTCTCATTGGCCTTTTCTCAAGAACAGAGGTAACCGAGGCCTTCAAGAAAGACCCCTAGTGTCGCTTCATTTGACACAACATCTCGTTCCCTCCATCAGGGAACAGAGGTTACAACAGTAACCTAGACGTTTTAGTACTATACATAATATTATTACAGATATTATATATATATATATATATATATATATATATATATATATATATATATATATATATATATATATATATGTCCATTTTGAGATTAAACTGATTACCAATTATCTGTGTGTGTATGCGCACAAACTGGGGGTGTATTGTATGTTAATGAAGTGGCACAAAGCGCAATTTGGTATTTTCCTGAGAAATAGGTCATTGCGCCAAGATGTTTCAAAAGGCCCTCTGTTTTCGCAGCAGTCTAAACTCATTTCCTGAAGTTGTAGTTTGGAAATTCCACCAGCAGGTGGTCATAAAGTTCATGCCCAATCTCTGAAAACAAAGTGGAACATCAAATTATGTCCATGACGATCAACGGTGTAGCTGTTTTATAAAAAAAAAAAAAAAATCATGAGATTTGTGATAAACTATCTTTAGGTCACGGTTTATTTAAAAAAAATTATCATTACGTTTATTTTTAAAATTGTACTTGTGATCTAATCTATACTGGTATTTTTTCCACCTGTTGTCCACCTGATTTTTAAGTCACTGCAAAAGGGGCTGGTGGAAAAAGTTTGAGAGAGTAAAATGTTTGGATTTGGCATGATTTTTTTGAACAATTTATTATTTTGCTAATATTTTTGTTACGTTTGAAGTGTAATTTGAAATATTTCAAATTCGGCCATTTGGTCAACCACTAATTAGAACAGAGCCATTTTTGATCCAAACTAAGAACCTTTGCCAAACAATTCTCAATGCTCATTCTCTAGCAAGCATGATGGGATGATAGCAAGTCGGCTTGTTAAGCTTTGAAATTAAATGAGTTGAATGATGAATTAATGGAATTTGGGGCAGAAAAACTGAGCAGAGTGGTAATATGCAATAATTTGCAAAATGTTCAATACGTATAATAAAGATTGAGAATATAATATTTAGATTAGATAACTGAAGGGTTAACACATGTAAATGGTTGATTAAAGGAACAGTTCACACTAAATTGAAAATTCTGTAAACAATTACCCTCATGTTGTTCCAAACCAATATGACTTACTTTCTTTCCAAAGGTAGATGCTAGGCAGAATGACAGACACAGTCAAGCAAGAAAGTCATATGGGTTTAGAACAAAATTAGTACATTTTGACAGAATTTAAATTTTTGGCACTTTTCATACTTTTCAGCATTTCTGCAACCCAAACTTTATGCTCTATTTATTACTCATGAAGCATGAAGTTGATTCTCACCTTTGTGTGGTAAGCGGTGCTGGATTTGGCCACGGCACATTGGCGGTCAACCATGAAGCAATACCTCCTCCTTTCTTCAGACAGGGCATTCTTGTAGCTGTCTTTGATGTAGTTATCCAGCTCATTTTGTTTGCTGCTGATAGTCTCGACATACTGGGGAAAGGGAAGGTGGCATGAAGCAGACAAAACATGGCAAACAATGTCCCAGTTTGACTCTGCCTGATGTAATGGAAGCCATGCTAGGAGAAATGGCATATTTCAATGGCAACTTCGCAAGCTTGCCGTTACTGTCACTGTATGATAGCGAATGGTGATACTAAAGCTCAATGGACCACAGCACACAAAGCTGGTGAAGGCTGAATTTATCCAGGCTGGTTGGTTTGAACAGACAGTTAAATAACAGAGATAATACTCATTATTTAGCATTTATGGACTTTGAAATATAAAGCTTAAAGGGAAAACATTTTAAAGATAATTATCAAATAATACTTGGGTTGTTTGTTTTGGATCGATGTAAACCCACACTTGACCAATGCATTTCCAGTGGATTGTGATTACTGGATAAGGATATTTAAAAATCATTTACATGTACTCAAACATCATGTGGCCTGAAAAAACTGTTCAGGACTGTTGCGATATTTTGTCAAGGCTGCCATCCCATTAGAGGAACTGGGTGTGATCCAACCATACACCCACACTCAGACACAAATTACACCCTGCAAAAGGTTACTCAACCTGTGTAGGTCCTGGCTTGATATCACAGTGAGTTATGCTGGCTCATTCCCACCAAGTGTTAATTAACGAGTATGGAGTCACTGTTTGTAAGTCTATTAATAGTCTAAGGTTAGAAAAGGTCATCTAAAAATGTATGTACAAAGCATGTTCACCCACCCACACTCTCAATGATGAGATGTGATGAATTTAATAACTTATTGCAATATTTGTTAAAATAATCACAATATGCAGTATTTTTTTTAACAAATCGTGCTGCCCTAGCATGTAACTGCCTGTATTCTGCATGTTTTTATGTTAATGGATAGACATGCTCTTCTCCTCTCTTTGGATAATGACAGCACCATACTTAAGTAGCTGATCTGTAATTAATTACCTGTGGTTAAGACCCCTTTTCTCCTCACATTATATGTTTTTGAGTGGTTGAGTAATGATGAGTACATTTACAAGTACAGATTAAAAGTTCCAGTGAGCACACCTATAACACTGCAAACGTACAACCGATTTTTACATTTCCATACTGTCCTTACACTAGCTAGCACATATGAGGCAGAAGTGCTTGCATTCTACTCTTAATGTATCTATTTATTACCAAAAGAAACTAACTGCCTCCAGTGATACTTCATGAAGCTCAACAATGCTAGCAAAGATTCCTTGGGAACATACATGCTGATAAAATATATACCTTGAATGCCCTGTATGTCGCTTACATGTAAATTGATTTCTCTCAGATTGTATGTAACAGTGAAAAAACAAGATCTATATTTATGATTTCAGAGTTTATCTGATAACAGACAGGCAGGGATATTATGTTAAGTACCACTGATGTGTTAAAGTAGTTGTCATGATCATGCACAACTTTAAAACAGTAATCTACAAAATGTCTCAAAATATTGCAGTCTAGAGTCAGTAAGTATATACAGTTACCACTGCAATATGTGAATTATGACACTGTCTTTGACGGCTGAGGCAGTCTAGTATATAGCAATATGACTCCCAGTGAGATGGGGTAGGGATAAATAGGTTCAGAAATCATATTAGGATCGATATTTCTGCACTATGTCCCTTTAGTTTGGTACCCAAAAAGAATACCAATGCACACACAGATGATGTAACTCAAGTCTTTACTCTACCCAAGCCTACTGCAGCCTAGAATCATATGGCGACATTCCAGTTCAAATAAATCTGCCTGCCCCCTCCATGCCATCATTTGAACATGTTTTGAATTATGAATGTAGAATAAGATTGCAGTGCAGCATCATTTCAGTGCATTATGATTTCTCAAGGAAAGAGAGGGAATTGAGTGCATTACATTGGTCATGGTATTAATATTGGCATCAATCCTGCGGGGGAGCTGAAACAAACATGCGTTTCTCTCTAGTATTCAGGGAGGTGTGCTGGGTGAACAGCCGTATTTATTATGTATTATGCTTTAATTACTGTGAAATAATTCAGGAGAATTGGGAGAATTGCACCAGAATTCAGCTCTATGCTGTACATAACCATATAATGTCGACTATAATGTGGTTGAAAGTCTGGCTATGCAAGACTAATAACAGCCAGGTATGAACAGTTATTCAGTGAATATTATAACAGCTGTGTAAAGGTAAAAGTGCTGGCATGTGTTGGGGTTTCTTTTCTATGTGTTGGTGTAGTGAGATTTTTATTAAATTTTTTTGTAGTGTTCTGCTCATGCCACCTCTGAAACTAGTCTCTTCCCAGCATGATGCACAGCAGGGAGATGAGCCCCACATGTAAAATTTATCCACGTGTCATACTGAGATGCCAAGTGCCATGAAAACACATTCACGCACACACGCCTATAAATAATTGACAAAAGCTATTACAAAAAAATGTCATTCATGAGGAAGGGACATATAAGAAATTTCATGAGAGAATTGAATTCAAGTGTTGTGAAGGGTTTACATATCGACCAAAACACACACACACACACACACACACACACACACACACACACACACACACACACACACACACACACACACACACACAATCCACAAAAACCTTGGGTTTCTCAGGGGCTAGACCTCAGCTTTCACACATAGTAAACTGCAAAAATTCCTGGGGATTCGGGCTAGGGCCATAGATGATATAACTTACAGCTTCAAACATCGATTTCTGAAAACCATTTCCATGCCCCGTGCCACAGAGAGCTGTGAATCACAAGCAAGGATAACAATCAGTCAGTGATTTCCTTCTGTTTCCTATATGCACTAGCTTTGGAGCCACATGCTGCCTCAAACCTTTGGCCTTTGGTTGTAAGTCAAGCAACTAAGTACAGTGGAGCCTTTTTTCTGCTTGACAAAGCTCTGCAGAGCATTTTGAATCTAAGTAGAGGTCAATGATCTAGAAGGCAATGGATTTTTCCATCAATAATTTTTCAAATATTCACTCTTTTCATCTTCTATCGATTCTTCAATATCGAGTCAACCGATATATCGTGTCTCCGCAATGTAAAGGGATTAAAGTGAAAGGATGAGGCTTTCTCCTCTCTGTCCCACTGCAGTCTCCAGTCGGCCTGTATCCCTCACTTAGGCTTGATTAGCCTGATTAGGGGCCGGGTATGTAGCATCACGACCTGGCCCCACCCTCCGCCCTGTCACATTCCTTCCTCGTTCTCTCAGGCTGGGGAGCCTGAGAGAATAAAAAATATAAATGTTTATTTAGTTATTACTGTGGCAATACAATTATTATCAGTTATCAGACACTTTCAGGGTGTTACTTATTACAATTAATCTGCATTAGTATTAGTCGTAAAAAAAAAGAAAAAAAGAAAAAAAAACAATATCGGTGGACATTTAACTAAAACATAAAAGACCATTTGCAGAATACAAATTACATAATGTTTGGTTGACAGTGATACTCCTTATGTGACTTGGCAACAGGAAGTTTAATTCATTCAGTTATTATGATGCATTCACTTGAACAACCCACTTATCTGTCCTCTCTCTGCATTTTCTCTTCTACAGGACACCTGTTAAGTGTCTTCAGCAACCTTAGTGTTTTACACAACAGTGCTTTTTCACGCCATTATATGGAGCACACCTACTGTTCAGGGCATGAGCTAACCTCAGGTCAGCCCACATCAAAATACTCCCACTTCCTCCCAACTTTGCACCTGATGACAATGGTATTAAGAGGCGTCCGTTCAAAACACACAGCGGCCCCCGACAATTCAACCCCCATACAACAAGGCCTTGATGAACAAAAGTGGACACAGAAGGATATAGAAAATAAAGAAAGCCACATAAAGCGAGTACAATATTGTGTGAAATGACTTGAGGCCAACAGCGTGGTATTCTTTAGCACCTTAAAAGCCAAACAGACTCAAACTGAAATATGTTTTTTATTATTATTTTTGTCTGAGTCAGTGCAAAGCAGGAGTGTGAATAGAGCAACAGAATATAAAGTTTTACCTCTTTCCGAAAAACAAAAGCATTTGTCAAACCTGAAAACAATGTTAAAATATTCAGTCTTGTTAAAAGGCGCAATGTAAACTAAAGGGTTCCCACCCTTTTTGACAGAGGTGCAAAAACTATATACAGAATGCAATGTATGCAATACATTGGGACACCACACAATTGATATGGGTGCCTTACACACCCCCTCACATGGAAGGTGATCTTTTCTGTTGTTTGTCTGCGTAAACATGAGCTAAGTGATTGTCTTTGACCATTGTGCCGTGTCTCACCTTTTACCAATATACCTGTGTTCTGTTCTATATGTTACGCTACGTCTATCTTTTTTGGCCAAGAACCTGTCTAGTCTAAATGGCCTCTTACTGTACACAAGAGCAATATTTGCTGATGAGATATTTTTAGAGCAGAAGAAAACTAGAAAATTTAAGCTAAATTTACTAAATGTTCATGACTTCTAAGATTTTTCTATTTCCATGACTTTTCCAGACCTGGATATCACAACTTTACAATTTCCTGATATTTATAGGTTTTCCATTACTGTGGGAACCCTGAAATGAAATGTTTAGTTTCTGTTGAAAATGTGAGTGGTGCCACGTTATGTTATGTTGTTCCAAGGTGTTTTGAGTGTTTTTATTGTTGCTAGACAGTTGCTAAGGTGTTCTGGGTGGTTGCTAGGGCAATTCTTAGTGTCTTACTGGCTAGAGGTGGGTAGAGTTGCCAAAAACTATACTCAAGTAAAAGTACAATTACTTAAAAAAAAATACTCAAGTAGAGGTAAAAGTATAAAATAAATAATTACATGAGTAAGAGTAAGAAAGTATCAAATTAAAAGAGTACTCAAGTAGTATCATGTAGTACTCAGTAGTTGCATTAGTCACTAATTACTTTTCTCCATATTTTGAAAGTTAATGGTGACAGAGACTGTCAGTCACTAACATTCTGTCAAACATCTTTTGTGTTCCACAGAATCCAGAAGTTCACACAGGTGTAGAAAAATGAGGGTTGGGAAATGATGACAGAATATTAAATTATGGCTGAGATAACACTTTAAAGGGATAGATCAACCAAAAATCTAAATTATCTCATCATTCACTCACCCTCATGCCATTCCAGATATGTATGACTTCCTTTCTAATGCAGAATACAAATTAAGATTTTTAGAAGAATATTTCAGCACTGTAGGTAGTTAAAATGCAAGTGAATGGGTGCCAAAATGTTGACGCTCCAAAAAGCAAATAAAGGCAGCATAAAAGTAATCCATAAGACTCCAGTAGTTAAATCCATATCTCCAGAAGTGATATGAGGTGTGGGTGAGAAACAGATCAATATTTGTCATTTTTTGCTAGACATTCTTCTTCCTGCCCAGCAGGGGGTGATATGCAGAGAAGAATGTGAATCACCAAAAACACAAGAAGAATGTGAAAGTGATCTGTTTCTCTGTTTCTCATCTACACTTTCTCTTATCATATTGCATCTGAAGATATTGATTTAACCACTGGAGTCTTATGGATTACTTTTATGCTGA
The DNA here is from genome assembly GCF_025860055.1 of Xyrauchen texanus. Lineage (NCBI taxonomy): Eukaryota > Metazoa > Chordata > Actinopteri > Cypriniformes > Catostomidae > Xyrauchen > Xyrauchen texanus. The sequence goes on along the minus strand of NC_068308.1, from coordinate 31,525,343 downwards.
CATATTATTATTTTTATTTTTTTTAGCTTTAAATTGTTGCCACCCATTCACTTGCATTGTATGGACCAAAAGAGCTGAGAAATTCTTCTAAAAATCTTCATTTGTGTTCAGCAGATGAAAGAAAGTCATGCACATCTGTGATGGCATGAGGGTGAGTAAATGGTGACAGAATTAAAAATTTTGGGTGAACTATCCCTTTATGAGCTCTTGTCAGATCTGGATGAATTTTTCAATAAGAAGAGAGGTTTGGAAACCTTTCTAGTAATTATTACAGTGAAAATGTGAAAATTTCCCACAGGGACATTATATATAATGCTGAAATACAAAGCAAGAGCATGCTTTATTAATGCCTACTTTCTCTATTTCATAGCTTTTAAAGTCCTGCATGGATCCTTATTTCAATGTAGTTACAGTTTTCAGTGTTGAAAGAATTTAGATAATTTGTTCTGTACAGCAGTACCGCCGCTCTCTAAATGCAGAGTACGCAGTCTGACTAGGGCACCAACCCCACTCGTGAAAAACTCGCTGTGTCTGAAACGGCCCCCTATCCACTATATAGTGCACTATTTCGGGTGTATGCCAGTGTCTGAATTCTGAGTGAGTGACTCCTTCCCTACTTTTATTTTCATCTACACTTTCTGTTATCATATTGCATCTGAAGATATTGATTTAACCACTGGAGTCTTATGGATTACTTTTATGCTGACATATTATTATTTTTATTTTTTTTAGCTTTAAATTGTTGCCACCCATTCACTTGCATTGTATGGACCAAAAGAGCTGAGAAATTCTTCTAAAAATCTTCATTTGTGTTCAGCAGATGAAAGAAAGTCATGCACATCTGTGATGGCATGAGGGTGAGTAAATGGTGACAGAATTAAAAATTTTGGGTGAACTATCCCTTTATGAGCTCTTGTCAGATCTGGATGAATTTTTCAATAAGAAGAGAGGTTTGGAAACCTTTCTAGTAATTATTACAGTGAAAATGTGAAAATTTCCCACAGGGACATTATATATAATGCTGAAATACAAAGCAAGAGCATGCTTTATTAATGCCTACTTTCTCTATTTCATAGCTTTTAAAGTCCAGCATGGATCCTTATTTCAATTTAGTTACAGTTTTCAGTGTTGAAAGAATTTAGATAATTTGTTCTGTACAGCAGTACCGCCGCTCTCTAAATGCAGAGTACGCAGTCTGACTAGGGCACCAACCCCACTCGTGAAAAACTCGCTGTGTCTGAAACGGCCCCCTATCCACTATATAGTGCACTATTTCGGGTGTATGCCAGTGTCTGAATTCTGAGTGAGTGACTCCTTCCCTACTTTTATTCACTCATTCTTACCCGCAATGCACTCTAATTTCAAGTGTACATTTGATGTAAACTCGGCGACAGTTAATTGCCCACAATCTACTGTTGGGAAGACTTATGAGCTATGAGTTTACTGCTTCATTCACTCCTGCAATATTTCATTTCATGCTGAATGTATTCAATTACTCTTGACAAATCATTACTTGAATAAAATAAAATAATAACATATAGAGTGGCAAAACATACAGATACATTTTTAAATGTACTCTTTATTTATATTTATACAGAATTTTGCCATTAAGATGAAGAATTCTTAATTTACTAAATAATTCACTGAGGTGATATTATTTTAACTCAGGAGATTGCACACAGTGGAAATGATAATTCAGTGGATGATTTAAATGCTCAGTTAAAACATGTAGATTATGATAACTTTGGTGTCATTTATGGTCGGATGAGGGTGCTATGTGCCCAAAAACGCTACCCTGATTGTATTGGAGTTATAAGATATAAAATTATAACAAATAAATACAATAATCAACATGTATATAAAAAATGACAAACAGAATGAAGATTTATTGTATTAATATATTATTTAATAAGAATATCAAGTAAGGCCCAAGCATTTTAAAAGTTCATATGTGACGTTGTTTCTGTGACAATCCCAGAGCTCCGACGCTCAGTGTATACGTCAGCGTCTGAATTCACTCACTCTTTTGATCAATCAATGCTGAGATATAATGAACTCACTGCCATTCACTACATAGCATATAGTGAATGAGTGAATGATTTCGGACACAGCCTCTCTCTTTGCCATACGATCGCCTTGCGCCCGCACATCTCTCACACGTGCCTCTCGCTGTGCATGTGCAGAAATGCTGTCTTTTCGTGCTCCAGTTGTTAATCACGTGAACGGCAGAGCAAAAGGCATTTACACTTAACTTGGATGTTTAAATGGATTTATTCAGTTAATCTGCCCGAAGTAGCTGCTATAGTTTCCAGTACCCCCCACCCCGCACTGATTTAAAAATGTACACTTAAAAACTGATGTCATAAGAGCCCAGTTACAGAATCACCCTGAAAATGGCCATCACCATGTCACAGAAAAGCCAGCGTTAGCATTAAAGCCACAACTTACCTCAGAGTGCTGCCTTAAGTTGGATCTTAAGAAATCTTAATCTTGAAATATCTGGTTGTATTGGTGTAAGGCATTGCATGACAAATCTATTATTTTCACTGTACGGAGCGAAGAAAAAGTTTCACTTAGTTAGATGTGCATGATGATGCAGCAGTGATGGACTCTGCTTGAGTGACAGCCTGCGACAGCATGTGCAGCTGTGTGAAATTACGCTGTCGTAAAAGTCCCATTCAATAATCTCTCAATAAATTACACATTAATTCAAATAAATCCCATAGGTTTGCAACGATAGGAATGCCACCCATTGTAACAAAGTAAAAGTATTTTATTTTTCATTAGAAATGTACTTGAGTGAGAGTAAAATGTACCCACTTTTAAACCTACTCTAAAAGTAAAAAAAAAAAATCCCTAAAAGTTACTCAAGTAAATGTAGCACGTTACTATCTACCTCTTTTACTGGCCCAAGTAAAAAGAGCCCATCCTAAAGTCTCCATGATATTCTGGACCCTAGATATGACTCATATTCATCTTTCAATGCAAGTTTATGGGATCACCTGTTTTGTCATCTACCAGTCGAATATCACAAGTCTGATCACTTGAATAGCACACCTCTCCTCAACAAGCAGCACGATTTGAGATATCATATATGCATTTGTATCAGTAGCACAAACAGTGTTGGATGAGTAATGTGCCAAAGTTTGATATTAATGTAAGGGGTTTTTCAAATAGTAATAATAATAAATAACAATAACATTGATATGACAAATGGATGAATGCCATCATTTAGCCTGTAAGAGTGTGATCACACATTTAGTAAAAAAATTAAAAATAATTAAATATGCCTTCACTTGTTTTGTTTTCTCAATCTCTCTTAAGTGTGTTCAAAGGTGTTAAACTGCTGAGAGTCTCAGAGTCATGGATTGCACATAACATACATCACAAATAAATTCAATGTCTAATCTCTGGAAACCTCTCAGTTACTGCAAAATTAGCAAAGCAGCAAACTAACTTTGTCAAACTTCAATTATACAAATTTTCTGTACATTGGGGAAAATGTTATGCATTGAAATGTCCTGGGTTCTTGCAACCACTGTCGTCAGCAGCATCTTTTTCATTTAAATTTGAAAAGCAACACTGACTCACCTGCATCTCCTTGTTTCCATATTTGGAGGGGTTTTTGCTGCCCTGACTTTTCCTGCGTAATTTCTTCAGTTCGGCCTGGCACTTCTCCAAACTCTCTCCTTTACTTTTGTGTTCCATCTGATATTTCTTCAAAGCTGCCTGCCAGACACAATAACATGGCTTTCATCACAAGCAGCAATTAACAATATTAAAACGAACAAGATGAGGAACTTTTTTGATATTATGATTCCACAAACACCTCAAGTGGATAAATGCCAAATAGAATGGAATGCGATGCTTGATACTTGATAACTTTTCATTCTCAGGACATCCTAAACAAAAAAAAGCTTTCAGAATAAAGTTTAGTGTACCCACTGAGAGTAAATTGTTCCTTAACTGATGTGAACCCAGAATCTAAAAGACTTGAAGGTCGTCACATGTTCTTTGCTAATGAGAACTTGGCTGAGTCAGTTCGTGCATTGTCCTCAAAGTGTCTTCCCAGAATTCCCCGCTTCCTGAATTCATTGTGTTTCAGTCCATGCCTCTTTGTTTTCCACTAGTCTTCAATGCCAAAGCCTTCTGCTACATTTGACTGAGTCTAACCCTATTTTTTTTTCATCCTTACTATCCGTGGAATGGAAAACCATGGGAGCGTAGTTAATTATTTCTGTCAACGCTGGAAGTGAGTCACCAAATGGCTTTGATTTCTTGCCAATACACGTAGATGACCCTGAAAAGCTGAGAGTCTATCAAATGTATTAACAAACAAGCATGTTAGACATCTTAGTAAGATGACTTGTCAATCGGTGAAGCTGAAAATTATGTTTCAGTTGCACTGCTGATCTTTCATGTGTATGAAAAAAGACTTTTCAATTAAAGAAAAAAAGATTTCAATTAAAGAAATATTTCTCTCTTTTGAAAGCCTTGTAGAAGGTGTTAATACCGGTAATACTCTCAATTTCATTACATGCATTAAATTCAGTTATTGCCTTCAGAGAATACTCTAGGGATGGATAAGACCAGTTATGTGAAAAGGGGAAAAACTAGTTATTATGTTATTGAAAGCACTGTTATTTGTGTACTTGTTAGGTGGTTGCAAGGGCATTGCAAGCTGGTTGTTACTGGCCTCTGTGTTCTCTATGATAGTCCCTAGTGAACATCATTATGAGTTTGAATCAAATTATCTGTTTCTGTTATAAAGTTTTTTAGAGTTTATTGAGAATGACTTACTAAAAGATGTTTGAAACAGCTGAACAACTGTATACTGTTTGTGAAAATTCAGACAACTGCCACACCGTTGTGCAAGACATTTAGAGGTACATTTAAATATGAGGATGGTCAAGATGTTAATGTGACATTAAAAGGAGCTGATAATTTAAAGTAATATAGAAGAAGAAAATGCACAATTTGTCTTGTTTACATTCTGAATTAATGATGCTAACAAGCTAACACGCAATATGCTACCATAATATGCACCAGTAATACTCTGTTAATGTATTTTACTGCAAAGATGGTGTATAAAAGAGGGTTAATGGGCAAAATACAGAAAAAAGTATGATGATTGAGGCATATCTTACTTTGGGCAGATGCATGAATGGCTTTTACTGCAGATGGTACATGAGTGAATGGGCACTTGTGAGTATTTGAGTTGATTTAATTCCTTTTGTAGACTAATTAAAAAAAATTATTAAAAGTTTTTGGAATATGTCTCTATATATGTACATTTTTTAAACAGATGTAGGCAAATTTGCACCAGCTAGCTAATAACTCTACACGCCGATGTGTTCATGTTGACTGATTTTAACTGACTGAACAACATGAACAGAATTAACTGTTAGCCTCAAGGTAGGTGGAGCTCCAGGTCACACCTGCTGATGATGTGGACCAATGGAAGTAAGAAGCTCTTTAGCAGCTGGTAAGACGTTTTCCTAAAAGCTCGCCTAGGCTAGCTGTTACATACCACCGAAACAAATGCAAAAACACCTTATTTTTGGCCTGATTTTGCTCTAAATTACATCCCACCCGTTCGTTCTTCAATTTCGTAGAACTTATATCGAGGCATTTATACTTCCCACACAATAAACACATTTAGCTTAATCCTGTGGAGTACACAATATTATGTGTGTCTGTGTGTTTTCACTTACATTTAGGTAGCGCACATCCAATTCTACTTTTTTCTCCAGTTCTGTGAGTAGTTCATTGTGGAACGATTTCAGCTGAAAATGAAAGTAAAAAACGGTTTATTTCTAATGCACAAGCAAGCACGCGCACACACGCGCCCACACGTGCACACACACACACACACTCCTGTACAACAGACAAGAAATTAGATACTTCATTTCACAAGACAAATATGGCTGCTGGGTTTGATTAGACAAATCACACACAAAAAAGATGTATCTGCCATTGGGAGGTGATGAGCTTAAATCTGACATACCATGACATAATATCCATCCATACAGAAATGAACCACTGGCTCTATCATGCCAAAACCTAGTGAGCTGCCTGTGTAGGCTGCATTAAGGTGCTTACAACATGCAGGCTGTTAACTGTCCTTATAATTAATTCAATACCAAAATAATTTAGTGTCCAACCTAATTCTAATTTGACTGTTTTACACAATATTTGTGCACTGTGTATTTTTATGCTTGTTAGATGATCATGTCATTAGCTTAGCAACATGCTAACTACAAAAAGCACGTCTAGAAACACCTGCATTCTGTTACATTTTGCTGCTCTGTGTCTAGCTCTTTTTTAATGGAAAAACATGTCCTATGTAAAAGGCCACTTAGACAACAACTGCCTATGTAGACTGTAGACAGCAAGGCAGCTCACTAGGATTTGAAACCTGACATCTCACTGCCCCAGACATAATTTACACAATTAGAGACATTCACACTAATTTCTGGCCTGTTATCATTGTGAGAATCTCCATATCTGATATTTAGGTATGGTTTGTTTAACTTCTGCAGCTGTGTTGCACAGTACAGGAAAGTCTGTGAAATGTCTGAAGTGGTGTATTTACACATGTGACAGACTACTGTCCTCCCTATGGGTACGGAAGCATTGATTTGACATTTTGAGATGCTGCTCCCATCCACATCCTCGCCCTGGGGGCTAATGGGGCCTCTTAGATATGGCAAGAGAGAATCAGGTTGTGAGAAAATGTAATGAGAAAAGATCATCAAAAAAAGTCTAAGAGGCAATAAGATCCTCATCACATTACTGATACCCACCATGTCTTCCAGCTGCATCTGGATTTGTCTGTGAACCTCAGCCATCTGAAAGAGCACATCCCCTTGGAAAAACAAAGAGTGAGACAGAGAAAGAGAGAGATAGACCGCAGAAATTGATTAAATTCACATTATAATTATTTGCACTTGTTATAGAGTTATCAGAATGCCATGCAGCCAGACAAGGGAAAGAGAAAAAAAGGAGGTAGAGAGAGAAAATAAAACAACTGATGAACAAGAAAAGCCATCGGTCAAGCTACAGATGCAAGAAGGTGTCAGACAAACATAGACAAATAATAAGATTGCCACAAAATATCAAACCATTTGGCTCAACCTGCTGAAAAATCCCCCAGCTTATATTAGTTTAAGATGGTTTGGTGGTCTTAGATTATCTCTAAGCCTGGTCAGGCAGGTCTGTTACATTGTTTTAGAGGGATTTTAAACCCGGCCCGGCTGGGAGACCATCTTAAAACCAGCTTAGACCAGCAAACCAGCTTAGCCTGGTTTAAGATGTTTTTTCAGCAGGAATACGTAAAGACATGAAAGATCAAAAAAGCAGATGTCAGTTCTTTAATGAAAGTGCAAGCCAAAACACAATAAAACTGAAATATTCATGTTAACACTGACAATAAAAGCATATTGCACGTTTAATAAACATGAGAAACAAGAATGAAAAAAGGATGAAAAAGATTTCAAGAAATTGACAAGCATAATTTCTCATATAAGATGAACATTCTGTGGTACAAGAGAGAAAAAAAGAGAAGAAAATCGAAAGAAAAGGACAAATAAGTGACAACAGAAGAAATAGTGAATCATGCAGCCAGGTTAGGCATGTGTCATGTCGTGTCGGGTATACCTACATGCTGCCTCTTCTGATTAGGCAATGCATTGTAAAAAACAAAACAAAAAAAGAAACGAAAGACCTAGTTTGAGTAGGAACAAAAGTACAAAAGACCTGAAGACAGTATGACAGATAGAAAGAGTGAAAGCTACCCAAGGTGAATTAGTAAAACCTCCCAAAACTGTCAATGCATAAATAACATGGGCCAGAGGGATGCCCTAGTCTCATCAACACAATATCAAAGCAGTGTTTCCTGCAACATTATTTATTTTTGCGGAATCTACAGCGTCATGGCAAAAGAAATTATATTAAGTTGTGACTTTGCAGTCTGAATGGTATGTGATGAGATAAAAAGACATGGTCCCGCAAAATCTTACAAAGTTGATAAAAAGACAGCATATCTTTATTTTGCTTCGTCTTCGCTGATTCCGTGCACAGATATGCATGACCACTGTAGTACTTTTTTATTATTATTATTATTATTATTATGGCCAGTGCATTAAATGAATCGTTATTTGAATCAGATCTGAATCAGAATTGTATTTGTATGTTATTACTTGACTGTATTTAAACTCACTATGATCATAATAAATGACACTATGATCATAATAAAGTACCTGACATGGTCTTTTGCTGTTGTAGCCCTTCCGCCTCAATGTTCGATGTGTTGAGCATTCTTAGATGCTATTTCTGTCAGTTCGAATTAGTCTGGCAATTCTCTGTTGACCTCTCTTATCAAAAATTAGTTTCTGTCCACAGAACAGGCACTCACTGGATGTTTTTTTGTTTTTGGAACCATTCTGAGTAAACTATAGAGACTGTTGTGCATGAAAATCCCAGAAGATAAACAGTTACAGAAATATTCAAACCAGCCCATCTGTCACGAACAATCATGCCAAAGTCTAAATAACTGAGATCACATTTTTTCCCCATTCTGACGGTTGTTGTGAGGATTAAATGAAGCTCCTGACCCATATCTGAATGATGTTATGCACTGCAGGCATACAATTGGCTGATTAAACAATCACATGGACAAGTAGTAAGTAATTCCTAATAAAGTGCTCAGTGAGTGTATAGGACAATGTTTAGTTAAAGATAGGCTTAAATATTTGCAAAATAATTCTGTTGTAAAACATTTTTCTATCTTACAAAAATAGTATACTGTTTTGTTTATTATGCAGAAAGTTTCCCTCCATTTTCATAAGCATCATATATTGTGCTAAAGCAGCCACAATATGGGTTAAGTACAAATATTTGGCTGGCTCTTCTGAAATATTGCTTATCTGTGTTTTTCTTTTTGCACGAATCAAGTGCAAGGGCCAACAAAATACACAGTTCACTTTGAAGTGTTTTGAAAGGCTGTGAAAGCTCAAACTAGATTGTGGCATTACTGTAGGTGTCCTTGTACAGTCCTGAATCATATTCAGTGATCAAAGTTGTCCCTAAAACAAACATTCCATTAGTAAGTCAATGCACACTTTGCTGAAATCCTACAGGGACAGAAAACATTCTAGAGTGCTCAGACGTCGTCTTCCATCCATCAAAATCTGCATTCTTCTCTAACTCAGCATTAACCAGATTTTAAATGGCTTATTAAATAATTAAATAAAATAACAAATATTGCACATAGTAACGTAGAGAGTAGCTTTAGCTGAAAACACTGAGAACTTTGAAAAGACAACGCACTTACACATAGAACTACCCTGCAGTAAGGAAAACACTGACAGATGTTCACATACATGCAGTTGCATGACATCTAATGGGCTTTACATCTCTCTAACTCCTTACTGTGAATGGACGAAAAGCATTCATGTAGAGGGGTGTGTATTTGTATGCTGTAAGGCAGGTAAATATATATGCTTGTTTTTGTACAGTGGCTGTTCTATCAAACTAACATAATTAGTGGTGCATGCTAAGGCATAATTAACAGTTACATGTATGTCTAGGGGTTTTGTACCAGCAAGAGCAACTCACACTTTCTACAGTCTCTTTATTTCACTCTCTTTATCTCACTATCACTCTCTGTACATAATATCACAACATTTTAAATACTTTCAATACACACTCTTTCATATTTTGTGAAATCTATGCACGTCCCTCTTAACTCTGAGCTACTGAGCTACCCAGCGTGTTTCATAAAGCGTGACCCTGCCTGTCTTTGAATCTGGCATGCCTAACCCAGGACAACAGCACCAGCCTGCAGTACATATCTAATCAAGCCTTCCTCTTAAGCTCTGCCTTCTGAGAAATAGAGGGACAGTCCGCTTTATGGAGCCGTTTCAGATCAAGGTCAGCAGAGGCCATTCAGCAAGTCATGTCTATCACAGCGCTGAGCAGAAAGATTAATAAAAGGGCGGACATACACAAAAGTAAGACACATGCTGAACTAGGGCAAACTCACTGTACCCAAATCTAGTCTTGGACTGTCAGGAAGGACAAAAAATTATAACCAGAAAAGGGTAACAGATCTGTACATGCTGTTTTTTACCACTTATACTGAGAGCAAACAAAGCAAGAATACTTAAAAGACTTGCACAAGGGAAAATGTTTTTTTATTCAGCCAAGTGAACACGTATGGATGATTCTCACAAAACCTGTGAAAAATTTCCTGGTCCTATTTTACTCTAAAATCTATAGAAACATACAATTTATAAGAAACTATACTTTGCATTATGGATGCACCGATGCCACTTTTTCTCTTCCGATCTGATTCCAATATCTGAAATCTCACAATCGGCCGGTACCGATCCTAAGCCGATACCAGTGTTGGTTTTTTGCAAAATCAGTTTAGAATATCATAATAATAATATTATTGTGTGGAACTAACTGGGAGTACACTTTAATATGTAAAGAAACACAAACCTCTAACTACACATTATTTCAATATAAATGTATAGCTTATTAAGAAAAACTTCACTGTTAACTAGTATACTGGATAATGTAGTAGCAAAATTAAAGTAATTCCAGTCTTCAAGTCTTCAGCAGAAAAGAAACTTTTAAAAAAAGTTTTTTTTCTTTTCTTTTCTTTTTAAATGTTTCAACTTGCATCTGGACTTTAAAGGATTCAAATCTCTTTTTGTTCAATTTAGTTGTAAGACGTCAGTCCACTTTTCATTCACACAGTTATTTTTTGGAACCCATTAAACTTAAATAAAACCTGTTATAAATTGTAAACAAATACTTATGATGACAATAATAATAATAATAATAATAATAAATGTGTATTAATATTATTATTATTGACTTGTAATTTAAATTTTATATACAACAGTAATATATTTAAATCCTGCACTTATTAAACATGCTTTTATTTTGACATTCTAAACTCTCCATCCCTACTTTGCATATATACAATTAAGGTTTTAAAGGGCTGTTAAGATTTTCTACATTGAGACATTATTTTCATGACAGTTATGCATACTGTATTTTATCCCCCAATTTTCATTACCACAATGCAATAAAAAAAAGATGGTCATTGTTATATTCTCATTACTGCAATGTGAAAAAAATTATATATTATTTAAATTGTATAAAAGATATTTATACATTATAGTAGTACTCCCCTTTGTACCTCCTTTCATTTTTGCTGGTTTTAATAAAAAATAAAAAAATCATTAAAACATGTTACAATAGCATATTTATTTACTGTTATACGGTAATAAACAGTGTTACGATAATGAGAATCATCAAAACAATGGGAAAATTAAAAGGTTCCGGATATGTTATGGTAAAAAAGACTTAAATATTGATTTGTTTCTCACCTAACATATCGTTTCTGAAGACTGCATTTAGTATGTACATTTTGGAGCTTCAGAATTTTGGTCATCATTCACTTGCATTGTGAGGACCTGCATACCTGTCGTCTTTATCTAAAATTTTGGAAAAAGTGGTTCTTACTCAATTACATACAAAAATATTTTCAGTCAGGTTAAAATACGTTGCATAGTACTGAGTCTGCTCTCTTAAAAGTCTATAATGATATTTTAATGACTACTGACTCTATGCATTATGGATTTGTTTCTCTTAGACCTCAGTTCTGCTTCTGATTTTGTGGATATAGCATTTCGATGGAATTAGGGTACAGTTCTGAAATGTATACAGTTTTATCTGTCAAATAGAAGGTTTTCTGTCCATATTGCAAACACTCATCCTCCGTTGAGCACTTTTCTTGTGGCGTGCCCCAAGGTTCGATTCTTATTCTCACTATATATGTTGCCTATGGGCTCTATACTGAGCAAATTCATTGTGTCAAATCACTACTATGCTAACAACACTCAAATCTGCATACCCTTCTCTAGAACAACCTGTAGCATGTACATTAATTCAAATTATGGTTTACTCATAACTTTCGAAACTTAAATGAAGACAAATCTGAAATTATTTAGTTTGTACCAAATGAGAAAAATTATTGGAACAATCTCGATTTGGGTAATCTTCTGCAGCTCCCTACTAGCAGTATTCCAGGCATGTCCATCTGGGAGGAGACCCTGGGGGCAGACCCAGGACAAGCTGGAGAGATTATATCTCTAGGCTGGCCTGGGAATGCCTCGGTATTCTCCTGGGAGAGCTGGAGAGAGGGAGGTCTAGGTATCCCTGCTCAGAATGCTGCCCCGCAACCCGGACTAGCAGGAGAAAATGGATGGATGTATGGATGGGTTTATATATTTCTTTTTCCTTGTGTAAGTCTTTTTAATATTCTTGTTGTGTTTCCTGTCCATAAAAGTGGCAAAAATCCCAACAATTTGGTACGATGGTACATTAATTTGATTTAAAATTGATTAGAAATGGGCATTCCACACTAGAATGGAGACAGACCTGAACAAAGGTTTGCTAAATCAATGCCTAAATTAAATCTATTGATTAAATCTGACCAGGACATTATATTTACTGGTTTCGTAAGAATCACCTGTTTATCAGTCAATGTCGATAATCTCAAAATGGCCAAATATTATATTACAGATATATTAGTTATAAAAAAATATGCATACAAAAGCAGACTTTTTGTGATTATTGACCCTAAAGGGAAAATAGCAAAACACGAATGGTAAATGGTAAAAATTATCAGCTTCTTTTGTACCTTTTCAGTACCTTTAGTAGAAGGTTCACATCAATGCAAAGCACTGGAAGTGTGTAGGTAACCCGGAGTTTTCTCTGCCGTTGACCTTGCCCTAACCTCACCTTGGCCACTGTCCAGATTTCTCCTCTAGTTCAACATGCTCTCATTTCCTGTCCAAATCAGTACAATGTTCATATACCACTTCATCCTTCACTCCACCACCCCTCATCTCTCCACCCGCCTGCTGCAATTTAGCCGTGTTCGGCAGGGCTCTAAGCCGCTTACCAGTAATCAGCACAGATCACAACATCTGCAGCTTTGAAGGACTTAAGAATATTGTTGCTAGCTCTTGAGGGCCAAATCAATTAGTGTATGGGCAATAACTGTCCAAATAAACACTGTACTCCCTGTATGGAATTTCTAGGGCATATTTTGATGATTGAGAGATGATACGTAATTTATCGTAGCCAAAGCTATACCACTGTGCCTGTCAGATCCATAACTTTGCCAAGAAAGGTTTTTGTATGCGTCAAAACCATTTTGGCTTGTTTTTCAAAGAACATCAATTAATTCTTATTTAGATTCAGCATTAAGAATGTTGGAAAATAATGAAGACAAAAATGAGAAGAGTGTAAGGGGTACATCCTGTTCATTCTATCCAAATCCTACCGGAATTATTTCTGATATACTGAAGCGTCTTTTGCAACTCCAACTTGATTTTATTCTAAATTAATTGGAAGTGGCTGTTTCATACCAGAACAGAGCTAGACCTGAAAGTAAGCTTGCTAAAACAATGGCTAAATAACAATTTGCCTATTGATTACCCATTAGCTTGTATGGCCTAAGTGACATAAGTGTCATTTTAGTGGCACGGATATACATTTTGATGACTTCGTTGAATTTAAAGTAGGGCTGCAACGAACGATTATTTTGATAATCGATAAATATAACGATTATTAGAATGATTATTCGATTATTCTGTGATTATTGCAACGATTAATCATTAGCTCTTAACCGATTAATCAGCTTGTGCTCCGACTTAAAATGTTGTACTAAATGTGCTTAATAACAATAAAGAGGAAAAAATACCTCTAAATGACATTCACTGAATTAAAGGAGGAAAAATACTTTTTATTACATTTAATTCAGTAAAGAAATTCACTGCCAAAAAAAAAACTATTGTTATCAAGTGTTTTTGTCTTGTTTTCCATTTAAAATAGTCTACAAATCCTTAAAGCAAGATACATTTACTTGAGAAGCAACATATAATATATTTAGACTTGCTTTAAGAGAATGTATCTTAAATATATGTGTAATTTTTTCACTTGGTTATATTTCTGCGAGTGCAGTAAAGACAAAATATACTTATATTCAAGATCTATTCTCTAAAAGCAAGTCTGAATATCTTATATGCTGCTTCCCAGGTGAATGCATATTTTTTTAAAGGTTTTTAGGTATTTTAAAATATTTGTATTTTTAATATTATTTTCAACATTCTCAGATAACAATTTTTTCTTCTGCAGTATAGTTCCTAAAGAAAATGTACATTTTTTTAAAATAATTTTTAGATATTTCTATTGGAAAAGCAAGCAAAACACATTTTGTTGCAGTGTATAATGGGGTGAAGACTTCCTCTCTCACCTTTCTGTTCTCTTCAATCCATCTTTAACTCACATAAAACAAACTCTCTCTTATTAATATAGCTGCATATTGCCAATTTTCTTCACGATAAGAAATGCACAGTGACATATATTATGATTCAATAAGTCACGAGCCAATACGTTATAATCTAGCTTCATTAAGTGTGCGCGCTCGAGGGATAAGCATCCCCGTGACAGAGTGCATATCAGCCGGGTGCAGTTTCAATCTCTACCCAATGCCAGTTTCGGCGTTTGTAGTTAATTACATGACCTGCTTCCATATTATTTGAACTTTAATAAAGCTATAACGCATTAAAACTGCATTTAAGATGTGGTGTTAACGCCTGTGTGTTTCCTTCAAAGAGCTCCGACTCCACTTAATCCACAATGAGAGTGCTTCTGTATTTACTTATTTGGTATTTTTGTATAATTCCCTTGTACTTGGCGATCTACATCACCTGAAGCTGTTTGGAAAGTTTAGAGTGCATCTGGACTGTGAGCTGTGTAATTCTTCCTCCTCAGTCAGGCGCGAACTGCAGTAATGCTCTCGCGCATCATCATTAGAGTTTAATGTGATCCCATGTTACATTAAATGAGATCAAACAACTATTCGACAACTTTATCGAAATGTTTTTATTGTCGACGTTGTCGATAACGTCGACTAATCGTTTCAGCCCTAATTTAAAGGCTCTCAACAGACATGGATTGCTTTTGTAGATGGGTTCATTCATTCCACTCAATTCCAATCATTTTATTTCTCATCTTTGTTTATTTTCTTTTCTGGTCTTTTTTCTTTTTTTCTGGTCTATTTCTCCATTGTCTATACAGTATTAAACTTTCATACTCAATTCTTTCTCTCTTTCTCTCCTCAAAAATTATTTCTCTCTCTCTCTTTGATCGTGCTAGAGGTGATGAATATCAAACTGTGGGAAATCTACAGAACGCATATGGCATGTCATAAACTTCAGCATATTTGGTTGGAAGATGCATGCAAGATGCTTTAATACATGACTTCATTATACTTGACAGACTAAATAAGCATTACACCATCTTTGCCATTTTGCTCATTCTTTGAAATAAGCTGACATTTGTTTGTGTATGTATAGGTTAAATAAACAAAACAGTCTGAACTAAATATCCATATGCTGCATTATCATCCAGTCATATTTGAAACTGTAAAACTAACTGACCCAAAAGCGAAATGCAGCGATGCTTCACTGAGCTCACAACCTCATGGCCTGAAAAATTATTTGGTAGTCATTAATTTGTGGCAGAGGACTGTATACATAACTATTAGGGTGCAGCTGATGAGGTCATAATGGAGATTGATTACTGCAGTAGATTAGGTTCCTTGCATAGGGGGTTGTGGCATTGGATCTGCTGGGCAGCCAAATCCATATGACGGCCAGATAAAGGAATGTTTTATTGAATATTCAAAAATGAAAATTCTGTCATCATTTACTCACTCTCATAATCCCAACTCAAATTAAGAATGTCATACAGGCTTGGAACATCATGAGGGGGAGTAAATGACAACAGAATTTAATTTCTGTGTGATCTGTTCCTTTAAGAGCACGTTCTCTTAATCGAAGGATGATGTGTTAAACAGTGATTCGTTCATTTTAAAGCATCACTTCCCTTCAGAGAGCTTCCGTTTACAACCGTACCTATTGCAGCAGTTCTCAGCTATCCATAATCAAGTATCAGCAGTGATTCCATATTCAGAGTGGTTTGAGCCATTTGCCTTCTTTTTGCGCTTGTTTGTTTGTGGCATTAGCACAGAGGGAACAATCCCCAGAGGGTGAGACAATGCAGACACACTGAAACCATGATATGACACAACAAATCCCTCTTGCTTTAAGTGAAAATTAGACCGTGTCTGTGCCAAACTGCTGCTGTGCTCTCAACATCAGGAAAGAGTCAATCACATAATAATACTATTTTACACTCCCTGTGTTGAGCGGGAATTGAAGGTTTGAGAACTGAGAGAGGGAGAGAGAAATGCCTGTGTATGCCTATACAGAAGAATATTCTCACTGCTTTTGATTTCTTGTTGATTTTCCCCTACTTTTTATTGATATAATGCCGTCACTGGGACCTTTTTTCTGTTACCGTTCTTGTTATTTGTAATAATACTTTGCAATATTTCGTGTACACAATAAAGCATTTTAATAAAAATATTCAGTTTCACTCACCCTCTTAGTTTCCTCATTAAAGTCATGACTGTTTCGAGCTGACAGAAAGGCTACAGTAACTCAGATAACCACTCTGTACAATTGAGTGAGCAGAATAGCATCTCAGAATGCACAACATGTCGAACCTTGAGGCAGATGGGCTACAACAGCATAAGATCACATTAGCCATTTTATTTGGGCATACTAATCACAGTAAGATCACACAGTAAGATCAAGAATGTGTATTAAGTAAATATAAATAGGGTCAATTTTGACCATCATGCTAAAGTTTTAAGTAACCTGTGCCTTATTGTTGTTACTTTTCTTCTATCTCCATAATCTCAGTTAAAGCATCCATTGTACACAGCCATTTGATTTGATTTTGGCCAGCAATGCTTTCCAGTCACATTCCTCCCCTTTTCCCCAATAATATCCTGTGCTCTCTATATAGTATCTGTCTAATAATGAAGCAAATGCATTAAAAAATGCAAAGTCAGCAAAGCAGAATGACAAACATCAGACATACTGTACTCCTCCCACACATTCAACGCATACAGCACAACATCAAAGTTTGATCACGTGAAATAATCTGTGTATGCACATGCCTATCTCCTGAAATGTTGAGAACACAAGTTTCTTATTCCCCCCTCTTGGCTAAAACCATCATTATTCAGCATGGTCAGCGAAGGCTAACAGTTTTACTGCCCATTCCCATTTTTCTTTGCTCTATATTCATTTAATGAGGGATTTGGCCCTCTGGTCATTCTGCAGACATGAAGCATAATGAACTATTGCTGCTACAGTAGGTTCCTAAACTTACTAATCAGTTAGTTCTGAATGTCTGAATCAGAAATCTAATATGTGAAGACATATTTTGAGGGGTTTATTTGAATAACTTATCAAAAATGAGCCTGAAAATGTTGCTAAAGCATTTCGGTTGGCACCAAGATTTGCCATCATCAATTATACAAACACCCCAGAGTTAGTTTGTGACTATGGAGAGTGCGAGAAGCTTGAAGACGCAATTAATCCTGTTTCAGAAAGATAACAGTTGTATGTTTACAAATATTTTCATAATTATCAGAGGTTCTAAATAGCTGGAAAACTCCCAAAAGCTAAAACTACAAATGTGAGAAGACGCCAACCAATTGGAATCTTAAAGCAATGATGACGGATGCCCATATTTGGGCAGGGGGAACAGGAAGCTGATTAGTATTCCACACACTCGTGCAGCATCGAGGAGGTAGACAGGGGAGGCTGTTTTTGGAAACACTGACATCACCAAAGAGGCATTCTGAGACTCTAAATCTACAGGCAAGAGCCGCATTCTCAGCTCTTGCTCTCTCTCTCTCTCTCTCTCTCTCTCTAGTGAAACTTCTCCTGTTCAGGCAAGTGTTTCATCTATTTTTATCTCTCTCTCTCTCTTCGGGCTGGCTGCATTCCTGCATAAGTGCGTGGGCTGACTGCAGGCAGTGAGTGATGCAATACACACAAGTGCTGCATTGAAGAATCATTGCACATCTCTATGCACGGCGAGAGTTTGCAAGATACTAAGGCCTTGTTCAGACTGCCACTAATAATCAGATTTTTTGCATATCCAGATTGTATCCAGATGAGTTGTATCCAGAGAGCAGAAAACCACATGAAATCAGATTTTTCCGAATCTGATTCAAACCACATTGGGAGGTGGTTTCAAATGCCAGAAATCTTATTTCTTTCTCAGTCCGGACGCTCTGGCTGCTCAATTTGGATTTCAAATGGTCTTTTGCATCACTCTTAATGCGACACACAGCGATGACGTCAAAAATCGGTGACACCAGCACGACTGGACAGCGCGCTTATTTGGAGAGTGAGATGATGTACCTCCATTTTTCCCGCATCTGTTTTGAAAGCATCACGTGGTTATGCCTACGTTGTTACCAAAGCAACCCATGCAGATAGGTTGGTTATGTCTGAATGCACAAATCTGATTTGATCACTTGCAATTAATAGTTCAGACAGTCTGCCTGAAAAGATCTGATTTGAGAAAAAATCTGATTTGCCTGCAGTCTGAACATAGCCTAAGAATTGAGGATACAATGAAGAGGAAGAGAATGCCACTTAATGAGATCTCACCAGTATCCAGTACACTGAGAGTGAAGCTTTTGTAATGATATAAAGAAATGTTATCAATTCTGATACCTTTTATAGCAAGACTGATCACCTCCTGATTCTCGAAAGGAAGGGCCAGATCAAATTCAAGCTTGACTTAGATAAGTGCTAGTCTATGGCTAATGATCACCCTGAGCCCCTCTGGTTTATGAACTGTGAACTTTGCATTGATTGGTTAGTCCTAAAGTTTCTAGATCATGGTGCTTATAAAGTGCTGGATCAGTGCATGGTGTATAATGTAGGTAATAAAACCAAGAGTTTCGACCTAGGTAAAGAAAGAATTTTTTATGCAAAAGGCATCATGTTTTTGTGATCTGTTGAGAAGACTAGCATTTCTGGTCACCAGGATGATTGTTCCCAGCATAAGGTGCTTGTGTTCATACCAGAATTCTTAAATAGCTTAACAAACAAGACTTTCCTTGGTCAATCGCCTTCTCCAAAAACAACATGCTGGTTGACCAGCATTTTTGTTGCTGGTGAATAATATGGCTATACTGTATGCTGGTCCATTAACAAGACCAGCACCAAACCAGCATAAACCAATCTGTAGCAGCATGGAAATTCATTCTGGTCTAAGATGGGTTTTTATCAGCAGGATGTACACACAATATTGTCTCATGACAACTTGTAATAATTTGTATAAGATTGCGACATTGTAAAATATTGAACAATTGTTATTCCCATAGAGACTAACCAACCACCAGAATTTCAAATCGATAAATATAGGCATAAAAATGTTGCTAGCCTCTTATCCAACACTTTATTTTAAGAAAGGAAACATTTCTGAACAAATTTTGTTAATCATTCCAAATTTGTTTATGCAGTAAGGAATAATTGACGACAGACGTTATGCGGTTATGAGGTGATAATGCGGTCACGACATGCAGAGGAGTGAACGTTGCACCTCGGGTGCCTTCGTTGCTAGTTCGAAAACGTCACTTTAGAACTAGCAACGGAGGATTGTGAGGCTTGCGCTGCTTTACTCAAGGACTTATTGGATAATGAAGTAGTGCATTAGTGCGTGCGTGTGTGTGAGGGATCAAAAGAGAGAAACTCTTGATTACTTGATTACCTTTATTGTTGCAGCTCTCGTCAGAAGTAACATCGCTTTAAAACTGTCAAGATGTAAATTTAAGCACTTCTCAGCAGCAGCGAGTGTCGCAATATATTGACCCCCGTGTTAATGAGGTTTATTAGTACAATATAGTTATCGCTTCACTTCCTCTATATCTCTATGGTACTTTCTCTAAAGAATAGTTTTGAGTGTGGCCTCTGGACATATTTAAAGGTATTTTACAAGCTCAAGCAAGCCTCATTGCCCATAAACTGCAGCAACAGCAGCAACAGTGGAAATGTCACTCTTGAGTTTGTTTTTTCATCGTCACAGTCTAAATCTTAATCTTAATGAATTATTTTCTTGTGATAAAAAATAAGCAATAATAGAACCCAGAAGCCAAGCAGTGCACACACACATGCACATCTCAAACATGTGAACTGTGCAGCCTGTGTGGTAAACACTTCAAATTTTACATTATTAACACGCACGTGATGGTCCACTTATTGATGGCAATAATGATCCACTCGGATCACTCCATCTCCAGGAAAAGCTAACACAGCGGTGAAGACAGAAACCCACACAGGGTTTAGATTTCACACTGCAGGAGGTCAACTTTGTATAAGTATTTAATGTCAAAAATACACTTGCTCCATAACAGACTTGATCCTAACAAAGCCTGTCACTCACAGACAAAACACACAATTCACACTCTATTTCATGCAAATCTACAACAGTATATGTCTGAACACCAGACAGATGGAGAACAGATATGTTTTGCAACATCCATGTTCTTGGCCTGTGTGAACAAAGATTCTCTGACACATTTTACAAGTGACAAGAAATGTAAAACACACTGTGCAACATGTAACAAGATAAGGAACTACACTCAGGGAAATACACATACAAACGTGCACATGCAAAATCCACCCTTCAGAGTGCAAAGTAGGGCTGGGTGATATGATATTTAGATATTTATTTTCCTTTTGACAATATTATACACATCTCACTATTTATGTATTTGCTCTGAAATAATTTGTATTTTCACTCAGAGGAACCTTCAAACAAAAAGCTATTGTAGACAAGTAGATTAAAATAGTTTAATGCAAAAAGTAATTTACAGAAAAAATGTAGTTAAATATTATCAAGGCATGTTTTCCACACAATTCATATTTTTACTAAAACATTTGAATATACGAAAAACTTTAGAGAACATTTTTAAGTAATGCAAACAAATAATTTAATCAGAGTTATGAATCAATTAATTAAAAGAGACAGTTTGAACTTGATTCACAAAAATGAATCACCTTTACCAACCAAGTGATCTCATACTCACATGTTATGTATGGGAAAGGGCCAATAAAAAGTGCATTAACATCATCACAATAACAATGTAGCTTAATTTTTTATGGCCAGCAAAATCATCACAAATATTCTATATATCAACCAGCCCTAATGAGAAGTATTGTTTATTAGATAGTTTTGAAAGCTGCATCATAATGCTGATGTACAGATATAGTGTGTTAGTTTAATCATGCCTGTTATTCATTCTAGAGATCAGACACATTCACATGAGCAATACTGGAACAGCTGTAGAAACAAAACATAGTCATACATGAATACACACACATTAAATATACAACACAATATTATGTGCATAATGAACATGCATAATGAAATGGAAGTGATGCACAGATGGAGGCAAGTTCATTTAAGTGAAGGCCCAAAACAAACACAGACTTGATGTAATTTGTCAGTGAAAGACCTTCAGGTGAAAGGGCTGAAAGGCTTAAATTCTAATAGAACTTTCCAAATAACACTGCTTCATACACTAATATTGCTGCTTTTTAAAATATAAAAATCTCATGAAATATAAACTCATAAGGACTCCAGCTTCATCAGTCTAAACTGTTTAGATATTGAGAAAGTTTGAAATCAGATAATCCAATCGCTTGATGAAATGACTGATTGAATAATAGCCTTTTACTGTTTAAAATAGAGTTGCGAGTGTGAACTCTATTGAATATGCATTCAATGGAACAGCCAACACACTCTCACAGCGAAATCATCAGGATTAATAGGACTTTTCTAAATTTGGCTAATTCGTATGATATCGAGCGACTGCACTGGTTTGAATTTCTACGACTTTCACTACAGCAATAACGTCGCTGGACATCGTTTCCATCTAATACGCAACAAATACTTGCTTCTGTCACACACAACAGCTTCCGATCATGTTCACACACTCTACTGATTGGTTAGGTTTAGATAAGGGGTTTGGGTAAGGGCATAATATTAATAAGTATGTCCTTAAAGCCTTGTGCGCGGAACTCACGCTTATTTCCACATTAGACACCTGGGAATTTGCATGTGATGAAATAGCAACTCGGAAATTATGTACGATTTTTCATGACATCGGGTTGATGATTACATACAAACAGCTTTTCTGTTCATCCCTTTATACCTTTCCCCTCCTTTCTTAAAATAAATCTACCATTCATGATTGCCTCTGGAACTTGACAGCCAATACTATCAAGATCTGAGAGTCAAATTATCTTAATACCAGTGTATAGACTCAAAGGCTCTGCTCCAAACTCTAGCGGACTGTCGCCATGCAATGTCCACCTTCTATGGCAGCATACAAGCTAAAATGGAACTTCATAAGTGACTGAATTAAAACAGTAACTCTGTTAACAGTCACTCATGCGCCACACTAATAGCGCTTCTCGTGCAAAGTGCATGTAAGACTTGACTAACTCTAACATGATGTTAACATGTTGCTTTGAGAATGTCTCTATAGTCTAATAAGCCCAAAAAAAATACATAGCACACAAAAATATTGGGTCAAAATGTTACATTTCAATAACTTAGACGTATTTAATTAGAACTTTAAGTGAAAAGAGTATATTTCTATTATACATTTTTCTTAACTCAATCCAGAATGTAAATCAATGTACTCAGAACAAGGTTTATCAGAAGGCAGCATAGTTTTGCTTACTATTTGGAAAAACCTTTGCATCGGAAGGGCACCTATGATGCCTAAAATTGCTGTGTAGGTATGGAGCTCATTAGGTATTGGAACAGAGCCAAACACTATGCAGAACTCTATAATGCACACAACTCTGTATAAAATATATCTCTACACAGCAGGATTTGTTTGTTTAAAGTTGAGCACTGGGATTTCCAAAAAAACTTGTAAAAAATCTAGCAATACAAATATTTTGTTTCCTACATTTATTTGTAGGTTTCACCAAGTATTTGGTGAGTTATGTTTGCTGTGGTGTTTACTGTTGAGTTTAGTCACTGCTAATTATGCAGCACAGACCGCATCCCAGTCCTACTTATAAATAATCAACAGGAAATGACAGGAACACCAATGAGGAGAGAAAGAAAATATGCTTGTAATTAGACTTCAGATATGTCCTCTGGTTCTCATATTAAGAATTAGATGATTTTGCATTTTACATTTCTAATAGGCATGTTGCACAATCATTTGCAAAAATAGGGAGTCAGAGCTGCCATATTTTAGTGGGACATTTGTTTAAGCAGTATTGTCTGCCTTCACACAGAATTTAAGGTGGGAGTGATCTGTTTTAACTTGGCAGTGTAAAGACGCCTTAACATGCAAATTCAGAAATGTTTTACTGTTGCATGATATAATATAATATTATATACTATAACATAATACAATATTATATTATATAATATAAAATAATATAATATAATACAGAGTTTGACCGATATATCGGTTTTGCCGATTCATCGGCACGAATAACAGATTTCTGGAACTATTATTATCGGCAAAAATCCACACCGATAGTTTCCCCCCATTGTGCCGGTGCAGGAGTGGCTGGGAAGGGTCTGCTGTCGTTATACAGTCCTCTAGAGATTAAATAAAAACGTACACTTCACTGATGCCTTGTGGTGTTTGTTTTGTCATGTGAGACTAAAATCTGCATGGAGCGAAACACTTCAGATGCGGATTTTAAACATCAACAATGAAAAGGTATGTATACAATACACTACAGTACACGTTATAAACGTTATACATTTATAAAGTAATTACATTTTTGACTAGATTCAGCAGAATGTTTGCCAACAAGGTTGAGAGGACGCTAACATTAAAGCTAACCTCAAGCGGTTAGAACAACGTGACAAAAATACACACAAGTCCTACCGAATTGTTTAAATGTAACAATTGTTACCATCTATTTTCATTAGTTTATATCAAGCTGGTCATATTTATGCATTCGTTAGCCAGCTAAATAGAATATTTAAAGCTAGTGGTGTGAGAAAGCAAATTAATATATTCATGCAGCCGAGAGACATGTACAAACAAATCAGAACCACATCTGATTTCAATAAAAAAATGTATCCTCACTGTACTACAATGACTTCAGATTGATCATATTCTTGCCCTAAAAAAAGTTAGACACAGCGCAACAAATACAGTTTAACAGAAAGCTGGTGTCTCAGTATGCTTTTAAAGTTCTTTTTATTTAGACACATAATCTAAAAAACAGCGCTCCTGCAAGAGACTCTGAGCTACCAAAAACGAAGCTAAACAAAGTCATATAGCGCTTGTTTACATAGAAAAACAAATAGATGGTTGCAAAAGCGTTCGGTGTGAACAGCCCCTTACAGTTGGTGGAGTTCTTTGGACATTGCATCTTGCTCTCTTATGGGGCTTTTCCACTGCACAGTACAACTCGACTCAACTCGACTGTGCTCACTTATTTGGGGTTTTCCACTGTGGATAGTACCTGGTACCTGATAACAGTATGATTTGTTCACGCAAATTTCAAATTGTGAAAAAGAAATGGCTGTTCGCAAAACCACGCCATTGTCAATAAACGAGGTGCAGACGGTCCACTCGTTAGCGATGAGCTAAATGAAAAAGTCTCACAGGAAATGTCTCAGCTGTTGGCCACACACGGCTACCACCGGACCTACCAACAGTGTAGGGAAAAGTTAAAAAAAAAACATAAAAGTGACTACAGAACCATCAAGGAAAAGTGGAAGTTGATCGACCAAATGGACGCTATCTAAACCGGTGAGCAATGGGAGGAAGAGTGCCCTGGACTCAGCCATGATGAAGGATGGTACATTTTATTACGTTAACTCTATACTCTGCTTGAAAGATTCCTTTTATTTAGTTGACCATCTACTGGAAGCTTGCTTCTAAAACAAACGGGCCAATTTAACTGTTACACTTGTGCAAAATCACCATGCAACAACTGTTTTATGCAGCACAATGAGCTAGTAGCTAACAGCTAGTGGTCGTGATATTGGTTTGGTCAGTTTGTGTCATGTTTATGATGATGTCACGGCAGTAGAGGCGGTGCAACTATGACGATCATCCTATAATCCCACCCACGTTGAGGGACACTAAACTGCAGTGGAAATGCAAGTTCCGAAAAGTAAAGTGAGTAGAGTTGAGGCGAGTCGAACCGTAACGTGCAGTGGAAAGGTGCCATTATAAGTGTTTCTCAGATTAAGCAATGAGTTGTTTAAATGCTTTGTCAGGAAAGATGTTCAACTTGGAAATGTGAGTCTCGAGATCCTCTCGTTTGGCTCCAGTCTGTTGTGTTCTGTCTGTTTGAACAGCCCCTTGCCTGGGCTCATCGTCTGAGCCGATTCACCACTGAGTTCAGCCGAATACCTCTGCTATCTGTGAATATTGATACTCTACATACAAATGTGGTATTTTGCTGTTATTATGAAGCTTGAGTCTGGAGTAGTAGAAATCAGTGCAAGTGTAACACCATGTGAACTCTCTATTGAAGCGTTTTCCACACTCATTTTACTTTTGAGAATATGGACAGACAAAATCTTTTTATTTATTTATTTTATGCACATTAGTTGAAAATGAAATGCTCTTTTTTTAACAGCCAGAATAGGATTTTTCTATGCAATAAAGTAATGGTGCAGAATGGTTTATGTGTTTATTGCGTCCTCTTGTGGACTAAGGAAACAGTGTCAATTTAAACATCAGCTGACTTTAAAATGATAATATAAGTTCATATATATATTAATATTTATATATTTATTTCATTTAAAAAAGTACAATGCATTTTCATGGTTCAGTCAGTACTGTTTATTTTTTTAATAAAGTTCAGCACTATTTAACATAATATAATATAATGTTATTCACGTTGGCTGGGTTCCAAATACAAGTGTAAATGTAAAAGACTAAAGTTGACCAAAAAGAGACAAATTTTAAGTATTTGGAAATATTGGATGTTTAAAAAAAAATACTTTATGTCATTAATAAGTTTTTATGGGCTTAAAGGAAATCATATATCCCTGTTTTATTATACAGTTTGATTCCAAGTTAAATGTGAATAAATTACTTAAGGTGTATGAAGCACAAATACACCTTTAGAAGCGTAACAATTTGCATGACAATGAATTCTAATAATCATGAAAGCCCTAAAACACACAATTCAGTATCATAATCGCAATTATTTGTTCTACAATTAATTGTTTGGCAAAATGCCATAATCGTGATAGCCCTAGATGTGTCAAAATCAAGAGTAATTTTGAAATTGCATTTTTACTTCTTAATCAAAATCAAAGCAAACTGAAGCATGCCTAAAAATTCCCAACCCTAATTCAAACAGTACAATGTTTATTTTCAGAAAGACATGTCAATAAGACAACAGGGTACAATGAACACAATGCAACCAAATCACCAATGAGCAATGAGTGAAACTGCGGAGTGTGCACGTTTGTACATGTGTTATGTCCAAAGATAAAGTCTTAGATATGCCATCCAATTCACTCAAACATCCATAGCCATTCATTCTTAAACCGATAAGACATTCTCTTTTGCAATTCCCTTCCCAACCACAGGGGGCACTGCAGCTACAGTCTAT
Source organism: Xyrauchen texanus (assembly GCF_025860055.1). Classification (NCBI taxonomy): domain Eukaryota; kingdom Metazoa; phylum Chordata; class Actinopteri; order Cypriniformes; family Catostomidae; genus Xyrauchen; species Xyrauchen texanus. The sequence continues at coordinate 31,498,746 of NC_068308.1, read as the reverse complement.
AACTCACCAAGATCCTTAGAGCCGTGACTCTCGCTGGCCAGCTCTCCCATCCGCACCAGTGCGTCGAAGTAGCCTTTGGCTGCAAATGTCACACCTGGAAACATGGAAGCATTGGGGACATAAGATATGGGAGCGTTCTAACGGCTGTCGAAGCTTCCCATAACCCATTGCTACCATATCTATGAAAATAGGAGTGGTGGATGGGAAAGCTTTAAGCTCTATATTTTCTATGATGGCTCTGCAAGAGAACTGGGGGATGGCGGTGGTGCTTGAGGTTGGTGAGCAATGAATAGAAAGAGTAAAAAAAAAAAAAAAGCTCTCAGTTGTATTTTTTTGGGTGAACAATACCTTTAAAATTCACATCAGATTTAGATCAGTGCATTGAAACCATATGTAAGGTTCCACACAGGGGCAGATTTGCCTCTTATGCATCACTATGGCAGAGAAGGGCTGGTTCATAATTAGACTCTCTTTGAGCCAGAGGATCAGGGCAGTTTAGCAAGGCAGGAATGAGCCAAGAAGCACAAAGAGCTTAAGAATACAGTGTATTTAGAACCAGAATGTTCTGAGGTTAGTGAAGGTTTGCATGAACTACAGTAGAATTAGGCAAGTTCTGCAGGCTACCGGTCATAGACTTCAAAATAACCTCACAGTAAGAGTTCTGTTATAAAAATTAAGTAAATTATTTACTTGATAGTAGATATCATTCATTCAAATTGATTTGATGCTGACAGAATTTAAATGAGCTAAACAGTTGTTTTTGTTTGTTTGCCTTAACTCAACTTTGTGTTCATGCTTGATTGTAGAGGGCATCAAAAGCTACTAAAGTTACACAGCCAAGAGCAGTGAATGGTTCTCTCTTTTTCTGGTTAATATTGTTGTTTGATTAATATTAATGGGCATAATGGACAGCGGCAGGTCATTTACTCTGTATTTACATTGCAGGTCTAATGCACAGATCCTACCGATACTAGGGATGGGTACTGATACAGATTTCCAGATTCAGTTACGATTCACAAGTTCTTGATTCGATTTGATTCCAATTCATTTGGTATATTTCAGCTATAAAGTCTATTTTACTTATGTTTGAAAGATAATACATTACAAAAAAATGAATAAAAAAAAAAAAAATTGCATTAGTTTTTGGGTAACATTTTACCTTTTTTTAAATATAAAAAAAAAAAAAAATCATGTATTCCATAAATAAATATGATGTCTTTAAATTGCATTTATAATATTGCATAGACTGTACATTTTGTTTATGTGCATAATTTGTACTATTAACAAGTACTTACTTTGATATGTAGAACAAACACTAAAACGGTACTGTCTCTTTAAGAATAGAGAAAATTCAGCAAGTGTCTCACAAACATGTTTTAGTAATGTCTGACGCATAGCCACATCTGTGCTATATGTGATTAGAATTAAATATTTATATTTTTGTTATTTTTTTTAATAAATAACTGAATTTGAAAATAAAAGGATATTAAGAGACATTATTTAATGACAAACGGATTGCTTGGATTGAGTCTTTGAGTCAGAACTAGGTAAAACAAACTTTTATCCTCAACACATAATAATCTTGGGGCTGATATTTTTTGTCACTATTCTACTCAATCACTGGTGAGTGAAATCTAAACGTTTCAGATATTTTTGTCACATAGCGCAAAATGTTATCACATATGCGACTGATTTACTCGCATTGTAGATGGTTGCCACAGAGAATAAAAGATTGATCTTGGGATTTAAGAATTTCTACTGAGATCGTTCAAATAGAGATCACGATTCATTATAAATCTATATTTTTACCCAGCCCACATGGTACTTCAAAAAAACTTTTTTAGAGAATTTTTTTTAGCATTTTATATTATATTTACAAATCAATTTATTGCTAAAATGAAACATTTATATTCCAGAATATTTACTCAAAATTCATCATTTTATTTATTTTGGCATTGACTTGCAATGAAAGTGCCAGTCATTTTGACCGGTAGCGTTGATTAAGGTCTATACTAGCATCATAAAACACACACTATAATGGATAGATATACTACAACAACACTCTTCATGACCATTCCAATCCAATGCAAAGGGAGTGTTTGGGTGAATGTGGTAAGGGTACCACAAGCTACACCAATGGCAATCCAGTCACGTATGAATGTATAGACTTATTTGTTAGTGTGCACACAAATCCCTGGCTCAGGACAAGGTGTGGCCCAGTTGTGGGGGATTAGAGGGGGAAATCTGAGGGCTTTGGTGCTCCAGCTGTTAGGGGGGGAAGATAGGCTGAGTGGTGAGTGGTAAAAGGAACGAGAGAGGGAGCAGAAAGGAAAGGAGATTAGAAAGGACAGAGAAGTCTCTCAACCCCTCTCCAAGGAAATGCAAGATACATGGATCAGCCACAAGAGAAAATCCGAAGTTAAACCAAATTCCCTTTCCAGGCCAGTCACTCGGCACACTAGGTGGCATAAAAGTACAGCTTCTATCTTCTTGAATGGGGAATGACCGATATCTCTTTGTTCAACATTACAATCAAAGAACATATTTCAAACCAGCAGTAAAATCTGACAACAAAGCCATCATAATTTGTGCTTCTTTAGCTCAGATCATGCTAAAAAAAAAACGCTATTTTTCAGACTGTTCAAGCTAATGCACATGCTCGAGTTGACTAACAGGTGATGTCTGTATCTGAAAAGTGATTGGCGGCCATATTTTGTGTTCCAATTTCTCCCATTAATTTTAATACCAGTGCTCCGTCTTGGGCAAAATAGTCTCTGGTTAAACCCACAGAACAGCCCAATCTAGACTCAATAATTACATTTCAAGTCAGTCTGTGATATTCTCTAGCTAAATATAAATTACCTTTTTTACCTCTCAACCCTTTTTCCATTCCTTGATAAGTAGTAAAAATGTCTTCATGAGGGTATTTCCAACACTTCCAAGAAAAAGGTAAGGAGGCATGAATTTTTCAGGTTCAATATAAGTTACGGTCAATCTATCAGAATGTTGATTGCCACAAAAAATTATTATAACTCATCCCTCGTTTATTTACTAAAGCTTGGATAACTTGTATCTACAGTACGGCACTTTCAGAGGAAGTGAATAGGGCCAGTCCATAAATATTAAAATACAGATTGTTTCAAAAGTATAGCCACAAGATGTAATCATTGTATGTGTTAACATAATTTTGTGATAAAACCTCTTTTCTGTGTAAGGTTACATCCAATATTACAATTTAGTTGTCATGACGACATAACGGCGGCAAACCCTGTAATCGAATAAATGCTGTAACGCAGGTAATCCCAAAACCATGTTAACAAGTATAATGTCTACATCATGAGGCAATACTTTTGAAACATTGTGTAATGTTATGGATTATTGAGGCCCCTGTATACTTCATACAACATCAAAGAACAAATAGGTGTGATGTAATTTTTAACAAAATCTGGTCAAAACAAAGGTGTTTTTAAGTTTGTTTTGGTGGTTTGTGAACTTTAAGGAAAACTTCATACTGGCTGCTAAACAACATCATACTACCATTCAGCCATGTCATCGGTAGGTGTGACCTGTTAAGATCAGTCAACATGAACACACCGGCGTGCAGGGTTATTATTCAGCTGGTGCAAACTTACATACATCTGTACGATTGTTTGCATAGAGACATTTTCCAAGAACATTTAATTTCATTTTTTTTTATTAGTCTACAAAAGGAATCAAATCTACTCAAATACTCTTGAGTGCCCATTTACTCAGTTGTTTGATATGCTGAATCACTGATGTGCAGTCTGCAGCAGAAAGCCATTTACACATCGGCCCAAAGTGAGAGATGCCTCTTATCATCATTCTTTTGTCTGTATTTTGCCAAATAACACCCTTTTACCCATCTTTGCAGTAGTATCAATATCATCATAAATTACAATAACAGAGTGTAACCGGTGCATATTATGGCAGTGTAAAGCATGTTATTGCATTAGCGATGTGCAGAATGTAAATAAGACAAATTAAACATTATCTACTGCATATATATTTTGCTTTAAATCATCAATGAATGGAGTTAAAACAGCTTATTTTACCAATCTCATATGAATTCTACTCTTAGAATGAGGCATGAAGTCATTAATAACACATTTTAATGTCACATTAGTTAAGGTTTTACATATAGTCTTGTGTGTCCTCATATTTCATAGCCCTTCTAAACGCCTACCCCTGTCGTGTTGCTGAATGAGTCTGAATGTTCGCAAATAGTATCCCGTTGCTCAATGGTTTCAAAATGCTTTTTGGTATGAGCAAAGAACCAAGAAGAACTTTGCAGTGAGTACATCAGGGCCTTTCATTTTTATAGTCTGGCCCCATTCACTTCCATTGTAAATGCTCTATTGTAACTGTGATTTCCACATGTTTTTTTAAATAATACGAGGGGTGAGTGGAAATTATTTTTTGTGGTAATCAACATTATTCCACAAAAGCTGAATAAACCAAGACAACTTCTCCAAGGAATAAACACCACCCAATGGACCTCCAAACTCCTTTTTCTCAAGATACTGTTGACAATGTACAGGTCATGTTCCTTTTTGCAAATTAACCAATAATTTAATATAACAATACTTTCAGCATTTAACATACAACCCAAAGTTAGCAAATGCCCAGTAGCCACCATCTGCATTAGTCATTAGTGGGTACTGTGTAGGGGTTTCCGTTCTTCTGCCAGTAAGAACTGGCATATTTGCAACTCCAGAAAATCCCCATGATGGATTCTTTGTACCACCCGAGCAGCAGCCAAGATGATCTGCAAGGATGGAGTGCAAATCCCAGTCTGGTTGCATCTATTTTTAATCTTATCCATCAGACTTTCACAATCTCACACACATACACATATTCTCATTGTCAACCCTCCAGAGCTTTGGTCTTATCTTTGTATTTTATGCCTCATAAAATGCCAGATGAAGTCTAAAATGGCGAGTGAAATGATTACAGTACTTGGCACAGTGATCAAAGTCTACAGGAATGCTGCACTTGTCCAGAAGCCTTTGATCTGTCCATGGTGCTGAATTGCACACAATAACCAAGTGTACATTATACATTGAATCAAACAATTCAGCAGAAATATTAACTTTATAATTAATATAAAAACATTGCATTGCAACTATTCCAAGACTGTCCATTTGTCAGGAAAATATGTTTTTTCGGGATGCGTTTAATTTTTAGTGATAAGTGATTTAGTGATTTAATTTTAGTAAATAATTATTCTCAGAAAAAGCATAATTAGAATGAGGCAATACAGAAAATTACATTTAAAGGAATAGTTTACCCAAAAAGTTAAATTCTGTCATCATTTACTCACCCTCTTTTATGACATTGTTTTGTGGAACTCAAAAGGAGAAGTTAGGCAGAATGTTTGCTACAGTCACCATTCACATTCATTGTATAAAAAAAGATGCAGTGAAAGTGAGTGGTGACTATAGCAAACATTCTGCATAACATCTCTCTTTGTGTTCTACAGAAAAAAGAAAGGTTTTAAAAAAAATTTGAGTGAACAATCCCTTTAAATGTTGAGTTTTAATGTTACAAAACTGAATACCTGTACTCGCACCTTTACCTATGGCAGTTTTTCATCCATTCATGTCCTCTTTGCAATGACGCACCATGAATGTCCTGAATATACATCTTTCCTGTTCCCTTTTCTCACCCTCCATGGGACTGTGTCTGCTCCCAGAGCTCTCTCTGGCCTATTTATGGCCGTCCTCTGTTCCATTTTACTCTCCCTTCCTCCCAGTGCATATTTTTGCTCCAAAACGCCTACTTCCTTGTCCTTGCACAGAAAACTTAGTCAACATCTCAAAACACACATGCAGGTCCACACATATACTAGTAATACATCATCGAGTGTAATTGGTTGCATGTATCCGACAGCTCTTGAGATGCAACATGCATTGGGGGGTTGGGGGGGTTCAGGGTGCAAATGGATTTGACATGTAACATTCTATGGCATAGTCGATACAAAGGAATGGGAAGTCTTTAGCCCCACAAACAAAAACATTGATTCTTAACAAACATTCAACAAACATTTAAACAAAATGTTTAACTTTTAAAGCAACGAAGAGTTTGTAATCCTCTTAGATGTCAAAAACAGTCAAGTCAAGGAGCAGCACTTAAGAATTAATATTTTAAGTATTTTCTATTTGTGAATTACTTGAATAAGCAACCCAAAGAAACAAGAGCTTTAATAGCTGGCTCTTTGCCTGCTAGAGTGATTATGGAGGAGCATCTGATGTACTCACTAGAGAGAGCCTTCTCGTAGGTCTTCCCCATAGCAACAAAGTTCCTCAAGCAAGGGTTGAACTGCTCCATGATAGACTGCAATAGAAATAGCACAGCTTTAGTCAGCACAACAGCATTGGTTTCCTGTTAGCAGGCACACTCATTGCTACCAAGAATTAGATCATCAATAGGACAGTGCAACACAGTCAAGTCAACCTTTATTTACAAAGCACATTTAAAAACATCAGAAGTTGACCCAAAGTGCTTTACAGATAAAAAAACAATGATGACAATGATAATCAGTACATAGATTCAGAATTTTATAATGCTAAATTTTATTTTAACATGGTTGGCAGTGATTGGATGATGCTGGACATTACTTTGAATAAGAATGATTTATTCAGCTTTACATAAAATCAGCTGTAATGTCTGTAAAGTCTCAAAAACATGAATAACCAACACTTCTGGAAACATAATAGACAATTTGATTAAAAAATGTTCTATAGCTTAATGTTATTTAAAATTTCACAACGTAGTCTTGCTGTCCACATATGTGGACATTCATTTTTAGAAAAACAATTTTTAGAAAAAACAATTTTTTTGCTTGTTATTAGGTACTACTAGTTACAAATCCAAAGGGGAATGGAAAATGCACACAGCAGTCATTCTCGGGTCTCAAGATGTTAATGCGCATTGCAATGAATATGCAGCCTATGGGGACTAGTTCTTTCAATTAATCAACCTACCACTTACTTTTAGTGCATTTCTATCTTTATACTGTAGAAGGCTTTGTTTGGAAAATGTTATTAAAACATTTTTGGTACATTTTGTTTTCTTTCTTTCCTAATGAGGAAATAAATGCATTTTGACAGGAACAGGAAAAGTATATGTATTTACTTTAACAATAAACTTTAATTTATATTAATTTTATAAATTCATTTATTTAATAAACTTTCAAAATATGTGATTAATCACCATTAACTTTGAAAATTATGCGATTAATCACAGTCAAACATTTTGGTCAACTGACAGCACTAAATTTCTTATATTTTATTTACATATCATTTAATTGCTTAAATCAAACATTTATTTTACAGAATATTTCCTCAAAATTTGAAACAAAAATTTTACAAAATCTATTGACTAGGCTGTTGGTAGATTTTGGAAATGGCAGAAGATCAGCAACTGATAACACTCAATACTCATCAATACTCTCAAAATGTACTTATACCAGCCAAGTTATCGGCCTAGTATGATACATCAGTGTTTTCTCTAGATGAGATGCAATTAATGTTTCTTTGCACAATTATTGTATAAAGAAAGATGTATAGAGTGAGAGATTTTGAGCCAGAGCTCTCACACACCCGCAATGTTGAGATTCACTCACTGTCTGACTCACCTAATCAAACATTAAGATCTGCCCTTTAAAATCTATTTATTTCAGCTGAAAATCCTCATTGTGGAGACCTCGTCCTCTTTAGAGAACTCCACTGTTCCATTAAGAGTAAAATCTTTCTCTCTCTCTCTCTCTCTCTCTCTCCCTCTCTCTCGATTTGATGAATGGCTCTGAGACCCTCTCCTCCAGAGTCACGTTGTTACCATTTTAAAGGCTTCATCAGAGAGAACATCAGACAGAGTTCAAAGAGAGTAAAGATACAAAGAACAGAGGATGTAAGACAAAGCATTGTGTAATGCAAATACAGTGAAAACTACTGAGAGATAATGAAGCTGTACGTAAATATAAAATATTCCACTCCAGGTTTTACAGCATGAGAGTGAAGTTGTTTATGTCCTCAATTAAGGCAAAACTGATTTCTTGGGAATGTCCTAAATCCCTTTCTGTGTTCCAGTTAAAATAAAGCAGGATTTTATTAAAAACCAGGACAGACTGTTTTGATGTGTGTGCTGCTATGAGTGGTTTGGGGGAAATGGTCCATTAATCTTCAGAGGTCTTCAGCAATGGATTAATTATTTTTTAAACCTTAAGTATCATGTTGTTACAAGAGAGCAAAAGTTTTAAGAACACAAAAAATATAATACTGAATAGGCTACATGTATGTGTACAAACAATAAGTAGACCAATATATTATCCAGGCTGATTCAGTCAATATTAACCTCATGCAACCCCGCATCCACATGTGTGGATGTTGTATTTTGGCTTTGCTATACACAATGCATAATTTAATTTATTTAAAGAGAGTCAAGAGACTCTGTAATGTCAGTAAAGGGTTAAACATTTGACGTATGTAATCATGTGACTAAACAACATGGCGTCGATCACAGCGGCATTTGTCTGAGCGAAACGGCAACAAAACTACATCTAGTAAGAAATCTAATTTAGTTTTTATACTGAATCCTGTTTGAGTCTCCAGTTTCATTCGATATGCAATTTTGAAAATGTGAGTGATTTATCGTGAAATGGCATACTGTTAAACACAATGACCACGTACATAGACTGTTTACTAATTTTCATTTAAAATACCTTATATTCACTGAGCATTTTTACATTGAGAATCAATGGGTTCATCCAAAAACTGGAAAATTCAATTTGCTTTCAATCAAAAGTTCAGTTTCAGGCTGCAGATGATGTTTGGACCACTCAACATGTTTGGCAGACATGGGACAATGGTAATCAGTACATAGATTCAGAATTTTTCATGCAGAATTTTACATTAACATGGTTTGCAGTGATTGGATGATGCTGGCCATTACTTTGAATTAAAATGATCATTGCTCATTTCTGATGTTATGTCAGCAATGTCTAAAAAACATGAATAGGAAACATAATAAACCATATGATCAGACTTTCTATAGCTTGGTATTATTTAAAATGTCACAATTTAGTCCCACTGTCCACACATATGGACATACATTTATCGGAAAACTGTTCTTCTGGTCTTAGGGGCTACTACTTACAAATCAAAAATGGGAATTGAAAAGGCACACAGCAGTCACACTTGGGTCTCAGGAGGTTACGACTGTCACCCAGTATCCATGCCCGATTCGTCAATTAACCGAAGTGCATCAGTTCCAAAATCAACAGTCAGATTTGTCAAAGGATAAGCATGTATTTGTTTTCAAATATTTGTTAAATTGAGAAAATGTTCTGTTAAATTATGTTTGTGACATTTCAGAAAGTATCTCTACATTTAAAAATAAGCATAACTAAATATTAATAATCTAATATAAATTATTTATAAAAATAAGAAATAAAATTACAATTTGTACCATATTGTACATATTAATGTGAATTTATATTGCATTGGCCATCAGCTCTCTTTATACATCAGTATTGGTTATGGAAAGTACCGTATTAGTTATACATTTTCAATTGAAAAAAGCCAGCCAAAACCACGTACTGACGACTCAAAATATGCTAAACAAGGAAAACAGGTGGACGGCAAAGGGAAAAAAGTGAAATAGCAGGGGCAGTGAAATCAACACCAAGGAAATCATTTATAAACCTCATTGTCTTTCTCTCGCCATCATTTCTTTTCAAACATTTAAGCATCTCAGTGCACACTCATTCATTATGTAATTCATCATCTGCTGCATGTAATCATACAGTGGAGTCTGTCCAGCTGTGTTAATCTTCCTTATAAAATCCTTATAACAGGAAACAGAGAACAAAAACCAACAAATAAATAAATAAACAGCAGAGGAGATGAGGAGAAAATAAAAAGGCACAAAACCAGTGACGAGAGGGAGAAATGCATGGTTGGGTGTTTTCATCAAGGAAGATGTTACACAATCATAGTGTGATAGAAATCCATGTATTACATTCCTGTGAGATTAGCGTGCATGATTGTATGCATGAGGTTAAATGCAGGTATTCATGCAAGAGTTACCAGAATTGACCTTTGCATTAGTTCTGCTACCCAAACCAAGCCCAACGAGACACAACAAATGGTCATTTTTAATATACTAAAGCATCATGTTTAAGTCGGGTCAAATTGGGTAGCACTTTTGTAGCATGTATTGGTTTATGTTACACCCTCTCTTTTAGTTCCTGAACCTTTAAAACTTCTATAATATGAAAATGAGTATGACCTCTGTTATAATTGGCTAACCTTCACATACCACCATTGTTCAAATTGACGTTTAATGTATATCGAAGTCAAAAGAGCAAGGAAAATCATGTAGTGGAAAACCACTATATGTCCCCTTTAAAAAGGTATAGCTAAACATCAGGGAGTCTCATAAATTCAAAATGCACTCCACTGCAGGCCAACAAATATCATTAGTTTTATATGGACATGGGAAGTACTGAAAATTATCAAGCTACTTTTCCTGTCCCCAACATTTTACAGAGCTCCCTCTTAGTGCACAATCAGCATTATATATGAACGAGTCCCAAGCTAATGTCCACCCCGCATCTAATCGATAAAAGCATTAAAACACTCCACTGAGAAAACACTTTTTCATTGATTAGTCTCAAAGCAATCAATCCATGTTTAACAAGCATGAACGAGAGCACCCAAACCCTCGATTGGATGTCATTTCCTTCTCAGTGTGGCTCTGCCAGAAACGAGTCACAGATTAGCATGTCATTTTTCTAGTGCTTCATTACAGGCATGTTCAATGGGAAATAATTAATAGCCTTAAATAATGTACAAGATTTTATATTGATGCATATTCTATCAGCAAGACTGCTGGTTGAGAAACAAATATTTGGAATTTTATGTTCTTCTTTGACTTAGATTGAGGTGCACTCACATTTAACAGTAGCAAGTTTGGAACTATGAATATTATTTGATAGCATGTATACTTTAACAGACGACAAAAATAAGTAATACGCAACCATCCATTGTTGGAGTTCTCTTGTCTTGGTTTAAAAACGTATTCAGTTATAAACTTGATAACATCAGAGGATATGAAAAGCTTTTTGTTAAGGTCAAGTTATATTTAACTTTACCCTAGAGAAAGCGGAAAGAGTGTCATGCATGAGAGAAACAGTTTAATAAAAGAATAAGGAGCTTTTGAGAATATGAACACTCTGGTGCTGTGAGGAGTCCTCACTCTAAACCAGATTTTATTTTTTGGCTTTGTCATGGTAATACACTTAGAAAGGGAGAACGGTTGGTGTTTGTTGACCTAACAGGGTTGTAAACATGCCTAATTTTCCACAAACACAAACATACACTTGTACATCAGTATCTACAATATATAAAACACAAACGTGTGATATAAAAGTAATACAACAACGTGATATCAGACAGCATGGAATAGATTGATGATTTGACTCAACTGTTGCATCTGTGTATCAGTCCAATGGCAGCGTATGCTTTAATGTCATCTAGGTGCATTAAAGTGTCTGGTGTCATCTTTATGTCTTCAACATACACAGTAAAACATGGTTGAAAGCAGCCGTGTGGTCAATGATGTGAATTACATTCCAGTAAAGGGCACCTGCTGTTCACTGTTATGTAATACTCTTGAGCCACGCAGCCTCAGGACAATTCAATTGGGAAATGGATAATGATGTGTATAAATCAGTGTGTCTGAGTGGGTTTTTGAACCCAAATGCCAGGTTTGGTTTAAACAGGCAACATACTTTTCCAAGCAATGCATTATATTCTCAATTTGTATTCACCATACTATCCAAACACTTTATTTCACTGGAAATAAAAGAAAAAAAAACGTTTAAACTATTCAAATGGCACACTCATTAGAATTATATAATTCCAAAAGACATAAAGCTACAAATGGATGCCAATATTCTTCAAGTATACATAGAGAATGGTGAACTAAGGGTGCACAGATTCATACATTACATCTTGGCAAGCTAAAGGTGACCTTACTTTAAATCACGTTTTTGCTTGTGCACATACTTTTCTAAAGGCTAGACTACATTACCGGCTTTTAACACCGATTTTAGACCCGATTTGCATTCGGTACTCATCTGCGCTAGTTGGCTCCAGTCTACAGTTTTTGGGGCAGTCGGAGTTGACGGATTTCACAGAAAAATGTGTAGCATATGTAGTCTTTTATGATCAAATTTATATGTATAAGAAAAAATACATATCTTTAGGTGCTGTAACTGGTCATAATTTTGTTTTTGTATATATAGAATCTTTAAGCTTTTTTGCAGTTCACCTAAAGTCAATTTGAAATCAATGTTGACACTTTAACTTTCTTAACAAACATTCTTACTGTGCACAAATAATTAGTTAACATTATTCCGTTATTCCAAATAAAAATGCTTGTCTTTATAAATTGTAATCCAAATCTGAAACATCTTTCCTTTCCAAGGAAGCCCTTTCCAAGCCCTCTTTTTTTCTAATCCCTCCCTTCCAACCACCTATTATAGATTGATATCTAATTGTGATCATTTATTATTTTGAACTTTTTGGGGGGATTTTCTCCCCTTTTCTCACCAATTTGACATGCCCAATTCCAATGCACTCTAGATCCTCGTGGTGGTGTAGTGACTCGCCTCAATCCAGGTGGCGGAGGACGAATCTCAGACAGTCAATCTGCACATCTTATCACATGGCTTATTGAGCGTGTTACCACGGAGACGTAGCGCGTGTGGAGGCTCACGCTATTCTCCGCTGCATCCATGCACAACTCACCACGTACCCCACCGAGAGCGAGAACCAAATTATAGCGACCACGAGGAGGTTACCCCATAGGACTTTACCCTCCCTAGCAACCAGGCCAATTTGGTCGCTTAGGTAGCCTGACTGGAGTCATTTTGCACATCCCTGGATTCGAACTTGCGACTCCAGGTGTGATAGTCAGCGTCTGCACTTGCTGAGGTACCCAGGCCCCCCTAATTACAATTATTTTGAAAATTATTGCGATTGCGATTTGAACTGTGATATGATTATTAACATTAGCATAAGTAAACATAAGCAAACATGCTATACTGCCAATAGAAGACATTTAATCAGCAAACTCCTCTTAAAATTAACCTGATTAAATAAATAAATAAAAAATACATTAAAACATAGAGGGGGAAAAAACATATTCACATTACCTTCAGACAGTACTGTTTACTGTGTACCTGTTTCTGTCCACTTTGTGATAAGGTCTCATCCCACTTTTCAGCATAATTTTTTGGAACCCAATAAAAAGTTAAATACATTTTTGTATATTATTATTATTATTATAAAACAGTTGCATATTTATTATTATAAAACAGTTGCATATTCATTTTTTATGTACTCATTTTCACTTGCATGCGGCATAGCTATGTGGTTTGGTTAAACCCTTAAGCCTTTATTTTGGTGAACTTTGAAGGAAGACATTTGTTTGTAGATTTAACAATGACCTTTCTCTGTAGAGTTGACAATGACCTTTCTCTGCAGAGAAATGCTCTCATCCAAAATTCTGTCCACAAAAACCTGGTGTTATAGGGTTACATTAGATTTGGATAGTAACTTTGAGCAGCCAAGCATATTTGGAATTATGCAGATGTACAATTAGTGAATCTACAGCACTGTAAATATAATAGTGCTTTGAGTACGTGTAATACACTACAGAGAACAGAGCAAGCAGTGTGTGCAGACTATTTAACTAAATCGCAGCCCTAGCCATTTGGTAATCATGCTACATCATATCGCAATTTAAATTGTATTTTGATTAATCGTTTAGCCCTATGTCATAAAGACCACTTTTTACAATCTAACACATCACATTACAAAAGCAAACACATGTTTCCACCCTGAAACACACTAAATATTTCAGCTTTGTCACACAATACACTTTCTCTAAAACAAATATAAAAGCAATATTCAGCACACACAATTCCTATACTAGAATAAATCACAACCATCATACCATCACTAACACTTAGACATTTTAAACCTGTTTAATACCAAAAAATATTATATGAATAACCCACATACATATTGTTTTTCCCTAGGTTATATTTTTTACAGGATTGTTTTTTAATGTATGATTTCCTTCTCGTTTAATCAAGCAAACTCATATCACACTGACAGCTCTCTCTCTCTCTCTCTCTCTCTCTCTCTCTTTCTTTTGTAGCTCCACACACACCTCCCAAGCATCAAGAAAAGTACTCCAGATCAGTTTTAACATTTCATCTACATCAACCAACGGGGACAGAATTATGCCCTGATCTAGAATCAGTATGTGCTAAAACTCTGCAGAGGCTGCTTCCGGCTTTCTATATGGACAAAGAGCTTCCATGTCCACTGCAGATGCTGCAAGACATTTAGTTACAGCTACCACACTCCTATAAGCCGCCCTAGTCCTCATCCGACCAATTTCCATCTCAGATGAGCCCTTGTCTGTGTAAGTGTGTGTGTGTGTGTGTTCACTGCAAACATCAGCACTCCATGCACATCCCACTTCAGAGCAAGCTAAGAGAGGTGAGATAGAGAGAGAATGACTTCCTTGCCCATATTTGGCCCTGTCGGAATTCCCCCCCATTACACTCTGCTACTGTGCATTCCCATTCTCTGCACATTTGGATCAAACCATCTGATCACTAAAAAAGGGGGAGTTTTAAGCAGCTATAGTGTTCATTACCTTCGGCTGCTGGAACACTATGTTCCCCTCCATCCAAACACTTTAATCAATTCACAGAAAAGTAGATGAGAAATAAGTGAATCACTATTTTATTTCCAGTCTAAGAACAAAATGACAAATAAGGCAGAGATGCAGAACAATTGCATGTGCTGGTACACATGCTTAAGAGTATAATGTATAATGGAATTGTGCGAGTTTGTCTTCCTGCTGGTTTGTTCTCCCATGAGATAAAGGATAAAATGTCACAGAAGAGATGCCAGGAGGAAGAATATCCCAATTATTTCATTCTCTCTCAAACTCACACATACATCAAATGATTCGTCTTTCACTCACGGACTCATTCTAGAATTCTCACCTTTTCTTTCCATGTCATATTGTTGTCAGGACGTTATTATGAGCTTGCTAAAGTGTTTTAAATGGTGCGTTACAGTTGCTAAGGCATTTCTAGGGTGTTCTGGGTGGTTGCTTACTGACCCAAGTTAAAAGAGCGCAACCCCAAGTCTTTGTGATATTCTGATCTCTAGATATGGCTCAGGTCCTTCCTTCATAGCAAGTCTAAAGTTTTGTTTTGTTTTTTTATGCCTGTTTTATTGTTTGCCGTTGGTCCAACCACTTAATGACAGCACACCTCTCTTAAATAAACTACTGGACTGTGATGCCATTCATGTCCATAGCACAAACTGTGCCTCAAATATGAGAAGCATCAGTAAAAGTGATGCTTGCTTGTCTGAAGTCAATGCCACTAATTACCACCAAATTATTTTGATGAAAAGGATCCTTTAGCAAAGCACCTAATATTTGTTTATTTGAACTGTGTGAACTTGTCTGTGTTTCCCCAGTGTAAAAATCTGAAAAAATACAGAATATCCATTAAAAGATAAACCCACAAGCTCTGACATCTTTGTCTCTAACCCAAGCGTGATTTGCTTAACTGGCAATATTTTGGCTCAGCCCCACACATTTCAGTCCATGGGCTAATGCAATCATGGATATAATGTGATTAAAGAGAAGTCAATTTCTGTCATGTCTGTTATGAATGGATACTGGCAAGACAAACATACTACCATCATGCATGCCAACCAGAGTGGTTTGAGTGGGCACCCGGGTAAGGATAGTGGGACGTAAGAAGGAATTGGCAAAGTATGAGATATAGCTATTACAACAGGCCTCTGATGAACAAACACAAAAGATTATTTTATTTACTAGATTCAATATTTGTCTTGATCATCTTCTAAATTGCAATTTTGCACTGCAAATGATGTGGTACTAGCAGAGGGAATTAAGAAATGATGGGTTATATTAAAAATAAAGCAATTTTCACATTTCTGGCTTTAAAATGTGGCAGCAAACTATAGCAGGGAAACCTTCTATAGAGGTACCTTCATTACACAACACCCTGCGGTGGTGGGTAAATATCACACTTACTAGCAACTTTGGCGGTGAAGATTTTTAGGGTTTTTCCTGCAATGAATATTTTGTGAATGTCAGGCTGACGAAGGAAATTAAAATTATATACATCTTGCATTCAGAGCTTTATAAGCACTAAATATTATTTTTGTCTGAAACGCAAGCGCATCTTTTGCATAGCACGACTGAAGCCTGGTTTTCATGTGAGTGGATAGCGCAGAGCTGAACACATGCTCGATTCAACCAGGCTTCCCTCGATATTGCGGCGCAGGTCACAAAACTTATGCAACCCATTAGAAATGTTACACTGATTGTTCTACATTACAGCAATTTGAAGGAAGTCAAACATATCAAATGGCTAGACAGCCTCAACATTAAACAGCACTGATGAGGAAAAGTGGGAAACAACTCTGTGGCATGTACCAACATAAATTACAAAACATTTCAATCTACACATCATCACCCTTACTAATATGTATTACTTTATTTACTGTAGTAACACTAACTGGTATTATGACAGAAAGTTACAGATTCATATTAAATCTATTAGGGCAAATCTATTAGACTTTTTATTACAACTGTGAAAGTTGTAGTTAAAAGTTTCTAATCTAAATTATCTATCTAAAAATGAATTATATTGTTTATTTTTAAGTAAGACTATCAACATTGACCTAAGTAACAATGGTAATAAGGAGCCATCAATGGTCTTACAAGTAGTTATGGCCTTATTATTATAAATACCACAGAACAAAGGTAAAATTTCTTAAGGGCAAGTCCTGTACGATTTTAAAGGGTTTAAAGTCTGGACTTCCATGAATAATGGACAAATTATTTACAAAGTTGTTCTCCTGTTTCATCTTACTCCTGTTCTGACTGGTCATGTTTGTTTTTCGATATTCCAAGATATGACTTAAATTATTAGGCCTGAACTCATATCATTCACATTTAAATAAAATGTAAAAACAAATGCATGGAGTTCAAGTCTCCAATTACCTTTTGTTTCACCTTTTGGCAAGTGAAAATAATGAGTGGCTAGAGTGGAACACTACTAGCCACAGTGGCCAGTGAGCCAAAATATTAATGTAAATAATTGTATTAAGGTAAATGGGAGGCCATAGCAACTATTATTTTTGCTTTCTCATTTGCTCCAACAGCAAAATAAAACAAATCCAGCACAGCAGTGGTGACTGTTTTATTAATGCCAGGGTAATATTACACAAAATATGGAGTTATAATATATACCTTTAAAAAAATGCATCTTCAATATGAAAAAGGTCCACTATGTGGTCATATAATTTTTAATTACACTAAAAAGTTTTGGTATCATTAAATATTTTGCACCAATTAACCTGGAGTGGATTTTCTGAAGTCAATATCTGTTCAATTTCAAGATCTGATTGAGGTAAATCTATTCGAAGGGCCATTAAAAGTTTAAATGCTTGTAAAGGAATACATTAGAAGACACAGATATCTTTGTTTAGTTGTTGCACTCTAAGAGTGTATCTGTTAATGTCTATTATTTTATGTAAAATAACTAGAACATGTTGTACCTGTGAGAACATTAACATGTGATGATGTGCTGCAGGCATAATAAAATCTTTCATCAACACTCTACCCAGACATTCAAAAAGCTGGCCTGTCTCTCACCTACAAAATGCAGTACACAAGTAAAAATATTCTTTGTAAAATATTTATTAATGAGTAAATATTGTGTACACTAAGTGCACATCTCATTTGCTATCATTTAATTATATTTTGTATAATCGGCTATAGAAATTAGTATTGGCCATTAAAAATCCCATATCGATCACTAGATGAATCTTTTCACATGTTTAACAGAAGACTGAAACATGATCCGGTTTGCATAGTTCATCCATGTCATCACCTATGGTTGAGAAATTTCAAACATCACCACAAAATTAGACAACTGACTAAATGAGTGGTCAGAATGTCATTTCACAGCTCAAATAAAGCAGCATATTTCCAACTAACAGTAAAATGTGAAGATTACCAGTACTTTGGTATTTCATTTTTTCGGCTTTTTTCGGCTTACCAAAAATTTGCTTTAACCTATATGCCACACCATAAAAAAATGCATTCTTATGTTACACAAGAGCACTACTCTCACGTGACATTCCTTCCTCTGTTGTATACAAAGCATGTACTTCCGACTTCTCACTTGAACATGCAATAGCGCTTACGTCACTTATACGTGGACTGCTGGCAGGAAGAAATTTTTTTAAGTTAAAAGCCTATTCGTTCAGCAGGAGAAATTAATGACATGCTGCCTCACAGCCTGCACTCATATGCTATTGGCTCATGCGATAATCAGTCTACAGTCATGAGCAGAGAGCTTGTTGGCTTTTGAAAGGGAGAGACGTCAGTGAATGAGAAATATGAGTCAGGGGATAGAGGTGAATAAGAACGATTTGCTCACTTAAAAGATTTGTTCAAAATGACAGATTAATTCAATTAATTAAACATCACTACTGTTAATCTGCCGATTTGGAACAGTCAATCGCAGATGCCAACAATCTGAAAACAGACAAATATCGGCAGATTAATCGGCCTGGCCGAAATATCGGTCCCTCACTAGAGCGATTTAATGCCATGCAAAACTGAGAGTGAAAATGTATTTCAGTATAGAAAAACAACAGGGGTCACTCTGCTATTCAGCCAAGAAACCAAAAAGCAAGACATAAACAATTAATAAATAAATAAAAATGGCATAATGAAGACAGACGGCACACTCATAATCCAGCCATCTGTAAGTAACAGGTTTCTGCATAAAGCCATCAGATTGGCCCTTGATTTAGATCTAGGGAAGTTTTTATGATCCAATTTTCTCAATTAAGCAGCCCTTTCCCCTCAAACGTACCATGCACACTCAAAAAACACAGACGCAAACATAAGATTCCTACATACGACGGATTTCTTCCAGCATGCTGTTAAGCTACCATCTGTATTTTTGTCTTTAATCTGAGAGCACAAAAACAAACAAAAATTGCATTTAGTTCAGATTTTAAATTGCGCCTATATTCCGTGGCGGCTCTCCATATCACTGAGATAAGAGAAGTTGAAAGTAGGACTTGTTATATAATGCCAAATCCAGGGCACATAGGAAAACTGTGCTTACCTATTTGCTATGCATATAAAATGTTCCTGCATGGCACTAACAACACCATTGTTGTTCATGGGTTCGATTCCCAGGGAATGCATGGACTGATAAAAAATTGCTTTGGATAAAAGCATCTACCAAATGCACAAATGTAAGTTCATAATAAGACCTCTCCCAGAATTCATCACAATCTTTAAACCAACTTTAAACATATCTCAGTGTTGAAAAAACCTGCTCCGTCCTGACACCATACATTCCACCCAGAAAATCAGTTGATTTAACTAAGAACTCACTCCTGAAAACAAAACAAACACACAAATGTGTTTTTAATGGAATGAGATAGAGATACATCCTCAAGGAATGGCTCTGGGTGGAGATGAGCATTGTTGCATTGTTTAACCAAACACTGGTGAAATTCTTGAACTGGTGATAGCTGACAGAGGTTCAATAATTGTACTAGTTCCTCACCTACTGTACACTCACCTAAAGGATTATTAGGAACACCTGTTCAAGTTCTCATTAATTCAATTATCTAATCAACCAATCACATGGCAGTTGCTTCAATGCATTTAGGGGTGTGGTCCTGGTCAAGACAATCTCCTGAACTCCAAACTGAATGTCAGAATGGGAAAGAAAGGTGATTTAAGCAATTTTGAGCGTGGCATGGTAGTTGGTGCCAGACGGGCCGGTCTGAGTATTTCACAATCTGCTCAGTTACTGGGATTTTCACGCACAACCATTTCTAGGGTTTACAAAGAATGGTGTGAAAAGGAAAAACATCCAGTATGCGGCAGTCCTGTGGGCTGAAAATGCCTTGTTGATGCTAGAGGTCAGAGGAGAATGGGCCGACTGATTCAAGCTGATAGAAGAGCAACTTTGCCTGAAATAACCACTCGTTACAACCGAGGTATGCAGCAAAGCATTTGTGAAGCCACAACACGCACAACCTTGAGGCGGATGGGCTACAACAGCCCAAGACCCCACCGGGTACCACTCATCTCCAATACAAATAGGAAAAAGAGGCTACAATTTGCAAGAGCTCACCAAAATTGGACAGTTGAAGACTGGAAAAATTTTGCCTGGTCTGATGAGCCTCGATTTCTGTTGAGACATTCAGATGGTAGAGTCAGAATTTGGCGTAAACAGAATGAGAACATGGATCTATCATGCCTTGTTACCACTGTGCAGGCTGGTGGTGGTGTAATGGTGTGGCGGATGTTTTCTTGGCACACTTTAGGCCCCTTAGTGCCAATTGGGCATCTTTTAAATGCCACGGCCTACCTGAGCAATGTTTCTGACCATGTCCATCCCTTTATGGCCACCATGTACCCATCCTCTGATGGCTACTTCCAGAAGGATAATGCACCATGTCACAAAGCTTGAATCATTTCAAATTGGTTTCTTGAACATGACAATGAGTTCACTTCACTGTACTAAAATGGCCCCCACAGTCACCAGATCTCAACCCAATAGAGCATCTTTGGGATGTGGTGGAACGGGAGCTTCGTGCCCTGGATGTGCATCCCACAAATCTCCATCAACTGCAAGATGCTATCCTATCAATATGGGCCAACATTTCTAAAGAATGCTTTCAGCACCTTGTTGAATCAATGCCACGTAGAATTAAGGCAGTTCTGAAGGCGAAAGGGGGTCAAACACAGTATTAGTATGGTGTTCCTAATAATCCTTTAGGTGAGTGTATATCACTGCATGTTTATGTGCACTTAAAGTCATTGTTAGGTGTAATGTGTTACTAAGTAATGCATTACTGTAATTAAATTACCTTCCTTGAAAAAAAGAAAGAATTACTCTTCATTTTTCAGTAATTTACAGTTAATTATTATGTAATTGCATTAAATACTGTATGTTTGTACTGTACTGAATGTTAATTTTATTTTTACCTTATGTTTTCTAATTTAACGCTCCCCCCTTAAATTCTTTGGCCAGTTCAAGAATAATTTATTTGATTTTATATGATTTATTTGAAAAGATTAAAAGAACAATTTCATGTCTATCCTTATGTTTCATCTGGTCGAGGTTGATAAGGATTTTAAAAAGTAATTAGTAATGTAATTCATTTTCAGACAGAGTAATTAGTACAGTAATCTATTTACACTGTAGAAGATGTAATAAGTAATTAATTACTTTTTTTAGAGTAATTTACCAAACACTGCTTAAAGTGCACTGTGAGATTAAGAAAATGTAACATTTCATCAATCAAATGACCTCAAAAGGACTTTTAATGGCTCCATCTGTTTGGAGGTGGAAAGGACAAGAATGTTCCACTAAAAAGATGAGCATAAAAGGAATAGATCAACAAACAAAATTCTGTCATTTATTGTTACTTTTTCCGTGGAACACAAAATGAAAATTTTGAAGAATCTTCACACAGCTTTAAGTCATACAACGACAGCTCATAGTGACCACAGCTGTCAAGCTTAAAAAAAACACACACACACACAAAAAATAACATCTTAAAAGTACACTCCAAAGCAAATCTAGCAGAAAAGATTAGTTCCTACATTGAAAAAGTTGAGAACATCAAAATATTAAGTAAATTCTACATTCAAACATGTAAAAATAAATGCTCTACCTTCTAAGCAAATATTATTTATGATGGATAGTTATATTTATGTGTCATTATGTATAAATCCTAATGTAGAAAACCATGTCATATTTATTTGCTAATTTGAATATATTTCACTGATAAGTACATTTTATTTAACTTTTCAAAGCTGGCGTTCACAGCATGCACTGGGCTTGAATAATTCATTCGCTTGCATGGTTTCACTGTTTGTAAGTTTATTTACACCTATTTTTTTATTTTTTGGGGTAATTTTGTCATCATGTTTGGTAACTTCTTTTGTGCAGTCTGAAGTGCATTTTCTGCTCAAAATGTACATTTACATTTACATTTATGCATTTGGCAGACGCTTTTATCCAAAGCGACTTACAGTGCAATTATTACAGGGACAACCCCCCCGGAGCAACCTGGAGTTAAGTGCCTTGCTCAAGGACACAATGGTGGTGGCCGTGGGGTTAGAACCTGCAACCTTCTGATTAACAGCCCTGTGCTTTAGCCACTACGCCACCACCACTCCATGTGTAATGGCAGTTCAAGATCAAAACAATTATCTTTGATTGTCACCGTCATTGCGTTTTGCGCACTAAGTGTTGAGGTCTACATGTTATGGTGCTTGTATGTATTGCCAGGGAAGTTTCCGTATGTCATGTGGTACAAGATTAATAAACATGTATTGGTTAGGAAAATTACAAACATGACATGTTCTAATAATTTGTTCATTTAAATATAACTAAGTTTATTTCAGTACAATATATAACATATTTGTAAGTAAAAGTTACTGTATTTACTAACATGTATACGTAAAAGTGTACTCACTTTAATCAATCTTGTCAAGAAGTGTGACAAAACTTGAAATAAATTAAGTAAATTTATAACAAATTAAGTAAACCATAGTAATTCTTCTGTGTAGTCCATTCAACTGTGGACAGTGTTTGTCCCCATTAATTTTCATTGTATTAACATTTCCATCCAGAGGAAAGGAAGTCTTATTGATATGGAACAACATAAGAGTGAGTAAATGATAACAGAATTTAAATTTTTGTGTGAACTATCCCTTAAATGGCTCCATCTGTTTGGACAGCATCAGTATAAACAAGCCTGACATCTACATTAAAGATATACAGGCCATTTAACAGGTAAGAGGCTAGTCAAAGCGCAAATATGTGGTATGGGTGTGGGTAGTCCAGCGTGGTATGAAAGAAAACAGCCTCCAAACACATGACAATATCTTTCATGAGCTCTGACTGTCCTACTCACCGTGGGCACACACAAATCTGAACTCACACACATTTACAACCCCTTCGCGTCGGCAGAGGCACATTCTCACACACAGATTGTTCGGTCTGCGAGACACTGCCCACACAAACACACACACAGACAGACTGAGGAACATGCACGCACTGACACACATACTCAATTGGCCCATGAGACACTGCCCACTCACATTGGCAGATGCAGGCTGAGTCACTCGTAAGTGCAGACGGGTGGATTTAGGCTCCCAGGGACCTGAGATTACTAAACTGATGCCAGGTGTATACATACACACACATACATAAAAACACACACTCACAAACAAAATGCTGCATAGTTCATCTTGTCCGCAATGGTACCTTTTGCATTTGTAATATGGATTTGGACACAAGTTTTGCCTTGCGTCTTGCATTGGTATCAGAATACAGTTAATTTCATAAAGTATTTGATATCTGAAAATATTACCTTGCATTTTATTGTTATTTGTTTAATTT
The DNA here is from genome assembly GCF_025860055.1 of Xyrauchen texanus. Classification (NCBI taxonomy): domain Eukaryota; kingdom Metazoa; phylum Chordata; class Actinopteri; order Cypriniformes; family Catostomidae; genus Xyrauchen; species Xyrauchen texanus. The sequence goes on along the minus strand of NC_068308.1, from coordinate 31,475,135 downwards.
TATATTTAGTTTATTCAGTTGGAAAGCACTTATGGTTTTAAATAAACCGATCTGAGGAGTAACAGCGGGTAAAGTGAAACACTTTCCTTATGATCACTCATGCTGTTATGAGTGAAAAGGTGGATCTGACACCATTTAGGATCTTTAGCAACAACAAAATTAATCAAATAATGTTAGAAACACAGATAAAATATAATTCCAATAAATGCACGATTACATGGCTATACAGTTTGTCAACTTTTAATGTGGTTTGTATATTTTTACAAGAATAAACTATGCTTATATGAAATATATTAACCAATGTAGCCTGTAGCACCATATAGAAATCTACAAATGATCGATTTTCTGCCTCAATCTATGAACAGAATCCACAACTGATCGGATGATGTTGTTGTGTACACTCTGTGGGGTTATGAAGTAAGTTTAGAGCATCAAAAATAGTTCCTTATGTAAATTGCCACATGAACATTTAGCATTATGTCATGGTAAAATGGTATTTCTTGTTATTAGATGCACCTGTTACCAGTCGCGATTATGTTTTATAATGAATTCTATCAAGAAAATATTCACCTTAGATTTCTTTTCTTCATTGTATTGTATGTATTTTAATTTTAGTACCTAATATAAAGTGGGACATAAATAAATCAGTGCAGAAAATACATTAAAAGTCCACTGATTCCATTTGGGTATGGACAAGAAAGACAAAGCCAGAGCAGTTCATTCACATGAATCTAAATATGCTTATGTCAGGTAGTCTATGCTCTCAAATGAACCACAACTTAGTTCTTCTATCCATGACTGCAGTTTGCCACCCCACTACATCCGCAGTCTCTTTATTTCTTATAAAGACCGCACTGTTGCCACACAATACCCATCATTTTACAAATCATACAGCCTAAATGCTCCAATGGATCCCATGTGGAAGAAATATCCTCCCACTTCAAGTCTGAAAGAGCAAAACGACCACAATGTTAAAACCTGGAGGTAACACGTGACTTGAATTCCTATACCACAAAGCTCATCATATAGTCAACACAACATACACTACAAGATATTTTGCAGTTACTCTTTGAGCTGGCTACCACTGATTACTTCTCAAAGTGGCTTACCTAGTGTTTTAAAATATTCAATGCAGAACAGAAAATTCAAAGTAGTCAAATCTATATATTAAGACCTCATAAGATCTATGAAAGTGAGACTTAAAAGCATTCAATTCATGAAATCAGTCCTAGGGAATAGCCTACATAACCTTGATGTCTTTAGTTAATCATGAAACAGTCCAGCTGTGCCAGAGCAGGAAAATGAAATGGTCAACTAAGGTCATACAATAGTTTATAGTTAAGCAGGACTCACAGTAAACTCACAGTAAAAACATTTTCCCATCAACTTTAATATAATTACACTGAAAATATCCTAAAGGACTATAATATGGTCATAAATGTCCAGTACTAAATACTAAAGCTTTTCCTTTGGATGGATACACAACTTTTTTTACCTCATGAAAAACATATATTCAAATTGAAGTGACACTGACAGTGCAAGGCACATTTCTTATTAAGGACCAAAATATTAACATGACCTCATTTTGACCTCCAGATTAGAATGCGTATAGCATACCTGTATGTTTACATGCCTATAATTGTCAAATGCTGTTTTCTATTTTCTCATAAAGAAACGTGCAGTCACATGCAGAACTATTTAAGTGAACTGCAAAATAGCTGAAAGATGATTAAAATGGTAGAAAAATGGTGATGATCACATCCCCTTAAGTATATAATTTCCCTTTTAAATAGCCTATATACTGTATATAATACATTTAACCTAAAATCTTGATGTTTAAACAAAAATTTAATGGACAAGTAGTTTGTCAACTACCCATTTGCCTAGTACGTACTGTACATGCCTTGATGTCTTCCCCAGAAAACGTGGACAAGTTTATCATATAACCAGTCTGCAGAGGTTTCCTCTGAACCTGGCTAAGACAAAAATATGTCCCTGCCAGTAATAAGACCATGTCCTTTCTGTCTCTAACAAAGGATATAATCTGGGTTGGAATGAACAGCCTGAACATTAAAGTCCCTTAACAGAAGTCTGCACGATTGGACTAACATGCTTCATTGGGTCAGCCTCTGCCGCTGCTGGGGTTTAATTTGGTGAGTCAGATGCTTTAAAAGTGCCATGAGTTCCAAGAGGGAAAAAACTGGCAGAGAAAAGTAGATGTATGCTTGTATGAATGTGTATGGTGGGGATCCATGGTAATACATTAGTCACTCTTTCCTGATGGGACTCAGACAAGCTCCATCCATCTGTTTTACACAATCAGTTTTATACCACATTATCAACCGAGAACTCATTCACACAAAAACAAACCCACAGTTAGAAAAACACATACAATTAAATTAAACCCAGCAGGGCTGTTTCTAGCTATAAGCTGTATAAGTAGACGCTTAGGGCCCTTACGCCACCAGGGGGCCCTGCAAAGCAAGGACATTTTGTTTTGTGTATATGTGTATATATATATATATATATATATATATATATATATATATATATATATATACAGTGAGGAAAATAAGTATTTGAACACCCTGCTATTTTGCAAGTTCTCCCACTTGGAAATCATGGAGGGTCTGAAATTGTCATCGTAGGTGCATGTCCACTGTGAGAGACATAATCAAAAAAAAAAAATCCAGAAATCACAATGTATGATTTTTTAACTATTTATTTGTATGATACAGCTGCAAATAAGTATTTGAACACCTGTCTATCAGCTAGAATTCTGACCCTCAAAGACCTGTTAGTCTGCCTTTAAAATGTCCACCTCCACTCCATTTATTATCCTAAATTAGATGCACCTGTTTGAGGTCGTTAGCTGCATAAAGACACCTGTCCACCCCATACAATCAGTAAGAATCCAACTACTAACATGGCCAAGACCAAAGAGCTGTCCAAAGACACTAGAGACAAAATTGTACACCTCCACAAGGCTGGAAAGGGCTACGGGAAATTGCCAAGCAGCTTGGTGAAAAAAGGTCCACTGTTGGAGCAATCATTAGAAAATGGAAGAAGCTAAACATGACTGTCAGTCTCCCTCGGACTGGGGCTCCATGCAAGATCTCACGTCGTGGGGTCTCAATGATCCTAAGAAAGGTGAGAAATCAGCCCAGAACTACACGGGAGGAGCTGGTCAATGACCTGAAAAGAGCTGGGACCACCGTTTCCAAGGTTACTGTTGGTAATACACTAAGACGTCATGGTTTGAAATCATGCATGGCACAGAAGGTTCCCCTGCTTAAACCAGCACATGTCAAGGCCTGTCTTAAGTTTGCCAATGACCATTTGGATGATCCAGAGGAGTCATGGGAGAAAGTCATGTGGTCAGATGAGACCAAAAATAACTTTTTGGAGGAAGAATAATGATGAGTACCATCCCAAGAACACCATCCCTACTGTGAAGCATGGGGGTGGTAGCATCATGCTTTGGGGGTGTTTTTCTGCACATGGGACAGGGCGACTGCACTGTATTAAGGAGAGGATGACCGGGGCCATGTATTGCGAGATTTTGGGGAACAACCTCCTTCCCTCAGTTAGAGCATTGAAGATGGGTCGAGGCTGGGTCTTCCAACATGACAATGACCCGAAGCACACAGCCAGGATAACCAAGGAGTGGCTCTGTAAGAAGCATATCAAGGTTCTGGCGTGGCCTAGCCAGTTTCCAGACCTAAACCCAATAGAGAATCTTTGGAGGGAGCTCAAACTCCGTGTTTCTCAGCGACAGCCCAGAAACCTGACTGATCTAGAGAAGATCTGTGTGGAGGAGTGGGCCAAAATCCCTCCTGCAGTGTGTGAAAACCTGGTGAAAAACTACAGGAAACGTTTGACCTCTGTAATTGCAAACAATTGGCTACTGTACCAAATATTAACATTGATTTTCTCAGGTGTTCAAATACTTATTTGCAGCTATATCATACAAATAAATAGTTAAAAAATCATACATTGTGATTTCTGGATTTTTTTTTTTTGATTATGTCTCTCACAATGGACATGCACCTACGATGACAATTTCAGACCCCTCCATGATTTCTAAGTGGGAGAACTTGCAAAATAGCAGGGTGTTCAAATACTTATTTTCCTCACTGTATATAGTTATTTAATGTTAGTGTGAAAGGTCGTGATTATACACACCCGGTCCCTTATCAGGCTAATTAAGCCTCCGAGAGGGATAAAGGCCAATTGCAGATGGTGCGACGAGAGAGAGATCGTTTACGGACAAGTCCGTCCATGTGTGTTTGTCTTTTGTTTAAGTTAATCATTAAAATATAGTTTATATCGCCAGGCCGGTTCTTGCCTCCTCCTTTCCATTGAACTGCTTTACAGTTAGTTTGAATAGTTATTTATTGTTAATTTATTAGATTTTTTGCGTTTTGTATAATTAATAAATTCACATTTTTAAGTTAATATATATTAATGTTTTTCAGATGTTTTTTCTAAGTAAACATGTGCTAGGCTAGACGGACATCTTTGATCGTAGCACTGCATCCAGCTGTTCTTTCAGCATCTCGTGCAGGAGCGTCGACACGTTTGTTCTTTAGGTGCCACAAAGAACATCGCATTTTAAAAGCATGTCTCGAAACACCTGCGTTCTGTTATATGCATTGCGATGTATCTACTGTCGCTTATTTTAAGCGCAATAACACGTTCAGTCTAATAAGTCCCTAAAACTGTTCGCTACTACATCGTATTGTGCATGTGCATTGTACACCACTTCGTTGGTTGGTTTATGACATTCGTAAAGTTTCTTTCAATGCACTAGCATTCTCTCTTTGCCTTTCATGGAGACACGTTTAGTGTTTACGAAGAGAGTCTCAGTGTTTAAATGAAGCATTCTGAAAATATATAGGCTACAACAGCATACAATAAATAAAATAAATGTAAAATAAATGTAAATTGAACCGAAGTTATGTTAAAATTGTTTTAGGAACTGATGTATCCTAAAATACACTGTTATTTTATGGGAAAACCTGGTGCAGTTTCTAGCTATAAGTGCCCGCCTAGGTCCCCTGAGCCACCAGGGGGTCCCGCAGTGCAAAGATATATATATATATATATTTTTTTTTTTTTTTTGTATGTAGTTATTTATTGTTATCTATAGTCATTCATTGTTAGTATGTATAGTAGTTTGTATAGTTATTTATTGGTCTTTTTTTTTTTTTTTTTTTTGCATTTGTGTAATGAATAAATTCACATTTTAATTTAAAATATTCAAATTTGTTGAAGACTGTATTGCAGTGTCATTCAAAAAGGTACGCTCAAAAATGAAGGGATTACAAAATACAAAGAACAACTGGAAATCTGCAGATATCTCATAAGTAAACTCTGCTCACCACACGGAGTAGTGATAAAATTCAGACATCTTCCAGTCAGTTACAGGTGAGGACAGATTCAAGTATTTGGCTGAACTAGTTCTACACTGAAACCAGCCACATAGTGGCTATGTCTTTCATTAATAGCTTCATTGTTTGTGGTAAATTGTTTATCAGCCACTTTAAACGTTTAAAAGAAATGCGCAAAATAGGAAAAAGTACCTTTTCATTTGAGATCTTTTTCATTTTACAACATAAATTATTAATTCTCTCAGGATATACAGAATACACAGAATACTGTATATCTGTAAAGCATATATGTACATAATTGTTTTTCTTGTGTATTTCTCTCTATTTCTCTATTTTTTTTCTTTACTTATTTTATTGTATTGTCTGTATCTTGTTGTTTTCTCTGAGCACTGGAAGCTGGTCACCAAGACAAATTTAATGTGTGCAAGCATATTTGGCCATAAAAGCTCATTCTGATAGGCTACAAAACATCTGTGCAGTTTTAAGAAACTATATTGTAAATTCGAGACTATATAAAACTAGCCATTCAATAATAACTCTTTATTAAAAATAAAACTTTAACTCACCTTATAGACATTCTCCGTTATACGGTGCACCTCGTCGGTCCGGGACATTTTGGTAGCTTGCGTCAAAACCATAGACGGAAATTTGAATTTCTACTGCGGGAAATGTTTCCGAGGAAATACAGGAGCAGGAGGAGGAGGAGGAGACGACGACACTGTATCATTCAAACAGAGAGTGTCAGAGGCAGAGGAAGATACGGGAGCTTTTATACGGAACTCTCTCACTACGCCCACTGATGCCCACGCGCAGCCGCCGGAGTGGCGGGAATCCACCGTACGCGTTTATCCCCGTCACTGGAATAGCTCTTAATATTCAAACGGACTCCGCCTCTACCCTTCCTATAAGCGAGTGTCCCGACGCGACAGGCAGTTTCGTTGATTACAGTAAGAGAGCTCGCGCTGAACTGCGGGCGTTAGGGGGCCGTTCACACCGAAAGCGTTATGAGTCCGTTAGATATTTTTCAGTAGTTTTACCCTACGTAAACATGCGCTAGACGGACGTCTTTGACAAGCTGTTCTTTCAGCGTCTCGCGCAGCAGCTCTGCGTTTTTTAGACGCCGTGTCAGGTAATAAAAAAAAAACCGCGTATTGAGACACCTGCGTTCTGTTATATGCGCTGCCCTGCGTATACTGTAGATTTTGTATTATTATTATTATTAATTATTTATTTTTATTTTATTTTTTTGCGCAAGAACGCCCTCAGTTTCAACGGCCCCTAACGGTTAGCTACAACATCGCATTGCGTGTGCATTGTAAACCGCTTCGTTTGGTTATAAATAATGGCTGTGTCTCGTTTCAAAGGCTGTGTGCTAGGACGCGTCCTTTGAAGTCTGCAGTATACCAAGTGTCCTTCTTTAAACAAGTATCGTTTAAGACGGCCTTCGTAGGACAAACGGAAATGGAACACAACACGGTTACTATGACAGCACGCACTCTTTAACAATTCCAAGCGCTTTGAGTAAGAAGGGAACAAAGTCCCTTTAGAAGGGAATGTTATAATGATGTAGAGAGAAAAGAAAATAGATTTTACAGTTGTACTTTTAGTCTATAATATTTTAATTTAATTATATATTAGGCTACTATAATTATACATATTATATACTCTGAACCCATCTACTGACTTCAACTTGGGAATTAACAGTAACAGGAATTAACGAGCAAATTGGCGTAATTTTATTTAGACAAATGATGTCCATTTCCGTTGAGCAAATAATTGTGGGTTATGAGTGCCCACGAAGGATACACCTCGTGCATCCACCGAATTCCATGAAAGAAGGTCGCATTCGAAGGCTGCATTCGGAGTGTCCTACTCGCTTTTCTGAAACGAGACAGCCCCAATGACGTATGCGGCAGACAAATGCGACCTCCGGAGGACGCATCCTTCCAAACGAGACACAGCCATTGACAATACTGATTCTTTCAATGCACTAGCACCCTCTACATGCCTTTCGTGGATATCTGTTTAGTGTTTACGAAGAGCATTTCAGCGTAGCAACCTGAAAAAATATATAGACTACAACAGCATAACATTCTAGGCTATAAAATACATTTAAACTGAACCGAGGCTATGTTCAAACGATTTTAGAGTATAGTCTACTGTTACGTTCGGTTTCCCGCGTGTGAATTCCTGTGCATTAGATAGACGACGTAAAAGAGGCGGATGTAATCGTTGCTTTAGCGTGAAAACGGGCATTCCATTTCTAAGAATGACATTAGAGGATCTCTTTTGATGTTTTGAGAAGCACTTGCTTTACTTTTTTATCCTGCCTGAACAAAGTATCACGATTACTTCGTAGTGTTCAGAGACTCACGCATGTACTGGAGGATGATCAGATCAGAAGGGTACTGTAGTGGGCACTGCGCATTTCACGCGTGGGTCTGTGACTGTGCTCGTGATGTAGGCAGAGATTCTTTAATGTTCCTCATCTCTGAGCAGCTCCTGCCCACACAGCTCTCCCCCTCTGCACCAGGACAGAACAAGGGCCGTAACCAGGGTTTGAAAATGAGTGAGGTCCACCGTGAGGTGTCAACACTTTTACAAAAATTACACCTACAAACCCAAGTTATTCTATACATAATTGAATATAAAAATGAAAGGACAGAAACCAATAATAATACTGAAATTATTTTTTATTCGCAAATGCAGTTAACAATATTAATACTGTTTGTTTGTTTTTTGTCATGTAGAAATGCACATTGGACAATAAAGCCTTTATTTTGATTTGGGCAGCAAAATTTACTCATTAACTACAGAAAAATCAGCAAAAGTTAATTAAAAACTAATTTATCTTGGGCTATGTTTCATATTAATATTATCCAAAACAACCAATTGTTTTCCTTTTGCCAGATTCTTAATTTAAATGTGCAGTTTTTCCCCTTTAAAAAGTTTTACTCCTTAAGAAATTAATAAACATTTTGAAACATATGTATAACATTATGACATGAGATGAGGACTCATATCACTCATATCTGTTTTATTCTACATGGAGAGGGTCCCCTCATGGGGCAGCCATGTTAGAATCACAAGACCAGTTGAAAACTACTCACTTAATCGCAGTAACCACCCTGTTATTGGACAATTTCACTCATAGATTGAATGAATCACGTCTGACTGTGAATAGTGAATTTCTACAATAGCATCATTAATTGAAAACTTTTGCATTTGAATGATGCTGCATCCATGCCACTAGGTGTCAGTGTAAGTCCAAGAAGACATATTTAAAAAATGACTGAGTGCACCTTTAATTAAGTAAAATGTAATAACTTTCAACAGTCTGATTTAAGGAGTCCAAATAAAGACAGTTACACCTACTGTGCACAATATACACACTACGAAGCAAAAGTAGTACACTAGTTCGTTATTCCAAACATAACCAGATCCAATGCTATCTTTGATATACCAAACTGCGTGTGGTTCACTGGTTGGTTGAAAGACAAAACATGTAACCTGACAGAGTGGGTGGAAGCAGTAGGCCTAATTCGTTTTTAAATGTCCTGTTTTTCATTTAGTTTTTATCTCCAACTAATGGCTCACTTTCTATTGAGAAATAATAATTGTAGTTTCTAAATATTTGCTTGATTATGTCTTAAGCTCACTTGAAATAGTTTTCGATAAATAGAGACGATATTAGAGTGCCTGATAACCATCCTAAACCAGCGTCCTTAAGTGGTGCCTTCATATGTAAATCACGGTCTGTGTGTGGGCAGGGAGGCATCGATTATTCTTTACAGACAGTGGTTTTGTATGATGTTATATCTTAAGGAATCTAGCTTCAGACCAGCTTCCAAGGCACTTTGGGGTTTTACTACCTTGGCTATACCTACTAAGGCTATTCATCCTGGAAACCACACTGCTGCAGTTTAATTCCAACCCTGCTCTTATAGACCACCCTGTAATTTTCAAGTATAAAGACCTTGATTAGCTTGTTCTGGTGGGTTTGATTAGGGTTGGAGCTAACCCCTACAAGATGATGCCCGTTCAGGATTTAATTGGAAGAACTCTGCTATACTGCCTTATAATGCAGCATTTTTGGGGGGTTTTAGACACTAACTCAAACTCAAACACACCTGTCTATAATTTCCAAATGAATTCCCAAGACCTTGATTAGCTAGATCAGGTGTGTTTGATTACAATTGGAGGTGAACTCTCCAGAGAGGTAGATCCCCATGGTGCAGGACTAAGCCTCCCTGTTCTATTGTTTCCCTGTTTTAAAGGTCAAGTGAGAGAGTAAACTGCATTTAATGGTGCATGCTCTTTGATTGCTAAAGGTCAAGAAATCCATTCTGATACAATGGGCAATTTCCTTTCTTTTCTTTTTTTAAGGCCATGCAGCTGTACATATCTCACACATAGACTCCGAGAAGCCTTAAAGAATCCTGGGAAATGTGTACAACATTAGATAGTCTTCTGTCTAGAGCCCACATTGATTGATTTCACATCACAGTGAAAGTCTTATCTAGTGGATCTATCAAGACCAAATATAAAGGGTAAATAAAAGCAGCAAAGCAGAACAGATCAATACAGACACCTAACACCAGCATCTCTTTTTAACAGCTGTATCTGATTAATAGCAAGCTGCATGTGGGCTCTTGCCAACTGAAGAAAAAATAAAAAAATGGTTTGCTGTTTGTGACTGGTTTAAGATGTTCTCCCAGGTCGGCCTGTTGGTTAACCCTAACCCAGCCTGACCAGCTGACAAGTGCCCTAATCCCCATCTAAAACCAGCAAAGCAGAAGTTTCTAAATGAAACAATGGAAAACTCACTTTAAATCTGAAAGCAAAATCTCCATGTAATTAAGTTATAAAGAAGCTCCTCCATATTAGTGGATACTTTTTCTGCCCTCATGAATCATATCATTTGCCACTAAAGCATTTAAAATAGTGTGTAGGAGCCCTACCTCATATTACACAGGATATATTCAGCAAATTGTCTTAACCAAACTCAGTTGCTGTCTTCAAACTCAGTTGCTCAGTTGCATGCTCTTTACACCTATTTTATCAATGTCTTCTGTCTTACAATGTAAAAATACGAAACTGTTCCAAATTGAGCTCTGGTGGAGCCATTCAGACTCATGGGGCAGTCACCCACTTCCATGCTTCATGTTAGGTGAGATAAGAGCAGCTCTTACACACAGCTTCCACTGCCTGCTTACAGACAATGGACTTCAACTAGGCAACACAGGTACTTATTTTTAGGCCAACACCTTTCAAACAATAGTCTGTTACTCAAAAAACCTGCACTAGTGAACCAGAAAGAAGTACCCATTAGTGTTATAGCTACTCTGGTTTATCTGATAGGTGTGTATGTAAATGTTATAGTCAGATATATTTAATAACATTGGTTAATATTGATATTAAATAGTAAATCTACATATTTCAAATTGAAAATAAACTGCTATATCTAGAGGAGAATGTCATTGCTCAGGATGATTTGTTTTGTTTAAGAAGCCCATCAACTACAGTATTGTGCATACGTTTTAGGCAATGATGCATAGTGAAGATGTCTTCAAAAATAATGCTAAAAATAGTTTTCATTAATCAATTAATATCTGTGGCATGGGGGGCGTGGTCGTGTGTCGGTCTGCGGGCGAGAGAGAGAGCGGTAAGGCTTGTCACCTGGGTTTTAATTACCTCTAACACCTGTGTCTTGTTATAGTGATACGGAGAGAGACATTTAAGGAACGCCAAATGTCGAGAGGGAGAGAGAGTGAATGCATGAAACACGACAGCCAGAGAGTGGAGACCTGTGCCCTGTTGTGTACAATTATAACGACGGTTACCGTTGTATCTGTGTCGAAGTACAGAAATTAAAGATACTAACCTTGAACCTGCCTCATTGTCTCCTGACTCCTCCATCGCCCCAACCAAACCAGTTTACAGTGGTGCCGAGAACCCGGGTTTGGAGGAGAGCCGCTATGGAGCCTTCACCACTGGCCGAAGTCATCAACGCCCTCACCAGCATCCAGCAGACACAACACCATGCCCTCTTGGAGGTTCAGCCAGGAGCAAGAGCAACGCTTCCAAGTCTTGCTCCAGGCACAAGCCGAAGACCGGCAAGCGCTGCGGAGCCTGATCACCGGAGAGGGGCTGGTGCTGCGTCCTCCTCGGTGCCCACCCCACCGCTTGCCCTCGCGAAAATGGGGCCAAGCGATGATCCGGAGGCCTTCCTCGACCTGTTCGAAAAACGGCGGAGGTATGGAGGTGGCCTCCCGAGCAGTGGGCGGTCCGCCTACTGCCCCTACTTTCCGGGAGGCGCAGCTGGCAGCACAACAACTTCCGCCGCCAGCCTCCTGGACTATAGCCACCTGAAAAAGCCATCCAGCAACGGGTCGTCGCACCCCGGAGCAGAATCGACAGTTGTTCCGCTCGTTAAGCTTCGGGAAGGACGGCCGCCCGTTTGCGTTTACGCAACAGCTCCGTGACGCCTGCCGGAAATGGCTGCTGGTGGGGGGAACCCGCGACGTCGTGGAAGTGGTCGACATGGTCGTACTGGAGCAGTTCGTCTCCCAGCTTCCCCGAGGCATGTCGGAGTGGGTCCAGTGCCACCGCCCGGCGTCGTTGGATGGAGCCGTCCAGCTGGCAGAGGACTACATGGCGGCATTCCCAGGAGACGGCGAGGCAGTATCACCTCCCTCTCTCTCTCTCCACCCCCTGTGCATACTGTTCCCTCCCCTTCTTCCCGCTCCCCTCACTCCCGCCCAGTTCCGGCTCCTCGTAGGTGGGGAGGCCCACCCAGACCCCGACCCCGGTCCAGAGGACCCTTTCCCTTTTCTGCCCCTTCAAACCCCCCTGTCTCTCTCCGTTATTCTACCCAGGTTGGCGAGCCCGCCCCCACGAGTGCGGAAGGAAGACCTGGGCCGGTCTGTTGGAGCTGCGGGGAAGCCGGACATAGCCAGGAGCGGTGTCCAGTGATGGAGGTGGGGACACTGGTTCGAATCCCCGACGCTCCACAGGCCGCCCCGATCGGGCAGGAATGTATCGCATACCGGTAAGGGTGAAGGGGGATACACATCAAGCTTTGGTGGATACAGGTTGCTCTCAAACCTCGATCCACCAACGCTTGGTGCAAGGCGGGCATTGGATAGAGATAAATTGGTGAGGGTGAGGTGTGTGCATGGTGACATTCACAAATATCCAGTGGTTACCATTGAGATACTGATTCAGGGGAAAAGGCATAGAGTCGAGGCTGCGGTTAATTCCCGCCTCACCCATCCACTAATCTTGGGAACCAATTGGCCCGGCTTTGAAAATTTACTGAGGGTAATGTGTGTGGATGGGTCCTGCCGAGTGGTGGCGCGAGGTGTGGCGTGTGATACTATGGCTGGGGAGGCGCTGCCGGGTCCGTCAACGTCGGCTCCACGTCAAGATGACGCAGACAGGGGTGTTTCCGCCCTCAGGGGCCTCCCTGTGGGTGATTTTCCTCTGGAGCAGTCGCGTGACGAGTCCCTTAGGCACGCCTTCGACCAAGTGAAAGTAATTGATGGTCAACAGCTCCAGCCTGGTGTTGCGCTCACATACCCGTACTTTGCTATTATCAAAGAGCGGTTGTATCGAGTGACGCAGGACACTCAAACCAAAGAAGCTACAACACAGCTATTAGTACCGAAGAGCCGTCGGGAAACACTCTTCCAGGGGGCTCACTATAATCCAATGGCAGGCCACTTAGGTCACAAAAAGTCTTTGAACCGTATAATGGCCCGTTTCTTTTTGACCGGGCATTCACGCGGACGTTCGCAGGTGGTGTGCGGCGTGCCGGGAATGTCAGTTGGTGAACCCACCAGCCACCCCAAAAGCGCCATTGCACCCGTTACCATTAATCGAGATCCCCTTCGACAGAATTGGAATGGATCTCGTGGGGCCATTAGAAAAGACTGCACGCGGTTATCGCTTTGTGTTAGTTCTGGTGGACTATGCAACGCGATATCCGGAAGCAGTGCCTCTACGCAACATCTCAGCACGCAGTGTTGCGGAGGCATTCTTCAGAATTATCTCCCGAGTGGGGATTCCAAAGGAAATCCTCACAGATCAAGGCACGACATTCATGTCACGTACACTTCGCGAACTATATGAATTGTTAGGCATTAAGTCGATTCGTACCAGCGTCTACCACCCACAGACCGATGGACTGGTGGAACGATTTAATAAGACCTTGAAAAACATGATTCGTAAGTTCGCATACACGAAGATGCTAAAAACTGGGATAAATGGCTCGAACCCCTGCTGTTTGCAGTACGAGAGGTCCCCAAGCCTCCACCGGCTTTTCTCCGTTTGAACTACTGTATGAGCGCCGCCACGGGCGTGCTTGATGTCATCGCGGGAATCTTGGGAGGAGGGACCTTCGGATAGCAAAAACCAAATTCAATACGTTCTTGACCTTCGAGCAAAACTCCACACTTTGGGATGGGTAACACAGGAGAATTTGCTCCAAGCGCCAAGAACGCCAACGCCGACTGTACGACAGGGGCACTCGGCTAAGGGAATTTTCACAGGGAGATAAAGTACTTGTGTTACTGCCCACCTCGAGCTCCAAATTACTCGCCAAGTGGCAAGGACCCTTTGAGGTCACACGACGAGTTGGAGATCTCGATTATGAGGTTAAGCGAACGGATAGGAGAGGGGCACGTCAAACGTACCACCTCAACCTCCTCAAATCATGGAGGGAGGCGGTACCGGTAGCATTGGCGACGGCAGGTCCGGAGAAGGCGGAGCTCGGACCGGAGATATCGCTCAAAGCAAATTAATTTACCCCGGTCCCTCGTGGAGACCACCTCTCGCTGTCGCAGCTGACGGATGTTGTGAGGCTGCAAGCGGAGTTCGCAGCCGTATTTTCTCTCCTGCCCGGTCGCACGAACCTCATAGAACACCATATCGAGACCACCCCGGGCGTTGTGGTTCGTAGCCAGCCCTATCGCCTCCCGGAACACAAGAAAAGGGTCGTTAGGGAGGAATTAGAGGCAATGCTCGAAATGGGGGTAATACTAGAGTCGCACAGTGATTGGGCCAGTCCGGTAGTCCTGGTACCGAAGAGCGATGGCTCGGTCCGCTTCTGTGTTGACTATCGGAAAGTGAACGCGGTGTCCAAATTTGACGCATATCCAATGCCGCGTATTGACGAAGTTACTCGATCGGTTGGAGCGGCTCAATTTTACTCGACGCTGGACTTAACGAAGGGGTATTGGCAGATCCCTTTAACTCCAATGTCCGAGAAAAACGCTTTTCAACACCGTTCGGATTACACCAATTTGTAACACTTCCGTTCAGCTTGTTTGGAGCCCGGACACGTTTCAGCGCCTTATGGATAAGATCCTCAGACCACACACGGCATATGCCGCCGCATATCTAGATGACATTATAATTTACAGTAATGACTGGCGGCGCATATGCAACATCTGAGGGCGGTCCTGAGAGCGCTGAGGCGGCGGACTCACGGCAAACCAGAAGAAGTGTGCAATTGGACGGGTGGAAGTTCGGTATCTGGGGTTCCACTTGGGTCACGGGCAGGTGCGTCCACAGGTTGACAAAACCGCAGCGATCGCAGCCTGCCCAGCACCCAAGACCAAAAAGGGGGTAAGGCAGTTTTTGGGGCTGGCGGGCTACTACCGAAGGTTTGTGCCTAATTATTCTGATGTCACCAGCCCGCTGACTGACCTTACTAAAAAGGGGGCTCCCGATCCGGTCCAGTGGACAGAGTCGTGCCAACAGGCCTTAAGGTAAAATCCGCACTGTGTGGGGGGCCGCTTTTACATGCACCTGATTTCTCCCTCCCCTTTATTTTGCAGACTGATGCATCTGACAGGGGGCTGGGCGCAGTGCTCTCGCAGGTGGTCGGAGGGGAGAAGCGGCCGGTGCTGTTTATTAGTCGCAAGCTCTCCTTCAGGGAGACGAAATATAGCACCATCGAGAAGGAGTGCCTTGCGATTAAGTGGGCGGTTCTGACGCTCCGCTACTACCTGCTGGGGCGGGCCTTCGCCCTCTGTTCCGATCACGCCCCTCTGCAGTGGCTCCACCGCGATGAAGGATACCAACGCGCGGATCACTCGTTGGTATCTGGCTCTCCAGCCCTTAAGTTCAAGGTGGTCCACAGGCCGGGGGCGCAGATGGTTGTGGCCGACTTTCTCTCCAGAAATGGGGGGGGGAGTAGGCAGGCCGGATGTTGCCCCGGCCTGAGTCAGCAGTGGTGGCATGGGGGGCATGGTCGTGTGTCGGTCTGCGGGCGAGAGAGAGAGCGGTAAGGCTTGTCACCTGGGTTTTAATTACCTCTAACACCTGTGTCTTGTTATAGTGATACGGAGAGAGACATTTAAGGAACGCAAAATGTCGAGAGGGAGAGAGAGTGAATGCATGAAACACGACAGCCAGAGAGTGGAGACCTGTGCCCTGTTGTGTACAATTATAACGACGGTTACCGTTGTATCTGTGTCGAAGTACAGAAATTAAAGATACTAACCTTGAACCTGCCTCATTGTCTCCTGACTCCGCCATCGCCCCAACCAAACCAGTTTACAATATCATACTAAGTCCAATAAAAAAAAAGCTAAATGTGTTGTGACTGCCTTTGCCTTCAAAACAGCACCAATTCTCCTAGGTACACCTGGACACAATCTTCCTTGGTTGTTGGCAGATAGGATATACAAAGCTTCTTGGAGAATTCAACATAGTTCTTCTATCTATTTAGGCTGTCTCAATTGCTTCTGTCTCTTCATGTAATCCCAAACTGACTCAATGTTCAGTGGGGTACATGCCATCTCTTGCAGAGTGCCCTGTTCTTCTATTCTATTTGCAAAAATAATGTTTGAGTCTAAAATGTACATATCCTATTTGCACACTAAAGCTGAAGATATAAATTACCATCTTAAGACAAATGTTTTTGTGAAACATCTTATGTTCCCAATACATTTGCACAGTACTGTATGTTTCAGATGTTTCTCCAAATATTACTGAAGAAAAATGTAAACACAAACGAGGCAATTGTTGATATACAGTAAGAATATAAAACTATATGAGGACAACATAGCTCAGATAATTTTGTCTTGGAAGAATTTGATAAGAAATGTCATTCATATTGAAATATCTGACTTTTAGTAGCATAATTTGGTATCTTGGCAAATCTGAGTACAGCTAGTGACATTGTGAATCTCTATAGATGAGATGTTTTGGGTTTATTCCTCAGGAGAAAAATCTGAGCATTAAGAAACTTAAGCAAAAGTCTAAATTGGAACTCCATTTAACCTCATTGATGACTAGGAGAAACAATTGAGATCTTAAAGAGATGCTATCTATGATTTTTCTTCCAAAGATTGTCCTGTCTCTTAACTTTGGTTTACAACAGCAAACCAATGCATCAAAAATAGCTGGCACTGCACTGTCATCTAGTGGCCGCCATGTACACATGCTTTCTCCTTGAAGCACAACAGCGATGAAAAAATATTAAATAGAATTTATTGTTGCAGAATAACAAAATGAAAATAGGAAGACAGACCATAAATCAATGGTCTTACTAAGGAATAAATCTGCAGTACAGTACTAATCTAACACAAATACAAATATTTAGACAAAACCTAAGAAAACTTGAGTAAAATAAGCAAAGCAGTGCATCAGTTGTGAACCAAAATGAGAGTGAAATACACTGATTGTGGTTTCAATATTTTGTTTGTATAAATCATATCTTTTGAATATATGCTTCTTAACTACAAACCGTTCTTTATGCAGCATTCTTTTATCATTCTGAACAGAAATTTTTCAATTTCCTCACAAAACGCTCTCAATTGGTGAATAGATATTGCAGAGAATTAAAAGGTCTTACGAGGTTTTAGCACATTTACATGAAATAGCCAATTGCTAGATCTGCAAGTCTTGCAAAGGTTTTGTCCTGCCCTATGTACACACTATGTACAGTACAGTGGTGTTTTTGTAAACTTTACACTGATGTTGCTGCTGTTTTACACCCCCATTGTCCCTTAAGGATATGTTTTTTGTTTAACTTTTTTTACCAGGCTTGTCATTGTAGTTTTTAAAGTAATCTTACAGCAAATTGAGAAGTCTGTTAAGTTAATTGGCTTGTTGTCATAAGGGAAATGCTTTGGCTCCTCTCTGTTTTCTCTTCTAGACTTGATATTGTAAGGTTAACATCATCATAGCCTGTATGTATAATTCATTATAAAAGTATTCTAAATGCATTATAACGCCTTATAATACACCTTAAAATCATCATTGTATGTTCTCAAATAGATTTTAACCTCTGCATAACCATATCATGCATTTAAATACACAAATATTCTATTTCATTTGTTATTATAGTGTATTATACTCTTTAAAGATGTAACCATATATAGGTAAGTATATGATACACTATAACTTTGGTTATGACTTTTTATGAAAATATAGGACAAATTACATAGTGTATTATAATTGATAAGCATTAAGAACACCTTTATAACACACCTTCAGTACTACATACACAAGCTTCATAGAAAGTGATACCATCACCAAAAAAAACATGGAGCTGAATCCCATATTTTAGACACTAACTGTTGGAAATAAGTTATGATATAGACTGTAAAAGTGAGGCATGCATTAAAAAGTATTCATGATAAGCCATTGATATATAATTGAAAGATTAGACAAAACTAGGGAAATTTCAAAGACCAGGCGCTGTTAAGAATAATCTTCAGAATTATCTTCATACTAACTAAATAGAAAACAGTAAAATGTGTGTGTATACAAAACCAAAATTCTATGGATGTAGGGTCAACATTTAAGTGTGGGGTGTAGTGGGGCTGTCAATCCCTCCCCAGAGACTTCGTTTGGGGTGAGCCCTTGGGGTCTCCATTGGAATGGCTCAAGAGCAGACATGGAGGAGTTACATACAGCAGATGGACAGATCTGAATTTACACTGCCAGCATCTCTTGCTCTGGCTTCTTCTTCACCCTCTCTTTCTCCCGCACTGGAACATTAAAAAACGTGATTCTCAATCAATTCTCTAGAGCACATGTTTGTGACTATACTGGAGTGTTCGTAAATATTTGAGTTGTGTCCAATTTGCATACTTCTACTGTGCATTAATAGTGTGTACTTGACTGGTGAAAGAAAATTTAGTGTAAAGATCTAGCTAAAGTCAACATTTACTTCAGTATTGATTCCTTTTCACTTGACATTTAGGTTTTTAAACATTTAAAAATTGCCACAGGTGCTTTGATTTTTCATTTTGAAATATTTGAAAAAGTCAATAGAGATCCATCACAAACTTCTCAAGGGGTTGAGGGCCAAAAACAAAAAGGGCCAAAAACAAAAAGCATGCATGGATGCATATTTTGAAAATGCAACAAATAGTATAACATCTGGGCACCTTTGAGATACTGTCATCAAGTACAATATTCTAAACAACATGCTCATGTAAACTGCACGGAATAATATTGAATATATAGACAAATGCTGTATATTGCAATAATAGTAGGAATAATATGGTAGCATGCTATTCCGAACATGGCGTACATGTGAGTGTTTGTGAGCACACACCTGGACCCTGCTCTGGAATCTCTGGTAGTTCTTCTCCAGGAACCTCAGGAAGTTCAAGGTCAGCATCTCCCTGAGCACATGCAGAAAAAAGAAAGATGAAAACAGACCTGTTCTAACACAGCGGCTGACACAACATCAGTAACAAGGGCTGTCAGGATGGCCAATGTGTCTGAAAGCTGGAAAATACATATTTTATATACACTCATTGACCACTTTATAATGAGCACCATGGTCCTAATAAAGGGCCCAATGTGGTCTTCTGCTGTTGTAGCGCATCCGCATCAAGGTTTGTTGCGTTGTGCATTATGAGATGCTATTTCTGCTCACTACAATTGTACAGAGTGGTTATTGGAGTTACCACAGCCCTTCATTCAGTTCAAACCAGTCTGGCCATTCTCGGTTGACCTCTCTCATCAACAAGACGTTTCCATCTGCAGAAGTGCCGCTCACTGGGTGTTTTTGGCACCATTCTATGGAAACTCTAGAGACTGTTGTGCGTGAAAATCCCAGGAGATCAGCAGTTACAGAAATACTCAAACCAGCCCATCTGACACCAAAAATCATGCCACGGTCCAAATCACTGAGATCACATTTTTCCCCATTCTGATGGTGGATGTGAACATTAACTGAAGCTCCTGACCCATATCTGCATGATTTTATGCACTGCACTGCTGCCACGCGATTGGCTAGTTAGATAATCGCATGAATAAGTAGGTGTACAGGAGTTCCTAATTAAGTGCTCAGTGAGTGTATATTCAGCTGTATATGGAGATAGGTTGATAATAAGGCATCTTTTAAACTGTTCTGAGACAAGTTTCTTTATAAGGTCCATTTATATAAACATGCTTTTGGTTAAACCATTAACTAATTAGCTTTCAGATGCAGCCAGTGTGCAACATCACTCTGTCATTCTTCCGGTCTCACACACCTGAGTAATGGCCTCCAGCTCTGCGAGCACAGCGTCCTCATCCTCCTGGGTCAGAGATCCCACTAGCAACTCATCTATTTGCTGCAAAAGCCAGACAAACAAGAATGAGATAAAGAATAAAATCTCATGCCTTCATTGGTGATTCCAAAGCAATATAACATGGACTGTACCCATCATTAAAGGTGAAGTGTGTACTTTCTGTGGAATTGCAAAAATAATAAAGAGGTGGTCGGGATGTCCAATCACAGTAATGTTTCATACCACTACAGAGTGACAGATTATACACTTTTAAATCAACCTACTAATGGCTTAAGTATAGTAGTTGCAGTATTTTAACACTGCAGAAAGTATACACTTTAGCTTTAAACATTTAAAGACAACTGAGATTTTTGTATCTGAATTAAAAAGGACAGTGTAGCCTTTGCTGATCATGAAAGCAAAATGTACCTTCTGATACTCAATAGCATCATGTGTTTCATCCATGATCCTCTCCACCTCATCTATGGACAGCATCTGGTTGGGGGGTTGGAGAAGAATAGAGATAATGTATAGACAGCGCCGTAAAAAAAGAAAGAAATGTAACTTTTATATCTTATTACTGCACATTATTGTTACACCACATGGACATGAGCTATATCAAATTCACATTACAAGCTACTGACAAGGCTGTACAGTTAAATTCACCACTAGTATATACGAGTCATGTGTCCATGTCTGAGAATATCCATTGATTATAGATTATAGAATATACATTGACACTGATCATTTTTAAAAGTATGAAAACATAGCAGATGGTCTCATTACATACCTCATGCATTTTCTTGAGGCAGTCGTTACCAACCTTCAGTCCTTCAATGACTTTCATCTCTATTTGGGAAAATTCAATATCCTGTACCTGTAAAACAAAAGTGGGTCTGGATGTGATTTACAAGAAGAATGGCTGACATATACATCCCGTACTTAAAGACAAGAAGGAAAAGGTCCAGGAATTTCGGATTAAGATAACCGTGCAACAAAATGCTAATTTGCAAACAACTCTTTGATTAGATGGAAGGCACATCAGATATTCTGACTTTTTATTTTTTCAAATCCAACAAACTCAAAGTGAGATCTTTTTTTATTTACCATACGCTCTAGGTTGCATATATGATTTTCTGTTTTGTCCAGCAGTTGATCCTGGTAGCGTTTCTTTTTGAGGAGTAGAAGTGCTTTCCTAAACAAACACAAAACATCACATTATAAAGAAGTACAAAGTTCTGCTTCTTTAAAAAAACTAACACAAGTAGAGACATGATCACACTTACTCTTTCTTTCCATCTTTCAACAACTGTTTGGCCAGTTGTCGCTCTTTATCCATCTGAAACGTGATCTTCTTCTGATACTGCTTCAGTTTATCTCTCTGCTGCTTCAGTTGCTGTGCGCACACACACACATAATAAAGCAAAGGAATGCAATGAAAGAAAGAAATCATCTAAAAACTGCAATTTTACTTTTGGGGTCAAGTTGACATTAGGAAACCATACAGGCTAGATCATCTGGGAAGTTAACTTCAAAAACATTACAGCCACCATTAACAGACATGATAAGTAAAGTGAACAAACTACAGTACACGCTTGAACAACCACTTTTTATGGCCCTTGTGTGATATTCTGTAAACATCAAGCAATACGAGTAACACCACCCCAGTCACCCACACATATTTCCATTTAAAAATTACTAGGGAGCAACTGTTTAAACAATCCAAGCCACATGGCAAGACATTTAGGTTTATTCAGAAAATGTTACATGGGAGATTTATGTTATAGAGGTTTACAAACAGAATATGATGATACAACTATAAACTTCTATCAACATGATAAGCCAGTTAGCAGCAGAATAACTCACCAGCACAGCTTTGTCTTGTTCGGTCACACGAGTTGCTTTCTTTTTCCCGAAAAGATTTCCCATTTCGATGCCGCATCCCCGCCACTATCTGTTCAGACAGGGGTAGCGTTTCTAAGATTTAGAAAAAAGGTCATTTTACAGGCCTCGTATCTGTCAGTCCATTATAGAAACACTGTGAACTCCAAGCTTCAGTAAACAGCAACCCCTGCCTACCGGAAATTAGTGCTCCAAAATAAGAGCCATACATGTCACATTCTATAATAAAAAATAACAACAACTTATTAATAATGAAAATTAATAAATTACTAATAAATTATATCAATTTATATTATTAAAAATATATATTTATTTTTTTTTTTTATTCTAACAACTAAGAAAATAGGTCAAAGTCTTTTATTTGTTAAATGTGCAACAACAGCAAACAGCAGCACTTGTTGAAATGAAAATAATTTTTAAAGTAAGCTTTTTTTTATTAAATAAATGTATTATGTAAATAATAAATATTAAATAAAATAACAAGTAGTAACATAAATAAAAGAACCGATAGTAATATATATATATATATATATATATATATATATATATATATATATATATATATATATATATATATATATATATATATATATATATACACACACACATACACATACACACACATATTAAGTGCTGTTTTGTTCACAAGAGAGTTGTGCTTTTGCAGTGAAGCAGTGACTAGATTGTGTTTATCTTTGTGTAACTCTTTTTAAATAATTAGCTAAAGGTTTTTTTAATAATTACCATAAACATGATATATACGTAGACATATAGATACAAGTACATTATATGCAAGTACTCCAAATGTATCTTTAATGATTAAATATCCGTAATCCTCATTATAAGTGTAGAGTTGTCAATGCTACATAATAAAAATATGCAACAACTACTGCAGTCTACTATATCTGACTAATTCAGTGGAGAATAATAAACTACTACAAATAAACTACTCAACAATTCTGTCCAAAAAAGTGAAAGCTAAAAAATGTCCCTTATCATAAACTACAACATCATCAATACCGGACGTGCACATGGCATACAGTGACAGTTCTTCCGGTGCGCTTGAGGAGAGGATTAAACGTCCGTCTCGAGCTGCTCTCTTTCCGTGAAAGAACGGCAGCCCATCGCGTTTACCGGCTTTTACCACCGGAGCGGCGTCCTGACGACTCGTTCGTTAATTCCACGAGCTGTTAATGAGGTGAGCTGTCAGATGGCTCTTGACATGGTTTCATTTGTTTGCTTATTTATTTTCCTGTGATTCTTAGCTTAGCTTAGCTTAGCTTAGCATAGCTTGCTCAAGCCCCAGCGTCGAGTCATTTACAAGTTTATTTCAGTTTAATGAATTAACGTGACACATTTAGCTGTCAGTTAAACGAAATCAGTGTTTATTAAAATTAGATGAATGTTTTAGACCTGATGGGACATGATGCTGTAGTAAAAGCCAGCATCGCAAAACATCCTAAATTATCCTCGCGATAGGTGAGAGAAAGTGTGGTTAATGTCTTCATACGCCCATAAGTAATTTAATAGAGCTTAAAGTGTTTGATGAAGTTTAATTAGAAATGAATAGTAGTTATTTGTTTTGAATTGCCCATGTCTTGTTTATGAAATGCATCATCCTGGCCAGTGTGTTATGGTTTCGTTTGTTCTGTAAGAGTCTCTCTAAATAACATGAAGGTGGGATATTTTATGATTTTGTGCTTCTATTTTGAATTTATAACATCCTCATTTGCTCTCTCTTACGCATATTTTGTACATTTGTATATATGTAAAAGGAAGCACGAGACTGGTGTGGTTGTCACCAGTGTTGTGATCTTGTACAGATGTGAATTACCCTGAGAGTATTTAGGTCATGCAGCAGGTCTATCATTTCATCTCCAACAGATAGATGGAAAATGAGCGTGTTTATGGCTTGAATTCCTCGCACATTGGATACTGTATTCTATCACAGTATCCATTGCCTTGAATTATTCAACATTATTCGAGGGCGAGTTGTGCTGAAGCTTCTCTGCTCTTACTTGCTAGAAACCGGAGTAGTATTTTACAACAGACCATGCTTTGAAGTCTAAATTAAGCTCTATAATTTTCAGAAGTGTAAAATCCACTTTATATGTGCAGTCTATGAAAGCAACTGTGCAGGCAGTAATTGTGTAATATGAGCCCACTCCAGTCTACATATGTTTCTGTAATTGATACATGGCATCCGGCGCTTTTAAACACCATAATGGTCATGAACTAGTGAGCTGAAGAGTCATAAATATTTGGGGTGGGTGGGGAAAGCATTGTTGCCAGAAGTCTGTTTTGTTCCGAAATAGTTAGAGTGTGCTTTCATAAAGATGTAGGTCAGGTAATGTTTTTGTTGAGCATAACCTTTTATCAATGCTCTCAAGTGGTGTTTTTGGAACTAAGCCTACACAAAGCTTCAACATGAAGGACACGCTTCAAGATTTGATGTCAGCTGCTGGCAAAGAGTTTAGGGAACTGGCATTTGTGAATGGGCTTGACACTAAACACTAAAACAGATACAAAACTTGAATTTAAATGCATTAATTTAGCTGTCTTGGCTGTAATTCCTTTTGAAGTGCTGAATGAGTCATACCTTAACTATATAGGCTACTTTAGTGATGTCCAGTTTATGAACAAGTTGAACTTTTGAACGGTCCTTTTTAGTGAACTAGTTTAACCAGTTTGCCAGATCAGACTGAATCGTTTGAAACAGTTTGCATCTCAAGTCAACACTAATCCACAAATTACTCCATCTCAACCTGTCTCTCAGACGTGCCTACACTCCGACTCGAAATGAGAATATAATCGGAAGTAATAAGATCCTAGAACTGGTGATATCTTCTTGTCATAACACTTCTATGCAATGTACCGCTCAAAGTAGTTCACAAATTGGACTGAACAACCTGGTCGCAAGAGTTCTTGTGTCAACAGTACACAGAACTGAGAATCGCCTTTTTCAGACATGTTCAAAATACTGAGAACTGATGAGGGAGCTGCTGATGAGCATGCGTGAACCAAGGACTTGAATGAGGGGGTGAAATGTTTCATTTGAGAGATTTAAATGAATTTTACTATTGAGATTATATTTTAAGTTGTTATGAGCTGGCTCATGGTTTCTGTAAAAAGGGTTAGTTGATTAAGACTAGTTTATTAGTGGGCCTGGGTAGCTCAGCAAGTATTGATGCTGACTACCACCCCTAGAGTCGAGAGTTCAAATCCAGGGTGTGCTGAATGACTCCAGCCTGGTCTCATAAGCAACCAAATTGGCCCAGTTGCTAGGAAGGGAGTGTCACATGGGGTAACCTCCTCGTGTTCACAATGAGTTATTCTTGCTCTCAATGGGGTTCGTGGATCACAGAGAGTAGCATAAGCCTCCACATGCGGAGTCTCCGTGGTGTCATTCACTGCGAGCCATATAAAAAGATGCATGGATTGACTGTCTCCTCTGCCACCCGGATTGAGGTGAGAAACCACGCTACCACGAGAACCTTCTAAGTAACAGAAATTGGGCATTCCAAATAGGGAGAAAAAGGCATAAAAAAAGACCAGTTTAGTCACTTTATATGCTTTAGACACATGGAGCATCCTCGTTTGTATATCGGTGTGCTTTATGTGCAAAACGTTAATGTTGGAAACTTATCTAAGATGTAAGATCACTAATTGAAACACTGATGACAATAAACACCCTTATTATAACTTAATCAAATGAAATAATCTGCAATATACGCTTGCAGAGGACTTTATTGAATGTGTTTGAGTGTGTATTCTACGACACCAGGGTATTAACATTATGTACATTATGTCATAACATAAAAGAACTGCTGAATCGTTTTTTTTGAAGGGGTTCATTGAAATGCACAGTCCGAAAGAACTGGTTCTCTGAAAAGAATTGGACTTCCCATCACTAGGCTATATGGGTGGGGTCAGTGCTAAAAGGGGATCTGGATCATGTATGTAGGGATGGGACGATATATCGAATTTCAAAATATTACGAACCAAAAAAAACTTAAGCCATATCGTGGCAGTTCGATATTTCGAAATTTGTGACTTTGTTTTCTGTCAATGTAATCAGAAATGAAATAACCCTTCAAACATAATCTCTCTATCGCTTGATTTTACCCCTACTGTGCTTGTTCATTTTCCACCATGTTTACAGTGTTCACACAAGTTCCTTGAAGTACTTAAAGTGCTTGAATTTAGTTTTTAGAAATGTAAGTACTGGAATACTTGGAAAATCACCCTGTTTTGCTGAAAAGTGCTTGAGATTAAAACAGATTGTTTCCTCCATGTAATGTGTTACCATCAAAGATGATGCACACTCTACTTGCATTGAATGTGTCTTAATATTCTTTCTGTTCTTTACAGTCAGATAAAAAAGTAACAATAAATATTAATTTTAATCTCATGCAGAATAAATGTGCTAAAGAAACTGAAAGATTCTAGTTGATGTTTGCTGAACAGGAACACTTGAGTTGCTTGTTGAACTCTTAAAATGACAGTACCTTTTTAGTGTTTCTTATACAAGTGAATGTAAACTCAATGTAATTATTTTATAATTGTACACATTATTTCAAATGTACAGTGATGGCTCATATCATTATTATATATACCATTTCAGGATATAATATAAATTAATATATTGTAGAATATTTATTTTAAGTTTTATTTATTACCGTTTTGATTCTATTAATGATGACAAACGAATTATTAAAATTGAAATATAGTACCCTTTCACATACTGCAGGACAGTTCAGTTCGATTGTTTATTGTGCCACCAGATCAGCCTGAATGTAGCCCACTATATTGAGTAGAGATGCACCGATTACAATTTTCTTGGCCGATCTCGATTTCCGATTTTTTGCATGTGTGACCTGCCGATACCGATTTTTTCCGTTTTTCTTTCCAAGAACTATTATTGACCACATATACAAACAAAATCTACCTTGCTTCAATGCTAAATATTATTTTCATAATAAAATAAATTATTAAACATTACAATTTCCCCCAAACTGCACTAAGTTACAGGTTCTTCTCTCACTTAAACAACTCCCAAAATAAAGTGCTCTGTGACTAGAAAGAGGTAGAAATAACAATTAACTGCATATAAGTTGCTTTATATAACAGATGTCATTTCCCACTATTTTTATAAATGGACCTTTTTCTCTTTATTACTCGTCTAACAAAACAATTCCAAAGATCTGAAAAACTGAAGTGTCCAATACGCTATCAGTTGTAAAACTGAGCACTGCTTCGAGAACGGCTTGCATACCTGTCAACACTCCCGTTTTTCCCGGGAGTCTCCCGTTTTGTTATTTCTCCCCAAAAAAACTCCCGTAATTTGTATGGCCCAAACCACGTTATATGAATAATCAAATTAATATATTATTCCAAGTTGGTCCAGTTGCCAGATCTTGAATGAAACGCATCCTACTCACACAATCGACCCATCATACAAATTACAAATCATTTATGACCACAATCTGGCAACCTACAAATCACTTGTTGATATCCGCGCAGGCAGTAGACGCGGGATGTTAAATCAAGCATCACTGGTAGGGGAGGAGAAGACTCAGCTTGTGCTCCGGTGAAAAAATCTAAATATAGATGTACATTTAACAACAGCTGGATGGAAGAATTGAATTTCATATCCCGAAGCCATATCGACAATGCCCACGCCTTTTGCAAAGTGTGTCGCACTGATTTTAATATCGGACATGGTGGGAAAAATTATGTTAAATCACAACGGCACAATTTGTATGTATTTAGCCTGTCTCTGCCATCCAGCACCCCCCTTCCCCTCTCCCGGATTTGTGTACCCAAATGTTGACAGATAACAGGCTGCATGTGTGACATAACACGAGATGAAACAACTCGGTCAACGCGACGTCGGAAAGTACCTCCTACTCTGTATTGAGGAAATTTATCAGATTTCTGATGCCTCTGTCCTCAACTATGGAGAACAGCTGGTCATCCAGGGCCATGAATTCCATAATTTTCCTCGTAATTGCTTTGGTATTTTCAGCTGGGTGATGACTTGTGGCTGGCTCTGAGCTCTGGCTAGCTTTAGCCGCTTTCCCTTTTTAGCTTCTTTTTTAAAATGGCCGTTTTCAGCTGGGTGATGGTGTTATAAATGTCTAATTAGGTTTGTTGTTCCGAAAGTTATTGTGGTGGATCCCCCGCGGTTTAATTATTACACATTTCGAACTTTATGTATTCTTCACTCACACAGTGAAGATCTCCCACGCCAATGACATGTTTACATGCAGCTGTGACGTTAAGATGTGAGGCTGACCGGCCGGTTACCGGTCCAGGCCGAGCATGCGGAAAATCGGCTAATTCCGGTCCCTGGCCGGTAGATCGGTGCATCTCTAATATTGAGCTTTTCTTATAGGGAAAGGTATGTGAGCAACACTTATTATTTAAACTTTGAGCATTTATATTGTGTATTAAAGAATTTATTTTGATGTAAATTGCATAGAAGCTCAAACATTCTTTCAGAAAATAAAATTGTCTTGTAATATTTTGTCTTTGTTTTATTATATCTAATAGAGATTAAAACGAACCGAATCGTGAGAGAACCATATCATTCCATCCCTAATTTTTAGTATCAAAATGAATCATTTGGATTCTGTTTAGAAAAATGTATTACTCCCATTATTGTCAGAGATGTGGCTTAGTGGATGTTAATGCATATGAGATGTTGAGCTGTGATAATGTGATGGCATAAGTTTGAATCTGGCTTGCGACTAGGGATTGGAGTTTTAAGAAATGTTTAACGATTCAGATTCTGATACCAATTTCAATACCAATTTCTTAGTATGTTTGAGGAAGAAATATTTGAAAATGCAATACTTATTCAGTTTACTAGCCTGCACATCTTGTTACCAAATGAGACAATTTCACATTTTAACAGATTCTTGCAAATGGTGTTTACACAGACCTTTTAAGATGTTTTATTAATTTGTATTAAATACCACTAATTATAACAAATCTCTTAATGTATATCTTTAACTACACATTGTTATATCATCAACCTATTCTAGAATTTCCACTAGCTGAGCCCATGGATTAGCTACACCCTCTTTCCAAAACCCCGCACCAAAGATACCTAATGAGCTTTATTGAGACTAGCGCCGATCAGAAGTGGCTGTCCCTCAACTGACAACCGTTTTGAACAACATGGCATAAAATGGCATTAATCCTCAATAATTTGCTTCAACTAACACTATGAGAACAAGCAAAATGATTGACAGGCAGAAAGAGACCAGGCCCACAGGCACATTTTTGTGTGCCATTTACAGAGTCCAGTGCTGTCACAGAGACCGGTGAAAGATCTCATGACACTCATTTCATTAATATCTTTCAGGGAGTATTACTTATTTTTGCATACCTTTCCATGAAAGAAATCACTTGCAGCCACTACAAGTACACGAAGCACAGTAACAATTATTTGTTTGTTTTGAGTCGGACATGGTGAAATGAATGACATGCATGTGGTTCTGTATGTTTTTCATTCACTAACAAGAATCGGCTCGTTCGGGTGGAATCGCTGTATGTTTTGAGGTGTATGTTCAAAAGAACAGACTCAAGTCAAAGTCATTAATTCAGGACTGGAACTACACTGGTTATGCTGGATTTTGCATGTTGATAATTTAGTAGCAGCGTTGTAGTACATTTGGTAGCGCAGGAAACACAAAGTATTTGAGCTCAGTGCAGCGTCCATACTGGCTGAAGAATGCACATTCAAGAACCATTAACACAACTGAAAGTTTTGAAAATCTTTTGGTTCCAGTATTAAAAAAATAATGGAATTTGGTTTGAATAAGAACCGGTTCTCGGTCCCCAACCCTACTTGTGACACTTCCCTTTTCCAATATACCATGCTTGTAAAATATGGTGAAATGCCAAAAGAAAATACTCCTGTTATATGTTTACTCGTCAACTTCCTTGTTTTGTTTACTTTGGAAATCCACATGTCTTTCTGACTTGTAGGTCTCTTATTTAGAGGAAAACTGATTTTTAGGAATATTTCTGTTTTGTGTCAACATTTGCTGCACTGGTTTGAGCTTAAATGATTAGTCTGGAGTTTTGCTGTGCCAGCAGCAGATGTCTTTAGATTCCTGAAAGCATTTGAGAGACCAGCAAGACCTTGTAAGCTCTACTCTTAGCAGTACTTCATAAATATAGATTCACTCACTCTTCTTTTTTTTTCTCCCCTGTCTTCTGCCCTGTCTTCAAAGTTAGGGATGAAACGAAAATGAATGTCAACCAGCAACCTCACTTGGCCTCTCCCTACGGGCAGCCCCAGCCTGGCTATCAGCGCTATCCCCAGCCTGGCTATCAGCGCTACCCCCAGCCTGGCTATGGTAGCGGGCACATGCCAATGGGCTATCCCGATCAGAACACCCCTTATAACGGGCCGGGCTCTGCCTATCAACAAGGTCCACCACAAGGTAAGAAAGGTGGAAGTACAAAATAGTTGATTCTCAATGAAAAGTCACAGTTCAGGAATTTTGTTTATTACAGGTTATTATCAGTTAAAGGAATAGTTCACCCAGAAATATAATGTTTTTGTGGAACACCAAAGGAATATTTTGAAGAATCCAGGGATGCACTGTTATGGAATTTCTTGGCCGATACCAGTAACCAATTCCAATAACCAATCATTCATAGCTCATTGTGGCAAATACGGATAATCGAAAAGTTGCAGTTTATAATCTTTAACCTGGAACTGCTAGCTAATTAATTAAAATCTACCCATTTATATTATATCATTTGACTTTGCCGAGGCTATTTTTCATTCCATATACTTTGTCTTTCATTTTGTCAAGAATTTGACCTCGTTTACATGCACTTAAGAAAACAACTTGGTTTTGCAGGAAGCTGCTTTCTGTAATGGAAACGTGAATGCAGCCTTAATGCATTTAAGGGATTATAGGGATTTAAAGCTGTTAAGAGTAAACTCTTTAACACACACTGTTTCGTTCAGAGAACACCTCTTATGTGTCCATGTTAATGCATAAGTAGTGTTCTTATAGGTTTTTGAAGACTACACCTGCTCAAGTGATTTGGGAGAACCCCAAAGTCTTATGTAGAGGAAAACCCCACAATGCATCTGTCGCATTACACAGTACTAGGGATGCACCGATACCACTTTTTCTCTTCCGATATGGTTTTTATGGTTCTTTTGTCATTTTTTTGAGCTTGACAGTAAGGAACATGACTAACACACAGTATCCGATTTGGATCAGGCTCGTCAGACCGATACCCGATCTGTCTAAAAGCTTCAGTATCGGAGATGATACTGATCCAGGTATCAGATCGGTGCACCCCTACACAGTATACAGTGAAGATTAAGGATTTCGTAATTATACAGTTTCACTATTAACCACGATTTTAAAATGTCACGGTTAAAAACCGAAATGATTTATTTACACAAAATGATTTTGTATACTGTTAATAATATAACTGTCTTTTGGTGTAAGCCTTAATGTGAAAATCTCGATCATGTGGCTGGGTTGTTAGTGCAGCTGTTACTATGGTTATGGACAGTGAACATGTGGTGCTCGGTGAAGTATCGCAAACTGAACATTAACTTTTTCATGTGAAACTGGGACTATGCACAAACTCGCGTAAAAAGGAATTTTAACTACCAGACTAGTATCCACCAAAAAAAGTGACTTAATTTGGCTGTTTGAAAGCATGCAAATTACTGTTACTGAAGACAACAGATGTAGCAGATGGCTTCTTATGGTTGTTAAATACAGCTGTAGCAAATTGGTGCCCTCATCTGATGACATATGAGTCTGAATATGACATTAAACCTGCATGATCCGCTTCTACTAATACTCTATGAACATGCAAAATGATTGACGGGCAGAAAGCATTCTGATTGGCCCATGGTCACTTTTGTTTTTCTGTTTACGGAGTCTGCAGCTGGCACAGCGACCAGTAAGATATCTCAGGACACCTGTTTGAGTGATCTCTTTCAGGGAGAAGGAACATTTTCTGCATAACATTCCATAAAAATAAAAAAAATCACCTACAGCACTTTTAAACAGATAATACATTGTCAAAAGTATTTGTTTGGCAATTGTTCTTCAGCAAAATTTTATAATCGTGAAAGCCCTATTCTTTACACAAAACTGTTGTATGGCATCATATTGAGAGATTGGCTTTTATATGGAGATAATATGGAGATTCATATTGGCTATTAAATGGCCAATGTCAGCTCTGTCAATTGACACAAGATTGTTTGGAGTTTAACTCATGCCCCTCAGGTTTTGAAGGATGTTCAAGCTTTGAAGAAACAGGTCGTCATATTCCTCCATCCCAACCTTTTCTTTTACCTCTCATTTCCTGTTTTGCATATTTCACTCTTTCCCATTTTCACTGCTCTCTCTTTCTTGTATTGCAGGATATTCTCCTTATGAAAGCTTTCCCTCTAAGAATCTCGCAACAAACTTAGTCTCTGACCTGTCCTCCTCTCCTCTTGACCTAGGTAACTGTTTTGATTCTGCTTGACTGCCTGTCCTCTTCCCCATTCCCTGTCATTTGTTATTGACCTCAGTGTGCGGGACAGCTGGTCTCTGACTCACCTGTGGCCAATCGAAATGACAGGATGCATCGATGGCCCTTTGAACCTCTTCTGTGGAAAAGCACACAAACAGAGACTGTGTGCTGCCTGAAATAATGACACATTTACAGATACATTTCTCCTTCCCTTTTCACAATGGTCAATATAAGAAGACAAGGTCGATGACAGACTACTTTGTTTATAAATTAGTGTATGATATTATTTGTGCCATTTGTATTTTTAAGCATCCTTTCAACTTCATTGAACCTTCATTTACATGTGAATAGAATGAGTTTGACTCTCACACCATGTTCTAACCAAATGCTATGTGACAGGTTTCCAGCAATAAGTCATCTGTCCTCACTAAAAACTGCTCCATCAATACTGAAATAGAAACCAAGCAAATTATAAAATGTCCTGTCATGGCCACAGCTGTTATGGCAAAAACTCAGATTTACATGGAAGAGGTTTTTTGTGTATTTGTAATGCTTTTATGCATATGAAGGATTTTCTATAGCAGTGGTTCTCAACTGGTGGGTCGTGACTCAGAAATGGGTAGCAGGTCTGTTCTCATAGGGTCACAGACAGCGGGCGGGGGGGAGAATTATTGAAGTAAATTATTGAATGCCGAGAACTAGGGCTGGAAGATAAATCTATAGATATTTATCAAAGAAAAAAAAAAGTAAATATTGATGAAAAACCTTTGAGTAATTTTCTATATTTAGCCTATGTTCTACATCTTGACAATCAGATCAGGTACATCTCGCTAAAAATACGCAAGCAATTCGGCAAAGTTATACACTCAACTAGCTAACTGAATCAAAGACATGAAGTCAGCCTTTTAGGAAGTATTAGAAGGCTAGCAGCTACATACCCCTGCATTCATGGAAACTGGCAATGATGCTTGGTAGGCACTAAGTAGCAGCTAGCTATCTGGCTAATTTAACATTGTTGTGTACTGAACAAGACAGCACTGACAATGCAGTACAACAGCTATCAACTGAACACAACAAACACTCTGACATCAACACCATTACTGTTTATGTATGTACTATTTTGTTAAAGTTTTTTTTTCATGATCCAGTGCTGTCACAGGTGTTTCTTCTTGTGATGTTTATTAGCGGTTGGCAATCCAGTTATGGTGCATTACTATCACCTACTGAGGTGGAGTGTGGAGCATCACAAAGTCTTTCAGTGGAGTCAAACGTCAGCTAAAAATTATGAAATTGGTGAAATGTCATCAAAAAGCGATCACATAGGTGAATGTAGTTCATGGTCATTTTAATAAACTTCACTGTTGGATATTAATGACATTTTTGTTTAATGTTGCACAATAAAAGATTTTGTTTCAGGTCACCATTTGATATCAAAGGTAAAATCTGGGTCCTGAGGCAAAACCAGTTGATAACCACTGTCCAATAGGCTAAAATGTAGGCGTTGTTTGCTCTTAACACTTGTGAGATTTTTTAGAAAACTGCAGGAATGCAAGATAAATTTACCGAGTATAAACTTGGATTACTATGTTTTGCTAGAGAGTTTTCTGAGTGCACACTTGAATTACTACAGAATGTAGGACAATTAGTTTACAGAGGCATGTACAGCATAAGTAAATGTTCAAAAACCAGTATGTTGTTCACTGAGAAGTATTTCAACACTGACCCGTGGTCCAAAAAGTCGGTTCACTAAAGTTCTGTCAGAAAGAGAGATTTTTCGGACCACTGTGAACAATTTTGCCGATTTAATTAAAAGAATCACTGAATCAGATCTTTGAACAGATTCAGTTAAACAAATGATTTAAAATAATTTATTTACGTAAATGTGTTTGACTCCACAACAAGACGAACTGAGAATTATTTAAACTTATCTTAGACTCCCTTGTTCTGTCAACAACTCTTAGGAATAATTCCCTTTCCGACTACAAATTAGAACTTTAGTTCCCTAACATAACTTATCTAATCAGGTCCTGCAGGACTGCTGACCACTGTTGTTAAATTAATTCCGCAGGTATTAAGTTACAAATTGAGTGTAGTGGGAAGAAGAGTGTTTATGATGTATTTTTTTTTGTTGTCACTATGATGATGATGAGTTGGTGAATTTTGGAACACTGTAATTCTTCACGACTGCTTGTGCTCTTATAGGTATGAGAGGACCCCCCACCTCAGGGGCACCACCTGTCTCTGATGCCCAGAGTTATTCTCCATTTGGGATAGGAGACATTCAGAATGGACCACCTCCGATGGGCGCTCCACCGCAGAGGTCAGTGACCTGTCAGTTCAACACATAACCATGTCCTTTCACTTCCTTTTTTATTCAGACTTCTCTTACATGTTGCCTCATCAGGTTTGTGGCTGAATGAAAATGAAAAGTTAGTTCTACCACTAATCTTGTTTCTAACATTGGTCTCTTGTTCATGCAGACCTCCAGTGTCTCAAACGTACAATTTGGGAGCAGTGAATCTGTCTGGTCCTCAGCCCCCGTATGTCCAACAGTTTGGAGCTCCACCAGTCAGCATGCAGCAAATGACCAATCAGATGGCCGGTATGCAGGTTGGCTCCACTGCACCCTCCCCTGCTGGCCCAGGCTATGGTAAATAACTATTTTGACAAATTCAACACCATAGATGAACGTGAAACAGTGGTGTAATTGACGATTGTTTTTATATTTTTCTAGCCCCTCCCTCAGTATCCCAGGCTCCTATCTCAACTGCCTACACACATGCAGCTCCTCTCACTTTTTCACCTTCTTCAGCTGCTCCCACACATCCTCTGCCTACTGAAGGTGTGGCTCAGCCTCCACCTCAGTCTTACTATGGAGCGCTGCCTCCTGCCCAGCAGCCATTCCCAAATGCTGCCCCAGCTTTCTCCACTTCTGGCCCAAACCAGCCCCAAGCTCCACCTCCTGTAGCTCAGCAATCCTTCCCTCAAACACCTGTCTCTCAGCCTCCTTTTTCCACAGCTCCCTCTCTAGGCCCCGCCCAGTCATATGGTGGCCCACCTCCTCCAGCACAGCCCTCTTTCCCAAGACAACAGCATCCCACCTCCCAGCCATCTGTATTCCCTGGAGGTCCACCGCCCACCTCTGCTCCATCTCAGCTCCCAGGACTCATGTCATCCCAACACTCTCCTTATCACTCAGGTCCCCCTCCAACCACTACTGGGTTTCCACCACAAGGGGGTGCTCCACCAAGGCCTCCTGTTGCTGGAATGCAGGGCCCTCCTATGGCATTACAAGGGCCTCCAATGGCACAGCCAAATCATGTACCCCCTTCACAACCTGGCATGCCACCTGGTCCTCCCAATGCTGGCATGTCAGGGCCACCACAACAGCCAGGAATGCAGGGATATCCACCTCAGCAAAATGGTGAGAACTGGCCTTGTCCTGATTTTAAGTCGATGACAGCTACTGCATCAAGTTCTCCCTCTATAAATAAATAAATCATTAACTTAAAGGAACAGGTTAGCCATAAATGTAAATATGTAATATATTTATTTCATGGAACACAAATATAAAAGTTCACACTGCTCATTTCCACACATTGAACAAGAATGGGGACGAATAGGATCAAGCTTCAAAAATAACAAAGTATTATAAAAGTTGTTTATAATACTTAACATAATATGTTCCAAGTCTTCTGAAGCCATTTGATAGCTTTGTTTGAGATACCAACAGAAATTTAAGCTTAATTTAATATTTTTCTCAGCTGGTGCTTTTTTATCTCCTTTGCATTTTATATTATTAATATTTTTTTAATCCCCTTTTCTCCCCAATTTGGAATGCCCAATTCCCACTCCTTAGTAGGTCCTATTGATGGTGCGGTTTCTCGCTTCAATCCAGGTTGGGGAGGGCAAGTCTCAGTTGCCTCCACTTTTCATACCCTTCCACACTACTGATTCCGTTGCTGCACTACATACCTGAGCACTTTTAACATTTGCTGAACTTTCCTATCATGTTTGGTATTTAAATTTAATTTCCTTGGTTTATTTTATTGTATTTTATTGTTCTATAGTATCGTAAGGAGAGTCGCAAACCTAATTTCGTTGTACCTGTGCAATAATAATTGTATTTATAAAATGACAATAAAGATATTCTGTTGTGTTATGAGACCATCAATCCACGCATCTTATCACGTGGCTTGCAGTGCATGACATGTGGAGGCTCATGCTACTCTAAGTGATCCACGTACAGCTTGCCATGCACCCCATTGAGAGCGAGAACCACTAATCACGACCACGCGGAGGTTACCCCATGTGACTACCCTCCCTAGCAACCAGGCCAATTTGGTTGCTTAGGAGACCTGGCTGGAGTCACTTCAAACTCGTGACTCCAGGGATGGTAATCAGCATCAATACTCACATTTTTTTTTTATTTGAGCTCAACAGCTTACAACCCTTATTCACTTTAATTGTATGGATAAGGGCATACAGGTTTGTGGAAAAACATGAGATTTAGTAAAATTATAGAATATAGTATATTCATATTTTTGGAAGTACATTTCCTCATGATTAGGCTTGGGATCGATGCCATTTTCACGTATCAATAATCGGAAGATTTTTCCCAATGATTATCTGGATATTTTTCAGTTCGCACAGTAACCCCAGTTTCATACCTGCAAAATCTTCAATGTCACTTAGTAAATTCTTGAAGTTCAGAAACCTTCATAACTTTGGACTGCCATCAGCTCGTGATGTGTGTGTGATATGCTGCGACCGGCTTCAGTAAATGCTATGTTGCCCCCTTGTGCTCCCCCCAAAGCTTTTACGTCAGACTACATTGAATGAAAGGCAACTGGCAGTGAATTGAAAGTATAATTGAAAAGTAGGCTGATTTTAATGTATCGATAAAATAACGTCCGTGCATAATTTTATGACATATAATTATACATGATGTATTATTTCTCTACCAGGTGCTTTCGGGCAAGTCGGAGGGCATCAGCCTGGCTATGCAGCGCCATATTCTGGGCAACAAAATTATGGCCCACCTCCTGCTGCACCTGCTTCAGCACCACCCGCCTCAAAGAGGCTTGATCCTGATTCAATCCCAAGCCCGGTATGAACATTTCAGATCTACTCATTATACCAACACACATACTTGTGGTCTCACACATTCTCCAACATACCACACTCACTCAGAGAAGTGCTTCTTAATATAGTTATCTATAATTGTTCAGTACTAATGCACTTGCATTCACACACAGAAACATACACTGTCAGTCTGTATTAAAGGATGTGTTTAGAAATATGTTCTGTTCTGTGCTTGTGTTAAGAGAGGCTTCGCTCTGGAGTCTCCTGTGTCTGATGTGCATGCACTGTGGTGGCTTAGCATAGATCTTGTATGAATATCAATAACACCCAGATTCAGGGATGTGTTTTCAAGGCTTGGAAATTCTGCATGTGCCGCCTTGCAATATCTTCATTCATGTCTTATACTGCCTGCTAAACAGTATGATTAATAATCAGTAATTCTTGACTACTTGAAAAAACAGGAATGGTAACTGTGGTTACACTTCTGTTTATCTTCTGTGCTCTCTCTTTTTTTTTGTTTTGGCTTCTCTCTCTCTCTATAATCTGCTGACTAAATTGTTAAAACGTAAAGCAAGCCTCTGACATGCCGCCTGTGCAGAAAACAAGACATAGAATAGACCCAGATGCAATCCCCAGTCCAGTAAGTGTCTCTGCTGTTCTGTGTTGTTGTACTAACTCTCAATCTCTTTGTTCCTTACTCTGTGTCCCTTATATGCCAATGACTCTTGTCTAGATAAACACTCATTAGAGATACTGAGAACCATGACATTAGTCAGTCTTTCCTTCGCATAACTTAATTATTTTTTTTAATTAAGTGTAATTGAATGGAATGTAGTAGTAAACACACCAACCTTTTAAATCTCATGAAGAAAAGTCCTGAACGTAATTCACCCCAAAGTCATAATTGTAAAAATACGTTATTTATTGCATAAAGAAAATAAAGCTTTTTTTTGCACCATTAAGGATTTTTGTATTGAAACATGATCTTGGCATTTTGTTTGCCTTTGACTAATAAAATTAATAAAATACAGGTCATTGGTACCCGATTAAAATAGCTCCTATCTACACTCCTGCATGCTACAATCTATGCATGACTTGAATGTGAGGGGAAACCTTTTTTGAGTTCTAAACTGGGGGTTCATGTAAACATCGGCCCATCATTTAAAGAAATATTCTGGGTTAAATACAACTAATTATTAAGCTCTGTTTATTTATGCTGTTTACCACCGAAACTTGGACTGGGTAATTTAGCATGTTAATTTCTGCAATTAATAGTTGACTGTTTAATGTGATACTAGACTACAGAGTGCAAGTGGTGAGCCTGGTGTGGGAGAGATATGGGCAAGCTGCCATATCTCTTTGCATTGCCCAAAAACACTTACTCACTGTCACTTGAACCAGTCGGTGTCAAAAGCAAAACTGTGTGAGATAGACCCAGCTTTTGCGTGGTAGAGACTGAACGGCAGCTAAAGAAAATTACAATTTAGATTTTAAACTTTAGCAAATTTAAAATTCTCTATGTATAGTGTCTAATAATACATTGGGAATGTACACTTGTTATATTGTCAATAAAGCTTTATATAAATTGAATCTGCTCATTTGATCCTGTTCTTAAAGACCACTGGAAAATGGGAGTTGTTGCCCAGTTTCTTATTGCAGCATGATGCACACTGATTTTATAGCATATAAACATACATATTTTTAGATTTATAACTGCACAATGTGTTTAATTATCTCTTGCTAACATGTTATCATGATAAGAAAATATTTAAATGATTAAAATAAATGACTAACCAATTTTTTGCAAGATTATTGAGACTGAGTATGAATATATTTAAATGTTTGTTTTAATGTACCATGATTAATCACAAGTAATTAGTAAAAAAAATGTAATTGATTCACAGCCCTAGTTTAGACTATTCCCCGGTTTGTAAAAACAAAGGAAATATGTGTGTACAGTAGTTCTCTTGCAGTGGAAACCTTTGGGTTGATTTTACTAGAGAGCAGAAATATGAATCTTGGAATTGCAAAATGAAACAAGCCAGACTCAAACTTTTATAGGTATGTTCTCTATTCACAGTTGCATATTTTCAAAGTTTCTTCATCGTGATTTAGACCTACCCCATAGACTTCTATTGTAAGGACGTGTCTAAATAATTTTCTCTGATGCTTTCGATAGAGCTTAAGTTGTATTCAACCCTTAACATTCCTTTAATCTAGATTAGATGATCTGATATAGCGTTAACACTTTCAAACCTACTGATCCTGTTTGAATTATTTCTATACAAGAATACAGAGGTTTGTTGGGTGAAAGGTCGGGGTGTGTGGGTGTTCATGAAAAAAGGTGTGACAGTCTTTAATTGCTGTGTATTTTTTCCCTCAGATTCAGGTAATCGAGGATGACAAAGCAAACAAGGGAAGTGAACCTTTTACCACAGGGGTCAGAGGTCAAGCCCCACCTCTTGTCACAACCAACTTCCAGGTCAGAGATCAAGGTAAGAGTAGGGATTAAATATTGTTTCGCAGTACATTCTGAATATTGTATTTTAATCAGTGAGAATATTATACATTGTAATGAATTCAGTGGTTTGTTACAGTTTGGATTGAGCTGGTGTTATTGTGATGTATGTCTCCAAAGGTAATGCAAGTCCACGCTACATCCGATGCACAGCCTATAACATGCCCTGCAATTCTGACGTGGCCAAACAGTCCCAGGTTCCCCTTGCTGCTGTCATCAAACCACTGGCTACTCTGCCACCAGATGAAGTAAAATATCACAATACATTCTCTTTATAGACAATTTGTCTTTGTGGACTACTGAGACTAGTGGTTTTTGCCATTAACATTGTGGCACAGGGGTTTTTGAGTATTGGTGCCATTGTGTTTAAAGGAATAATTCACCCAAAAATGAAAAATATAAAAAAATATATATATATTTTACTGCTTCATTTTCTTACTGGAACACAATAGGGGCATTTTTGAAAAATATCCTGACTGCTCTTCTCCATATAATGAAACTAAAAGAGAATTGGGGCCATTAAGCTCCAACATTACAAAAGCATCATAAATGTAGTCACTTTCATTTAAAGAAAAAGAGTGGACAGGATATTTAAAAAAAAAAAAAAGGGTCATACTGGTTTTAAACAACATGAGGGTGAATAAATGATGACAGAATTTTCATTTTTGGTTGAACACTATCCTGAGCTATGAGACTGCTGAATCTTGTTTCACAGTCATGATGGATTTGAGTAATGATTTGGGATTGTTTTGCTCTCTGGCAGACACCGCCATATCTTGTGGATCATGGAGAAAGTGGTCCAATCCGCTGCAATCGCTGTAAGGCCTACATGTGTCCTTTCATGCAGTTCATTGAAGGTGGCCGTCGCTTCCTCTGTGGCTTCTGCAGCTGTGTCACTGAGGGTGAGTCATAGATAACATGCTTGTGATGTTGTATGCATCATAATCAGCAATATTTTATGCTTTGATTTACATATTTATTTCCCTCTCCCAGTGCCTCCCCATTTCTTCCAGCATCTGGATCACACAGGGAAGAGAGTGGACTTCTACGACCGACCAGAGCTCTCTATGGGCAGTTATGAGTTTACGGCTACTGTGGACTACTGTAAGGTACAGTACATGTTCCCATCATTCCATTGTAATCCGAGGGCATTAATATGAAATAGAATGTGAAATAGACTATTAAAAAAAACTATGTTCCTATATGTGTTTTATCGCTCATTAAAATATGATTTGTTTACAGAATAACAAGTTTCCTCAGCCACCAGCCTACATCTTTCTGATTGATGTGTCCTATAATGCAGTGAAGAGTGGCCTTGTGGGAATTGTGTGCCAGGAGCTGAAGACACTGTTGGACTACTTGCCCAGGTGATGGTTTTATCCAAAAGTATAATAGTACATCAGAAATACATTATTAAATGAACTATCAAAATGTCCAAAATCAGCTCATTATTATAACCCATTTTAAAATCAGCATGAAATCTAAATCAACCCTATCTAAACTGACTCTATATGCTTACTTATGTTTTTAACCAATAGCTAGGGATCGTTTTAGGTTGTTTTAGCTAGGGATTGTTTTAGGCTGCTGTTCAATGGAAGGCAGCCTTTCAAAACTCTTGCCAATAGTTATCACAGTAATTTGATTGCAGTTAACGTAATGCTAAATGACTTCAGGGTTATGGGCAAAAATCTAGGTGTCTTGATTAGGTTTTCCTTAAACATGAAATAAGTTCTTCAGCGAGGCAAAGTTCATAAACCGTTTAAGAACATATTTGTGTGTTCACGTCCGTAAACATTGTCTACTTAAGCCTGTGCATATCAACATATTCAATGTTTCCAGACAACTTCTTTTAGATTGAGGAAAATAAAAAATGATGTTCCCTCATGTTGTTGCTGGTTGTTCTTTCAGAGAGAACCCTGATGTGGAATCAAACATTCGAGTTGGCTTCGTCACCTACAGTAAAGTACTTCATTTCTATAATGTAAAGGCCTCTCTTGCCCAGCCACAGATGATGGTGGTGTCAGATGTGGCGGACATGTTTGTACCCCTATTGGATGGACTTCTGGTCAATGTTTCAGAGTCCAGGGTGGTGATTGAGAGGTAGGCTTCAGTTTTGTGTGTTGTAAGGACCCTGAAATGTACAGTATAGACCATTTCAAGGATGTAAACAATAACAAAGGAGCATTTGACAGCCGGCACTTTCCTGTGTGCGCAGACATGATGTAATGATGCAAGGATGAACTTCATAAACCAGCGCTTTCGCGCCAAATCGAACCCCACTGCTGAAAATACAAATAATTTGTATAGGCTTACAGTAGTGAATCTAGGTAAAGTAAGGACAATGTTGTGAAATCTGATTGATGAACTACTCTATCAATAATGAAAATGTGTTCATTTTTAACCAAAAATCTTACATAGTGCAGCTTTAATGTGAACACTTTAAAAGTTGTTGAAATTTACATGAACAAAGATTAATAAATGCTGTAAAATTGTTTATTGATAGTTCATGTTAACCAATGGAACCTTATTTTAAAGTATTGCTGATCATTTTATTATTCACAGAAATAAGGAAATACAAGGACAGCCATGAGATCCCAACATAGGAATATAGTCTCACTTTATATTTGCACACAAATTCAGTTCGAAGTGATCTTACAACTTGACCATTATTGTTCTCACTTCAAAGTGGCCTTTTGGAGGGTGATTTATTCCATTTTGAACACAGTCAGATGTTGTTCAAGCTGAAATGGTTGTTCTACAAAAAGACGTCACTTCCTTAAACGGCCTTGGAATGGTCTATACTACTTGTACAAAGCAGAAATGCAGTAACTACACATTTTGATAAAAAATAAATTTATGATCTAAATTGTTCAAAAGTGTTGGTGTAGTTATGCGTAGGTTTGCTTTTTTGTGTGCAGTATAAGGTATTGTGGTTTCTCCTTTTTTGTTTTCCTATAAAGGTGCCATATGTAAGATTCAGAAACCCTTCTTATTTATGACACCTGTGGCAGTTCTCGTGCTCGTGCACACACACCATAGGGATGCGAGCGAGCATTGGCCAAAACACTGACGTAATGTACAAAGAGACTGAACGTGATCCACTGGCATCATGCTGACAGATGAGGTAGCATAATTAAAAGTACATAGTTATGATTGTTTTACTACAAACTTTGATACTAAAACTATTTATCAGCTAACACAGCTACATACTACCAAACTATACCAGACAGTTTATTGTTGCACTGCACTGTTATGTTGCACAATTGAATGTTTTGTATGTCATATGTTGTACTACGTTCACGAAACCAGCATATTTGCTTTCATTTATCCTGTATACCTGACTTATAGTATAAAGAGAAGATCGTTTAAATTATTTAAAAGTTATGAAGCAAGGTAGCTTGCAATTCGTCAGCGTTAGCAGGCAAGCTCAAGCTCACTAAAATTACACAGATTAATCCTTATGGCACTATATTTCACATGCTTTACAGTTATGTAAGCTTACATGTCCAATAAGAAGAACACCAATTCAGGGTCTTTTTTGATCCCCAAAAACGAATGAAGGTCCCTCCAGGAATCAAATGCCCTGCCAATGTTCACTCTCTAGTTTTCGCTCAACCACGATCACGTTCCCGCTTAGCCAGATGGTATTCATTAGATAATTTTTCTTTTTTTTTTTTGGCTATTCTGAGTTTGTGTAGGAGTCGGTGTTGTGCTGGAAGCCGGATGTTTGCATGATTCCATCTCTTAAGATAACAATACCTAGTGTTGCAGACTGTCTGTTGTCGCTGTTAAAAAGCAGAAGGGAAGCACTGAGGCTAGGCTCTAGGAAGCACGCATAAACGTCACACCCTTGGGATTTTCCCGGCAAAACCGACCCGCTCCCTTCACATGAAAATCAGTCTACAGGCTTTATAGGCAACCTAGGAAGTCCGCAAAGGGCTCATCTAAGTTACGGTGCAAGCCATTCACACATTAGCAAAACAAAGAAGTCGAATATTACATGAAAATTGTTACATATTGCACCTTTTAAGAAGGAAACTTTTTTTTTTTTTTTTCTTTTGCTCATTAAAAGCTTGGTTTTCTGAATTTTGGACCATCAGGATCAAAGTGTATTGATCTATGAAAATGTGTGTTTGCTTCAGTTTGTTGGATCAGATCCCTGAGATGTTTGCTGACACACGGGAAACAGAGACTGTGTTTGGGCCTGTCATTCAGGCAGGGCTGGAGGCACTCAAGGTATTTGATGTTATTGCATCAGCACAGGTTTCACAGTGCAAACTAACATCAAGCAACCGACTTTACATCATAATGTGAATGTTAATGTTTTCCACAAACTCAATTGTAATTCAGTGTGATGTCAATTTTGTGGCAGTTTCATGAAGTTTGCCCTTTCTGAGTGGAGTCATTCAGTAAAAATAACTTTTGTGAACCCATCTAGGCTGCAGACTGTGCCGGAAAGCTCTTTGTTTTCCACTCTTCTCTGCCAATTGCTGAGGCTCCAGGCAAACTGAAGAACAGGGAGGACAAGAAACTAGTGGGCACTGATAAAGAGAAGGTACTAATGACCACCTCTACTCCAGA
The DNA here is from genome assembly GCF_025860055.1 of Xyrauchen texanus. Classification (NCBI taxonomy): domain Eukaryota; kingdom Metazoa; phylum Chordata; class Actinopteri; order Cypriniformes; family Catostomidae; genus Xyrauchen; species Xyrauchen texanus. The sequence goes on along the minus strand of NC_068308.1, from coordinate 31,430,613 downwards.
CTCTTCTGCTCAGTCACACTATAGACTGAGAACTATTGAAACATTGTAACTAGTGCTAGTGACCTCTGAAAACGTTTCATCCCAAAAATCCGATAAAATAAAAATTTTGGTTTTCAGTGTATTTCACTTTTTCATTTTAATAAAAATAATAATAATATATTAAGGAAGTTAAAGGATGAAATGTTATTATTAACATTTATGTTAAGCATGTCCAGAATTTATGGTTTTGGCTGAGAATTTATTTTGCAGCATCACTAGTTTTAGTATTTATGTAGAATGAAGTGGAGTTTTTAGGAACAAAGAGAGATTGGACATGTGACATCCTGAAGTGCGCTTCTCTGTTTCAGTCATTATTCCAGCCACAGGTTAGTTTTTACAACACTCTAGCCAAGGAGTGTGTGACGCAGGGTTGCTGTGTGGACCTCTTCCTCTTTCCCAATCAGTATGTTGATGTAGCAACTTTAGGTGTGGTCCCCACTTCAACGGGAGGCTCCATCTACAAATACACCTACTTTCAGGTTAGCAAGAACTTTACCTTTCCATACCTGAATAGATCAATATCTCATTAACCATACTTAACATGCATCACTCCCTATGGTTTGTTTCAGGCCTCAACTGACCAGGAGCGATTCCTCAACGACCTGAGGAGAGATGTGCAGAAGCAGATGGGTTTTGATGCTGTGATGAGGGTCCGCACTAGCACCGGTGAGGAGAAATATTTTTACGGGTCAAATTCCACCCCGAAATCGAAAGAACAAAAGGCAAAATTAAGACCATTTAAATTACTGTAATGTTAAAAAAATATCATTCTCATTACCATAATAATGAAATGCTACCATTATATATACTGTATATGTGCAATAATAGCTTTAAAAACTTTAAAAAAAAATGGGTATGTCACTATCCACAAAATAAAGTCTGAATGCGGCCTACTGACTGCCTGTTGAGTACAGTGGCATTAAGACATTTAAGCACAGGGGTGGGTGAATGTGAAGATAAAGGCTGAGTTTTCCCTGTGTGGTGCTGTGACAGGTATCCGGGCAACAGACTTCTTCGGTTCCTTCTACATGAGCAACACCACAGATGTTGAGCTTGCAGGACTTGACTGTGACAAGACTGTTACCGTGGAGTTCCGACATGATGACAAGCTCAGCGAGGAGACTGGAGCTCTAATGCAGGTGCGTGTGATTGTGCACATATGCGAGTGTTGGCTACACATAGTGGAGTGATCTCAACATTTTATGACCTTTTTGCCTCCCATTACTACTTTCTCTCTTTCCTCAGTGTGCTGTTCTGTACACTAGCTGCAGTGGTCAGCGGCGGCTTCGGATCCATAACATGGCAGTGAACTGCTGTTCTCAACTGGCAGACCTGTACAGGAACTGTGAGACTGACACCATCATCAGCTTCTTTGCCAAATATGGTGAGTGAAATTACATACCAACCTCTCGAATATTTCTCGTTGAAACGTAATAAAATGTTTTTACTTATCTCACACTACCATCAAAGTGCTGTTAAAAATCTGTCATTTTGCTGTAAATAACCTAGAACTATTTGTTTAATTTGACACTTAATTCTAAAGTATCTTTTGTTGTGTGTTTAAAGCATATCGCAGTGTACTCAGCAGTCCTACCAAGAATGTACGTGACAGCTTGGTGAATCAGTGTGCACAGATCTTAGCATGTTACCGCAAGAACTGTGCCAATCCATCTTCAGCAGGACAGGTAAATACAGAAAATCACTGGGCCTTAACTCATACAATAAGAAAACACAGGGCTGTAACCAGCACAACTACAAACCTTATCAACTTTTTTCCCTAGTTCAAATGTACAGATATTCGATGTTGTCTTTCAATATGGTTATAAAAACGGTTTAATAATTATTAAAGAATTAGTAAAATCCTTTTTATATCACATAGCAGGACGAATCAACTTTCCAAAGTATTTCATGTCAATTATCCATTTGCATTGCACTCTCTTGTATTGATGTATTCTTGTCTACCTGTGTGCAGTTGATCTTGCCGGAGTGCATGAAGCTGCTGCCTGTGTATCTAAACTGCGTTTTGAAGAGTGATGTTCTACACCCTGGTGCAGATGTCTCCCTTGATGACCGTGCCTACTTAAGACAGCTTGTCAGCGCCATGGACGTGGCTGATAGCCATGTGTTTTTCTATCCTCGCCTACTTCCACTGGTGAGGGATCAACAAAACATGTAGAAAACCCAATTGATGTTTTAATTGAGCTGTGATTGTTATGGTACATTCTGTTTCTCTACAGCAAAAGCTGGATGTTGAGAGCACTTCTCTGCCTGTAGCAGTGAGAGGCTCCGAGGAGAGACTTTCAAGAGGAGGAGTGTACCTGTTAGAAAATGGGCTGAACCTTTTCCTCTGGGTGGGGGTCAATGCCCAGCAAGAGCTGCTCCAGAACATCTTTGGAACAACTTCCTTCAGCCAGATAGACCCCAGCGTGGTACGACCCATTTTAAATGCGTAACAAGGGCTTTAGCTATGGTTGGAGGTGCTGTAAGCAATTGTTTTTTTCTTCTTTCTTTGTCGACCATGCATATAATGTACCTACTTCCTGACAGATATCAGTGAAATGGGGGTCTTGAGAAATCACACTTGTCTCTGTGACAACCCTATGCTCTTTGAACAGCAAAAACATTTTTTACCAAAAATTATAGTCATGGGAGTGGCCCACATTTTTTTAGCCAAATAGAAATGCTTGTGCCTGTGGCAGAAATGGCAAGCAGTTAGCAAAATTGCTGAAATCGCTTAAAGGCATACCCAAAAATTTAAAAAATGCTGTAGAACGGGGGCTTCTCCACTTTAGGTATGTCAGTGGCTGCAAAGCTTTATTCTTGTAGCCTCGAGGGCCACAATTAATTTATATGCAACACATGTCATGGTCCCCACAGAGCCCCCAGGAGTCAGTCTGGGATTAAATGAAGAGACAAAAGCAATTGAGACAGCCTAAATAGATAGAAGAACTGTGACAAATTCTCCAAGAAGCTTAGAAAATCATATCTGCCAACAACCAAGAAAAACTGTATCCAGGTGTATTACCTAGAAGAATTGTTGCTGTTTTGAAGGCAAAGGTGGTCACACTAAATATTGATTTAGATTTGTTTGTTTACTGGACATTGTATGATATTCAAAAATGAAAACTATTTATATATCATTATTTAAAGACATCTTCACTATGCAACATTTTTCCTAAGTGTCTAAAACTTTTGCACAGTACTTTATATATTTAATTCAGTATACATTTTATAGTAATTAATTTGTTATATATAGCCTATAAATTAGGGGTATAGAGCCACTTTCTAGCAAATTTATTGTGATTTATAGAAAACTGGTATGATCAGTCGTGTTGTCACTGTCAACTAATAAATGCCATGAGTGTTCAACATCACATACACAAGAGATGTGTTAAAAAACAAGCAGGATTTATCCAATGTTAACTTCAAAATTGCTTTGGTAAAAAGAGCACATTTAATAGTCTATTGATTAAGTATACGTTTTTTTTCAACATGGGCCACAAAAGATGGCTCAAGGGTCACGTGTTGAGTAGTGCTGTTATAGATGTTTGGGACTTGGTCATAGTCGCTTAATTTTCATTGTATAGGAAAAAGGTGTCATGAAGATAAATGGTGACTTAAGGTTAACATTTTGCAAACTAATATTTACCAAGCTGTTTTTGCTTTCATTTCATATTTCATGAATAGTATGTGAATGGTGGTGTTTTTATTATGTTTGTTTGCTGGTTTAGACATCTCTGCCAGCTTTGGATAATCCTTTTTCAAAGAGACTGAGGGAGATTATTGAGTCTGTCAGGGCACAACGTTCTCGATTCATGAAGGTAATATTACTGCTTTTTTTTTTTCTTTCATATTTCTATTACTCATGTTTTCACTTCTTTCATCATAGGTTTTCCCAAGTTTTATAACCTTTTATTTGGCCATTTAATTCATTTTAGCCTTGTTTTTGTTTTGTTTTTTCAGCTTATGGTGGTGAAACAGGAAGACAAACTGGAGATGATCTTCAAGCACTTCCTTGTGGAGGATAAGAGCAACAGTGGTGGGGCCTCTTATGTGGACTTCCTGTGTCACATGCACAAGGAGATTCGTCAGCTCTTGAGCTAGGAGTATCACCCCCCCACCCCCTCGCTCAGATGCGCTTTATCTTTTATTTGACATAATAAACAATCCCTTCACCCATCATCTACTCTTCCTCAGATATAATCTCATACACCGTGACTCGCGAGGAAGAAGCCACATTGTAAAGGAAGCGTTGCTTCATCAGATTATGATGTTCTTTTGGTTTTAGTGGTGGGAGTTTTGACCCGACCTTCTCTCTGGTGATGGCAGGTTTGGGAGACTGTGTGTGTGTTTGGGAGCTTATCTGAGGTCAGGTTGCAAAGCCTCTTTAGAGCTTAAAGGGTTCGGTTCAGCCTAAAATCGAAAATGTACATTTACTCACCCTCATGTCATTCCAAAACCGTATGACTTTCTTTCGTGAAGGTGAGTAAATTATAGAAATGTCATTTTTGGGTGAACTGTTCCTTTTAAACTGCTTTATGAAACTAACAGTGTCTTCAGAACAGCTACTGGGTTTTAGAGAGTTTGTGCACGCATATGCGTGATGTTTGACTGTGAACGTCAATGTTGATTGTACTGGGTGTTCTGTGAGAAACACTAGCACTGATTTATGGTCTCTAGGTACCAAGGGACATAAAATTAAACTGCATTAGAAATTAATCTAGACCTTCCCTAAATACAGTGAACTTGAAATCCCTCATGTTACTCCAATAAAAATCGAAAGATGTTTTAGAAAAAGAGTAATTTCCTTACCAGATTATTTGTGTTTTCAGCTTCAGTTCTTTTCACTCTTAACATTGGCCTTACTGATACTGTCTTTCCTTTCACATCCATTATTCTATTTATGTCTTATTTTTTGTCTCTGTCTTTGTCACCTGTTTAAGGAGTGTGAAAGCCCTCAACTAATAGACTCTACGGGACTTTGAAGTGTGCTGTTAATTGTTTAAAATGTGTTTTTCTCAGAAAACATTCTAAATAAAAGTCTATGCATCAACGTATCTTTAAAAACAAGAGGGAAGGCAGTACAAGAGACTGATGTCTAAATGATTTGATAGTCGAATATATCTGTACCATTCTGTTTTGCTTGTAATGTCGCCCTCAGCATCCATAATACAGGGGATACACCTAAAACAGATATGCTATAGTGTCATTTCTGTATCTGATCTTTTGGATGTCTCTCCAACCGAATTTCATAAAATCGTCCTGGGAGGAGTGAAGTTGTCAAGATTCTTCAACAGATGGTTCCACAATTGGGCGTATATTACCGAAGCAAGCGTGAATGCTTCTGGTGTTCGTTCAATTCACTATTCCATTTTATTTTCTGTATGGTCTGTTTGTAAACAATACTACAAATGTGCTTGATCATCATGTATCATATTTGGTTTATTTTGCTCTAAATCTGTTTTGAATTGTTTATGATCTTGGAGCAGGTGGAGTCGAGTTGCTGAGTGCTAGCTTGAGCTCTCCTGCTCTGGGTTTGTGTCTCTAGGGTATTAATCTTTGTGCAATGGAAGCCTGTGCTGAGTGTGTGGGACTCATTTAGAAACTGATCATTTCTAACTGTTTTTCAAAAGCTAGCAATGTTTTCAAGCACATACAGAATTGTGACCTTAAAAGCAATCAACACTGAATACCTTGTCATCACATTTATTACATGTACAGAATTAAAAATTACATTTTAAAAACTGTCAGTCAGTGTGAATCTTTTATGCGAACAGAAATGCCATATGTTTGTGTGAGCCCAAGAATGATTCTTTTAAACGAGTCTTGAATCTTTTTTTTTTTTTCAAGTGGAACTAAATAGTTTACAACCTCCTCGTAGTCCTTGTTGTTTACTTTGAGGTACATCCTGGCGAAGTGCTCTTTAGAACGGAAGGATCAGCCTTTTTTTAAGGTTGATTTTTGTGTTTGAAATCTTTAACCATAGGTATTTGTTTGCCAGAGACTCCCTCAGTATGTTTCAGAGTTGTGTCTTCTTGTTTTTCATATATCCCACCTGACTGCAAATAAACACTATCTATTTATTGGTTGACTCCTGCCCTCTTATGAATTCATTTATACAGTTCAGTTTGGCTTTCCAGAGGGGATTAGATCTTAAAATAATATTCAATTACATATTTCATACTCTGCATGAAAGCTGTCTTTAATGACAAAAATTGGGGAAATGTTGGTTTAAAAATTGATATTCGTACAAGTGACGAACCCATCTATATACCACTCAAATCTAGTCAATTTAATGTCAACCTTAGAAAGAATACTACACTTGTCAAGCCATTATATGGAGTCTTAAAAACCACCTGTCAAAGACGATGAATTTACAAAATACACAATCAACTTCAAAATAACAGTTTAACACACTAGCCTATATTATACTAATTTTTGTTTCAGATGAGGTCAAATGTATCTTGCTTTTTTTCTCTCTACTCTTAATCTGGTCTCCAAACACATGCCATGTCCAGAGCATCATACACGCTTAAAATAAACCATAAGCTGCATTATGTAACTGAATGAGCTGAACTTTGGGGGATATAATGCGATGTGATGGGCCATCAAAGGTGTGTTTATTAACGTAGTCCCAGAGAGTGGTAGAGTGCGTGATGATGTGGGGGGGATTTTTGCATACATCACTATTAATATTGCTTATACTTGGGGTAGGGATTTAAACAAACCCCTAACCCCAAGTATTAAACTTTGTAGTAAAATGTTTTAATCCTAAGTATTAAACTTTTTTCACTTTTCACCACTCTGAACATGCTGGCAAGCACCTAACAATGCACTAACACTCCGATTACATTAGTATAGATATGTAAATTGTGTTGTGTAAATATGTTGTTTATTGTAATTGGTATAGGTCTCATCACTGTCATGACGTCACTGTTGCCCGGAACTGCACAAGACTTTCACCTACTGTTGCACTTGTTTACATGGTAGTGTGACAAAGTGATTTGATTTGATAGTAACAGTATTGCAATACCCTGGTCTTGTGGCTAATGGTGGGTTGATGTCGAAATATTTAATATTCAGAGATCGATGCATTTTTATATACATATTTACACTCACCGACAATTTATTAGGCCAAACTTGTGGCAACTGTGCAATGCATAACATCATGCAGATGTCTCAGAATGCACAACACATCGAACCTTGAGGCGACTGGGCTACAACAGCAGAAGGCCACATCGGGTTCCACTTATGTCAGCCAAGGCACAGGCTCACCAAAATTGGACAGTTAAAGACTGGAAAACCAGCCTGATCTGATTAATCTCTGTTTCTGCTGAGGTACACAGATGATAGGCCCACTGCAGCCTCCGGTGTCTGTAGGTGTACAGGTGTTCCTAATAAAGTGCTTGGTGAGTGTACATACTCTAACTGTGTGCGATTTCAGACACAGCTATAGTGTTAAATAATCAATAATGAAAACAAGCAAGTTTGCCCCCCCCCCCCATATTTATACCATGATCACTGGAAACATGTTAATGCTTCACGTTGCAACCCAAGCCAAATCTATGCACTTGAAGTGTTTATAGTTTGATATTTCATCAAAGGATGGCCCCATACGCGTCCACAGAGGTCTGTACTAAGCCACGAATATCCATTGACCCTCGAGATGCCTCTGTTTATACATGTCTTTTCAACGGTTATAAAGCTTGTTGGTTGGAGTCATGTCCAATTAGACCGCTGCTGTATATGTGACTTAATGGAGAGTTGGCCCATGGAGACTGTGTCTCACGGAGACTTCCTCTGTTTGTGTGAAGCAAATCAGGTCTTTGCCACCTACTGTGAGATCAATCCAACCCACATCAGACATTTAGCATTAACAAGGCCCCTGCCACCTTCATTTCTCTCTCACACACACCTCACGTTCTGCTTCTCTCAGTCCAAAACTGATTAGCCCCTCTCTCCCAGGGGATTGGAGTTTATTTAGTCTGCTGAAAGGCTTGTATGCGACTGGGATATGTGTTTTTAAAAAACCTTTTCTGACCCTAAGTATTAACTTTTGGCTCATAACATGTCATAGACTGATAGAGCTAGGGACATGAATGATCCCTCAAATTGTGGGGCTTGTTGAGGAGTCGTGTGCCATTACTTTTCTAAGTGATTGTAGTTACAGTGTTTGCTTTGCAAATGATAAAATGGGAGAAAAATAATCCCATAGACACATTGAAGAACCCAAGCAAAATCTAGTGACCACAATATCATAGAGACTTGACGTGGGCTCTTTTGCCAATAAACATTGTCCTACTGTATGTAGCAATGCCCTGCAAACCAGTGCTCTAAATAGGAGAAGATCCTCGCTGGTACTTCTCTGCATCTGAATGCAAGTTTTTCACAGACAAGCACCTTTCACATTTTCTGCAGAAAATCTAAAAATTGTAGTACCCTCACACTGATATTTGTGCTTTGGTGAGTCATACTTATGAAATTGAATGTCAGATTTGTCATAATTATGATCCTTTTTCCTTATCATTTTTCCTGATCATTTTGACTACATCTCATAATTATGACTGTCTTATAATTTCTGACTTTATATTGCATAGTTATGGCTTACTATCTCATCATTTTGACTAAATTCTATATGTAGAATTTCATAATTGACATTTAATCTCATATTTATGACTTTTCATCTCTTAATGTTGACTTTCATCATAAGTATGACTTTAGATCTAATAATTATGCCATTTAATCTCATAATTATGATTTAGTAATTATGACTTTTCAAAGCACTTTGTTTTTTCAATATGGTGGAAATGGGCTTCCATAATAATTCTATAATTAGATTTATGTCTTATCATTTCTGACTTTATATTGCATAATTATGGCTTACTATCTCATCATTTTGACTATATCTCATAATTATGACTGTCTTGTAATTTCTGAATTTATATTGCATAATTATGGCTTACTATCTCATCATTTTGACTGTATCTTATAATTATGATTGACTAATCATTAACATTTTACCTCATCATTATGACTTACTATCTAACATTTTTTATTTATTTTATAATTATGACTTATAATTATGACCTCATAATTGACTTACTATCTCATATTTTTATTTATTTACTATCTCAGAATTATGCCTTTTATCTCATAATTATGACATTTTACGTAATAATTTTGAGTCTCATAATAATTACTTATCTCATTATTTTGATTTATCTCATAATTATGATTGACTAATAATTTAGATTTTTATTTCACAATCTAGCTTCTTTTTCCTGCGATGGACTGGCGACCTGTCCAGGGTGTCCCCTGCCTTTCGCCCAATGTTAGCTGGGATAGGCTCCAGCCCCCCGCGACCCTGTACACAGGATAAGCGGTTGACGATGGATGGATGGATGGATGGATGGATGGATGGAATTTAGATTTAATAGTTCAGTGATTGTAATCTCATAATTGTTACTTACTATCTCATAATTTTGACTTTTATGTCATCATGATTTAGAATTTCATAATTGACATTTAATCTCATATTTATCGACTTTTCATCTCTTAATGTTGACTTTCATCATAAGTATGACTTTAGATATAATAATTATGCCATTTACTCTCATAATTATGATTTAGTAATTATGACTTTTCAAAGCACTTTGTTTTTTCAATATGGTGGAAATGGGCTTCCATAATAATTCTATAATTAGATTTACATTTATTAAAGTGTGTCATTTCTGCACCCAAAGGCAGAATTGTCTTGTTCAAAACCCACACCAGTGATTGAGCCAATATGTCTAGTTGAGTTTGGAAAAGTGTAGCTTTTCCAGGAACTAGCTTCTTTTTCCAAGGAGTAATGGTGTGTCATAACAAACATTACATTTTATTGTGATTACACTGTATTGTGCATGCTTCAGCCGATTGATTCGGTTCGTTCGGACGATTTATGTAAATGTATAGGTTAAACTAAATGATTTACCAGTTCACTTATCTAGCATTGGGAAGTTCAATTATTCTTAGTCAATCGGTTCGTTTAATCTTCATATAAACAAACCAGTTCAAATAAATGATTCACAGGTTCACATGAGCCCCTGCGTAAAAGCCACTCCATCTTCTTTTCTTAATAGAAATGTAGGTAATTTCAGAGTAGTGTTTTCACTCAGTTATATAAATAGTGTGTTTTATTAGTTTTATTTAATACACTTCTTCTTAATGTTGCCACCAATATCGATCACATCTGATTTGCCTATAGGCTCCATTAGAGTCAGGAACATTTCTTAATGTGTTTGATGATGCTTGTGGCACGAATATGACACTTTTCAATAATAAAACATAATGCATTCTTATGAGATAGTAACACCATGTGCTGCAGTGTTCATTTCCAAAATTGTTAGGAAAAGTATGAGAGAGACAGTTTACCAATTTTTACAGCACTCAAATGAGCACCTTTATCCTGCAAAGACTCGTTTCCACAGTTTGTCCAGCAGGTGTAGCTCAGCTGGTGTCATTGTGTTGGAGACAGCAAGCTCGCTCACACTTTCCTGCTCTATCCCTTCATAGCCTCTTTCTGTCATAACACATACAGATAACCTAGCATTCACACAGAAGCGTCAGAGCAGTATGTCCTCACGTTAGACCTCAAAATGAACTTTCGATTAATTCTTCCGAAGACAGAATGAAGGCAGGGTTCTTGCACCATCTGCGTGCGTGTCTGTTTGCAGGGGCAACTTTCCCCACCCAGCAGGATGACCACCTGCCTTTCCCAGCATCATCACCTGTCAGCTATATGGGTCACAGCTGTGCATTTGCATGCATGCGCTTGCGTGTGTATGTGTGTGAGTTGCCTTTCCCAGTCCTGCTTCCAAAATAATCCAGAACACATACTTCCACATCTTCATTCAACAACCAATGAAAGCATCCCCTCTTCAGCCTAACTGCGATCAAACATTAGGTCTCAGTCAACATGAAATCAAAACGGACTCTATTTACTTTCTTAATACTTGTTCCTGGTCCACTAGAATGGCGGTGGGAAGTGCGATTCATTTTAGCGATTCGTTTCTTTAAACCGGTTAAAATAAAACGATCCAAAACAAAGTCATCACTCAATTGTGTTCTCATGCTGCCTTCATGTGCATCGGAATGATCCTACTTAGCACTTCTAAAGTAGTAATTGCGAGTATTTCACGTTCAAGGGCTTTGTCGTCAGAAAGATCAGGAAACATGGACGATTTCAGGTTCATATATTTTTAAAGAACTTTTATTTTGACACCAGTCACACCATAATACATATGACTCAGTTTGCTTGCAGACAATAATGGAATTTTGGTCATATACAAGCTATTTTTGTAATAATTTACAACATGCATCAAATGGCTTCTGATAAACCGAAACAGCAAGCGCTAGGGAGGGTAGAGTCACATGGGGTAACCTCCTTGTGGTTGCGATTAGTGGTTCTCACTCTCAATGGGGCCTGTGGTAAGTTGTGCATGGATCGTGGAGAATAGCATGTGCCTCCACATTTGGAGTCTCCGTGGTGTCATGCACATCGAGCCACGTGATAAGATGCGCGAATTGGTGGTCTCTGAAGAGGAATCTGGATTGAGGTGAGTAACCATGCCACCATGAGGACACACAAGGACCTAAGTTGGAATTGGGCATTCCAAATTGGTGAGAAAAAAATAACGTGAACTGGTAAGTCATCTCTTACTGTTGGGTGATCTACCAAAGCTTTGCCAATCGGGTAGAACGGGTCATTAAAAGAAATCTGTTCAGAAGAACGATTTGTTCACGAATTGTTCACCACTATTCTATTAACACTTTCCTTTTCGGCTGATGTCATCAATCCCTTACTTTTCAACCCTTCCCCTCCAACCAACTGACCCCATTCTGGCATGTAGCACCCACTTTTCAAGGTCCAAATAATCTAGATATGTCACGCTGGTCAGCCTGCTCGAACAAACAGAGCAGCATTTTGATAGTGCCACATTGTTTACACTTTTTGTGGAAATCAACCTATGAGTGACTTACATGGAGTTATCTCTGCCTATTAAGCAGCGATAGAAAAAGTATTTTGCACAGATATTATCTCAAACCCTTCGGCTGTGTGCTTTTTTAGCTTGTGCACAAAGCAAAACAGAAGCAGAAGTTTATTATTCTGCAAAAATAATATAAAAACACAGTTTACTGCTGAGACATTGCAGGTTTTTGCATTTTAATCCAAAGAGGTCAGATAGGGGCGCTATACATAGCAGGAGTTTTTGCTAACAACAGAGAAGAGAAAGGAAAAATAAGGAGGAGGGAGAGAATAAGGGAGGTATGCTGGACTCCTCCGCACTCCCTCGGTCCCCTGGCTCGTCTATCACAGCGTTCAGTGCCCACCGAGGACTTGGACCCTGGAGTGAGCCTCCCAGTGCCGTCTCTACCTGACCCGAGAACAGTTCCTATGCACTGTGTGCACTGTTTTCAAGGAAGTGAAAACAGGGAACTAATCTAGAGTCAGCTATTAAAGGGATTGTTCTACCCCAAAACAGGCATGCTTGGGCTTGACCCACATTGTCATCAGCCGCTCCGGACGCTGGCTTTGCTCTGAGCGTCTCTCTGTCAAGGGCACCGAACAGCTTGTAGCTCAGTTTCACACTTCACAGTACACACTCCATAACCTGGCTGGACTTTTTTTATTAAAGTGGCTTTTGTTCATGCTATATGCAGAGGTGGTTCTATGCCATTTTAACTAGTCAGTTGAACCAGGCTGTGGTCAGCTGTGCTTTTAAGAGGGTCCTCTGTACTGTATGTACGAATATAAAACATATGTGATGCCTTGTTTTAAACATGACAACAAAACATTGACCGGTAACACTTTACAATAAGGTTCCATTTGTTAACATTAGTTAATGCATTAGATATCATGAACTAAGACTGAACAGTTCACCCAAATATGAAAACTCTCACCATTTGCTCACCTTCATGCCATCCATCACAGGTGTGTATGATTTACTTTCTTTAATCTACAGTACATAAGCAAATATTTTTAGACGAATATCTCAGCTCTGTAGGTCCATATAATGCAAGTGAATGGTAACCAAAATTTTAAAGCTCCAAAAAGAGCATGAAGGCACCATAAAAGTAATCCATAATACTCCAGTAGTTTAATCCATGTCTTCTGAAGTGATAAAATCGGTTTTGAGTGAGTACAGACTGAAATATAATATTTTTTTTCTGTACAACTTGTCATATCAATCTCTTGGCGTGATCACGATTTTAAGTTTGATTACACTTCCTAGTCCTGGACTCATGAGCAGAGTGCTAGATGGCGCTAGGAAGTGTAATCAAACTTGAAATCAAGATCGCCAAGGAGACTGCAGATGTCATGATGTCACTGTGGTCTGTTCTCACCCAAAACCGATTGGATCACTTCAGAAGAAATGGCTTTTTAACTAATGGAGTCTTATGGATTATTTTAATGATGCCTTTATGTGCTTTTTAAAGCTTTAATGTTTTGGTCACCATTCACTTGTATTGTATGGACCTACAGAGCTTGGATGTTCATTTGTGTTTTGCATTCTGGGATGGCATGAAAGTTAATAAATGATGAGAGAATTTTCATTTTTGCGTGAACTGTCCCTCTAAGCATTGTTACTGGATCTGTCATTTCTTTTAACTTTAACCATTTACATCAGGAATTTGTCTGTTCAACACACAAATAGTATGAAAATACTGCCAAATATGGAAAAATATCCATACATTTTAGCCATTTTTAATATTCATGTGTCCATGTTTCCTAAAGGATAATGTGTGTTGTGCCCTTGATCCAGATGGTTTCTGAGACATCATCCCATAACCCCAGAACAAACACAAGCTTCACCTGAGTCATCCATCTACAATGACGTCTGCTGGTGTACAGTGTAGAGGACAGCTGTAGGATATACAGGGACCAGCACTGGGCTTCCTGTTGTGTCTGCATCTCTTTCTCAGCATGGGTGCAATGTGAAAGAAAAAAAGAATAAAAATAGAAAGGAAAAAAATATATATATATATATTCTCCATGGTGTTCTCGGGTTTTGCTCATTTGTCGATAGATCCAATGGGGTTTTCTATCAGACTATTCTGGACTCTATAATAGTCTGTCAGATTCACATGCTGTCATGTGAGAGTGTATGATGAGTTGTTCTCACACCATTACCCAAGGTGACTTTCCTCAGTGCCTTTGTTCTTCAGGTTGTTTTAAGGTGGCATAACTATGAGACTGTTGGCTAGTTCACTCCTTTTCACTCAGGTTGGTGAGACATTTCCATCCCCTTGAGTTTCATAATCATATGACAAATGACCTGTACAGATATGCTGATCGAGAGAAGATGCCTTTTTGGATGGTAATCAAACAGATATAAAACCTTTGTTTTCATATCTTCCTCAGTTACCAATCCTCAATATTTAAAATTTTAATTAAGGTAGGATTTTTGGTTTTATTGCCATTAATATTGAACATGAAACAACATTCACAATGCATTGAACATCCCTAATGTGAAATATTTCTGAGTGAGACCATTTTGCTTGAAATAAAGTAGGAAAGGACTTTTATTCAGGATTTGATTGGTTGATATAAAACTCAGCAAAAAAGAAACATCCCTTTTTCAGGACACTGATTTTGTGAAAATCCAAATAAATGTACAGAATGTGATGGTCGGACTCGGGTTTATTGCTGAAGTAATGAGCGGAAGAGTGGGGTAACATCTCACAGCAAGAACTGGCAAATCTGGTGCGGTCCATGAGGAGGAGATGCACTGCAGTACTTAATGCAGCTGGTGGCGACACCAGATACTGACTGTTACATTTGACCCCCCCTCCCCCATTTGATCAGGGACACTGGTCACTATTTTACTTATATTGTCATTCTTTTCTATACAATGAAAGTAAATGGTGACATTTTAATGGTATAAAATTAAGTCAAATATACTTAACTTTATGACATATTGTAAGAGTAAATTTAAACATTTCAGTTAATTCTGTAACTTACAAATCTGATGCACATATTACTTAAATTTGGTGTAATTTAAATGAACATGATAGCTGTGTATTGTGTAAACCTCACTCTCCAGGCCACACTAGAGACTGAGGCTAGAAGCCATGGCTTTTATAGCCTCCTTGCTTGCACGTCAGACTCCCATGCCAGGGATCGCCGGTGTCATGATAAATTGTGTCGGCCCGGTAAATCGAGTCCCCATATGATATCACAGTGATTCCATTGGCTCAAAGAGCTAGTAATGGTTATTCTATTCAGTGCCTGATTCAAAATCTTACAAATTCACTTTATGGTATATGCCGTTTTAACTATGTCAATAGGACATTTAATGTCTTTTAAATTATATGTTACACATAATAATATGTAACTGAAGTTATAGATTGTGAAATTAAAGATGTGTCATTGTTTGTGTTTTTCAGTTAGCCTAGACTTCAATGATATGCTATCATGATAACATGCTCAGGCATTACAAACAGTTACCCCAAAGCGAAATCGATTTACTGGGCGGTTCGAATCCCTCTTGGGGCGGGTCGAGTACGAGTGACACTGAAACTGAAAAATATTGATTTTTAAATTATGCTTCATCCAAGCCACTAGGTGTCACTGTAAATACAAGATGACACAAAGACAAAAGTTTCTGTGTGCACATTTATATAATATTAACTAAGAAGCTAGACAATTTTAGATGTTTGAACTGTGTACAAATGTAGAATTTATATATTTAATTATTTAATATTTCAACTTATTCAGTGTAGAAAGTACTTAATCTTATCTGCTATATTTACGTTACCAAAAAAAATAAAAACAAATTCAGCATAGGTTAAATCCCCTTGTGTTCCACAGAAGAAAGAAAGTCATATAGGTTAGGAACAATCTGAGGGTGAGTAAATGAAGACACATTTATACATTTGGTTCTTACATGGATTAGCCACTCCCCCTCTTTCTAAAATCCCACACTCCAAAGATACCAAATGAGCTTTGTTGAGACCGACATCTTGCAGAAATGGTTGTTAAAAACAACAGCGCCAATAGCGCCCTCAACTGACAACTGTTATGAGCAACATGGCTTAAAAATGGCAGTAAGTCTCAATAATTCGCTGCAACTACAACACTATGAGAACGTGCAAAATGATTGACAGGTCAAAAGTGTCATTGTCTGCAGTCTGCTGAAACATTTTTGTTTGCTGTTTACACAGTCTTGAACTGTCACAGAGACAGGTGAGATGTCTTACAACACTTATTTCAGTAACATCTCTCAGGGAGTAGGAAATGTTTTGCTTACCTTTCTATGAAAAAATTGGTAAGAGCACCTTTAAAAACGACTTAAATTTTGGTCTGCTCATCATACAAAATGATCATATGTCTTCAGAAGACATGGTATATGGACCACAAGTCACATGAACTAGTTTTATGACACTCTTGGGTGCTTTATTAAGCATTAAAATGAGTCTCTATGTACTACCATTGATTGAAGGCATCCACAAGGCATTCATTATATTATTTCCTTTTCGATTCAGCAATAGAAAGTCATACGGGTTTGGAATGACATGAAGTAAATTATTAGATATTTAATATTTTGATCAACTATGCCTTTAATATCCCCTGTTAGCAACTGATTCAACAGTAGATATGAGTATTTAAAGGCAGTTCAGTTTGTCAGTTGATCAGCCCACTGGATTTTCCACTCAAATCCTCAGTGAGGCAGTGAGAGGAGGAGAGAAGATGAGGAGGAGGAGGAGGACTGCTGACTGTGTCTGATCTACAGAGCACAGCTGAATCCGATAACACCGCAGTGAGAGAACATATTGTATGCTGTAGTCATCTCCTAGTGTAGTTTAATTTTGTAGTTTTCATTTTGTTCCTGTGGTCTTTATTAGTGCTTATTGATTGATTGATCCATCATATCCAAGAGGGCTTTGTGATGTGTTGTCAGTACTTAAATACAGTACCAGGTTTCCCACACTTTTGACTAATACATTTCCATGACTTTTTCGTGACCCCTCCTGTCATGTGTGATTACTGGATTTTTTTTAATTAAACAAATTGAGACTAATTTACTAAAGAATAATTCAGATCAATTTGTGAATCGGCTTAAAAGACTTAAAAGAATTTTTCGGATGATACGAATCGGCCATATGGATTGTGAGGTTTTATTCACTAGAGCAATATCAAGCCAAATCATTATTTTAAAGCAGAGTAAAAATTTTGAAACATTTACATTCATTCACTCTACACAGTAACCAATGAAAATTAGTCTTAAAATTAGTTGGGATTTTCTGGGATTTTCAGTAGTGGTTGACATAATGGCCAATGCGATATAATGCCAATATTTCCATAATACAATTAATTGATATTAATTGAAAGATGTAAACAAAATTACTGAAATGAAATTAATATTTTCACATTTTTATTTTTTTAAAGAGGCCACTGCTATCAGGGAATACCATTGTCATGAAGGGGTGTACCTGGTCTCCAACAATGTTTAGGTAGGTGGCACGTGTCAAATTGATGTCCACATGAATGTCAGGACCCATGGTTTCCCAGCAGAACATTGCCCAGAGCATCACCCTCCCTCCACCGGCTTGTCATCTTCTTACAGTGCATCCTGATGCCATCACTTCCCCAGGTAAATGGCACACATGTACACGGCCGTCCACATGATATAAAAGAAAACAGGACTCATCGGACCAGGCAACCTATTTCCACTGCTCCCAGGTCCAATTCCGACTCTCGTGTCTCCCATTGTAGGTGCTTTCGATGGTGGACAGGGGTCATTATGAGAACTCTGACCGGTTTGTGGCTATGCAGCCTCATACGCAATTTCCTGCTGCGTATGAGGCTGCATAGCCACAAACCGGTCAGAGTTCCCATAATGACCCCTGTCCACCATCGAAAGCACCTACAACTGTCATTCAAAAGTAAGCATCATTCAAATTTTCTGCGACTTGAGCCACAATAGACTTCTGTTGGTCTGGACCAAACTAAATAGCCTTCGTTGCCCAACACCCTGTCGCCGGTATGTGGTTTGCCCCTCCTCTGACCATGGTCGGAGGACACTCACCACTGTTGATCGGCCTTGCCATTTCAGAGACGCTTTGACCCAGTCGTCTGGCTATAACAATTCGGCCCTTGTCAAAGTCGAACAGGTCTTAACTCCTGCCCATTTCTCCTGCATTCAACATGTTGATTACGAATTGATTGTTCAATTACTATCTAATCTACCCAGACCTTGACATGTGGCCTTGTTAGGAGATGATTAACATTATCCACTTCACCTGTTAGTGGTCATAATGTTTTGGCTCATCAGTGTATTATATACATTCTTGGCTGTAATTGGATGACAAAATAACTAGTTACTGTACTCTGTAATTTTAGGCACAAAAAGTAGTGTAATGCATTAATTTTAAATTGATATAAGCAGATTAAAGTTACTGACTTTCAATAAAAGTAATTACTTTTAAGTACATATATTGCATTAGAAATATTTCTAAAAATATATATTATTTATATTTATACAATTAAAATGTAAATTCATATTTCAAGTTTCAATTTTTATTTGTCACATACATAACCATACACAGTACGACATGTAGTGTAATTCTAGGTACGACTTTTGTCCCCCAATTTACGCAAACATTTAAAAAAATTTAAAAAATAAAAGATATATATAAATTTACTTGTAAAAAATTGCATTATATTTAGATAGATAGATAGATAGATAGATAGATAGATAGATAGATAGATAGATAGATAGATAGATAGATAGATAGATAGATAGATAGATAGATAGATAGATAAGGAGTAAAAATAGATTTACAATTACAAAGAACATTTGTAATATTGCTTCAAGTGTGTGGTTTTGAATGGTGAAACTAGTCCTGGTGTTGTCCTTGATTCAGGTCACGGATGGCCTGGGGAAAGAATAAGTTAATTATTAGGATGGCTGAGGTCTTTCATATGTTCATATGTATGTCTGTATGCATTTCTGTGACATTTACATTTATGCATTTGGCAGACACTTTTATCCAAAGTGACTTACAGTGCACTTATTACAGGGACAATCCCCCCTGAGCAACCTGGAGTTAATTACCTTGCTCAAGGACACAATGGTGGTGGCAATGAGGATCGAACCAGCAACCTTCTGATAACAGCTATGTGCTTTAGCCCACTACGCCATGGTGACATCTGAAGGGTGTGCGACAATGAACAAGGATATACACATCATTTTGAATTTGTTGAGCAGCAAATTTAAAAAAAAATTGTGACAAGTGTTTTAGAAAGTAACTTAAAAGTAAAGTAATTAGTAATGTGAATACTTTTTAAAAGAAATAATAAGTAAGTAATCAGCTTACATTTTTTAGAGAAGTAGTTAGTAATTTCTAGTGGATTACTTTTAAAAGTAACTTACCCAACCCTGATTATATACTGTATAACAGACAGGGTTGGGGAGTAACAGAATACATAAAAAAACAGGATTACATAAATATTACATAATATTGTATAGTACAATAAAATATAATATTTTACAGCATGTATTCTGTAATCTGAGTAGAATAATTTTAAAATTAACCTTCCCAACCTGATAATAGATGAGCATAAATATGGTGGACATCTCTTTGGTTTCTCTGTGAGTGTAAGGAAGAAATTTAAACTGTCATGTATTATCAGTACTGGAGCCCATCTCAGAGCAATGCAGCAACCCACACAGACACAAGCACACATTTAACAGATAACACAACAGACTCTCTGTGCACTGCCACTGATGACCTCCCTCTGTCCCACACTCGCAAGCAATAAGCACAAACACACACACAATGAGAAACGAGGACAGCTGAGCTGTAGTGCAATCTGCAGTTAAGTGTACATCACTGTTAATGTCATCATGTATTATTCACATATACCATCCAAATGTCCGCCAACATGACTTATCTGTTCATTTGCACAGGCTGCAATCCTCTTATAAAACACGATGTGAGTCTGAACATTTCCATTCATTCGCACACACATGCACACATACTGTACATACGGGTTGCAAATTCCAAAATGAACACTCCTCAACTGACAAGAAGTAGAATTACATTGACACAAGCACCCAGGAGCCTATTAAGTCAATGTGAAATCAAAGGCCCTGTTGTAAATTGTGCACTTAATTTGATCTTGCAGATTTGCCATAGCCATCTCTTGTGTGTGTGTCCAAGAAAGTGCACGAGACCATTAATATTCTGTTTCACTTGGAAGTGCATCAGATTATGGAAGTAAAATATGTTGCGAATGCTGATTTTATGACTTTAAATTCACACCCACTCACTCCACGGCGAATTAACACAGTAAAACATGGGCCTGAGCACTCTGACACATCACTAAAGCTTACATATTACAGTACACATTTAAACCAGCCATATAGGTATACTGTATACTATCTAAGCTTTAATCCCTCAAGCGAGTACCCCCCCCCCCCATAAGCACACAAACTTTAAGCCAAGCAATGGCTTTTCAGGCATCTGATATACTGTACATTTTAAGGCTCTGTGCACGCATCACCAAAAGAAGTGACACAGTTTTAGTATGTAGGCTATACACAGAACCCTAGGAAGCACTGTACAATCACATCTCATCACAACAGCCACAAACAGTAGAATAACAATGCAGGAGTCATTGTGAGCAAGAGCTCTCCACAGAGCCGATAAAAAAAAATTCATTCAATTTGTCTTTCTGAGTATGTGCTATTCTTGCCTGCTATTCAGGTTTCATATTTCCAGCTCTCCTCTGCTCTTGTAGCATACTACTCTCCATGAAATTCTCTTTCTTTCTCTTTCCACCTCATACAATCTCTCCACACATTCCGTTCTGTCCAGGAAGGCTCTTTCCATTTCTCTCTTTAATAATTCAGAGCAAAAGAGGTATGTGTTAAAGTTACAGTGGCCAAACCCAGTGCTGTTCTGTGTAGGACAATCATCTCTGCTCACTCCTCCAGTCACTGATCTAAACACACATACTGTATAATATGTTCAGAACAGCATACTGCCTGCTCATACTGTTTCTGAAATATGGAGTGCTCCATGTATACTTTGCAATGTAAAATGGCTTTGTAAAATTTGTATGTGAAATAGAATGCATTGTGAAACAATAAACCCTATGTTCAGAATGCAATACTTGCCTACTGGTTACTGCACACTGTGGAATATACACTGAATTCTGCTTACTATTTTAAAATAGTATGTGAAGTAAAATGCATTAAAAAAAAATAATATGTTTGGAATGTAACACTAGCCTACTGGTCCCTGTACACTGCAGTATACAGTGAGTACTGCATACTATTTTTAATAGTATGCCACCTAGAATGTATTATGAAACCCTAAAGGCTATGTCAGGAATGTAATAGAAGCCTACTGGTTATTGCATACAGTGCAACATACTCTGAATACTGCTTACTATTTTATTTTTTTTAAATAGTACGTGAAATAGAATGCGTTGTGAAACAATAACACCTATGTTCAGAATGCAATACTAGCCCACTGGCCACTGCACACTGTGCAGTATACACATAGTTCTGCATACTTAATAGTATGTGAAATAGCATGCATTAGGAAACAATTATGGCTATGTTTGAAATGGAATACTAGTTTAGTACTTAATGAATTCTGTCCAGGAAACACTGTATATTTGTTAGGAATGCAGACGAGGAGTGGGGATCTAATTGCGGGTTCTTTATTATAAATCAGAGTGAGGACAAAACAAACAGGAACAAATGAAACATCCACGGTGGGAAAACAAAACCAAAAAACACGAAAAAACATCAAAAGAATAAACAGGCTGGGGAAACATCCACGACGGGCAAAGGTAACATAGAAACATCTGAAACATTAACATTCAGTGAAACATACACATTCAACAATCAACAAGGAGTGGAGAAACAGCAGGGTTTAAATACACAGGAGACATGATGATAACAAACGACAATCAGGTGAGAACAATGACACAGGGCTGGCAGTGATGAGGGCCGGGAATTCTGGGAAGTGTAGTTTTTGACAAATACTAGTGAAACACAGGGCAGACAACAAGGGAATCATGACAATATTGCTTACCATTTAAAAAACAAATAGTATGTGAAATAGAATGCATTTTAAAACAACAATGGCATTTCCGCCTATGCGTGTGTATCCCATGCTTCTACAGTAGAAGGTTGTGCTTTGTGTGTTATTGCTTAGGATCCTGCTATTGAGGCTATATACTCTATCTGTAATTATTTAACCAGTCCTGTATGGAAGGAGCCCCAGGTGAAAACCAAGAACTAATCATGGTCTTTTTTTTTACTGCAGTTAAACCTCTTCTAAAAAGTATGCTACCTGAGACCAAAAATGTGAGAAAATATGTAAATCTGTCCCTATGGAGTTCTGAGTGACATTGTGTGCAGTTTGGGCTGTCCTTAAATTTCAATTGGAATCGTTTATATGGAGAAGCTCAGACTTTATGAATAAATTGGTAGTGAACAATCTGGTGTGCTGGATTCTTTGAAGATGAGAAAATGTTAGACCAAACAATATCCCAGTCAAGTTCTAGGTCCAATGCTCGCCTGTATTACTTCTGGTGCGTGGGGACAAAAATGTATAAAAGTTGCTGTGCACACACTGAATGGAGATAAGACTGGAAATGTTCTATAAAAAAAAATGTATATATTAAAATTTGTGAAAGCATGGTGAGTTAAATATTGAGCACATTGCATTGTGACACAAGGTATTCCATGCATGATGCTCTGTTGTACACTGATCATTATTGCAAATGTAGTAGGTTGTCTGATTAATCCATGCATGCTGAAAATGTCCATATTATGCACAGTAAACAGACTATAGGCATACATTTTAAGTGTATTTTCGAACATGTGAATTGTCTTTATGCGTGCAATACTCAGATGATCTACAGAATGCAATAAAAGACTGTGCAGAATACTTACAATGAAATGTGCTTGACTTCACCAATTTAAAAACTGAATGAATATCATCCTTGATTTTTCTTAACATTTGATCAAGATATTTTTACACAAAATTGGCCTACTATTTAAAATGTTGCATCATTGCATACTGTCACATACAATAAAAAAAAAAAAAGAAAAACAAATACAAGCTGAATACAGTTAGCTCTGCACAGTACAGTAAGCAGTACCACAGTATTCCATAACGAATGGAATTCCGCCATGCACACACACAAAATTCACTACACCGGAGTCCATAATCCAGCTCACCTGTCAACACATCTGCAATCTTCCCTACTCTCTCTCTCTCTCTCTCTCTCTCTCTCTCTATCTCTTTCTCTCTTTCTCTGTTTGTGTTTCTAGCTTTCACCCATAACTGCTGAGCTCAGTATAAACCAGTCTTTCTCTGCTCCCTTTCACTACTCGTTTTATTTCTCTCAGTGGTGTTCAGTGTAAAGCAGGTCAGTTGGGAGTTGAGGGGGAAGATGCTAACACAAGCTGAAGTGTGCTGCACTCTGTTACATAAACACTGTGGGAGAAGCTTCGGACACCTTCCCACAGGCCTTTGCTTGCTTACGCTGAAGCTTACATTATCCTGAAATGCTCTGTCCTCACACACTCCCTCCACGGCTTGCCGGCCTGCTTAATTCCACTAATACACACATCTGCTGTCACTCAAGGGCTTCGGTCAATAATATGTGAAAGAACACTACTTAAAACACATCGACTAACACTGTAGGTGACTTCTGGGGCATGTTTGAACTTTAAGAAAAGCTCAGGATATGATAAGCCACAATAAAAAGCATTAATCCGTTAGTAAATCCATACACAAGCCTCTCTACGGTGCAGTTCAGCGATGACACATGAATTTACACTTATCATCATCACACTATTTTTCTGACCATGACCAGGCTAAAGACTTTGCAGAATGTTCCAGGGCTATGAAAACAATTATAACAAATATTTAGTTTTTGATCTCTTAATTAATTCTCCTACACAGCAGTTAAACTAGTTATTCCCAAAATGAAAATAGTCTCATCATTTACTCACCCTCATGCCATCCCAGATGTGTGTTACTTTCTTTCTTCTGCAGAACACAAACAAACATTTTAAAAGAATATTTCAGCTCTGTTAGTTCTTACAATGCAAGTGAATGGTGACGAGAACTTTGAAGCTCCAAAAATCACATGAAGACCACATAAAAGTAATTCAAACAACTCCAGTGGTTAAATCTGTGTCTTCAGAAGTAATGTTATAGGTGTGGGTGAGAAAAAGTTCAATATTTATGTCCTTTCTCAGTATAATTCTCCACTTTCACTTTCACATTCTGTCAGATTTTGAAAGTGAATGTGGAGATTTATAGAATAAAAGGACATAAATATTGATCTGTTTCTCACCCACACCTATAACATTACTTCTGAAGACACAGATTTAACCACTGGAGTCGTTTGAATTACTTTTATGTTGTCTTCATGTGATTTTTGGAGCTTCAAAGTTCTCGTCACCATTCACTTGCATTTTAAGGACTAACAGAGCTAAAATATTTGCCTCATTTATGTAAATCTTACTGGATATCTGATGGCTGATATAATGCTGATAATCTGTCTATATACCATACAATAGACAGACAGACAACCAAGTTGGACAAACCACTGATTCTTTATTATTACTATTTTACACATTTTATAAAATTGCTGAAATGAATTTCTTGATTTATTTATGTTACACTCTTTATGCTCAAAATTCACTCCAGAATATTTAAAAACAAGATATGTCCATTATGTAGAAGATTGTTGATAGATTGTCAAACTAACTCAAGGGGAACTATCATTTCTCTTCATTGGCAAGGAAACATTATCTGACTATGCCGATAATCTCATTATAGCCAAAATCAGCCAATTAATAAGCATGACTGACACATGACTAGTCGATAGCCACTGATACAAGATCAGTCACAACAGTCTGGCTCTTGTGACAAACTGAGCATATGATAATACACTGAATTTCATGCTACTTGTGTTAATGTGCTGCACAAGTGAGTGTAAGTGTGAGAGAGAGCGTGGTTACGCATCATGCCGAGAGACTGGCAGGCTGTCATTAAGAATGACTGATGAGTTCAGCATCCTCCCCAATGACACGTCCGAAACCTGTTAATGTCTCTTTCACTGTCACTTTTGATCTTTTTCACACACTCTCACTCTTGCCTGAAAACATAGAGAAGTCACATACCAGGTAAGTGGTATCCTTGACATTTTAGTTAAAGTGAAGGAACATGTGCCAGCATTTTTGCAAAACTAACTGCAATGTTAAAATGATAAGGCCTGAGTAACTGGTGATCAGGAACTGGAGTGTTCTAATGTCGAGTATGACAAATAGCAGTTTCTCATTTTCTATTTTCTGTCCAGACATACCCCAAATCCAAATGTTTGAGATTAATAGCAAAAATGCTTTTACACTCTCTGGAAAAAAAAAAGGTATCGTTTAAGGTACTACAACCTCTAGTTAAAATGTTTAATTTTTGGTGGATACAAAACTGTACCCTAAGAACCTATTGTGTACATTTAAAGATACATTTATATGTTTTGTTCCTCTGGAAAACAAAAACAAAATTACCTTTTGTCTCCTTAAGGGTACAGAAATATATCCAAAACAAGTTTTTTCTTTTTCTTAATAATTTGAATCATAGATTGATTTGAAAAACTAACATGAATTTAAAAACGTCTTAGTATTTGGTCTCCCTTTTGCTTTAATAACAGCATGCACTCGAGCTTACATGGACTCAAAATCTGATGTAACAAATTTGCTTATTTGATCAGTGAACTGGAAATAGTGCAGAATCTTAGTGTCTAAGTATCTTAGAATCTAAGTATTTCTTTGATTTAAATGTCTGAAAATACTAAAACTTTCTGTTTATTTCCAAAATGTAACTAGATTTTAAATCCTAGGTTTTCAATAGTCTAGATTTTTGCACCCCAATGTCTATGGAAAACTAAGGGTGCAAAGTAAAAAACGAAGTAATCAATTGTCCATTTATTATTTCATAAATAAATTATTTTCTAAATGACAAATAAATAAACATACACTCAAAAAATAGCCTATTTTTCACATTCACACATTTCAATTTCATAAAAAACAATTCCATCAAATATAATAGATTTTTTTAATTAATTTAACTTAAATATATTTAACAAATCTTTAACAAAATGTAATTAATAAAACGTAAAAATATTTAAAGGAACACACTATCATGGCGAAATCATCAAGATTCATAGGAGTTTTCTAAATTTTCCCTGATTCGTATGATATCGTGTGACTGCACTCGTTTGAATTCCTACGACTTTCACTAGAGCCAATGACGTCGCTGGACATCGTTTCCATCTAATACGCAACAAATACTTGCTTCTGTCACACACAACAGCTTCCGATCATGTTCACACACTCTACTGATTGGTTAGGTTTAGATAAGAGATTTGGGTAAGGGCATAATATTAAGTATGTCTTCAACGCCTCGTGTGCTGAACTCACTCTTCCGCATTACACATCCAGGATTTTGCATGTGATCAAATCATGCAAATTTATATGAATGAAATCGAACGAAATCATACGAAATAGCCATCTCATAAAATAAAGTAAAAATTTTCAAGAGATCGGGTTGTTTAAATGTTATTTATAAGATTACACAATTCAATTTGAAGGAATTTTGTTAAGAAATGTAAATGTGTATATCTTAAAAACAGACTAAAAATATTTTTTCAATGCATTTTAAATTTCTATTTAATTCATGTTAATAATAATAATAATAATACCTTTATTTATAGGCTCTTTCACGACACTCAATGTCACCTTACAAACGTCATCCTTGAAAGCATCAACAATAACAACATTAAGCAAACAATACTATGATAAACAATAAAACATTGGACGATACAAAGTATTATCTCAATGAATGCGCAGTCATAAAAAAGCCTGTTGAGTTTTAAGACAAGATTTAAAAGTATGAAGTCTTTCAATTTTACGAACGTCCAGAACGTCCACGGATACATGGTATAACAAGAAGAGTTGACGAGGAAGATCTGAGGGTACGAGTAGGCGTATAGATATGAAAAAGATCAGAGAGGTATGAGATTATTGAGGGCCTTGTATGTAAGAAGCAAGATTTTGAAATCAATTTGGTACTTAACCGGAAGCCAGTGCAAATGTTAAAGGACGGGTGAAATGTGTTCAATAGAGGGGGTTCTAGAAATTATTCATGCAGCTGAGTTCTGGACCAGCTGAAGTTTATGAAGAAGTTTGAAAGGATGACCAGAGACGAGAGCATTGCAGTAATCATGGCTGATAAGAATGGCTGTTCAATGTGTGAGAGGGACAAAGCCGATTAATATTACGTAAATGAAAGTATGCAGAGCGAGTTATGTTTTTAACATGGGCTTCAAAGGAAGTTAAATGAGTCCATGAAGAATGAACCTAGAGCTTTGGAAATCATAAAACATGGGCACCATGTTTCTGAAGGTTTTGTTTTAAATCCTGATTTAAAAAATGTAGGTTATAAATATCACATCACATGTAACTCATTCACCCTTAGATTTGCTTAATTTTTTAAAGAGCTACCACACACTGTTTTTCCAAAGAAATGTATTAATTCATGTATGTAGCTGCAGTGAATGGTATGTACCTTAATTGTTTGCCCATGTGTTTACACCCCTCTCCATCTCTCAGACAAGAGCTGAACTCTGTGCTCCTAATTTCAGCCTGGTGAAAATAGGCCCATTGATCAGTATTGACTGATGACTAATTTATGTGCCTCCAACTAGAGTGCTATGTCTTGCAGCATGAGTTGCACTGTCCAGAGTTTACTTCATTTGGGTGAAAGTTTAAATTTTTTATAACCAAGACAACTGGAGTATTGTTTCTGAATACAGTTCTGTATACTGTGGGTATGTTGGATAGCTTTGAAATGATATGCTGATGCAACCTTATCTCCTTTGCATGTGTTTGCTTCATTTGATTTGTTGTCAAGTTCTGGCATGTGATGTCATCAGCTGAATGTTCTCAGTGATGTCATATTGGTTGGATGTTCTCTGCATGTGAATCTTTGCTGTTATGCATGATTCTGATAAGGCAATGGGCAGGTGTCTATACACAGCAAAAGTATTTTTTGTCTTATTCAAACTCTAAAATGTAAAGATACTAAAAACAAGATAAATGTTCTCAAGTAGCAAAATTGTTTTACTTTATTAAAACCAGTTCTCCGAGAATATATCTTGAAATAAGTTTGTTTTACTTACCCCATTGGCAAATAGTTATTATTTCATAATTGAAAGCATAAACTTGACTCATTTTTAGATGAGTTTTAGAAAATTTTAGATTTTGCTTCTCAAGTAAATCAATCTAAAACGAGACAAAATACTGATTTAGAAAATGGTTTGTTGCAGTGCAACAGAATTTTACAATGCCTTTGATGGACAAGTGACACCAATTAAGTAATTCGGTACAGTTTAAAAAAAATATTTTAGACTATTCTTTTAAGATTTACACATTTCAGTTTCATAAAGAAAATTCAATCCAATTGAATTATGTAATGCTTAACAAAACAAAATTAATAAAATGTAAAATATATATAATTTTTTTTTTAAAGATTACTCAATCAATTTGATAAATTGAATTTTGTAATGAAATTGAAATGTGTAAATCTTTAAAAAAAACAAAACGTTTTTTTAGTGTGATAAATAAATGTTCAACATCAAAAATAAAATCCATTTCCAATTCCATTTGAATGGACTTCAGGAATACACATGGTCCTGCCCAGGTTTATGTTTGAGGGACTAATGGATGAAAGTTCTGAATATTTTAGATGAATAGGAAAACCACATCAATAATGAATGGCTGCTGTATTTAGTGATTCTTCAAACCAATCATTTGTGAGTTCACTATGGAATATTGACAAAACACTATAACTCACTGACCAAGATGCGCACACGATTTCTAATAATACAGTACTGTTCTGGAAATAAACTTAATTTACAGAGTGTAGCTAAACCTACTTTTTGAACTGTTAGAATGCTAAACAAGATATGAACTGAATAATGTTTCATCACTAAAATAACATTAACTGACATTTCCTCACAGTGTCACTCGATCACTGGGAAGGATCTTCAGCAGCCATATCAAACATTATTACTTTGATGTAATGGACCTCGCTGCATTTTGTTTTAATAATACAAACTGTACTCCTGTTTTATGACACGTTAAATGGAGAGCAGACATTCATCTTTATCTGGCATTGTAGAGTGAGAACACATTGTCCCCTGAGCAAAGAAACAGAAGCACTTACAAGGTGAGATTACCTGAAAGGCAAACTCCTGTTGAAAGTGCATTTGGAGCATGCAGTGGGATTTATAAGTCTGCATTATGTGCAGTACAGTATTACA